>NC_132987.1:31115000-31790000 GCF_048564905.1 Vicugna pacos
GACACAAGAATCCTTGACTCATTCACTCAATAAACATTTGTGAGCCTGTGTACCAGCACACAAAGTAACTCTCAATAAATACCCTTTTTTACACTATAGCCACCGTATTTGTGAAGATTACAATAGAGCAGCAATTTTTGCTGTAGCACAGAGGGCAAAAAGTACAGCCAAGCCTGTAACTTACATAATGGAGCTTGAACTTGCACTCATCTTCAATTTCATCTGCGCTGTCTTCATCAGAAACCTCCCCTTCCTCTGCATCATCTCCAAGGTGATAAGGCAGCTTCTTGCCCTCAAATGACACAAAATGTTCCATTTAAAAATGAAAGTTCAGCAAGAGAGAGGTAGGGGATTAAGAGGTACAAACTACCATGTATAAAATAAGCCACAGGAATACATTGCATAACACATGGAAATACAGCCATTATTTTATAATAACTTTAAATAGAGTATAATCCATAAAAATATTGAATCATTATGCACTTGAAACTAACATAATATTGTAAATCAACTATACTTCAGTTAAAAAAAAGAAAAAATTAAAATTAAAATTCACAACAGCCAAAAGGTAGAAATATCCCAGTGTCTACCAACAGATGAATGGATAAGCAAAATGTGGCATACGCATACAATGAAATATTATTTAGCTTTGAAAAGTAAGGAATTTCTGACGTGCTACAACATGGATGAACAGGCTAAATGAAATAAGACAGTCACAAAAGGACAAGTGTTGTATGATTCCACTTATATAAGGTACCCGGAGTAGCTAAATTGATAGAGACAAGAAGTAAAACAGTGGTTTCCAGGAGGGGATTGGCAGCAAAGATGGGGGGGATTGTTTAATGAGTATGGAGTTTAATGAGTAAGGGGTTGTGCAAGATGAAAAGAATTCTGTACACGGCAACGTGAATGTACTTATTACCAAACTGTACACTTAAAAATGGTTAAAATGGTAAGTTTTATGTTGTGTATATTTTACCACAATTAAAAATAATGTTTAAGAACATAGATATGTGTAACTGAATCACTATGCTGTACACCAGAAACAAACACATTGTAAATCAACTCTCCTTCAATTAAAAATAATTTTTAAAACTTGAAAAATGAAAATAAAATGTATTATCCCTTTGTCAGTCATTACTTCAGACTGACTATAAGGCAGATAGCTTGAATTAGAGGCAAAACAAGGGGGAAAGAGTCTTTCAAGAGAAGTCAGTTTTATTACTTCCAATTACATACAATTAATTTTTACTGTAGCACATGGTGGGTAAAAAACTATGGCTAAGCCTGTAACTTACATAATGGAGCTCGAACTTGCATCTTGTTTATAAATAAAAATCAGACCAGTCTTCTGTTCGAACATTTATGACTCATCTTAATAGGCATAGCCCCACCCCATGTCCTTAGAGCAGCTTCTCCTCCCAAGCAGGTTGAACGCATCCTTCCCCGGTGCTGGCTGTGCCCTCTGCACTGCCCAGGCCCGCCTTCAGGGACGATGCAATGAGACCACTGCCTGGCTGGAGCAGGGCCCTCGTAACCACTCACCAGCATCCACTAGCAATCAGAGGCTTTTAGACAACACGGGGGAATTCTTACAACAAAATGGTAGAAAATCCAACATACAGAATTATATACACATATTAAAGCATGATCTCAATAATGCATAAAAACTCAGGGATCCGGAGGGAACGCTAATGTGAAAAGATACATGCACCCCAACGTTCACAGCAGCACTATATACAATAGCCAAGACATGGAAGCAACCTAAATGTCCATTGACATATGACTGGATAAAGAAGATGTGGTAAATATAAATACAATGGAATACTACTCAGCCATAAAAAGAATAAAATAATGCCATTTGCAGCAACATGGATGGACCTGAAGACTATCATTCTAAGTGAAGTAAGCCAGAAAGAGAAAGGAAAATACCATATTATATTACACATATGTGGAATCTAAAACAAACAAACAAACACTATGAACTCATCTACAAAACAGAAACAGATTCATAGACTTAGTAAACAATCTTATGGTTACCAGGGAAAGAAGGGTGAGAAGAGATAAATGTGGGAGTTTGAGATTTACAAATGTTAGCCACTATATATAAAAATAGATTTTAAAAACAGTTTCTTTTGTATAGCACAGGGTACTGTGTTCAATATCTTGTAATAATCTTTAATGGAAAAAAAATATGAAAATAAATATTTGTATGTATATGCATAACTGGGACATTGTGGTGTATACCAGAAATTGACACATTGTAATTGACTGTACTTCAATTGAAAAAAAAAAGTTACAGAGAACAACAACGAAAAAAAAACTCACGGAAAAACTCCATCAAGAGACACGATCAATTATTAAGAGTAAGAACCTCTGGGTAACAGTATTACAGGTAATGGTTATTTTCTCCTTTTCTACATTTCCCAATTTATATTCAGAAAAAGTACAAGTAAATAAAAAGCAGAAGCGGAAGGGATGGCCCAAGGGCCTGATAAGGGTTTCTAGGGCAGCTAACCATCTGTATCAGTAGAGCATCTTACCGGCAAGCAGAAATTGAATTGCTCCCAGAATCTTTAGTGGGCGGGAGCTGGGGTGCAGAATCCAGCTCTGAGGCTGATGGCCAAGGTCACCATGGTAGGCAGCCTTTAGGAACCCCAATGGTTCCTGCCTCTTGGTTTTCATGCCCTTCTATGACCGCATCACCCTGAGTGTGGACTGGACCTCGTGACCCCCCTTCCAGTGAGAGGAATACAGCAAAACAAAATGTCTAGCATTTTTAGCTTCTCAAAACATAAAGATGGGGAAAATTCCTTAAACATGGAAGAACGGTCACATGCTTGGAAGTCTAAAATAATGACAAATTTCTAACCATCACCTCAGACTACTTCCCAGGCTGACCCTCTCTCAGCTCCAGCTCCAGTGACTTCCAGTCCTCCTGCTCTCCACTCCACGAGTGGCCCCCTCTTTCACACTCTAAATCTGTCCCCCACCTGCTTCTCTCCCTCCATAGGACCACCAGCACAGTCGGGCTGTCAGAGAAATCTCCCCCCTAGTTTTCCTGCACCTTGTGTAATACCCAAAGCTCTTGACCCTGGATGCTTGGCTTAGAGATAGTTTCAAAGCTGATTGAATCACTTGTGTAATGGGAGAAAAAACAAAACAAAACTCGATTAAGGATACTAACTACCATACATAAAATAAACAACAAAGTCTTACTGCATAGCACAGGGAACTAAACTCAATGCCTCGTAATGGTCTATAATGAAAAAGAATATGAAAAGGAATACATGTATATGTGTACATGAATCACTATGCTGTATACCAGTAATTAACACAACATTGTAAATCAGCTATACTGCAATTAAAAAAAAAAAAAGGAATCCAAACTCTTGATTTTAAACCTCTTGGGAGTTTGGATACTTAAACATTTTCTTCAACCTAGAAAAGGGGGGATGGAGGGACAAACTGGGAGCTCAGGATTTGCAGATACTATTATATATAAAACAGATAAACAACAAGGTCCTACTGTACAGCACAGGGAACTATATTCAATATCTTGTAATAACCTATAATGAAAACTAATATGAAAAAGAATACATATATATATAACTGAATCACTGAGCTGTACACCAGAAACTAACAAACACTGTAAACCAACTATACTTCAATTTTTAAAAAATAAGATTACCAAATAAGGAATAGCAACCCTTGAGTGATGCACTTGGTTCTGACACCACAGGAAGGAAAGGAAAGTTTAACCATCATGAACATTTAGTGACGGGCTGGCCTGGCAGCGGCACTGAGCTCCAATCCCCTTCACTTAAGTGTGGCAGCAGGTGAGGGAATAAAGAGAAAGCTGCCATCCCAGAGTATTCACAAGGTGCCCTCATTTTCAGTCTTTTCAAAATCTAATTAAAAGACATTAGGGCCATATTTTCTGCCAAATTTTTCCATATTGCGTGTCCATTTTTTTTTTCTTTTCCCCTTAATCAGGAGGAATTGACCCTGGTGTGTTTTGGCAAGTAATGGTAGCTTTGGTCTCTGCCCAAACATGCTTTTTTAAAAAAATTTTATTTATATTTCATTTTAAAAATTTTGTTGGGGGAGTAATTGGGTTTATTTATTTGTTTCTTAATGGAGATACTGGGGATTGACTCAAGGACCTCATGCACGCTAGGCATGCACTCTACCACTGAGCTGTACCCTCCCCTCTGCTGGTCCTTGAAAGACACTGTATCCAGGCAGAGAGGAAAAGAAAGCAACACTGTTTTTTAATGCCTGTTGTTAATAGTGTTACTCCTAAATTATAAACTTAGGTAGAATTTTATGAACTTCACAGTGGTTTAGTATAAATAAAGAATGACCTAGTTGTCCCCTTCTGATCTACATACTATTATATGCAGGAGTTACGCTCAAGAATGAGATTAAGTCCTCCATGGTGTATGGAAACATAGCAAGAGACAGGAACCATAGCTACCCCTTAGCTTCTAGCTGCCTAAGCCCAGGAGAATGGTAACAACTCTGTTGACACTTCTGGCACATCTGTAAAAGTAAAAGCCTTGGACCAGATAAGGCTTCTTTCAGCAACAAGTCAACAGAAAATTGCTGTTTGTTATTATTTTTGTTCAAAAGCAAATTTTTGTTTACTTTTCAGGATACACACACACACACACACACACACACACACACACACACACAGAGTCAGCCCTCTGTATCCAAAGGTTACTTGACTCCTCAGATGTGAAGGGCTTACTGTACTAGGCCATTTCATACGAGGGACTTCAGCATCGCAGATTTGGAACCAATCCCCTGAGGATACCAAGGAACTACTGTATATATTTGTGTGTGTGTGTGTACGTGTGTGTACACACAGTTGGAAAGTACGTGTGTTATAATAACTAACTTGCTAGTCTCAAAGTGGTAAGTAGTTGTTCAAATGTTGCCTTTTGGACCAGAGATCGCACTGATGCTAAAGAAACTAAGAAAATCAGTTCCCTTGTTGTTGCTTCCAATGGGAATGTGCTGGTACACAAATCTAGGAAATTTCCTTTACAGGAAAATTCAAGGATTTAAAGAAAAAATAGCCTTTCCAAAGGCTACTACTAGCAAGCAGACCTCATCTTCTTTGAAATACCTGCAGCCCGCACCACTGCCTCTCCTTACAAGCGCCTCAGATCTTCCGGCTCCAGTTCAACCTGGTGCCCAGTAGCCCTGGGACATTCTATGCCAAAGCGACTCAAAGTTCAGATATGCACAAGAGATTTAATGAGTTCATATCAAATATTCCTTAAGTCCCACTGTCCAAAGGGAAAGGATTTCAATCAAATGGACTCATTCAGAGTTTAAACTTCTGACTGCTTGGCACATGACCATTTAGGGAACATGGAAAGATTTACAAGGCCTTAAAGGTGACACTCAGCTTTCTAACCCAGAAATCAGTTTTCACTACTACATGACTTTGCTTTAGCAAGACTTCAGGAAAATTCACCTTAAATGTTATCTCTTGCATTATATAATTGAAACCTTTATTCAAAATGCTTTTGCACATACAAATGCCCAGTGTCACTTTGATGGATTTAACCTATAATTCTCATTTAATCGATAGAAAAACAGGTTTTGACCAATTCCAAAGATGATTATCTCTTTCCCATTTGCTGTCCTCAAAGCCCCAGTTAAAGTCTTGCTATGTGAAATTACACTGTTTGACTTTCCTATGCCTCCCCTGTGATATCTGGTTTCTGTGCACACCCATTTTAAGGAAAATATAACCCTGCTTGAATATTAATCCTCTACTCCTCTTTCTTAGGTTTTTAGTCTCAAAGCAATACAAGTATCCAAGATGGTTTTAGTCCAAACACACAAAAGTAACTGGAATTAAGTAAAATCACGTCAGCAATCCGAAAACTCAAGGAGCTGTCTTTCTAGCTCTTCCTTGTATTACCAATATTCATTTCAGGTAGTAAGCTTTCTTCCTCAGAAGATCCGTTTATGAAATGTCATTCTATTCACTTACTGCTCCCCCACATGCAGACAAATCCTGTGGGGCACTATGTCTGAGCCTGGGCTCCTCTTTGAAGTGAGTTATTCTCACTTACATAACCAAGGCTGATCAACCATGAAGCCTTTTTTTGACAGACAGTTATTGGAGCTTGAAATGGGAGAGAAGAATCTGAAAGAAACACTTTCGGATATGGACACGAGGAGCCTCTCTTCCCATGTGGCCTGTGCCTCCCGTACACATGCTTCTCTCCAGCGTGAACGGCTACAGACTGAAATATTCAACACCTGGCTTATAGTATTGATGTTCTCGCTTCATAAAAATAATCCCAGAATACAAGGTCAGTCTGTAAGGAGCCTGTTCTGGAGGGATGACTATAACTAAATTGGAACCAGGTACACACACCCATGTAGACAACCCTTCACCTAGAGACTCTCATTCTCTTGATAAACCAGTTTTTAGTCCTTAAGGGAGAGGGGGGCTTAGTTGGCCATCAATGCCTTTTATTACATTCCTAAGGTAATAATTACCTTCACTAGGATTTTGCCTTTCAGACTTTGAGGGCTCGGAAGCTGCTTGGTCTCTCCGGTGTCCACAGAGGACAAGTCGAGTTTGTCCCGGAATATTCCTTTCAGGTACTGAGCAATCTTCCTTTGCTGCTGGATGCTGCAGTGATTCTCAATAGACAGAATGACCGGGAACCTGAGAGAACAGCAACACATGATGAAGACATCAAGGACAGGCAATTCACGGGGCTTTTGAAAGTCATTCTGTGTTCATTATGTTCTTACAATCCTAGTGGCAGTGGTTGTGAGACGGGTGGGAATTAAAATTATCCTTTTTTTTTTTTTAGATTCTGACTATTTATTGGCTGAATGAATAAATACATGAAACATTTTATCATTTGATCAGTATGCAGCCATTAAAAATGCTTCTTAAATGACAAAGATAAGAGATGCATTAAAAAAAAAAAAACTCCCCTGACCAAATATATTTTATCAGGCAAAATGGCTGAACAAAATACCAATCCATGTGGGATGACTTGGTCTAATTTCTGCATCTCTCTCTCATACACATATCCCCCACATTATATATATTATGCCTGTTTTACAAGAAAAAGATAGAAGTTTAAGAGATAAGAACCAAAGAAAACTTGTGATTTTGTCTCATTTATTCAGAAGTCTAGAAACATCAAAGAGACTACTAACTATTATTAAATGCAGATATTTACTCTAAAAATACGTAACAAGCTTGTAAATTACTATCGAGGATAAAATAACATCATGGAATTTTGTGTTTCATAGCGTCCTATGTCAGGCACTTCAAAACCATTTGGATAGAATTATGTAACAGTCTTTATTTTCAGAAAGGACAAGTCAAGCATTCACTCTCCGCCAGCACTCAGGCTTCTGTGCAGAGAATGCGAGACCCCAGTGCGGTGAGTACCGCACACAGCCTGAGGGACCAGGAGTGCTTACATGACCTTACCTACTCCTCTTCTGATTTTGTTTTTTCCTCAGAATAAGAAATTATTCCAAATTCAGGCTTATTTCCTTTTTTTCTGGCTTTCTATCACAAATCTTCCAAAGTCATAGGAAATATATTTTTTCCAGAATACACAAACCAGTATTTAAATTGCCTAATACAGCCGTGTAGAGAAAAAACTTTGTTTCTGGGCTTGTATGACAGGCACGAGCTCCACAATACGGGCTGTGACCTCTTGAAATTACATTTTATCCTCATTAGTAAACCTGACGCCGGGGGTAATGTAAGAGATAAAACGTTGTGATTGAGGTTGGTCTGGTTACTGGACTCTAATCTGTTTGCTGTTCTGTCCTCACATGGGTTTTACCCCAGAGCATTGGGAAGAGAAAAACAACAAACTAACAACCCTGAGTTGTCTATGCAATCACATCAGGGAGTTGTAGCAATGAATTTTAAAATTATCAATGTGTTTATAAAAAGCCTATTAGCATCTAATGGTGCTTAGTGTAAAGCTGTGCCTCTCAACAGGGGAGGGGCGTGGCTGCAGCACCTCTCCCACAGAGACATATGTCAGTGTCTGAAGACATTTTTGGTGATCACACCAGGGCAGGTGGGGAGGCGGGGGTTGCTCCTGGTATTTAGTGAGTAGAAGTCAAGAACATGGCCCACCATCCTGCAATGCACAAGACAGTTCCCCACAACAAAGAATTATCTGGCCCCAAAAGTCAGTGGTTCCAAGGCTGAGAAAATTTGGTGTAAAGATGCAACTAAAATTTAAGAAAAACACTGAACTTTTAAAATTTGCTAAACAAGCCTTTTAACTGCTTTAATTTGAAGTGCCTTTCTCCTAGGGATTCCCGGATTTGAAGTTAGCACTGTCAAGTCCCCAGAGGATCCTCCAAGGTATACAGATAGCAGGTCTTCTCAACGCGTTACTTCACATATTGGAAAATAAAGGCAAATCACTTCATCAACTTGGCTGATTAGTAGCCATCAAGGTAGGAAAGAGCCATCAGAATTCAGTATTCTTATATGTAGAAAATGCCAGAAACCAAACATGCTATGCAGCAAGTCTCTCTTATTGGAACAGCTCATATTTTAAGCTCATATTTAATTAATGAGAAGACCAAATTATTTAAAATTTTAAAGGCTATTAATGTCTATAAAATTAATTTTATGCAATTGTGGTTTTAATTTGCCTCTTTTAATTTCAAGAATCATTTCTTGAATGTCTAGCATATTGCAGGCACTGGCTGGGCAGTAAAGAATGAATAAGACATAGCTCCATATCAATGAGTTCATGGTCCTCAAGACGTAAAAGAAGGCAAGTAACCAACGATGGTTAGAGGGCGCTGTATGATATGATAGAACTATGCTGTAGAACTATGCTCAGGGTGCTAAGGACAGAGAAAGGGAGCTTCAAATCAGTGGTGATATCACTGAGTTTGCCAGAGGGACAACACCTATGCAGCCCCACGATGAGCAAGAATTTGGCAGGTGGAATGATGGGGACGAGTGTTCAGCCAGAGAGAACGTCATAGGTGAGGGCGGGGAGTTGTGAAAGCACTGTGAGCCCCAGAGACTCCAAAAGACAGTCAATGAAGGCAGACACCGAAATCTCTGCGGACTGATGGTAGCAGAAAATTCTGGAAGAGCAGGAGCAGGAAGAGGTGAGGGGGCATGGGAAGCATGACTGTGTACAACAAGGAGCTTTCAAAGGACTTTAAGAATTAAAACATCTGCTTATATTTTCAGAAAGGAAACTACTGCACCAGTGTGGAGGATGAGCCAAAGGCAATGAAAATGAAGAGAAGGCAATGGAGTCAAAAGATAATTTAGGAAGTAGAATGGACAAGATTAGACTAGCTCAATCTGGAATGACTCCCAATTTCTGGCTAAAGCCACTGGTAAACAGTGCTTCCTGCCTACCCAGAAGGAAATGGCACAAGAGGAAGTTTGGCAGAATGGGGTGCTGAATGCAATTTGGGATGGACGCCCCATGACGGTAGGAGTCTTATCTTTGTTCAGTGTCACAGCTCCCTGCTCCTATCACAGCACGCCCGGCCTAGAGTGGGCACCATTCAATATTGGAATAAATGTCTGAATAAATAATGAAATTTGTGGATTTTGAGGTACCTACGGGATATTCATAAATTTTGACTAAGAATTTCTCTATATATCTCTGAAACTTAGGGAAAACATTCTGGATACATAATTGACAAATAACCAAAAAGTAAACCAAGGGCAACTTACAAAACAGTGACTATTAAAGGAATGAGGAAATGGAATAAAAGACCATAAACCAAAGAAAAAGAGTGAGAAGCCATGGCAGCAGCAGAGAAGAGAATGTCATAAAAGAAGCCAAAAAAAGCAAGTATTGAGGAGAAAATAATCACCATTACCCAATGCCAAGGAGGGGTCAAGTAACTGGGATCAAATAAAAACTCCAGATCCTTAATATATGTAGAACATCCAGCATGCCAGGAAACCAAGATATTGTTATTTTATGGTATTGTAATATGAAACCAATAAGCTATTTAGTAACTTGTGTTTCTAAACTTTACAGATGCTCTGTATGTCCTGGGTTTAGAAATTTTGAGGTCACTCTTCATCAGAACATGCTTCGAGGAGGCAACATTTTGAGTGAAAATGGAGTCAGGAAAAAAGGGAGCACAAGAAAGTGTACACATGGGGCCCATATTCTTTGTTCACAGTGTTTCTTTGGAAGGAAGGAGAGAACCGGGGCAGGAGAAAGGGAGATGAAGACTCCGAGGAGTGTGTGGTTTGGTAGCCGTGGCACGCCAGGCAGGGCTCGGCTCCCTCATGGTGCTCTACTTACTCGTTCTTCACAAAGGCATGCTTGTTGATGGTCTCCACCACGTCCCTGAAGAGGATTTTTGAAGTCAGAGTATAACCATGGTGCACTACGGGCTCCCCGTCGGGGCCATCCCAACAGTCAACTGCCAAAACAGAACATCACATCAACAACCCAAAGTTTCTGGTGTTTCCTGATATTTCTGGAAATATCAGACAAGCATTATTTTAAGTTTATTATTTGAGATTGTATGTATTCTGATCATGACAAAGATTGTCAGACAGGAATGAGTGTTTCGGCATATTTATCAGAATAAGGAATTAATGGACCCAGAGGCCATCATACTAAGTCAGTCAGACAGAGAAAGACAAATACTATACGACATCACTTATATGTGGAATCTTAAAAAATGACACAAACGAACTTACTTATAAAACAGAAAGAGACTTGCA
The DNA here is from genome assembly GCF_048564905.1 of Vicugna pacos. Classification (NCBI taxonomy): domain Eukaryota; kingdom Metazoa; phylum Chordata; class Mammalia; order Artiodactyla; family Camelidae; genus Vicugna; species Vicugna pacos. Next base: position 31,125,754 of record NC_132987.1, read on the forward strand.
GACACAGAAAATGAACTTACAGTTACCAAAGGGGAAGAGGGGCCAGGAATAAATTCAGAGTATGAGATTAGCAGATACAAACTACTATGTACAGAATAAACAACCAGGTCCTACTGTATAGTACAGGGAACTATATTCAACAGCTTGTAATAACCTATAATGAAAAAGAACATATATATGTGTATATAGCTGGATCACTATGCTGTGCACCAGAAACTAACACAACATTGTTAGTCAACTACGTCTCAATTTAAAAAAGAATAAGAATAATTGTCGCAGCCAAGAGGAGCCTAAGAAGTGATGACTAAACAGAATGTGGCCTCCTGGGTGGGATCCTGGTATAGAAAGAGGACATTAGGGAAAAAAAAAACAAAAGAAACCTGAATGAAAAATAGACTTTGGTCAATAATACTGAAAAAATAAGACTTAAAGATTATAAATGATTTCTTGTGAGTGCTTATAGTTAACAAAGATGTCATATTCACAAGCAGTTTAGCATTTACCAAGAACTCTCATTAGAAACTCAGCTAAATCCAGCCAAGTGTGACCAAGGACAGTGATATTGCTCAACAGTTTGTTTCTCTAATTTTACTTCTTCAGTTTATTATAAAGTCTTTTAAAAAGTCACAATCACCCTCTCAAGTCAGTAACAAGGTTTTTCATCATTGTTCACTTAAACTCAGTGTGTTTCCATTAGGTTTATTTCCATTTTATTAATTCTACAGTACTTTTAAAATAGCATTGACTTCCTAAGTTCAAATCCTCAGGCCCTGCTAAGATTTATGTGAATATGGGCAAATGATTTAATAATTTAAGGTACTGCTTCCCCATCCATAAAAGAAAACTGATAACAAGACTTGAATCATAAGTTTGAGTGATGTATAAGCACATGTGAAGTTGATTACAGTCCTGCGTGGCACACAGAAACGATCACTATTATTGATAATATTGACATTGTTACATCTATGGACACCCCCACTGGCCCAACAGCCTCCCCAGCATCCTCCCTGACTTTGAGTTTGCCTTCTCCTGTTTTAAAGTCTGCCACCAGACTAATTTCTCAAAACACTGCTTTCTCCACGTGACGACTTTGCTCAAAAGCCTACGCAGTGCATAACATAGCATCCAACACATAGCATGTACTCAGCAGATTATTAATAAACATCCTATGGCAGCTCCTGCCTGCTTAACCCCAAGGTCCCTATCTCCGGTGTTAGAGACTGGCTAGCCATTCAGCTAAGCCTGTTTTCTGTCTCGCCCTGGCTCACAGCTGGGCTGTATTTCCCAGCCTTCGCTTGTAGCAGGACATGACCCCTGAAATATGAGCAGAAATGATGTGCATCACTTCCAGGTCCGGTCTAGGAAAGCCTGCCCTACACAGTCATCCGTGCCCTCTTCTCTTCTGCCCTGACTCCAGAAGTCAGGTGCCGAAGACGGCATGGATACAGAGGGGAAGAGCCTGCATTCCGAAATCACTACTGGAAAGATTCGCCCATTAGGAACAGCTATTTTGGGTTTCACATAAGAAATCAACTTCAGTTGTTTTAAGGCACAGAGATTTTAGGGTTAACTGTTAAAGAAACCAGATAATTAATATCCTAGCTCCTGTTTGACACGTCCAACTTACTTTCTCCTACACCCGAACTCAGACTTGTTCTTCCAGTTAGTCCCACTTTCTCACCTACAATCCTACTCCTGTGCCTTTGCTTCTTTCATTTAAGGTCAACTGAGATGCCCTCTTTCACTTTGCTCATCTAAATCCCAATCAGGAATCAAATCCTTGCTCAAGGATTTAGATCCTAAACGAGGATCCCCCATAGAACCCTGCCAGTTCCCATGACTCTGCCCTTCCTTATGAGAGGGGGTCACAAATCCAAATACCAACAAGAACCTAGCCGGTTACAACGATAAGCACAGCAGTCCAACAGGAAATGTGTGTCCAAGTGAGGTAACTACTTCCCACTGCCAATCAACCACTGCCAAGTAGGAATAAGGACATGGGTTGTCAGACCCGAGAAAAGTCAAAAGTCTCTTTCCTTTCTTCTTTCTTCCCTGTCTCTGTCTGTCTTGTGGGGGGGGGGAGAGGAAGGAAGGAGGAAGGAAGGGAGGGAGGGAGGAAGGAAGGAAGGAAGGAAGGAAGGAAAGGAAGAAAGGAAGGAAGGAAGGAAGGAAGGAAGGAAGGAAGGAAGGAAGGAAGGAAGGAAGGAAGAAAGAAAGAAAGAAAGAAAGAAAGAAAGAAAGAAAGAAAGAAAGAAAGAAAGAAAGAAAGAAAGAAAGAAAGAAAGAAAGAAAAGAAAGAAAGAAAAAGAAAGAGGGAAGGGAAGGGAAGGGGAAAAGAAAAAAGTTAGTTCTGTTCTCTTACTAATACAGTTACATATTTCAATTAAACATGGCCTATTAAAACATCCTTAAGGGGGAAAATGGAAAAGGAGAAAGAACTTTCAAGGTTAATACCATAGAGATACTGGAAACAAAGTTTAAGAACAAGTATTTTGGAGTGCTATCATATGGTGTTACACTGTTCCTTTGGGCCTATAAATGGGTCAAATATATAAAGATATCTTCTCAGAAGAGAAACTCCATCTGTCTTTTGACATGTACTTGACATTCTTTAATTTGTCTTTAGATACAGGCGTGGAAAGAACAAACAGATGTTTCAAAAGTATGTAACTTAAACAATATGCTCCAATTTATACCCTTGGGAGAAAAAGGGCATAACATGTTCCTTATAAATGAGCTAATTTCTTTTCAAAAAGAAGGCAAAGTAGAAAGGGCAATGCCACACTGACTTGATTATCATACACACATAAAAATATCTCTTAATAAGAAATAACGCTATTTGCAGCAACATGGTTGGACCTGGAGATCGTCATTCTAAGTGAAGTAAGTGAGAAAGAGAAAGAAAAATGCCATACAATATCACTTATATGTGGAATCTAAAAAAAAAAAAAGGACACAAATGAACTACTTATTATTTATAACTTAGATGATTGATTTCTTGAATATGTGTAAGTACATTTGACTGTTCTTTATGACTGGATTACTGCATTCTGCTGATTCTTATTTTGTGGTTGGCTTTATTCCTTTGACAACTATGTAACTTTAAAAAGCTAAAGCTTTAAAATGTTCTTAGAAGCAATCCAGTATATTGTACATATGTATGTACATGCAATATATTATGTCTGTGCAGTCAAATTGTACCTAATAAAACTGAAAAATGATAAATAAAAATAAATGTGTTAGTCTCTAAAATCATATAGAGAACAAAAAGTGGAGTTACAAATTATTGTCACATTAATACTAACTTTTATAATTGACTATGTTTAAAAAAAAAAAAAAGAAACTACATTGGTCATGAAAGAAGGTGCTCTCTTATACTTACAACACAGGCAGAATATCCACGGTTGAGGATGCTCCTCCCAAAGTTCACTTTTTAGGTCTATTTTATCACTTGTCTGTTAAATGAGGATAACAACACTCTCAAATGGTCCGAACGCGTGGCATCCATAGCCGAGTCCAAACGGCCATGAAGAGCTCCTGAGAGACCTAGTGCTACAACGGGAATGTTGGCAACGCAGAAATCCTCTAACCAATTTCCTAGCCACAAAACAGTCAGGGCTATTTTTCAATCAGACCACACACTCGAGGCCCCCGGAAGCACCCTCACAAACAGGTGGTCAGTTCTGAAGGCCAGCTGCACCGCCACCATGACAGCTTTTCATAATGGAACTTAAAAATGTTCCACCCTGATGGCGCTCCCAGAGCTCACAGGAAAAGTTGTAAACCGATTATACCAGCAATGCAACATCAGTTCCATAATGAGAGTGAAAATCCCCTGGACAGAACACTCATATTTATTAAGCAAACAGGGCTGAAACTCAGGGGAATGGAAGGCCACATTAAAAAAAAAAAAAGTCAATTTGATTTGCTGACAAACCCACTTTGCCAAAAAAAGACTTCTTAGTCTTCCCTAAGACATCGTGTATATCCTGACCGGGGACATTGCTGCAGCTGAACTAATGGAGGTGGAAAATGTGATATTATTAAAACAGAAGCTTCAAAGTAAAGAGATTCTTCAGGTCACAATACCATAAAGAACCTGTCCAGAATCATTACTCTCCATTGCTAAGCACGATACTTGGCAAAAGCTACTTCAGAAGATTATTTGTGGGACCTGAAATTTTCAATCCATGACCTGCTATGTTCCATAAATCAAGCTCCTTAAATCCTAGCTGCAGCTGTGTAAGAATAAAAACAACTTCATCCAGACGCAAGGTAGATAAATTATCACTGGGTGTACACTCATCGGCCCCTCCAAGCTCAAGCTTGAAATGAAAGCTAAGATCTTCAAATTATGGGACTGAAAGAAACCATCAGGAGAGCACGGAAGATCGTGCCATCAGGTTCTAAAGTCTTCAGGATCACCTAGATATTCAGATGCCAGACCTAATGCTGAGCCAAGCAAATGCCTCCTTCTAAAGCCCATCTCCCCTCTGTGCTGTGTGTCGTGCTTTCTAACCTTCCTTATGTGACCTGAGGACCCCCATTTGATCTTCCCTTGGGCTGGTCATGTCATTCAATGCTTGTTCCTCCAATAACCACACAGGCTTCCTGAAAGAGTGGGGGAGTCAGACAACTTGGGTTTAAGTCCCAGCTTCCAAGCTTCCTGGTGTCAGGGCCTTGAGCCACCAACCCTACCCCAAGTTAGGGTGCCTTCTTCAGAAGATTGCTCTACCTTCCTTAATGTTATAAAAATTAAATGGATGAGAATGCACAGACATAGCCAGAATCTAGCCCACAAACGGGGATGAAATCATAGTGGTTTCCTTGTTCCTTCCTACAGTACATTCAAAGCCAAGCTGACAACCATGGTTCCAAACAGAAATGGAGCTAGCACAAAGCTGACCAAGTCTCCCGGAGAAACATAATTCTTCTCAACAAAACCTTCCAGAAACAGCAGCTTGACTTTCACTGTCCAGTCAGAGATTGTTCCAATAGTAAGAATTTCAAGCCAAATAACAGAGGAGGCATTTGCTGATGCAAGCTTGGCGAGGGAGATATTTGAGAGATTGCACAATTTTTAAAATTATACCGTAGCTGTGCATATTCTGAGTTTGTGGGAATGTCTGGAGCAAACAATGCCTTTTAGACAAGGAGGTTCTATTGAGAAGGTACAAAAGAAGGCCCATGTTCAATATCACCTACTGCACACAATTTCTAAAAGTGGAATTTAAAATTAAAAGATCCCTCAAAAAGCTGAAACTAAAAATTATTTGTGCCTTACAATCAATTGTCTTAATCAGGTAACTTTCCTGCTAAATATTCCAGACAAAGCTGGAGAACTAGAAAATCTGATTCAGTAAGGAGCTGATCACAGGAACATGGTTAAGCTTGGGTAGACACTGATTTTGGACAGTGAGAGCAAAAAAGAGAAGACTAGGTACCTGAAAGACCTAAAAAGCAAAAGAAATAGAATATTGGACACAAATAACAAAACTGCAAAGCTGTCGGAGTTGACTATCACTTCATGGCGTCACTAGAAGCCATTTTCCATACTTGGCCTCCAAGAAAATGTCACCATTTAAAGTGGCAGACAACCACCACTCCGAATCCAGGGTGGGTGTGTGCCCCAGGCATCTCTCTGCATGTCAGACTTATAAAACTTGTTGAGTGCTGCGTGAACAAAGGGTTGAATAATGGCTGAGAACAGAATGTCACCTCAAGACCTTTTGTTGCTTGAAAGGTTTTTCTCTATGTGAATATTTTATAAGCATCTTCATTATTCAGTTGCTTAAGCTACTCAATTATCAGTCACTATTGTCAGTAGGTGTTCTTTGCACCTACTGCAAAAATGCCATGTCTTAAACCAGACATACCCAGAGTGCTAAACATGTAGTGGTCCTAATGACTCTGCAATGTAGATAGTTTTCAATACCTGTCCATTTTTAAAAATGCTAATTTACCTTAATAACATTATTGCTACTATTACTACAACATTACATCTTTTACTTTTGTAGCGGAAAATTCTTCATGTCAGAAATTATTTGACAAAGAAAGGCTCCTCCACTTACCAGTATTATTATTCCACTTACCACTGCCCTCCTGCTTTATTTGAATAATTTCCCAAGAACAAAGTGTTACCTAGTGCTGGCTCCTAGTATGCTCCCACCAAAAAGCAATTCCCCTTTGCTCCATGGAATCTCCATTCCATCATAAACAAACTCCCCTTCATCATCAGACTCTTTGGAATTCCTCCTCATCCTCCTTATTGTGGTTCACACCCAGTTTACGTGGAGGACACTGCCTCCTGTCTCCACAGACGCTTTTTTGTAGACATCACAGAACGAGGCGGTCTTTACTGCTACTTTCAAACAATGGTTCTACATTCATAAACAAAGCCCCCCACTTTTAAACCTCCCTTTATCCATCTCTACCTTTCTGGCATCGTCCAAGTGCCTTTTCTATAACATTCTTTTTGTACTTAAATATCTGGTTTACAGTTTTTAATAGCCTACTTTTAATCTTTTAATTTTTTAACTTTTACCCTCACATCAGCATCCTTTGAGTTAAAAGTCCATGGGGCCAATCCACCCAATCTCTTAGCTTCCAGTCCTCAAAGCCAACAACTCCTTGCTTCGCTCTAACCACACTCACCCATGACGCACTCTGGATATAGTCATCACCTGCTACTACAACCAGAATCCCACCTGGTGTTAATAGTTCTCTGTTCTTGTGTTTTGTATATGTGTTGACAACATTCTCCATAGTTCTGGGGGGTGTTTTGTTGTTTTGTTTTGTCTTCTAGTCTCTTAACCTCACTCTGTGGCTCCTTCATTTCCTTTCCTAGTTCATACACCTACTGTTAATTACTTAAAAGAGCTCTCACAAGCAGTTTGAAGATATTTCACATGACCTAGAAATTCAAAGGTTTGGATCAATCCTATCATCTGTCTTCATTGCCCTTATACCTAATCTATTGAGAATGGGGTGGGAGAAGCCTAAACATGCCAATTTTGGATAATGAACAGACTGTTTTGTTAAAGGCTGCTTTTGAAATTAGCGAGGCCTTCCCCAATTTATCTTGTCAACTTCTTTCCTACTGTTTGCTGATCTTAAGCCCCAGCCAGCCTCCGCCCACTCTACACTTAGTGGACAGTGCTCTCTTCTACCATCCTGAGGAAGGAGATGCTTTCAGGCAAGAACACTTCCAAAATCTCCTGTCCTCTATCCCATCTAAAAACAAACCTGTATCTTCATTTCCTCCTCTTCCAAGTCCCAAAACTTTCCCAACCCCGTATCCTCAAGTCTTCTCATGCAGAAAAATGCCAAGTAACTAATCCAGAGCAGATCAGCTAACCGACCATCACCCACTAAAACTATAGAGCAAAGGACACTTGGAACCCTCCAGCTGTCAAATGCAACCAGACTGGATACTTAATCTTTATTTTTCTGTGCATGGGACATTCTTTGACTATTTCATCCCTTAAGTCCAAGTGCCTGCTGTGTGTTAGTTGTCTCCATCAGTCCCCTTGTGCTTTCTACTTCTAAATATTGGATGGCTTAAGTCCTCAGGCCTTGTTCCCTTTTCCAGTCCCCTAAGTGACTCTGCACACTTTCCTGTACGCTTATACACGAAGATCTCTCTAAGTGATCTTGTACACTACCACCTACGAAACTCAGAACTGTGAAAGCTTTATCCTGCTTGGCTCCTTCTGTTGAGTTCAGACATTGTTATCCCACTGACTGATACAAATGTCCACGTACATGTTACAAAGTCACTATATAAACTCAGCTGGTGGAAAACTGAACTGGTTAATGCTCGTCCACTCAGTTCCTCATGAATGTGGGGGCACCGCCATTCATTCAGTCCTTCCCCTCATGCCTTACATCCCTTACTGCTCTCACCAGGTCCTGTTAAGCTCACTTCGTCAGTACCCGTATCATCATTTCTTCCTCACTTAGTCCAAGCTCTTATAGTCCCTCCTTTGAGTCATCTCAACAGCCTTCCCAGCATGCTCCTTGCTCTAATCGGCCCCCTCCAAAACATACATACATAAATGTTTTTTAAATTACCCTCCTACGCTGCTGCCCAAGCAATCTTTCTAAATTGCAAGTCTGGCCATTTCACTATAGGTATTACAACAATTCACTAGACCCTTGTTACCAAAAGCTCAAACTGAAATTCCTCACCACAGAACTCAAAACCCTTTATCACCAACCCACGTCCGCCTCCCCAGCCTTCCTGATTTCTCATTGCGTTTTGCCTCACGTCTTACTCTCCACAGCACTTCTCTACCACAGACACCATTCACCTGGTGAGTTCTCTCACTGCACTACTGTTTTGAATGTTCACTCCTTCTATTATACCCTGAGGTCCTGAAGACAGAAATCGTGTCTTACATCTGTGTCTTCACCCCCAGGAAGCCCCTAGAAATATGGTAAATGTTGACTGATTGACAGACCATTAATTATCTTGAAAACAAATAGTTACCCTGAGCTATTTTTGCCACTGTTTAATCAAAATTTTTTAAAAAATCTTTCTAGGAAAATCTTCATCTTCATCACAATTTTCCAGCAACTGAAAGTGTACTTCGCGACTGCTAGCACACAAGTCTCTCCCTCGTGACTATACTATAAGGAAGAGGTGGAGAGGATTATGAGTTAAGAATGACTTTACAATGAGAAAAAAAATGGCTCTGATTAGTGTGAGTGTATTTTTTTAGGTCTCCATTATTTATACTAGACCTGACTGACTAAAGGACACGTTCATCAACACACACTTGGGCTCAGACACGTACCTTCCACACAGCGACAGCCCTCTTGTAGCACCCGGGCGTACATGTCCACTTTGGACTGAGACAGGAGCTGGTCCCCGGTCAGGTATGTGTTGTGGGAAGAGGCAATGTAGTAGTTGCAAAGGGGCTGATCCATGTCCTGGTACACTTCAAGGTGCAATGGGTTAAATATGTCACAAGCAGGACTACGCATGAAGTTCGTGAAGCCTTTGGAAGAGAGAGAGCGAGTGATGCTCTATAGCTTTAAAGCATCTATACTCAGTTGACTCTAACAAGGACAAAAAAGGCCAAAGTACGTCCATAGTGATCATCTTATTTACCTTCAGGATAGACTTTGCAGGGAACAGTGGGCAATGAATGAGAGATTTGCTTCAGGTCAAATAGACAGTGTCAAAAACTAAAATATGACTTTGGGGAGCAGCAGTTTAAACACAATCCACAGAAAAACAGACCCTCTAAGAATTCTGACGGGGGAGGGAGGAGACTTACTGCAAAGCTATTCAGATACTACTGAACTCAAGCTTTGACTATGCCACGTGACCTGACGGGTGACTGATGCACTGTTAAAGCCGTATATTTATACTAAATGATCACCAGCAATTTGATAGGTTATTAAGCTGATCTGAAAAATAGTATTGTCAGTGCCATGGTTGAGAAGTTAGGCACAGCCTAAATTCAGGGTACAATTCCTTGACTATGAAATTGGTTTGGGAAGATGCTGCCAATTGCTAGCACATCTGATAACTGTGAAAAAGTGCTTAAAATCTGTAGAAAACTCCATCAGGTTTCCTATAGTTTTTCAAAATCATAGTGCCTGGGTAGGAGAGGCATTTATTAATATACCAATAAACACGTGAATGTCCTACCAGCACCTAAGTGGAATGATTATTAGGGTAAATTATTTCAAGTCTTCAAGAATCCGGTGGTAAAACTATCTGTAAATATCCTCTGAAGTGCTGGAGAATGTCTTCATGCCCATCTTTATGGCCACGACTTAGAAGTCATGTTTCATTCCATCTGTCAAGGCCCTACCAAGGAAAGGATTCATTTCTTGGTAAAGAAAGGTCCAAATTAGTTTCTCTTCTCTGGTGGTTTTTAAAATAGTTTTTAGTTATATACATTTTAAATCGTCTCCCTTCAGTTTAATTAGCCTCCATCCCTGGAAGTACACATATGGTATCAAAACCTTCTTGTCCACACAAGCCTGTTTGGGGACACAAGAGGCCAACAAATCAAAATTGGTAAGGTAAGCCATGGCTTTGGATGCTCTTCAGGGCAGTGGAGTGTCCCAGGGGTCTTTCATTAAGATTATCTGTCCTGGCGGGGAGGGTATAGCTCAGTGGTAGAGCACATGCTTAGCATGCACAAGGTCCTGGGTTTAATCCCCATTAATTAATCTCCATTAAAAAAAAAAAAGATTATCAGTCCTGCCTGGGACCTGCTCTCCTCTTGGGTAGCAGCCCACAATTTATTTCCTCACATATTTTAAACACATATAACTTATAGGTACAAGAAGCTATACTCACACTGTATCATTTATATGTAAGATTCTAGTAGGTAGATTCTGCGTGTGTAACAATGGGAAAATTAATTTCTTTAAGCCTCACTTTCCTCAACTATAAAATTAGATAGTTGTATTAATGGAATTTGTGATTCCTACAATCTTTTACCACTACCAACTAGGTGAAACAAGTTAATTTGCTAACATTTTTAAATAAGTATGTTTACATTGAAGTCACTAGTTTCATAGAGTACTTATTTTAGGACAAAATTTCCCTTCATGAAGTTATCAGGATGAGACTATTTCTAAAAAATTAGCCATCTGAGAAAAGTCATCTATCACACACAGTGACATCAAGCTGACTTGCCTGGAGTGGAAAATGCATACTGTCATTGCAACAGTAAGAGAAACAGCAATATCATGGCATCTGTTTTGTAGAAAAGTATGTGTGTGTTGTGGGTTTTATCTGAAGCACCTGTAATTCCAAGGATATCTCCTGATTTCCTTTCCTAAAATTTTTGCTAGAATTTAATTTTGCAAACAGATTGAGAAATGAAAAATTAAGAATATTGGTTATTTTACCTTCTATGCCAAGGACATTTTTTGCCTTATTTTCTTCTGAAACTTCAAATTTCCTTATGACGTCAATACAATAGTCTGTTGTCACATTATTCATCTAAAACAAAACCAAACAATAGTAGAGTACTTTCAGTAAAATGAGATGTTTTCTTCTATGCTGAAAAGGCCTACTGATTTTTTTAAAAGCATTCTTGACACAGTACAAAATGGTTAAATGAGCAGTGTTTGATGTTAGTAGGGTCATAACCACTCAAGCTTTGGAAAATCACTTACGCAATCTCAATACTCCTATACACCTTTCAGATTTAATCAGTGAAACAGTCCTTCAACTACTAGACAAATGTGCTTCATGAAGCAATAAAATTAATAAGCTCAAGTCAATAACCAATGCAAATGCACTGCCAAAAACCCACTCACCAGAAGCTAGTAGCTATTTGCAAAAATAATGCTTTCTACACAAATAGTGAAGTTCGCTAATCATAAATTATACGTAGAAAGAAAATGACTCCCTATCAAGACGGAATGTTCTAGGTAAATCCACTTGTGTGTGTGTATCTACAGATCCTTCCACCAAATCATGAAAGCAGCCTGCCATGCTGATTCAAGAACACAAAGGTTAGCAAAAGAAAATTAAAAAAAAAAAAAAAGTCAGGTGAGGCAGCTAGCTTAACAGAGAACTCTGGAGCAAGAGTGCTTATGTTCAAATCAGCTGGCTCATGTAATTAGCAATGTGATCTTAAATAGGTCACTTACCTCCTCTGTGGCTACCTTATAAAGTAGTTATGAGGATTAAATGAATTAGTATTTGTAAGAACAATATATGGCACCAAAAAAGCAGTATATGCCAATATTACTGAGTTAGTCTCAAGGTGCTGCATGTACATTACTCAGTGCCACTGGGAAAAGCAAACTCTTTGGGAATAATTTCTTTAAATACTAACAGAAAATGTGATATTTTGATCAGAAATCCTTTCAGCTCCACAATCTGTGATACTCAGCTATACTAACAAATAATAATAGAGGAAGCTAACTTATGAGCCAGTACTTTTTATTTCAATGATATTTCTCCAGAAACTCCATTATCTCTTAGGTGCAATACTTATGTTTTAGTGAAATCTAATTCAAACAGTCTATTTAATAGCATTTAACGTTTTGCAGGGGGGAAAAAAGCTGTGTTATGCAGCCTTTTTGTGCATGTTTGAAAGAGCACAGAATGCCTTTTCCCCAAAACCAGCTGCACAATGGCTAATGCATCCTTTGAGTAAATTTTATCATCTTTACGCCATTCAGAGGCCTATGTTACTAGACACCACCCAAAAATGCCATAAATAAATGAAACCACGCTACCTGCAAGGAACTCTCCTGACCCCGTCTGGCTTTGAGCAGCTCACTCACCTGTCTGCTATAAGCCAGAGAGACTTACCACATGCAGTCTAAAAGATAAGTGATTTCTCACAAAATAAAAAGAAGCAAGTTGGTAAAAACTATATGTGCTGTTGAAAGACTGAGTTTACATTGCAATTGTTTGGTTTACAAAGCCATTTGCCCAGAGACGGAGGAGCCCTGAACTAGACTCAGGCAGTCTACCAGAGCCCATGAGAGCCAAGTAATGAAAACAAACAAACAACACCCATCACCCTGGGCTGGAGCTTGCTGCTGCTGAGAACACGTTAACTACCTTCAGATACAAAGCCGAAGGTACTAGCAAAACCCATCACATTTGAAAAGTATTCATTCAGTTGGTGAAAATACCAGCAGGCATTCCAGGAAACCCACAATTTTCTAGGCACCATAAAGGAGCTACTGGGAACCACTCCAAAATTCAAGTAGTAAGGACTAACTCAGTGAAAGAGTAAAACCTCATAATAATGAGAACTGAAATGTAAGTCCATCAGCTCCTATCCTACTACCTCCATCCCTGCTCTCGTTTAATTCACTTCCTAAGAGCAAAAGCTACATTTTACAAGCAGCATTTTTCAGACCTCACTTTGAAAGCTATATGGGGGTTTTACTGTATGAATGAAGGTTCAGCATAGGTTTATACCCTCTATTGTCCTTTCTGTCCCCGTGTTGTGCTTTCTATATGACACAGCTGTTAAGGTGACACAGAAACACTGTCTCCCTGTTTTCCATGGAGCTCATCTGAAAGTCTTTTTTTTTTTAACATTTTTTTTATTGATTTATAATCATTTTACAATGTTGTGTCAAATACCAGTGTTCAGCACAATTTTTCAGTCATTCATGGACATATACACACTCATTGTCACATTTTTTTCTCTGTGATTTATCATAACATTTTGTGTATATTTCCCTGTGCTATACAGTGTAATCTTGTTTATCTATTCTACAATTTTGAAATCCCAGTCTATCCCTTCCTACCCTCTGCCCCCCTGGTAAACACAAGTCTGTATTTTCTGTCCATGAGTCTATTTCTGTCCTGTATTTATGCTTTGTTTTTGTTTCTTTGATTGTTTTTGTTTTTTGTTTTCTAGATTCCACATATGAGCGATCTCATATGGTATTTTTCTTTTTCTGGCTTACTTCACTTAGAATGACATTCTCCAGGAGCATCCATGTTGCTGCAAATGGCGTTATGTTGTCGGTTTTTATGGCTGAGTAGTATTCCATTGTACAAATATACCACATCTTCTTTATCCAGTCACCTGTTGATGGACATTTAGGCTATTTCCATGTTTTGGCTATTGTAAATAGTGCTGCTATGAACACTGGGGTGCAGGTGTCATCCTGAAGTAGATTTCCTTCTGGATACAAGCCCAGGAGTGGGATTCCAGGGTCATATGGTAAGTCTATTCCTAGTCTTTTGAGGAATCTCCACACTGTTTTCCACAGCGGCTGCACCAAACTGCATTCCCACCAGCAGTGTAGGAGGGTTCCCCTTTCTCCACAGCCTCTCCAGCATTTGTCATTTGTGGATTTTTGAATGATGGCCATTCTGACTGGTGTGAGGTGATACCTCATTGTAGTTTTGATTTGCATTTCTCTGATAATTAGTGATATTGAGCATTTTTTCATGTGCTTTTTGATCATTTGTATGTCTTCCTTGGAGAATTGCTTGTTTAGGTCTTCTGCCCATTTTTGGATTGGGTTGTTTATTTTTTTCTTATTGAGTCGTATGAGCTGCTTATATATTCTGGAGATCAAGCCTTTGTCGGTTTCACTTGCAAAAATTTTGTCCCATTCCGTAGGTTTTCTTCTTGTTTTACTTCTGGTTTCCTTTGCTCTGCAGAAGCTTGTAAGTTTCATTAGGTCCCATTTGTTTATTCTTGCTTTTATTTCTTCTAGGAGAAAATTTTTGAGATGTATGTCAGATAATGTTTTGCCTATGTTTTCCTCTAGGAGGTTTATTGTATCTTGTCTTATGTTTAAGTCTTTAATCCATTTTGAGTTGATTTTTGTATATGGTGTAAGGGTGTGTTCTAGCTTCATTGTTTTACATGCTGCTGCCCAGTTTTCCCAACACCATTTGCTGAAGAGACTGTCTTTATTCCATTGTATATTCTTGCCTCCTTTGTCGAAGATGAGTTGACCAAAAGTTTGTGGGTTCATTTCTGGGCTCTCTATTCTGTTCCATTGGTCTATATGTCTGTTTTGGTACCAATACCATGCTGTCTTGATGACTGTAGCTCTATAGTATTGTCTGAAGTCTGGGAGAGTTATTCCTCCAGCCTCTTTCTTTCTCTTCAGTAATGCTTTGGCAATTCTAGGTCTTTGATGGTTCCATATAAATTTTATTATGATTTGTTCTAGTTCTGTGAAATATGTCCTGGGTAATTGGATAGGGATTGCATTAAATCTGTAGATTGCCTTGGGCAGTGTGACCATTTTAACAATATTGATTCTTCCAATCCAGGAGCATGGAATATCTTTCCATTTTTTAAAGTCTTCTTTAATTTCCTTCATCAATGGTTTATAGTTTTGTTTGCTGTCAGTATCCAAGCCACTCACTGTCTCAACACTGATGATTGACATTTCTACACTAGGCAATTGGTGCTAAAATAACTTCAGGAAAATTAGATTTATTTTAATAATGATTCCTTACATTTATATAATGCAGTCAATGCTGTACAGTTTTTTTTAATTGAAGCACAGTTACAATGTGTCATTTCTGATGTACAGCACGTCCCAGTCATGCATATACATACATATATTAGTTTTCATATTCTTTTTCACTAAAGGTTATTACAAGATATTGAATATAGTTCCCTGTGCTGTACAGAAGAAATCTTTTTTTAAATCTATTTTTATATAGTGGCTAGTATTTGAAAATCTCAAACTCCCAAATTTATCCCTTTCCACTCCCTTTCCCCAGTAACCATAAGATTGTTTACTCTGTCTGTGAGTCTCTTTCTGTTTTGTAGATGAGTTCGGAGTCTTTTTCTTTTTTTTTTTTTTTGTTTGGATTCTGTATATTAGTGATATAATATGGTACTTTTCTTTCTCTTTCTGGCTTACTTCACTTAGAATGACGATCTCTTAGGTCCCTCCATGTTGCTGCAAATGGCATTATTTCATTGTTTTTATGCCTGAGTAGTATTCCATTGTATATACATGTTATATCTTCTTTATCCAGTCATAAACCGATGGACATTTAGGTTGTTTCTGTGTCTTGGCTATTGTAAATAATGCTGCTGTGAACACTGGGGTGCATGTATCTTTTTGAATTAGAGTTTCCTCTGGATACATACCCAGGAGTGGGATTGCTGGATCATATGGTAAGAGTATTTTTAGTTCTTTAAGGAGCCTCCACACTGTTCTCCACAGTGGCTGCACCAATTTACATTCCCACCAACAGTGCAGGAATAAAATCCATCTTTAAAATTGACTATTTAAAAACATATTTAAAACCAAGGCAATGAAAAGTTGGTTGGAAGCTCTCTATTCACAAGTGGAGCTTACTGACTAGTGGACTTCACTGTAGAATTCTCTGGACTATTTGATTGGGCGATTTCTGACGTAAACATCTTTAGGATTTTTTCCTTGGGTTGGTGTGTTAGTTTCCTAGAGCTGCTATAACAAAGTATCACAAATTCAGGGCTTAAAACAACAGAAACTTACTCTCTCTCAGTCCTGAAGGCTCGAAGTCCAACATCAAGGTGTTAGAAGGGATGATTCCCTCTGGAGACCCTGAGGGACAAGCTGTTCCAGCCCTGCCCCCTGCTTCTGGCGGCTGCTGGCACCCTGGGCATCCCTCAGCGTGGAGCTTCACCACTAGTCTCTGCTCCCCTCTTCACACAGCCACCTTCTCTCTGTGCCCACACCCCCTTTCCTGTTGTTTATAAGAACAGTCCTCACTGGATTTAGGGTCCACATGAATTATAGGATTATTTCATCCCAACATCCTTAAATTACATCTGCAAAGACCCTACTTTCAAGTAAGGTCACATTTACAGATCCTGGGAGTTAGGACTTGGGCGTATCTTTCCAAGCTCCTAGTCAATCCGCTCTACTTTGTGATACTCCTCTAAGGAAACTCTTCCGATGTCCTACCTGAAAGGGATAAACCCAGGATTTGAACACTGGGAGAGGGCTATGGTTCCCACACTTCAATACACAGATATTCACTTAATCTTTGTATTCATTATCTATTTCTGTGAGAATAGGGACTTAAAACAATCACTTACTTGATCACAACTGCTTGGGATGCAAAGTGGGACTGAGTCCCGCTGCATGGGCATTCTGCTGTTCTCACCCGGGGTTACTCAAGTGGCTGCAGGCAGCTGGCCACATGACTACAGCCAGCCAGTCCAAAGCAGCCTCACCCGCATGGCTGTGGTTGGTGCTGGCTGGTGGCTGGGGCTTTTTATGTGGTCTCTCCTCCTCAGAGAAGCTACCCAGTTTCCTCACATGATAGTCTCACAGTCCTAACAGGACAAGAGTGGAAGTCCGAGGCTCCCTGAAGCCTACATTCCTTGTCCGTCAATTCTGCCACAATCTATTAGTCAAACCTAGTCACAAAGCCAGACCAGATTCAAGGGGCTGAAAAACAGACCCCACTTCTCAACGGGAAGAGAGGCACAAATCACACTGCAAAGAGACATACATGCGGGGACACGGGAGTTACTGCAGCCGTCTTTATAAACCATCTGCCACAAGCCCCCGATTTTCAGCGCCCACGCTCAGTTGTGCCTGGCATGACTTAGCACAGATTCTTCTGCCCCGGCCTCCTCCGACACTTACTTTCATGCCAGGGTGGAGAAGGGACAGCTGCCCTGCTGGAAGAGGTAGGGAGAGGATCTGAAGCCCTAACTGTATCTTGATCAGACTTCCAACCAGTGCTTGTGCTTTCAACCCCTGCTCCTCTCCTATTTTTCAGGAGTATCAGTGAATTTCATCCTTGAGCCTTCTTGGGTTCTTCTGAGCAAATAAGCGTGCTTAGCAGTTTCCCGCTCTGTGAGCTTGAGTTTCAGTGCGCTTGGGTCACCTTTAGATCAGACAAATTTCAAGGTTTTGCTGTTTCTGTTTCCTCTCCTGTTCTCTTTGTCCTTGTGGTTTAATGGGGGTGAGGGGATCTTCTTACTGTATTTTTGGATAATTTTAGGAGGGAGTAGAGAAACATCTAAATGAACAGTCATTCAATTTTCAACTGAATAAGACAACCACAAAAACTCTCTCTCCCAAATGGCTACTCTGACTCACCCTAAAATTAAACCACAAAATTCAAAGCATTTAAATACAAGACTATTTCACAGAAAGTGTCATTTGGGGATCATATTCAAGGGAGAAAAATTATTACAAGACATAATTACTCTCAACAGTCTCCCAACTGCTTTAATTGTCAATAATTAAGAAAAATAAAACGAATTCAGGAAAGGCTCTTAAAGGAATGTTTTTACAATGAGGAGAATGCTTGCAAGAGAGAGAGAAAGAGAGATAAAGGTACTCTAGCACCAGAATGAAGTAGTAACAGCAAAGAAGAATTTTTAATTATTTCTCACGAGAGAGAGATCAGAATGGCCATGACTCACCAAATCAGTCTGGATCCAGTGAAAGGTAATGGCAGGAGGGAGCACAAGTGACACCTATAACTGGGTTAGAGGAATCAAGGGAATATTTTTGCAGAAAGAAAAAAGCAAAATAAGCAACCGTTAGAACGACCACCAAGGTCTAATGTATAGGTCTATGTTACAGAAAGTTCAGTAAGAAGAGGGCCCTCTAACAGGGGATCAGAAAAGTTCTGAAGAAAAAAGAGGAAACTAATGAACTCCTCTACAAGACAGAAACAGACTCACAGACACAGTAAACAATCTTATGGCTACTGGGGAAAAGGGGGTAGGAAGGGATAAATTTGGGAGTTTGAGATCTGCAAAAGTTAACCGCTATATATAAAAAATAGATAAAAAAGAAATTTCTTCTGTATAGCACAGGGATCTATATTTGACATCTTGTAATAACCTTTATGAAAAAGAATATGAAAATATATGTATATATATGTATATATATATGTATATATATATATATATATATGTATATATATATATACACACACACACACACACACACACACACCTAACTGGAACATTATACTGTACACCAGACATCGACACATTGTAACTGACTATACTTCAATTAAAAAAAAAAGAAAAGTTCTGAAAATTCCCCTGGAATAAACCATCCACATGCATATGTCAGATGAAAGCACTGCATAAATAGAAATCTGCTTTTGACTTCTCCATGAGGGAGGCTTTGCTCTTGGTTAACAGCTAGAAGGGTTTTCAAACAATGAGGGTGCTTCAATATTCCTGCCTTCTCTTCCTCCCTCCTCAATCCACAAGAAACAAAAGGATAAAAACAGGGGAGAGTCTTGCTAAGAAAGGTTGTCAAGGAGGATGGGGGAATGAAATCAAATTCTCACTCCTGAACCAAAACTCTGAAAAGAATCAAACACAAAACACATTTAGCCCCAGTGCCAAGAAACAGATCAGAATTCTGCAGGAGATAGAGGTTGCCTTTTGGCAAACACAGGGGACAAAAAAATGAAACAAAGAACCTCCACCAACCCTAGTACTTTGGAGCCACAGACTAGTTTTGCTGGATGTCTGTACTCTTGATCTGCAGATGCAAAGAAGCGATGGAAGAGAAACCTCAGCCAGCTGGCTTTGTGCTTAACTGGCACTTCTTCATGGATATAAAAAGGCAGTGAGAATTTCCCTTAGCACGTCACATTTAAGGATGAAAGTCCTAATCAAGCAGTAGTTGGACCTGTCAAAGGCATAAATTCAATTTTCCAAGAGCTTCAATGAAATAAAAATCTGACCCACGGGCCAATATTTGATTTCCAATAATCCGGGACAGCATATGTGGCCAGCAGTGATACTTCATTTCACAACTGAGTAAATCTGCAGAATTTGAATACTCTGGTGTCTATACCAATCTTATGCCATCAGAAATCAATGAATTACTGCCATATGGATTGTCAAGTTGCCTCAGATTCGTTCCACTGTGAAAATCCCATTTTGAAACTCAAAACCCCACAAAACTTGATTAATGACCCTCCTGCTGCACATTTAGATCATGTCCAATTTTTCTCTATTTTAAAGAATGCTTGAAATGCACAGCTTTATAACTTTTTTCTATACACATTTCCTTAGGATGAATTATTAGAAGTAAAATGGATTGGTCAAAGTCTAAAAATCATATAAAATTTGATAATACTAAAACTGTCCTACAGAAGACTGTACTGTTCCACAACTTCACCAGAGGTATAAAAAGTTGACACCATGTTTGACAGTATATCTCTTTAACCTTCACTAATTTCATGGGTGACAAATGGTCTCTTGGTTTTATGTCACATTTTTAAATTACCAATGAAGGATAAACATTTTTAATAGGTTACTGACTTATTGTAAAATGTTTAATATATTTCAAATGTTTTGCACATTTTCCTATTGGTTTTTTTTTTTTTCTCAACAGCCTATGAGAATGCTTTCCTCAAGGAAATTCACTATTTCTTTTTTCTGCATATTTTCCTGGTTTGTATGTGACATTAATTTTATGGTGTTTGATACACTGGACCACAAAGAAACTTAAAGTCTCAGGATTAGTATTTTCCTTTATGGCTTATGCCTCTTGATATGATACTTTTTAAAAAATTTCTTTCATGTTATATCCATACTTAGCTTCAAGCTAACTTAGAAAATTAAACTAGAAACAGGTAATCATCTGCCAGGGGTAGATGTCACAGAACACTGGCTTTTGTTTTCCCCAACTAAAATTTACTGGTTAAATGTCAATATAACCAAAAGGAGGAAGAAACATATGTGCCTTAGCAAGTTACATCCACTACTGCTATTCAAATGGACTGGGTTAACTCCACCAGCCCAAATAACATTTGGAGTCAGTAGCTTTAAACATTTTAATTTTAAATTCTCACATTGCTGTGCTTTTGAATCTCTCTGTCAAAGGGTTTCCACATTCATCATCCCCATCAGTCTTCAATTTGACATTGTGAGATAAGAAAGGGAGATGTCGGCTTCCCTTAGTACAGATCAGGAAACCGAAGCTCAGAAGCAATGCTGACTGGCCTGCCCAAGACTCTCCAACCACTGAGGCTTGCAGGGTGTGAAATGCAGGTCTTGTAGATGCCTGGTCTAGTATTCTTCCCACTATACCCTGAAGAGATCTTCTGATGAGAACAGAGAAGTAGTTATAACTGCAGGAGCTGGGAATAGAGATTTCGAAGGGGCATATCCTCTGGGCAAAAGAAAAAACAAAGAATGTTTTTCTTTCTACTACCTCATTCCCATTTTCTACCTGTCTTATAGCTAACTTTGTTAATGGAGAATCTCAGCCCTTGCCAAATTGTCAAACTAATTAAAAATAATTGATTTGGATAAAACATTATGCTAACGCTAGCTGGTTTAATCCTTAAGAAAGTAACAATGAAATTTATGAAATCTGAATCTGTTATTCCTAAAATGTATGTGATTTGGTAACGGAGTAAAGTATTACCAGGTCTAGTGTCTTTTTTCTGACACCACCAAATCTCTGATTCTCCAACACTGACTGGGTATCCAACAATGCCATTCAGTTTGGACACTAAGCATGTGGAGTTAGCATTAGACCCTACAGCTTAAGAGCTCAGCCTTACAGAATGCCCCCACTTCATATGCCAGCCACAAATGAGTGCTCAGGCTACCCACATTTCTGCCTGGCCCTACAAATTTGGAGATTCTATCAAGGAAAAACCAGAACTGGACAGTAGTTAAAGCAGCAAAAACAGATTTTAATCAGTAACTATTGCAAAAGACGAAAGAGATCTCAGTATAGTGGAGATTTCTAGTCAAGAAGCAAAGTAGGGGTGAGTGGAGGAAGCATCGGGCGTAAGACGGGGTTCTGGCCAACCCACCCTAATAGGATTCTTCCTGAAATGCAGGCCGGGGTGATCAAATATCCCCTGGGGAATAGTGGTAGATGAGGAACCTTATCAGATATAGAGGGCGATCAGGTATGGAGGAGAGGGGTTCTGGCTAAACCGACTTAGGATTCTTGCTACAACTGGGCTCTTGAGGACAAGGCCCAAGAATGGAACCTCGTAGAAAAAATGACTCAAAAGAGTCTGCCTCGAGTTCACCTAGTCAAGGAGAAAGTCTTTGTCAATTTCCATGACTCAGTTTCCAGGACTCACTAGAATGACTCACAGAACTCAGGAAAGTGCTTTACTTACTGTTACTGGTTTATTATCAAGTATACAGCTCAGGAACAGCTAAATGGAAGAGCTGCACAGGGCAAGGTGTGGGGGAAGGGACATAGCCATGAGTTACTATACTGATGGTTAAGAACTATGTCACAGGTAATTAATACCTAGCTATGTTAATTGTATGAAAAAAAACATTACCACTCTATCAGAAAGGAAACACTGGAGTTAATATTCATTACTTTGTGGAAAAATATGCAAATCCATCTGCATATTTAAGGGAAAAAATTGTATTAAGTGTTTGATTTGTCACTCCCTCTTAAAAGCTACCAGAAACACATTTTAAATAACTCTTGGGTAAGATTTTTGTGGACTTGTGACACTTACCGTCTCTATCCTAAATTTAAATTAGACATACACCCAACCCCGAGAGAAACCCATGAATCTTTCACAAGTTGTTTTCAGCAAACATTCAGTTCAAGAATCTAATGATACCTTTTGCTCCACCTTCAAAAACTGAGCCAGTTCCTCCACAGTTAGGTGGTCTTTCTTGTCACTGTAGCTCAAGAGCAACAAATACAGGTCCCGCCGCAAGGACATCATTTTGTAAAATACGCAGAACTCTTCAAATGTCAAAGTTCCCTGATTCTCATCTGTATCTGCTTCCTGAAAGAGGCACAGGAAGAACAAGGCGGTGTGAGAGTTTGAAATAGGAAATTCAGTGCTGTGTAGGAGACAGTATTTACTATAAAAAAGATAATACACCTTTCACAAATGGTAAGCACATTCATTTCAAGCATACATGGATCAACTTAATAACTGACTACAGATGAGGCCACAGAAAAGTTTCACATTAGAAAGAATCAACCAGACAAAAAGGAATTTCTCCGATCACAGTAAATGAAACAATAATGAAAGCTTTAAAAAACTGTGTCTGGAAACATATGACACATTTCTAAATAGGAAATGAAACATATGGAAGTAAACACATGCACCAATATTAAAACTTGTGTAATGAAGTTAAAGCAGTTAGGGAGAAAACTGACGTTTTCAATTTATTAAAAAGCAAAGTAGATTAAAATCAGATAAGCTAATACTTCAACTCAAAAAGCTAGAAAAACACAAGTTAAGCTATAGAAAACAGAGGGAAATAAATTATAAACAAAAGCAGAATGCAATGAAATAGAAAACAAACAGATAAAACCTCAAAGGTGAGCGATTAAACCAAAAGCTGGTCGAGGCAAGGGCTCCATAGCTCAGGGGTTAGATCACTGGCCTTGTAAACCAAAAGCTGGTCTTTTGAAGTAGCATTAAAAAAAAAGAGAGAAATCTTGCACAAGACTAACCATGAACAAAAGAGAGAAAACACATTTAACACATGATGAAAATAGCAGTCTCTCATCAGCTTCTGAACTGCAATTCAATGAAATGTTATTTTCATCTATGCCAGTATCTATCTTAATTCGGCACAGGTAGCTCATTGCTCTGACAGCCGTCAGCAGCATGGGCACCTCTCTGCTTTTCCTCCATGGAAACTGAAAAAAT
Source organism: Vicugna pacos (assembly GCF_048564905.1). Classification (NCBI taxonomy): domain Eukaryota; kingdom Metazoa; phylum Chordata; class Mammalia; order Artiodactyla; family Camelidae; genus Vicugna; species Vicugna pacos. The sequence continues at coordinate 31,148,828 of NC_132987.1, forward strand.
TCATCTGGACTGAATTCTAATTGGAATTATTTGTTCCTAGTAATTATTGAGCAAGAATCTTTCACCACGTACCTTCAGATCGGCTGAATTTGTCATAAAGCTGTTGGGGATATACTATGAGCAACCAACCCAGTTACATGATCTTCTTTATTTTAAATGAACACAGTTGTAACAAAAACTGACCAGTAATGAATGGCATTTTGAAATGCATAGATTTTGTGATGTGTGGTCACATGGTGTGTGGTTTTAAACAAAGTTTTGAAAGTCAAAGTGCATATAAAACATTTTTTTAAGGTTTGCAAACTTTGGATAAGTTATGAGCCAACACTGTGACCCACGTTTAAATCATACACAGTTTCTTTGTGAGGCTGATTGCTTTGCCTCCCATCACTTTAAAGGCAGAGATAGACTGATCTACAGAATGCCAACATTTTTGGTGTTTGAGGACCTTGGTTGTAGAATCCTCACACCCTAAGAACTAGGTCTAAGGTTCATATTTCTGCCATAACTTTGTTTCAAAATATCTAACCCCGGATAGAGAGCTGAAACATTTTTTAAGACTTCCTTGGAAATGCCTCAACAATTAAGAACAGTTAAGCTCTGAGGTTTAAACAACAGCATCAAAGACTTCAAAAGAAGCGACCCATACCTTAAAGGATTGTTTTCTAAAAAATCGGTTGAATCTTGCACTGCAATAGGAAGGCAAAGAAAATTCTAGGAAGGCTTTAATGTCTTTACCAGCAATTCTGTCCAAAAAATTTTTTTTAAAAAAGAAGGAAAGAAAACGTTCCTTAAAATACTACCAAGATCCTTGTTCCCATCCATCTGAGCACTTAACAGAACCTGCCACATGCAAGACCTGTGATAGAAATATCCCACATACAGAAGGCCCAGCTGCTTCTTCAGTCACGCCCGGCTTGAGACATCTTTAAATCTTTAAATCTAAAGTCATAAGAAGAGATCTTAATGTTTTCTTAAAATTTCTCTAAAGTATTTACTTTGAACTTGCAAAGACATTTGACATAAACATTTCCTGGTTTACCCTCTAAAATACTTGATATGTTAGAGATAAAAGGTGTCTGAAGAGGGAAAAAATACAGAAGTAAAACCAGTTCAATATCTTATTTTCTTTCTTTCTTACTTCCAAAAAGTACTGCCCAAATCATCATTTCTGTAGGTATAGACTTTGCCCTCCTCTTTATGCTTGGCCTCTCTGGCTTCAGAAGCAGCTATCTCCCCCGTACCATGAACATCTCCTATGGGAAGGAACAGATGGGGAGACAGGGCTCCCCACAACAGGACAAAAGTGAGATGTCACCAGGAAGGCCAGGAACATGGCAAACCTCTCCATACAGTTTAAAGACAGTTCACTCCTTGCATGACAACTAATTTCCCCTCCAGAGTCCCTCACTCCATCTCTGGTTCCTTCCACAGCCTATCTCATTCTTCCTCTTCTTTCCTTTCCCTCATGTTGTTCCTCAGTGCAATGGGACTTTGCACTGATGTTTCCCCCAGCATAACCATCTCCAGCTTCTAAGGACAGGACCACAGGATCCGTGACTATAAGAGGTCACAGATCTATGCCAGCCTCCATCTTCCATTCATTGCTGCCACTCACGCCTCACGTTGTCTCTGCCCTTACCACCTCTGACAGCATGTAGCTAGGAAACAAAATCTCTTTCGGGGAGGGGATAAACTCAGTGGCAGAGCCCAGACATAGCATGTGTGGGGTCCTGGGTTCAATCACCAGTATCTCCATTAAGATACATACATACATACATACATACATACATACATACACCTAATTACCTCCCCCTCCAAAAATAAAATAAATAAAATGTATATGGAAATTCAAATGACCTAAAACAGCCAAAACAATTTTAAAAAATAAATATAAATAAACCTAATTACCAATTACCTACCCCCCTAAAAAAAGATGAACATTTTTTAAAAAAGGAAAGAAAGGAAGCACAAAACATTAATCATAAAATACCACCCCTATACTTATTTTTACACATAAACAAATATCACCTACCTAGTCACTTAGAAAATCATTGCAAAACATAGATTATGCATATGACTTCTCTCCAAATAAGAGCCTTTCCTAAATTAATATTCCAGTTAATTACTAGCAATGACATTATTTTTGCACCAACTTCAACTTAACAGAAATCACTTCTGCTCCTTGGATGGAAGAGTAAATACAGCCCCACCTGGGCACAGCAGGTGAGTTCGGGCCCAAGGACTTTCCTCAAGGACCTACCCACAGGGAAAGGGCGTCTCATCTAACACCAACAAGCAGAGGAGTGAATTTCTGGACAGCTTCCTAAATGGTAGGAGTGATACAGCACTTCTAAGCCTTATGGATTCTAAATCTTAAACTCCTCCGAAACAAAATAGAGGGCTCTTGAGGATTTTGCCAAGGGCTATTTTTTCACGTTACTTCGTCTTTATTCTGATCCTCACAGCAGCCTGTGACATCAGCAGATGAGATCTTATCACCCTCTATAGGGGAACTGATCAAGTTACCCCATTATTTAAGTGTCAGGTGCCTATAATTACTCTCCAAAAACAGCAGCGCTAATATCAAAGCATTTTAGTAAGTGAAATTGTGGATGCAGGTTAAGTTTAGGAAGCATTTCTTTTCCTTGAGGGAATACAATTTCTCTCTCTTCAAAGAAAAAGAGAACAACATAGAGCAGGTAATATCAACCTCCAACAAGACATAATAGTCTTTTGAAATATCTCAGCACATCAGTAACCTCCCATGTGTATATTATGTAAAGACAACCCCACGGGAAAACATACCTGAAACATTTGTCTGACTTTTCTCCGCGGCAGATTGACATTTAGTTTATGCATCAGTTGGTGTATCTCTTCAATGTTCAATAAGCCATCACCATTCTTATCAGCTTCCTCAAAGGTCTGCTTCACCCACTTGCAGAAAAGTCAAGAAAAACTCTCGTGTTTTTGTCAAAAGAAAAACTGCTTTCCTGCAATATTCACAGGACATTCATCATTAACACCAAATTTGAGAAGAAAGTCCTTTAAGGAGGCCCTGCAATCACAGGCTTCCAGTTTCATAAGGTACTAACAAAGACAAGTTCCAGGTTTGCAAATATAAACTACTATATATAAAATAGATAAACAACAGGTTTCTACTGTACAGCACAGGGAACTATATTCAATATCTTGCAGTAACTTATGGTGAAAAGGAATATGAAAACGAATGTATGCATGTACATGTATGACTGAAACATTATGCTGTACACCAGAAATTAACACATTGTAATGGACTATACTTCAATTTTTTAAAAAAATTTAAAAATAAAAAAGAAATGGGGGGAGCACATATAAGTGATTCCCTTCACCATGAAATGAGACTCAAACCAAATCATTGAGAAGCTTTTTTAACTCAAATATTTTATCTAAACAGTTAAAGCATCTCAATGATGTAAGGAAACCCCAAAGACACCAAATTCAGGCCTTATCTTCTCCCTCCGTGATTTTTGCATCAAGTACTTTTTTTACCTTCATAATACCCCACACTACATGATCTCTTCAATTCCCTTTTCTCAGTCCCACACTCATATTTAGAAATTTAGACCGTCTTGTTCAGTCTCCTCATTGTTCAGATAAAAGAAGAGAGGGAGAAATTTGGGAAGTACTAGTAAGAGAACTGGGCTTCACACCTATGTCTCTTGCAACCTGGTCTAGCATTCTTGTCTTCTATACAGAAGGCCTGTCTCTATGCTGTGCCTCTTCCTACTGCTAAGCTTTGCTGGTTCTTACCTAATAGACCCCAACTTCTGAATCAAGCCTGACAGGCTAGAGTTTGCTCTCAAAGCTCAGGAATGACACCAGATGCCTGAGGACATGAGTTTAGACACAAAGAACTTACATCATGTGAAGAGAGATTTGAAAAGACCCTCTGGAAGACGAGCCTTGGGTTGTTTTACATCATGAGGAACAAGAGTATGGCAACAAATGGAAGAGTTTTAGCAGGGGGCTTTTTAAAAATGTATGATTCATAGTTCATAGTTGTTGGGGGTAAATTACAGAAGCTAGGAATGGTGTGTATACTTAGTAAACCAAACTGCGCTTCAAAATTCAAAGGGCAATGAAAAGAGGAAAAGAATGAAGGTGATGGAATAAAACCAGTAGGGAAAGGCTTAGGTTTAAATCCAAGAAATGGGAGAATGGGAGTAGGTCAGAAGAAAGGATGAATGAGTAATATTCGTTTATCAAGCAGGTGACATCAAACTGAGAGATTTTCATTTAAGACAAAAGACTAACTAACGTCCCAGTACTAACTCAGAACACTTACATTTCTTACAGGAGTCAAATTATGACTATAGGAGATTGTACCTTATAAAGTAAAAACAACCAGAAAGTTAAAGTCTTATTTCTTCTAAAGTAAAATAGAAGTGATTTTTCAATAGCAACTACCTGTTTCACATTTTGTCCCCTTTGTAACACTTGAAAATAACCAGCCCAGTTCTTCCAATTTCAACTGTTCCTCGTAGAATTCAGGCAGGACCTCATTCGATATGATACCTAGAAGTTCAAGGGTGACCCAGGACTAGGGGAGAAACGACTGAAGAATCACCAGAGTGAATCACTTGGGCCAATTACTAGTAAGTACCTGAATCCCATTTTTCCCTGTTTTCTGGGAACACAGTGTCCACTTCATAAGCTCTATTTCTGTTGACCGTAACTCTGCTCTGTGCCCCATAACATAAATCCAGTAAAGAAGTGATGAAATGAGTCCAAGGATAGCAGTATTTTCGTCCTTTTATTCTGTACTTCTTTACCCAAGCATCTCACTGACTTCTCCAGAGAATAAGCAGAGGCCAGCAAACTCTACGCATGGATATTCTGCAGAAACAAACCATTTTGGGTCAGCTTGTCTCTGCAAGACCTTCAGTGTCAACACACAAGCTGGTGTTGATGATCAGTCTAGGAGACATGGGGTTGGTAAGGCAGAAACAGAGGTAGCATCGGACCAAGAAATACACACCAGTTGGGGTTCTATGCTGACCTGGCCCTGTGACAGAGGGCCACTTATATCACTTCTTGGGGCTTCTACTTCTTCATCTACCTTGTCAGTGGGCACAACTAGATGACCTTGAAGCCCCTTCCAACTCTAAGATGCTATGAAAGGAAAAACCATTCTCTCAGTAACAGTACATATGGTATAAGATACAACGGCAGGTAAAAGTATTCTGATATCTCAAAGTTCTTCTTCATAATTAAGATATGAGCACCCAAGAAAGCCCTGAATTAATGGTTCACAGCCATGTGCATGATAAATTTAAGAAAAGAGATAGTAATTCCACAGAGAAAAACTAGGAGAGTAAAAACTGAATGAGAAGTTACAGCCTCATTTTTTTTTTAATCAAAAAACTTTGGAAGAATGTTAATAAAGCATTGAATGCTATTATTTAGTGCAGGATAGGGACATTTTTTCTGTAGAGGACCTGATAGTAAATATTTTAGGTTTTGCAGGCCATTCGCTCTTAATTGTAACTACTCAACTCTACCATTGTTACCAGAGACAATCCACAAGTGAACTGGCATGGTTATGTTCCAATAAAACTTTATCTGTGGATGCTGAGATTTGAATTTCATAAAATTTCATGCATCACAAAATTTTATTCTTCTTTTGATTTTTTTCAACCATTGAAAACCCATTCTTAGCTCAGGAGCCCACATAAAAAGAGGTGCTGGGCCAGATTTGCCCTCCAGGCTGCAGTTTGTAGGACTCCTGATTTACAGGGAAGGTGTGAGGCTTCAGTTTACAACATCCATGGGACTGCCTCAAGTCTTCTAGAGGTGAAAATTTCCCTAGTGGTATTGACAGGTAAAGTGGGGGAATCATGGAGGAAAAAGATCTGACAGATGAAAATGCTGAGATTGGGCACCAATGCCATCATCTTTGCGTGCTGGGGCCACCGAGCTTTCAGATGTCAATCTATCTGAACAGGAAAGCAAAAGATTAGCCAATCCTGATCTCTTGTGAGCAATTACAGTAGCTACTATCTATAAAATGCCTACTATGTGCTGGACAGCATTCAAAGCACTTTGTGTATAACAACTCATTTGATCATCACACCACTACATAGGGTGTGTGCTATCATTAGCATCATCACCATGTTAGATAAAGACTCTGAAGCAGAAGAGCTGAGGTGACTCCTTCAAAGTTACACTGTACATGGCAAGGTCGGGGCTGAACCCCAGACAGGGCAGCACCCATCTCAGTCCTCAAACTAGATTGCTTCTGACTGAAGTGAGTGCTGCATCTGCTGCCATTCCACATGGCCATCCTGCAGAAGTAACTTGGATTTCACTTTACACTGGATGGATTTTCTTCATACAACCATTTAAGATTCATTAATCTCATTATTCATTCCCAGTTGAAATTTTCAGGCCTAACTGAAATGTAATGATAATGAACATCCCAGCTCTGTTCTCCTCAATTAACGTAATTAAATGTGTATCAAATCAAGAATGTCATTCTATTATTAAGATATTATCTAAACCCTTACCAAATTCTGACAAATCTGTATGAGAGTGGTTCCCTGACTCAACATAACTTTCCCTGTTTTTGACATCAGCTTTCTCTTCATTATTCATTAATTTCCTGTTTCTTTTTCTTTCCTCACTGTCATAAATATCAGCTCTTCTGTATTTTCTCTGTGTAGTTCTGGGGTACACTTGCTTTCCGGATAGCATATTTTTCAGAATAGGAAATTCCTCAGCCCTTAATCTGATTAACTTACATATGAAAACATTCCATTGCTAGTAAACATGGACAAAACAAGTTAGGTTCAAAAACCTATTCACCTGAGCTGGTATATATTCAAGCTAGAATATTAAAACTTTAGGATGTTAAATATAATGGCCAAAATAGCCACCAAGAAAACAGCTATAGAATTTACACAAAAGGAAATGAGAAAGGCATTTAAACACTTTGCTATGAAAAAATCAACACAAAAGAAGACAGTAATGCAGGAAACAATGAACCAAAAAAGCTATACAGCATAAAGAAAAGAAACAGCACAACATGTTAATCCTTCCTTATCAATAATCATTATAATGTAAATGGATTAAACTCTCCAATCAAAAGACAGATAGACAGAATAGATAAAAACTCATAACCCAACTTATGCTATCTATAAGAGACTCACTAGAGATCTAAAGACACAAAGAGCTTGAAAATGAAAGGAAAGGGAAAAATATTCCATACAAATCATAACCAAAAGAGAGCAGGGGTGGCGATACTAACATCAGATAACAGACTTTAAATCAAAAAAAGTAATAAGAGACAAAGAAGGACATTATGCATTAATAGAAGTCTCAATACAGCAAGAAGATAAAGCAATTATAGACATTTATGCATCTAATGACAGACTATCAAAATGTATACAGCAAAAACTGACAGAACTGAAGGGAGAAAGAGACAGTTCTACAGGAATACTTGGAAACTTCAATACCTCACTCACAATGATGGATAGAACAACCAGACAGAATTAAGAAAACAGAGAATTTAAACAACACAATAAACCAACTAGATCTAACCGACACATACAGACACTCTATCCAACAACATATACATTCTTCTCAAGTGCATAGGGGACATTTTCCAGGATAGATTATATTTTAGGCCACCAAGTAAGTCTCAGTAAAAAGACAGCAGAAAGAAGGAAATAAGAGGAGAGTGGATATGAAATAGAAGAACAATTGAGAAAAATCAATGAAACCAAAAGTAGTTCTTTCAAAAAAAAAAAATCAAGAAAATTGACGAACCTTTAACTGGGTGGACAAAAAGAGAAAGAGAAGAGATCAGTACTAAATCAGAAAGCAAGGTGGGGGCATTACTACCTATTCTACATAAATAAAAGGGACTGTAAGAGACTACTGTAAACCACTGTACACCAGCAAATTGGATACCTAGATGAAATGGACAAATTCCTAGAAACAAAAAATCTACCAAAACTAAACCACAAAGAAATAGAAAATCTGAATAGATTTATACCTAGCAAGGATATTGAATCAGTAATCAAAAATCTCTCAACTAAGAAAAGTCCTGGATTTGATGGCTTCACTGGCGAATTCTATCAAATACTTAAAGAACAAATACCAATCCTTCTCAAATTTTTCCCAGAAAACTGAAGTGGAGGGAACACTTCCTAACTCATTCTATGAAGCCAGCATAACACTGATAACAAAGCCAGACAAAGACACTGTAAGATGACTACAGACCATTATCTCTTATTTACATTGATGCAAAAATCTTCAACAAAATACAGTTGACCCTTGAACACCTTGGGTCTGAGATATGTGAGTGTACTTATATGTGGATTTTTTTTTCAATAGAGAAGTACTGCAGCACTACTCAATGTGCAGAACCTCGGATTTGGAGGGTCAGCTGTAAAGTTATACTAAAATTTTCAACAGCTCGGAAGGTCTGTGCCCTAACGCCTGCATTGTTCAAGGGCCACTAATAAATAAAATTCAACAGCATGTTAAAAGGATTATACATCATGACCAAGTGGGATTTATTCCTGGGATACAAGGATGACTCAACGTATGAGAATTAATCAATGTAATATGCTGTATCAACATAATGAAGAAAAAAACCCACAATCATCTCAACTGATGCAGAAAAAGCATTCAACAAAATTCAACATCCTTTCATGATAAAAATATTCAACAAAACAGGAATAGAAGAAAACTACCTCAACATAATGAAAGCCATGTATGAGAAAGACCACACCAAATACTACATTCGATAACTAGAGACTGAAAGCGTTTCCTCTAAGGTCAGGAACAAGACACGGATGCCTGCCTTCGCTGCTTCTGCTCAACATAGTGCTAGGAAGTTCAAGCCAGAGCAACTAGGCAGAAAAAAAAAAAAAAGAAAAAAGAAAAAAGAAAAGAAAAGAGAGAAAAAGAAAAGGCACCCAAATTGGACAGGAAGAAATAAAATTATCTCTGATTTTAGATATGATCTTATATGTGGGAAACTTTAAAGATTTGCAGAAGAGCAGAGCAATACCACCCTTCTCACTAATTTCTTTTGCTTTGAAAAAGTTATTTTTCATAAAAACATGTCAATATGTAATAGAGTTTATCATATTTTAATGAGATATTTTTGAAGTTCCCATATTTAATTTCTAATATGACAGCAGATGGAACCCAAATAAAAACTCTTTGGAGTCTTCAGTTTTTAAGAATGCAAAGCATCCTGAGAGCAAAGTCCAATTATGTTCATTTCTCTTGTCAGAGGTGGGTTTAGGATGGGTCTGCAATTGCATTTCTGGCCAAACTCCTGGAAACTTTTCCTTTGCTCTTAAAAAAAGAGTTTATGAGAAGAAACTCTGCTTCCTCTGGGCAGGGCTTCTCTGCGTTTGGAGCTGCCACAGATCTCTTTAACCCAAAGGTATCCAGCTATAGGACCAAGCCAACACGTCAAGAATGGCAGAACCAAGTCTCTGATGACATTACTGAGCCACTGAATTAACCAACTCTTGAAACTGCTCCACCTCAGATTTCTTGTGCATGAGAAAATGAATATTCTTTATTGTTTCAGGCACTGTTAGTATGGTTCTGTGGTTAGCCCCAGAAAGCATTCTTAATGATTCAGTATTCGTTTTTTATCAAATGTAAAGGAGTTAAGACCCAAACTTACAGAAAAAAAGCACAGTAAATTAATCCCTATGTTTGTGTTTTGTTCATTTATGAATCCTAGCTGCATTTAGCTGCATGTTGTAAATACTGATGGAAACATCATGACTTATCAGCTAAGACCTTTGCACTGTCGACATCCTTTTATGGACTGAGTATTTCCACTCTGCTCCAACAATACCCTGGGTGAGGGATTATAGCCAGAGCAGCACAAGTTTATCACTCCTGGAAAAAAATTCGGGTGCAAGAGCAAGGAGGTAGCACTATTCCCCACATAGACAAGGGGATCATGTTACTTTAAGACCGTTCAAAATGTGAACAAGGAAACCAAAGCAGTCAGCAAATCTAATACCCTCAATTTACAGAGAAGGAAACTGTGGCCAGAAAGGCCAAGCATGTCACGTGAGCAGCTTGAACCCAGCAGAAGCGGTACCTTCAGACCAAGCACACGAATCACTGATCTTGTCAGCACCGCAGGACGACGACAATAGGTTTAATCAAGAATGAGGCTCGGACTCCACTTCCTTGAACCGTTAGAGAGGGTCAACCCTGTTAAGTAAAAATAACTTCCCCTTGAATATCAATCAGTTCAGTTTCCAAACTGTGAATTAAGAAGAGAGAAAATGCAGGAAGGAACTTAATACCGGGCACATAATTGGAACCCAAAAAGCATTTGTTAAACTAAACGGGCTTCCTAAGAAAGCAGGATTTTCTCTACTTCAAATAGGTGCTTCCCTAGCTACCTCATCTCTCCTAGGAAACTTCAGGCTGCATTTGGAGACTTCTCAGATCGTGACGCCAAATCCAGGCTCCTCAGAAGAAGCCTGCTCTTGAGTCCACACCAGCTCAACTTCCTACATGTTCTGTATGTTTGTTTACTTGGGGTGAGAGCGAGGAGGGGACAGAAAAGTGCTCGGGAGAGGTAAATGAAGAGACAGTAAGGAAAGTGGCTTTAAGCCTCAAAATTATGGGAAAATAGTCTAATCCTTACACACACACACGTACACGCACAGTTCAAATTTAACATTCTAGGGAGGATATTGGTCGTGGGTCCTCTGCCTTTTAGCAAGAGAGTCTTCGTCACTGATGCCAGCCATCAGGTACTTGAGGCCTGTGATCCAGGTGCGGGCCTCCTCGGGGTTGGAGGTGATGAGATCCAGGGACTCCATGTGGTTGCCATGGTAGATGGTGAAGCAGCAGCTGGGGTCGAAGCTCCCCTCAGCCTGTCTGTGGAATATCTCAGACTGTCGGCCCTCAGTGACTTTGTAAATGGAGTCAATAAGAACTGTGGGGGAAGGGGGAGACACAGTTACGTGGCAGGTGAAGATAAGCGTACGGATTAAGAGAAAGAAAAACCAGATCATCTTAAAATCTAAAAATAAGATCAACACATCCATCATCTGTGAGCTGTGGTGTGACGTTCAAATGTGAAACAAAGCTTCGTTTCCTGCCAGGAACCTTCTCCACGTACCCCTTTACCTCTCCCAGGTGTTGGGTCGGGATGTGTTGAAATTTATGACAGTAAGACAGATATGCCCGGCAGGGCAGGAAGACTGGGAGAAAAGGGGGCTATAATATGTCAAATGTGTGGTGTCTACATTTATGCAGGGAAAACATACAAAGACCTAGAGCCGACTTTGGTGACTTATAATATGCGTAAGATGACAGTTCAATGTTGAAGGGAAAAAAAACACATTTGGTAGGAACTGAACAGCAGAGCTAAATGTGATTGGGATTTATAGAGAGAAAGCTGTGAGGGTGAAGGCAGAGCAGAGCTTAGAGAGGCGGGGGCGGGGAACCAGGTGGCGGTCCAGGGGAAGAGACATGAAGACACGGAAACGCTGGGCCCACAGCAGGGATGCTGAACAGGCTGTTTACGCTGGAGTGAGAAGCTCAAGAGGGAGAGTAACGGGAGACAAAGCTGGAAAGGTAGGTAGAGGCTAGATCTGGGGGAGCTGGAGTGAGACCAGAGATCAGCATTAGTTAGGTGGGGCAGCCACTGCAGGTCTGCATCAGAGAAGCATTGGAAAGGAGGATTACTTTAGATTAAAACACTGTTTTTTGTTTGTCTGCTTACTTGTTTTGGCACATGAATGAGAACTGTTGCATTTTTTTTAATATCTTCTTTGGGGGAGCAGCTAATTCGGTTTATTTTTCTATTTATTTAATGGAGGTACTGGGGATTGAGCCCAGGACCTCATGCATGCTAAGCACGCACTGTACCACTGAGCTGTACTCTCCCCCCTGAAGTGCTGCAATCACATTGATTGCCCATATACACCATCCACCCGTCTGCTCTGCCTTACTGGCAGAGTCCCAATTTTTCTCTCTTTCAAGTCATTCTCCATATGACTCACAGGGAAATGAGCCTGTGTCCAGCCCCAGGGCAACTTCTGGTGGGTCTAAGCCTTTGGGGTGGCCCCATCGCTATGTCCTCTGACTGACTGAGTTGTGGGAGCATAACCCAATTCTAACCAAGGAGACACGGGCACTCTGCTTTGAGGGAAGGGCCTGGGAAGGGGTTCTTCCCTCCTAAAAAAGGAAGAGATGGACCTTTTCTGCATCTTCACGATTCTAGCAGTTGTGAAGCCATGTTACTGCTGCCTCGATTACAAGGTCAACACACAAGGGACAGAGCCAAGATCACTCAGGGAAACAGAACTAGAGACTCAGTACCCCACACCTGTGGCCAGACAATCTGCGCTTCTTGTTATGCCAGAGAATAAATGTGTGCATCGTGTAAGCCTGATTTCATCCTGGTCATCTGTGACTTGGACAGGAAAGCATCTTAACTGACAGGGGCAGAAGAAATTACAGAGTGGAGACTGGTTAGGAGACTTCACAATAGGCCACTAGAGGCCAAGTTAAAGAGAACCTGGGTCAACAAGGTTCCTGTGAAAACAGGAGGGAAGGAGCAGACGAAGAAAGACATGACAGAGGACCAAACGCGGACTTGGCACTGAGTGTAGAAGGTGTGGGAGAGGCTTTATGGAGGAGGCAGATCAAAGCTATTTTACTCGATATCATTAAAACAACTCTGTTATCTTATTCATCAGTGAACTGTGCTCAGAATATGGCTATATACATTAAATCCCATTGGATTTATGATGTTCTTCACTTTTTATAGGAAAATAAAAGGCCTTTAGTGTAAAATCTCAATATCCCAACTTAAAAAAAATACATGTCTCCAGTACAGGGGAAATATTACCATTTATTGCACTCATGGGTAGGAAAACTTTTACAGACTTAAATTCCCCCAAAATAATTAACAAAAGAATAAATGGTCATCACTTTTTTGGTCTCTCCACATTCTCTAATAACTGACCCTAAAACCTGCAAAAATAGGAAAGTTCTACAGATCTGAAGCTTCCACAGAGCCCACTCAGTTATAACCCATGTGTTACTTTGTCAAGCCAAGCAAAGAATCCAGAAGATGTCCTTACTTTTTGCCTTCTCGCTCTTCCGAGAGGGTCTCCATCGGAGGCGAGTCCGGTGCTCATCCAGGTAAAAGAGCCGGACGAGCCCTTTGGTCCCGCGCTTCAGTTTGATCATCTGTGTCCCCGACTGCATCACACTCATGCATCTTTCAACTGCAAACAAGATCACAGCACATTCAGCTCTCACCCAATGCACGTGTGCCCTGATGTTCAGAAATCTTACTGTCAAATAAAACCTCTGACTCACACTCTCAAAACGCCAAGGACCACAAGACAAATTTAGAAGAGGTAATCTGGAAAGAGCAGTTCAAGAATTGATTCATCAGGCTTAAGCCAGTAAAAAGTCTTACTGACGGAAATAAAATTCTACTCCTAGATAAACAATGCGTTACTGCTGCACAGAGCATCTTTTGTTCTAACTGGCAACACGCTTTTTGGTATAAGACCGACGGTAATTTGATACTTGAATTTATGTTCATAAAGCAAGTTCTCAGACTGCATGTTAAATTTTGTGAGCTTTTATATAGCCAGCTGTAAAAACATCCTATGATAATACTTTAAAATTCAATTAACAAAAAACATGATTGGCAAAATGTTTCAGCAATTGTTGAAGGTGGATGATGGCAGTATATGGGTTTGTATTATTTTAATTTTAGGTATGCTTGAAAATAGCTAAACAAATCTTTTAAAATGTGATCAGAAAAAAATCAAGCTTTCACAATTGAACATAAAATGTTTATTAATGAATTTAGCTGCTAGAATTTTCTACCTAGGGAAATAAGCTGACTGAACTCAGGTAAAATCCAATCACTTATTATCCATGTTAATGCTCTCATTTAAATTCTCTGCTTTGAGATGAACCTTGATGGAAGTGGGCATCTGCTGGTGTTGCCTGTTTCCCTTTCTTTGTTAATAGCACCCACTTTTCCTTTGGAAATACTTCTTTCCCATTTCATGTGCCTTTGGTGGCCTGTCACCTCAGTCAAGAAATGGGCACCTGACTTAACCTTAGAGCAAATCTGACTCCCTTCTAAGAAGCATGAATCCTGAGTAGAACACTGAATGAAAACAGAACCGAACATTTCAAAGGCCAAGACTAAACGGCTGCTCTTGACTGGCTACCCCGAGATGTTACAGTTGTCACAGTTGCTCTTCCTGAGGCTAGCAAATTATTCCATTTTTCCCTGGGTTCTGCAAGTTATAGAATACTCTTCCAAATATCCTTTTTTTCATTGCATCACACAGAAACAGCTTCTGTTTCACCGACTAATATTCAGGCACACATGTAACCATTAGAGCACCAGAAACAACCGGCTCTGTGTACCTACCTCATCAAGTAGTATGCTGTTAGATAAAAGAACTGCAGTAAATAAACCTCAACAGTGTTAGACTTCAGCTTTTTTGGCTAACTTGTTTTTACTAGGAGAGAATTTGATCCCAAAGCTCAACACTGTGAGCACAGATTACTCAAGTTAACATCAATATAACCAATTTTCACTCTTTCTTCCATGAAGAGCCTTTTCTTCCCCCAAGGAATGAAGGGAAGGACCACATAAAATTAAGGATGGTTTTAGGATTTGACACTGCCAGAAAGGAGAAGTATAGGTTGCTCTTATTCACTTCATCTGACATGTCAGACACGCAAGTAATAAAAATACTACTTAAGAAAACAAACACACAAACTTAAAATGCTTACTTTGAAGCACAGGACAAAATTTGAGATTTGGCTTTATGCACATTAGTAAAACTTACCCACCACTGAGCCCCATTCATTTAGGTAATGAGAGCCACAGATGTGAATTCTTGACAGCTACCCTGCCCATCCCACACCAGTAATTAGAAGTAGAAGAACAGAAGAGAGTCAGTGCATCAGGATAAAGTCATCAAGTCAAACCAAGCAAGCCAGACTCCCAGAAAAGTCTATTAGAGCTTCTGTGGCCACTGACATTAGGTCTCATCAGGAAACAGATATTCACAGAGCAATCCCTACTCCAGGGTTATATAATGAGGCAAAGCAGACAACAAGGAGACTCTGTCTTGGATTTAAAGAGGTTAAATTTTAAGAGAATGAAATCTCTAAAGAGATATTTTATTAATGGCAGTTTAGAGCTGTGGTCAAGAACACAGAATTTGGATCCAGACATCCTGGGACAGAATTCCAGATCCGCCATATACTAGCTCTATGACCTTGGGCACAGTATTTAATCCCTCGGTGCCTGTTTCTTCATCTATAAAATAGGAATAATATCATTTACCCCTTGAAATGTTAAGGGCTGAATGAGTTAATTCATGTAAAGTACTGAAAACAGAAGCTATTATTATAGTTTTATTATTGAAATTAAAAAAAAATGCCAAGACAAAAATACATGTGGGAGTCCCTGGTAAAAGAGAATATGATGTGCTCCAATGGAGAGAAGTGTAATAACCCAATGGTAATAAAACAGTGTCAGTAGAGATTTGGGGACAGGAAAGAGCAGGGCTATGATCAGAGGATAGGGAAAGATGACCCTCTGTCCTTGGTACCTAAAAGGGAATTAAGAGGATACATGATTTTGGGGGCTGGATAAGACTAGGTGTGGGGGGTTGGGAATGCCAGATAATAAGATTTTAATCCAACAGCAATGCAATGAGATTTACAAGATACTTCTGAGCAATGGAGGGGGTGGGATAAAAGATATAATTCAGAAAGATGTTTGGGAAGAGAGAATAAAATGAATTGTTTACATCAGGGAGGAAAACTGAATTAACTGCACCATCAAAGATCTAAAGCAAGGACTGCAGACCTCTTACAAGGACTGTCTACATCCGACACAGTGCCCTCTTCTTTGTTCACACTGCACCTCCCTTCCCTCTGTTTTTCCCAGCCCCATTTCTCTTTTCTGAAATGGAATCGCTATGACTACAACATCAACATTTTAACAGGAAAAGCACAAAGATATAAAAGCTTAATCTGTTACGTGAGCTACTAAATACCACCTACCACTTGACAAGCATCATCCAAAGAAACGCAACCATTTTAGAAAGTGGGATCCAAGCCCTCAGAGACAGAGTGCGCCTGAATAATATATTAAATGTTCACTAGCTTCACATTTATCCCACCAACTCAGCCACGGGCTAAGATGCCAGCATCATCCACTGCAGCAAACAAGTATAAATAGTCAAAACGTCCTTGGCAGGGCTGGCATCTGAAACAACGTGCTACTTAAATTATTTACGTAGCTGCCTTATGCTTTCTCCATGATGTTCCCTATCACACAGAAACACCATTTGGTTAAAGTCAAATTGAAAAATCAAGTCCAGGAAAGTCTTGAGACTTCTCCCTTCCTCAAACCTGGGAGTAGACAGTCCACTAGAGCTGTGCAGCTAACCAGAGACAGAGCCCCCCAGCCATTCCTCATAACTCATCCCTCTGAGTAATAATCACCCATGTCCAAGACAAAATATTCTTCGAGTGTCATCTAAGTTACTTCAGGGTCAGCATAATTTCTCCATGTTCTGTCTTCAGTTGAGATAGATAACAGTAATTACCACTCTCTATAAAAGTCATTCTCCAGTCATGCTGGATCAGTAGATTCCATAAAATCAGATGAGAAACAAGGGAACAAAGGCAAGACTCCAGTGGCAGGTAAACAAGGGAAGCGTTCTGGAGGCTTCGGATGACATAACCTCATCACACATTCTGAGTACTGGAAGGTGTCTGGGGCAAGTCTGTAATACAGGCTACAAATTCAGGCAGATACCAACAATCTCTTTGATCCCACATTCTCCCTCTGGTATCCTTAATATTTTTAGAAAAGTTTATTTGGATACAGTGCAGCAATGTTCAAGAATGTTAAGGGAAAGAACCTACTGTACAGCACAGGGAACTATATTCAATTTCTTATAATGACATAATGGAAAAGAATCTGAAAAGAAAAAATATGTATGTATGTTTATGTATAACTGAATCATTTTGCTGTACACTTGAAACTAACATTGTAAATCAACTACACTTCAATAAAAATTAAAAAAAAAAAGAATAAGAGAGGAACAGCCATTTGCCCATTATATAACACACACACTGTTCTTGTCCATTATGCCCCAGATCTCAATATGAACACAAATTTGACGTACTGGTTGCAATCCTGATATTTCAGCCATTTGGCACTCTGCTTTTTTTCATTTGTATTATAAACAGTTTTCCATGTTTCTACACCATCTTAATAATTATTTTAATTGCTGCCTAACAGAATAGCATAAATATTTAAAGAGCAGAACAGATGAGTAGGGAATTACATTTCCAACATTATTACATAATTAGAGTTTTAAAACTCTTAACAGAGTCTCATCTGTAAAATGAAAGGCACAACAAAGTGCTCTATGACGTCCTTTAGAATTCAACTCTTTAAAAGGATTAAATCAATCGTTTCTGCCACAGTCAGTTTAAAATGAGTAAAGTTCCTCGGGGGTTATCAGCTCACTAAGTTCCTCAAGCAGAAAATGCTGTTTAAAAATACACTTCTGAGTTGAAGTTCTGTGATAGAAAGTACATTTGGGGGAGGGGGGCGAGTTCCCAACATTCCTGCTCAGGCTAGATGGCATCCCAGAGGGTTTACTTCTTCAAGCCAAGGTTGAATAAGAGATAACCACATCCTGTTAGGAATGCCATACATGCCACCTGATGGTGATCTGTTTTAGTAGCTTTGAGATATAACTTACATACATGAAAATTCAGCTGTTTTAAAGGTACAGCTTCATGACTCTGGTATATTTAGAGTTGTGTGAGGATCTAAACTGAGACTGTTTCCATCATGCCCATCGGCAGGCACTTCCCACTTTCACCCACAATCCTAGACGACCCCTGACCTACTTTCACGTGTCTGCAGATAGGCCTTTTCTGAATATTTCAAATAAATGAAAATCATGCATTATGTGGCCTCTGTGTCTGGCTTCTTTCACTCAGCATAATGGTGCTGAGGTTCCCGTGGTGACTGTGTTCATTTATTCTGTCTTCTCTTCCCACTACTCCCCTGACATCACATTAAACCCTTCTACCGCTGCTTAGGGTGCAAATGATGAGAGATGGGCTGAATAAATAACATACATATGCACACAATGGAGTACTATGCAACTATAAAGGATAAGAGGATCTCTGTGAACTGATACGGAGTTTCCAGGAGTAAGTGAAGGAGGCAAAGTGTAAGCAAGCATATATACATATACAGGGTGCTACCTTTTACATAACAAAGGATGGGTATTTTTTTTAAATATATAAATAGCTGCTTATCAATACAAACAGAAACACAAGAAGGATAACCCAGAAAACAATAAAGCTGGTTACCTATAAGGGTGAGAGAGAACTGAGTAAAAAGATAAGAAAGGCAGTGACACCTCTCTTAGTATCCTGTATGTTCAAAATTCAAATTCAACCAATGAGAATGAGAGGAGGGGAAATAAACACAAAAAGTGAACAAAAACATACACACGCACACACCAAGTTACTTGTGTATGGATTTGTATGTTTGTGGATATGGATACCTATGTACGTTTCTTAGCTCTGTTCTTTTAAAGGCCAAGAAGCAAAATCACCTCCACCAGTAATAACCACACTTGATGCCCTGCTCATTCTCTACTTTAAAGGTCACTTTGAAATGGTTTCTCACACACAGGGTCACAGCCATGCTTGTGTTGAGGTCATACAAAAATATCACTTGCACTCTTCTGTCAACGCACCTATTCTGGGACACTGATCAACAAACTGTGCATTAGCGAGCACAAACAAAAAAAGTCCAAATCTTCTGCAAGAGAATCGTTTCAGCAGAAAGGTGCATGAAAAATGTGAATTGATGTCTTGCCAGTTTCCACAGATCAGAGTAAATCTGTGTAACTAAAAGGGATTAGTTTCTGAAAACAATTTCATTTCTATCTGAAAAGGGTGCCAAATAATGCAGGTAATGTCTCTGTCAAAGGAAGGAGAGGGAGATTGCCCCAAAGCAACAGAACAGAAGTAAAGGGTATGCTAAATTCTCAGCACAGACCAAAAATGTATTTTGGGACCTGGTACATGGTGAGCACTGAGACCTCTTGGTGATGGGCTGGATGATAATGGGTCCAGGCTCAGGGGCAGAAGGAGGGCCAGCAGAAAGAGTTCTGGTTTGGGTTCGGTCGCTAACCAGCTGTGTAAAATTCAGAAGGTCACTGAGTATCGCTGATTATCTCACTTCCCTCAACCCAGAAATGCCTTTTCCTCTAAGTTCTTTGAGTCTATAAACAGCTGATGTGGCTTTCACAAGTATTATTTTATCTTTCCATACGCTGAGAGCCTCGTTCCTCCAGAAGCCTGTTAGAATAACTTTAAAGAAAAACAAAAAAACTGATTAACATCTGGATATCTTACAACAGACACGAATTCTCCAAGTGACCGTTATATAAAGTATAACTGCTCTCACAAGGAATGGCGTCAACTTGAAACACTCTTCTTTGCCAGTAATAAGGCCTCAAAGTCAAATAATAGCTTATGACTAAGTGTGCTTACAAACAGCGTAGAGAGCGCCACGCTCATTTAGACATGATTCTTCCCACTGAAGAGCAAACAATGCAGAGTTCATTGATTTTTTTTTTCATTGCCTAAATCACTCCTGTGAGAAGATAAGATTATCTGAAAGGCTTTTAGAAACTAATTGGTTAGCAGTAACATTTTGGAACTTATTTGCCAACTCTATCTGCACATAGTCTGTAAGGTTATTAATACGTATGGGAGGATTTAGGTCAAAGAAAGGGTGAAATGAATTAATCAGTAACTTTTTAAATGTCAGAACCTTTTTTCTATTTTATAAAGCCTTTCACATAATACTTTCCTTTTTATTAAGACCTATTTTATATTCAACAGTAATTTCTGTCCCATATTGGTTGGTCCTGAGAAACAAATGAAATACAAACAAGAATTCATAACAATACAGTTTTGTTGGTTTTACTTGATGTTATCCCATGAAGAAGGGGGATGTGAATTAATTTTTAAAATTCTAAATTTGGTCCCATCTACCACGTAAAGCGTTTTCTATGTCAACATAAGATCAGAAATGACGATGTCGTCACCATTCCACAATATGGTTTGTTATGAGATACATACATATATAAAGGACTACAGGTCCTGCTCTGTCATTTACTTAGTGATATGACGAACTGGCTATGTGGGAGCAAAATTCCCAAGCTACGACAGATACGATTGTATTTGTAGAGGACATTGCCATCCAGCAAGGCTCTTCCGTGGTTCTGCACCCTGGCTACACATTAAAATCACTTGGGGACCTTCTTAAAAGTGTTGATCACAGATCCCCACCACATGTCAATTAAATCAGCATCTCTCAGGGTGGAGCTGGACGGAGCATCTATTTTATTCGTTGGTTTGTTTAAACTTCCCAGAGTCTACTGTGTACCCAGACTTAAGACTGCTGACATAACATTAGGTGACTTATTCCTCTTAAGATCTCTGTGAAGTAAGTGGAGATAACTAACTGCCTCTCACTGTAGAGTCAGAGAAATGAAGAACCTGTCTGAGGTCATAAAGCTAGGCAGCACCAGAACCAGGTTTAAATCAGGTGCCCCGTGCCCTCGGGCAGCTCTCCTTCCATCTCACCACATGGAAAGTCTGCCTTCAAGTCCTGTCCAGGCCACTAACTGGCCCATCACTGATAAACCTTTCCAACACCTCTGACTCCAATTTTCTGATCTATAAAAATAACTAATCGGTTTGCTGGTTCCTTAGACCCCTTCAACCAAATACTTAAAGTCTGTAATACACCAGGTCTAGTTTTTAGAAACTTTATATATCACAGTGATACTACTTCACATGAATACAAGACTGGTATGTAGTATGTAAAAATAACAATAAAATAGAGGATGCAATGGAAAAAATTAAGAACAAAAATGAATGGGGCTGGGGGATGTGGCACAGATCAGCTGAACTCCAGAGGAGACAAAGTCTCAGCCTGACCCCGGAAGACCGTAATGAGAGCACTTGGTGCCTTTTTTAAATGGTTCTTGTTCCAGGTCTGTGTACATTTTTAATCCCCACTTAGCATATGTAAACAGTAGCTGTGATTACTCTAAAGGAATTATACTCTGTTTACCACCTTAAAAACTAGACCTCAGTATTTGTTTTCAGTAACTAGAAAGCCAGTTTCATTTATTGCTTACTCCTAACCTTCTTGGTTGTTTCCTGGGTGATGCTGGGCAAAGGGACTTAGTGAGGTTTAACCTCCCCTAAAGCCAGTAAAATATTTTCTCTTAGTTCTACCAGAACTGTCATGTCAAAGCACAAAAGCATGTCTACTGGGAGCATGTTAAAAAGAATAAGTTTACTAGACCACACATTAATTTCAGAATGCTAGCTTCTTGTCTGACTTGAGCTAACGCTCAAGATAGACATATACATGGCTGTTAGGAGATCAAAGCCCAGTGAGGTCCTTGGACAAATCCAACTTCTCCTAAGGCAGCAACCAGTCTCCAGTGTTGGCTTTAAGATACAGACCCCCAGACCATGTCTGGGAAATCCTTGTGAGGCAAGAAGGAAAGGGGCAGGACACAGCCATTAAAGCAATGTCACAGCAATTAACACCAAGATGGCAGAAGATTCAACTCCCGGTAGGCCTTGAGGCCCAAGATGGCAGGAGATCTGACTTCTAGTAGACCTTGAACTGCATTATATGCTCATTGCATTATGTTACCATAGGAAATGACACACCCATAGGCACCATGATGGTTCTGAGGCTGACCATAAATGCTCAAAAAGTGGGCGGTGGTCCATTTCCTGGGAATCCCAGCCCTTTCCCCAAAGTGGCTGGAATAATCCTCCCACTTGTTAGCATCTAAAGTTATCAAGCCCATAAAAACTAACAACCCCCACACCGAAAGGCCACTCTTCCTTCTGACTGAGAGAGGGCCCACGGCCTCTCTGTGGAGTGTGTATCCACTTTTACTTTAAATGAAACACCCACCCCCATGTCTTGTGGCCTCTCACTCCCGCACCTTCCGAGATGGCTTACACTTCGCGTACGACTGGCGTATGTATCTAACTTTTACTTTGAACTAAGCACCCAACCCCCACACCTCATGGCCTGTCTCTTCTGAGACAGCCAGCACTCCGTCTATGGAGTATGTATCTCTCTGAATAAATCTATCTTTACTCGCTGTGGCTCACCCTTGAATTCCTTCCTGCACAAAGCCAAGGACCCACACTTGGCAGGGCACATCCCAGGGACTCCTCTTGTCCCGCATTCATTTTCCTGTATCATTTGTTGCTTGAGAATCTGAACCTCTCCCAGGTAATTCTGAGGCCCATTTAAGTTTGGAAACCACAGCTCCAGGCACCACTACTGCTCACCTTGCCTGTTTAGCATGTGGTCAGTGGGCCAGTTTCCCAGTTCAGCTCTGGGCTTAAATTCAGAGTCACTTTGGTGAAAGAAGTAAAGGCTTACTAGCTCGGTTGTATGTCAGGATGTCAGCACAAGGTCTCATCTCCTACTGATAAAATAGGAAATGTCCCAGTTTAAGCAAGGGTTAAAAGATACGAAATTCCGGCTTTCAAGTAATCAATATCAGTTATTTCTCTATCAACTCTTGTCCCCTTGGGGGATGGTCAGTACCTCACAATTTCAGATCTGTTCTAACTGGTGCATAGCTGCTAAGTAGGACAGAGGTGCTTTCCTAGTTTTGAGCCCATGACCAGTCAGCATTTTACCTGTTCTCACCCACACCCCATCCAGAGTCATCCCTTTGAAAAGCAAGATACCTCAACAGGAAACTCACACAGTGGCTCCACTCACTAACATAGTACAAGTATTTACTGAAGTTGTTACCGTCTCATTCATTTCTCAAAGTCACTGTACACACTTTCCACCTACCTCTTGCATAGATTTTAATTGAAATTTAAAAGAGAAAATGTATTTTGTAATCCAAAAATTTCATATACACCCAACAGTTCCCAATCCTTACACTCAAGCCCCTATTTCCCTCACCAACTATTGGTTAACAGAGTTGATTTTTTTTTTTTTGCTGTTTTTGGCAAAAAAAAGTCAAGAAAGTTTAACTGATTTCAGGCAAACTGTCCGACTTTTGTACACAGAAGTTCTGCTTCTGTGTGCCTGCAAGGCTTTCTGTCTAAGAGTCAAGTAACAGACAATGGAGGAAGGGATCACATTTTCTAGAAAACAAAGCACTCCCCCGCCCCCAAGCCTTTGTTGTCTTCAGGCCATTGATCTCCCAGGGGCTCAAGGTTTCAGACCACCTGCTGAGTTGAAGCACAGCCAGCTGGCAATCAAGTTGTAAGGCATTTAAAGCAAACACCTCGTTTCTGTGGCAGGTGTTTTGGGGAGGTGGGCAGGAATCCATGCTAAAAAAAAATGTAAAAATAGATGTTCCCTGTGGTGAGGAAAATGCCTGGAGAACCCCCTCAGGTTTATTTTTCAAAAATTATTTGTCCCCATCCAAATCCTAGTCCTAATACCAAAAGCTCTCCTCTTTTTTTTTTTAAATGCCACATAAACATCACTAAGCAGCTGAGCATTCACCACAGCCTATTTGTGGCACTCTGATTAGAGTCGCTATTGCAAATCACTGCACTATAGATCTTAAAATCATTTTTCTAAAGTAGAAAGACCTAAAAATGGGAGAACGATGAAAAAAACTTAAAACTTCTTTTAAGCAAAATTCGCATGTGTAATCAGAGCAGATGTGCTTATAAAGTTTCTAAATAGTCAATCCCAGAAAAAAGGCCAGCATTAAAACCAAAACTATCTGGTGACAAGATTTCTTGAGTCTCTGAATTCAGAAATAATGGCACGCCTTCACACACACACGTATGAGAACACAAACATTTACACACTTCTGCAGCAGTGCGAGGGTGACCTCCAAGCAAGAGTAAACAGGGCTGAAAAGTGTCTACAATCATCCTGATTGGTGGGGTGGATCCTGGGAGGCATACAGCAATTGACAAGGGACAGAAAAAAAAATGTCAGGGAGAGCAGGGAGGGTATTGGGGGTGGGTCAAGAGAGAGTAGGAAATAAAAACACAAGGGTGGCAGGGACAAGAAGGAGCAACTGGAAACAAACCTTGATGGTGAAGAAGAGAGTAAGAAAGAACCAAAGGAGGAAAAAACAGCTGTAGTCCAGGAAGAAAGTAAGAGGTTGGCAGGAGAGTTGACAACTGACAGTCATCTTAATGTCAGAAGCATAGGGTGCTAGGAGAGTCACATGTGACATCAGTAGGTCAGTGGAATGCAGGACCCATTTCAGACTGCAGTCTATACAATTTCAAGCACATAAGCAATATCATGTAACTATATCGGTCCTCATAGAAGCTCTCCCAGAGCAGGGCTTGTACACTTTCTATGATACAGGCAAAGGACAAAAGCCCTAATGGAAAAGGATGATCAGTTTAACTGCATCTAAAAATATCTACATAAGCCAAAAATACAATTCAAAATAAGCAAAGACTAAGAGAAAACATTTGCAAAGAGACATAACAGAAAAAGGATTAATATCCATAAAGGGTTCCTGAAAGTCAATAAGCAAAAGGATAAGAGGAGACAATTCACAGAAGAAATGACCAATAAATAGAGGAAAATGCTTAACCTTCCTCATGGTTAAAAGTTTAAAGTCAAAAGTGAAATACTTTGAAAAGCACAAATTTTAATATAAAAAAAGCAATTGTGGATGAAGTTCCAAGGCTGATAATAAGGTCATAACTTAGGTAACATTACTTGAATCAATTTAGCAATGTTTGTCTAAATTTAAAATAAACGTGCATTTTGACCTTGCAATCACAGTACCAGGGATTTATCCTGTACAGATATTGGAATAATAAAGCAAGAGATAGAGAGAAGTAACATGGCTGATCACTGCCACCTTGTTTGTAATTGTCTAAAAACCAACTAGAAATCATCTAAGTATCCACGAGGCCTGATTAAATAAATTATGAGTCAATCATAAAAATAGTATGATGTCATTAAAAATAATACCATACATCTAAATTTGCCAAAATGGACAGCTGTCCAAGATTCACATTAAGTGAATAAAGTTACAAAGCAGTATTTACAGCATTATGATTCTACTTGAGTTTTCTAATATATATATATATTATATATATATATATGTAAAAATATGTTAAATAGTCTTGGAAATTTTCTGAAATTTGTGAAAAGGAAATGGTATTTAAAGAGGAAGAGACAAGAGTTCTTCAATTTCCACCTTATACCTTCTGTATTGTTAAAGAATTTTCTTGTCTTTGCCATGAGCAAGTACTGCTTTGAAAAAAAATTTTTTTAACATATGGAAGGTGTCATATTTACTTTAAATTTGCACATAATTTGCTAGAGCAAGCAAAAGAAAATATTGCCACTCCTTTGCAATTTTGCTATCTGCAAATATGATGTAGCAAAAAGAAAGCCAAAAGACCTGCATACAAATCCTGGATTCATTTCTCAGTCACACTGTCACCAGGCAGCTGACTCTGGGCCAGTCACCTCACATGTTCAACACAAGCATCATGGTAAAGATTCAGTGGGATAAAGTATAAAAAGTGTCTTGCAGATGACTGTATACAGAGGTTTTGGTATGTTTATACAATGGAATACTATTTGGCCATAAAAAATAAAATAATGCCATTTGGAGCAACATGGATGGACCTGGAGATCATCAAGTGAAGTAAGTCAGAAAGAGAAAGAAAAATACTATATAATATCACTTATATGTGGAATATATATTTTTAAAAAAGCACAAATAAATTCATTTACAAAAAAGAAACAGACTCAGACATAGAAAACAGACTTAAGGTTACCAGAGGGGAAAAAGGGGTGGGGATGGGAGTTAGAGATTTGCAGATACTAACTACTATATATAAAACAGATAAACAAGTTTATACTACATAGCACAGGGAACTATATTCAGTATCTTGCAGTAACCTATAATGAAAAAGAATGAAAAGGAATATATGTAGATACACATATGACTGAAACATGCTGTACACCAGAAATTAACACAACATTGTAAACTGATTATACTTCAATTTTAACAAAGGTGTCTTGTTCAATTCTCAGCACACATTACACCTTCAACAAAACTAGTTTCTTTCCCTCTTCCTAAATGATATGAGAGCTCAGAAAAAAGCAGCAGCTCAAGGCACTGTCAGCAGATTCTGGATCATTGAAAAGTCTACCTCAGGACAAGAAAACCACTTCCAAATGTTGAAGGAACTTGAGTTTCTACGCCACCCTATGCAGCATGGCCTAATCCTGGGGTATTCATTTCAGTTCACACACAGATGACTCCAAATGTCAATCTCCAGCACCACCCTCCTCCTTCAGTTTCAGCCTTCAGTTGTATGTACAACTGCCGGGTGCCAGTGCTGGGACATCGAAGAGTCTTAAACATCACGTAAATCTAAGACCTGCTCTGCCCCAGCCTCTCTGTCTCAGTAACTGGCTGCCCTCCATCCCCTAACTGTTTAAGCCCCAAACTAAGACGTCATCGTTGTTTCCCTTCTCCATCCCTCACAAAGCCCGACTCTTCATCTAAAGCACAACCCAAATCCACCATTTCTATCCATATGACAACCCCATGATCCAAACCCCCCATCATCTCTCTCCTGGATGTCTCAGCAGTCCAGGTGACCTCCCTGCTCCCCCAACCCCATAAAATTCTCCATGTCATAGCTAACGTAGTTTTTTTTTAAAGGTCAGGTAGACTTTTCAAAATGATCCAACAGCCTCCAAGATTATTAATCCCAAACTCTTCGCTACAGCCTACATGATCTCACTCCAGCCTGTCTCCTTACTCCCCCTTCCTATGATCATTGGGCTCCACACAGTCCTCCAGGCACTCTGCCTCTCTCTCAAATGCTTTGCCTCCACATCTTTCCAGGACTGACTCCTTGAAATTCAGGTTAGGATTAAGTAACCCAGAGGAGTAGGTCCTGATGCCTCAATCCGGAGAGGCCTACTGGTTGTCTCTTACTAACACCTATTTACTTCCTTATTTTCTGTCACTGCTCACGAAGATGTAAGCTCTACGAGAACAGACATGTTTTATTCACTCATGATTCCCTGTGCCTAGAACAGGGCCTGGCACACAGTGGTGATGCCATACATTTTTGTTCATTGCATCAGTGATTTTGTGGTTCCCGGTGAACAGACCTAAAAGAGATCCCCAACTCTTTTCTGTTGCCGTGAAAAATAAAGAATATTTTATGGAGAAAAAAAAAAAAACCTGGGGGTTGATTTGTTTATCATAGGAACACTTTTTTTTTTTTAGCATTTAAATCTAAGGTTTGACTAAGCGTCAATACAAATTGTGAGACATGCCAACTATTAACTTAAGTGGCAATCAATGTGTTGTTGTGTCTGCTAATAGTGAAGAATATGATTTGAAAGTGTTTCATTAGACCTTTCAGAGTACAGCAGAGTCACCTAGCTGGCAGGAGAGTTCATTCATTCAAAATATTTTATTCTCCCAGAACTCCAAGTTCAATATAAGGAAACTTCCTAAAGCAGTTCATAAGCTGTCTGTGAGATTTCACCGTATTATAGATGAGGCAGCATTTTTATAGATCCTTTCAGTTTTTCTGGTGATTCATCCCCTCATCTGGTATCCACCACCTACATTTGCTTTTTTTCTGACTCCCGCACTGTACTGAGCCACACAAAGGTAAGGTTCTAACATTACATTTGTATACCATGCATCGTAGGAAAAGGAGAAAAGACTAGAAGGCTTTATACCAAGATGCCAACTACAGTGGTTTCTGGATTACAGGGTTCCAGATGATTCATTATCTTCTTCATTTTCTAGTGTGGTTTCCATTTTCTGCAGTTAACAAGCAGCATTTTTAAAATAAAAAATAACTTTTTTAAAATTACCTAATATGCTACTTGACCATATGCAACAAAAACTGAAAAAGAGATTTGAAAATTTTAAAAATACTAAAATGCTTTCATGTGATGGAGGACAATTTTAGCATTTAAAATATTCTTTCCCAGTTACCACAAAAGCTACTTTAAATTTTTAATTTTGAAGGGAAACCTATCTGCCTTTTACTTTAAACTCATTTATCCTAATCCTAAAGCTTGATCCAAATTTATTATTAAAAATTTCACTGATCCAGGGCGGGGAGAATATAGCTCAGTGGTAGAGCACATGCTTAGCATGCATGAGGTTCTGGGTTCAATTCCCCAGTACCTCCTCTAAGAATAAATACATAAACCTAATTACCTCCCCCCACCAAAAAAAAAAATTTCACTGATCCATATTTAAGTGACATTTGCCTGACTTAGAGCCACAGCAAAACATAGGATAGGAAACAATTCTGGTTATTTTGATCAAGTCACAAAAGCAAAGCATTAGACCCACAGTAAATGCCCAACAAACAAACCACAAAACAATCAACAAACTAATCAACAAATCCCGCTTAAAAACGGGATGGCACTCTTGCATGTTAAGTGACTGTATCAGCACCAATGTCGTGCTAGCATCACTGCCAAGTTCAAGGTACACTATGTTTAAACATAATGCATGCACCAGAAGATAGGACTTCAGTTGGAAAAAACAAACAAACAAAAAGCACTGAGGCAACAGTATACGTCAACACCCAGGAGATGCACAAGCCTTCGCAGGACACCTGTTCACCCTGCCCTGGGTCACAACATTCAGTATGGGATTCAACACCCTACAGACCCTCATCCCATAAGGCTGCTTTCCTAAGGATCTATTCACAGGAAAATTATTCCCAGTCTGTATGCTATTTTGAATTTTTGCAACTGACTCAGCATTCCAATTGCTACTAAGTGCTGTCATCAGAAATTCTTTTACTCTAGCAGAACCAGGCAATTCAGATATCAGAGTTTATCCCCACAATCCAGATCCAAAAGATAAAAAAGCACCAACGAGGCCTCCATCTTCTTTAAATCTCAGAAAACATTTGCAGCACTGTGAAAGCAGCGTGATTCTAATGATAGAAAAAAACTTTTGATGAATAATGCAAAAGCATCTGTCAGTTTTTAGGAAACAATCAGCACTATTGGCCATTTGAACACGTCCGTTCTAGAGAACAAATAGCCAGAAAGACTCTTCTTTGTTTTTAAGTACTCCACTCAGGAACATAAAAATAAACAGGGTTCATTTAACTGGAATCATATTTCCAACCAATGTAACCATCCTTCTGCTCTTGAAATGTAAGCTCCTCGAGCCGGCCTGACTCATCTAAAGCAGCTTTCAGTAATTTCACAGTGCCCATCAGCTCTGTCAGATGGTGGATGTGGCTTGAGAGGGCCGTATCAGCAAATGGTGGTTACTGTGTTGAAAAGAGCTCTTCTTAGTGGCAGAAATATTCCAGCTACCAAAAAGCTGCAAGTGGAAACCCCACAAAACTAGTTACCATGGAGTTATTAGGTATCCCATTTCAATTCACCATAGCACACACTACTCCCTACATCTCTCTCAAAACAAAAAAAGCCACCTCTCCTTTAAATCAATTACTGTGCTCTCGTCCAGAATTTGGAATTACTCAGGGCAACTGGATCAAGTATCTATTACCATCTAGAGCCATCATCAGATCCATAAACAAATCAGCTGGAAAGCAGTGTATCGCTGGAGACCAAATATTTCCCAGTCCAAACTGCAGTTCTCATAATACGATTTCCTGCCTTTCTCATCTGTATTCTGAAATGCCTAGGCCTAAGTCAATTTAACCATGTCTCTATAAAGCCATGCCCATGTAGGCACTTTAAAATGCTTGATCAAAAGAGATTTCTAAGGACTATGCTTAAAGGAAGATCTTATAAAAGAAAAAAAAATTACCTGGTGCAGTTTATTTAAAATGAGAAAGGCAGGAGAGGAGGGACAGAAAAAGGGAGGAAGGAAGGAGGGAAAGGAAGATGTTCTTCAACTTTTTACCTGATTTATGGGAATCTTCTTAAGAAACTAAAGGACACTCTGCACATGACTGATAATATTATGAATGCTTCCCTAAATATGAATGCCCTGACCAATTCCCATTTGAATTTGTGATCTTAATAAAAAGCTCTTTTCTAACTGGCCTGATTCCTAGGCTGACCTCCTTGTCCCGTCCCACTTGGAAAACACATCAAAATTCTATCCTGGAAAAGAAAAGTCACTTTCACTTCCATTGCTAACACTGCCAATGATGACAAGGAGCTACCATAAAGCATTATTTATGACTGAGTGTTTCCCCTCCATTGAGTGTCAAGAACTCTAATCTCCCTTTACACAACGGTCAGTATTATTGACAGGGCCAGAGGGGAGAAGGGGCAGGAGCTGCAGTGGAACATGAAGAG
Source organism: Vicugna pacos (assembly GCF_048564905.1). Classification (NCBI taxonomy): domain Eukaryota; kingdom Metazoa; phylum Chordata; class Mammalia; order Artiodactyla; family Camelidae; genus Vicugna; species Vicugna pacos. The sequence continues at coordinate 31,179,276 of NC_132987.1, forward strand.
GGTCACCCTTGAGGGTGGAGGGGGACTACAGCTCCCTCTTATGTTACCTACTATCCAGATGCCCACCTTCCCAAATATCTCATAGTCCAAAAATGGAAATGCTCTAAGATGCTATGTATTTTAAATGTCATAACCTTACTTGTTTTACATTTCTCCAGTGAAGACATACAAATGGCCAACAGGCACAGGAAAAAATGCTCACGAATTACCAGAGAAATGCAAATCAAAATCAAAACTACCTTTGTCTGGTTTTGGTATCACAAAAAAAAAAAAAAGAAAATTACAGGCCAGTATCACTTATAAATATAAATGCAAAAATCCTCAACAAAATACTAGCAAATCAACTCCAATAATGCATTAAAAGGATCACATAACATGATCAAGTGGGATCTACCCCAGGGATGCAAGGATTTTTCAATATTCACAAATTAATTAATGTGTCACACCACATTAACAGACTGAAGAATAAAAACCATCTGATCATCTCAATAGATGCAGAAAAAGCTTTTGATAAAATTCAACATCCATTTATGATAAAAACTCTCCAGAAAGTGAGCACAAAGGGAACATACCTCAACATAATAAAGGCCATATATGACAAACCCACAGCTAACATCATACTCAATAGTGAAAAGCTGAAAGCATTTCTTTAAGATCAGGAACATAGCAAAGATGCCCACTCTCACCACTTTTAGTCAACATAATTTTGGAAGTCCTAGTCAAAGCAATCAGAGAAGAAAAAGAAATAAAAGGAATCCAAATTGGAAAAGAAGTAAAACTGTCACTGTTTGCAGATGACATTCTATACATAGAAAATCCTAAAGACATTACCAGAAAACTACTAGAGCTCATCAATGAATTTGGTAAAATTACATGATACAAAATTAATATACAGAAATTGGTTGCATTTCTATACACTAACAACAAAATATCAGAAAAATTAAGGAAACAGTATCATTTACCATCACATCCAAAAAAATAAAATGCCTAGGAATAAACCCACCTAAGAAGGCAAAGGACCTGTACTCCAAAAACTGTAAGATACTGATGAAAGAAATTGAAGATAACACAAACAGATGGAAAGATATACATGTTCTTGAACTGGAAGAATCAATATTGTTAGAATGGCCTTAATACCCAAGGCAATATACAGATTCAGTGCAATCCCTATCAAATTACCAATGACATTTTTCGCAGAGCTGGAACAAACAATGTTAAAATCTGTATGGAAACACAAAAGACTCCAAATAGCTAAAACAAGCTGGAGAAAGAAAAATGGAGCTGGAGGAATCACACTCCCTAACCTCAGACTATACTACAAAGCAACAGTAATCAAAACAATATGATACTGGCACAAAGGCAGACACATAGATCAATGAAACAGGATAGAAAGTCCAGAAATAAACCCATGCACTTATCAATCTATGATAAAGGAGACAAGAATACACAGTGGAGAAAAGGTAGTCTCTTCAATATGTGGTGCTGGGGAAACTGGACAGCTCCATGTAAAATAATTAAATTAGAGAATTCTCTAACATATACAAAAATAAATTCAAAGTGGATTAAACACCTAAATGTAAGACCGGATACTATAAAACTCCTAGAATTAAAAATAGGCAGAACACTTTTTGACATAAATTGCAGCAATATTTTTTTCAAACCAGCTCCTAGAGTAATGGAAACAAAAGCAAAAATAAATAAATGGGACCTAATTAAACTTTAAAGCTTTTGCACAGCTAAGGACGCCATCAACAAAATGAAAAGACAACCTACAGAATGGGAGAAAATATTTTCAAATTATGCTACCAACAAGGGACTAATTTCCAAAATATACAAACAGCTCATACAGCTTAATATTAAAAAAAAAATCAAAAAATGGGCAGAAGACCTAAATAGACATCTCTCCAAAGAAGACATCCAGATGGCCAATAGGCATATGAAAAAACACTCAACATCACAGATTGTTAGAGAAATGCAAATCAAAACTATAATGAGGTATCAACTCTCACCAGTCAGAATGTCCATCATTAAAAAGTCTACAAATAATAAATGCTGGAGGGGATGTTGGGAAAAAGAATCCTCCTACACTGTTGATGAGAACGTAAATTGGTGCAGCCACTCTGGAGGACGGTACGGAGGTTCCTTAAAAACTAAAAATAGACTTAGTATATGATTCAATAATCCCACTCCTGGGCATATATCCAGAGGAAACCTTAATTCAAATCTAATGGTGGATACATGTCATTATACATTTGTCCAAACCCACAGAATGTATACCACCGAGAGTGAACACTAATGTAAACTATGGACCTTTAAAAAAGATACATGCACTCCAATGTTCATAGCAGCACTATTTACAATATCCAAGACATGGAAGCAACCTAAATGTCCATTGACAGATGACTGGATAAAGAAGATGTGGTAAATATAAACACAATGGAATACTATTCAGCAATAAAAATGAATTAAATAATGCCATTTCCAGCAACATGGTTGGGCCTGGAGATCATCATTCAAAGTGAAGTAAGCCAGAACGAGAAAGAAAAATACCATATGGTATTGCTTATATGTGGAATCTAAAATAAAGACACAAATGAACTTATTGACAAAACAGAGACTCACAGACATAGAGAACAAATTTAGGGTTACTAGAGGGGGAAGGGGGTGGGAGGGGATAAATTGGGAGTTCGAGATTTGCGGATACTAACTACTATTTATAAAATAGATAAACGAATTTATACTGTATAACACAGGGAACTATATTCAATATCTTGTAGTAACCTACAATGACAAAGAATATATAAACAAATATATATATCTATATGTATGACTGAAACATGATGCTGTACACCAGAAATTGATGTAACATTGTAAACTGACTATACTCTGATAAAAAAGAATGCAAAAAAAACCTTACTTGTTTTATTTATTGCCTGTCTCTCCCACTACAATGTAAGTTTCATGAGGTTAAGAATTTTTATCTGTTCTTATTAGTGCTATAACCCCCCATACCTGTCAGCAAACAGTCTATAAATAGTTGGTGACTAAATCAAGGCTAAATTAAGGCAGAAACTCCATGCTGATCTGTTCTTAACTCAAACCATTCTTTAACTTAAGGTAAACATACATTTAGGGGTTATGGGCTGAAGTCCGTGACCTCTCCAAATTCCTCTGAGTTGTCTAACCATATTAATAACTAAGCCTTCAGCAGCCCTGTAACATTCTACTGTTTATCACCATAGGGCGGTAGGAAATTTGCATTTCATTATCAGATTAACTCTTAAAATAATTTCACAAACCCTTCAGAAACAATCAACCTAATTTCTTGGAAGCCAAACAGCTCAGAGAAAATAGGACATTCATGGCCAGAAAAGGGATGTACAGTAAGTCAAAGAGGCTGGCCATCTTTCCCTTCCACCCAGAAACCCAGCACTGTGTCGTGCTAGTATGGTGCACCTGCGCTGTAAGGAGAGGAAAACAGCGCTCACTTGTGCCGCCTACAGATGACTGGCAAGTAGGAAATAAGCACTGTCCAGGGTAGCACTGAAAAAGATGAACCTGTTTTCCCCCAAACCACGAGGTCAATAGTGGCAGCACCCTTCCTCCTTTCCTATAAGGCTCATGGTGGTGAGAGAGGCCGAAACAGTGGGGCAGTAGGTCACCAGGACCAACAGTGGGCAGTGGGGTGTGACTGGGCATTGGCAGGAAAATGAGGACCAAATGAAGGCTAAAAGAAGGCATTCTATGTGGGCTTTCTGCCCAGGAGGCAGAGCTGAGGTGGGCTTTGGGCTCCAGAAAAGAGGTTCGAGAAAACTTTCAATCGCTTTCAGAACTGCTGCTTAATTAAGTAAGCAGGGCCCAGAAGGTATGAGCAAGCAGACTCAGCCCCTCTACCAAGAACGGAATCAACCTTCGTGACAGAGAAAAAGAAAGATCACAGAAAGGGAGGGAAGGGTAGGAGCAGGGAGAGACGCTCAAGGACCAACTACGTCTGTAAACACTGAGTCTCTTTAAACGACAGAGTGGAGCACTGGATATCCAAGTGAGTCTTAAACCATTTCTGTGCTTGTCTGTACAGTTGAAATATGCCACATGGAGAGAGGGTAGTTCAATAGTAAAAGCAAGGACTGTGGAGGCTGTGGCCCTTGGGCAAATTACTTAAGTTCCCTGCAATCACTGCCTTCACTATAAAAGGGCATGATAATGGTGTCTGTTTTGTGGGCCTGTTGTGAGGATTAAACGCATTAGGAAAAGTGCTTAGAACAGTACTTGCCACATAATAATGTCAGAGACTTTAGAAGTGCCATTCATTTCATAATTTTAAAAATTAAAATCTTTCAGCTCTGTTACCACTTTTTGAACACTCCAACTTCCAAGATGCCTGGTCATAGCTCTTTTTGCACATAGGTATTTCTCAAGCTTTACAGCTTCTATCTTTCTCCATCTGGGCATTTCAGTAAACTTTAAAGGCCGAGAGCAGAGTGCCCAGGGGGGAAAAATGCAACCCTTCAGTCAAGGATTCCAGCAGTCTTTGATAATCCGAATCCTTGAGCTTGCTCTCAGAGCACCATGTACACTGTACACTTTCCTTCAACACTCAGAACAAAAGATTAAGACTTGATTCTAACCTAACCCCTCCGAAGATTAGAAATGCCCTATCTTATCCCAAAGCAACAACATCAGCTGCGGTGCATCTTGTTTTTATGACATGTGCTGCTGCGGAAACGTCTGGCTTGCAGAGTAAATCCTACAGAGATCTATTTGGTCGTTTGAGGCCTTGTACCTGCAAGTCTAGAAGCTGCGACCTGAGGGAAAAACAGTCCTAGGGGTAGAGCACTACTTGGAAAACTGATTTTTGAACATCTAATCAATTTTTGCTTTTTCTTAAAAATTGAACTCATTATTGAAATACTTGCCTTGAACGAATCCTAACATACCGTTTAGATGCTTTGGGCTGCAAGTAAGAGAAAGATCAACTACCAATTGCTTAAACAATATAGAGTTTTCTTAATCCCACGTAATAAGTTTGAAAAGTAGTAACATGGTTAGTTTCTTTAGAATTCAATAATTCATTATAAATTCCAAGTTTCCTCCTAAACTGATAGATTACCAAGTATGTAATAGCAGCTCCAGGTATCATGTCCCCTTACTTCACTGAATCATTCTTAATAAGACAGGAAGCTTTCTCAGAAGTACTCTGATGTTCCTCACATCTAATTGGCCAGTACTGTGTCACATGTCCCTACCTACGACCAATTATTCAGAGGAAACTGGAATAACCAATTTGATCAAGATGCACGCAGACTGGGCATATGTTCACACTTCCCTTGAATAGGATTAATTCCCGTTAAAAAAAAAAAGGAAGTTGTTTTGTTAGGCAATATTAATATAACAAATTTAAATCAAGATATAATTCCTAGAAATTTCTTAAACAGGAACATCTAGGTGGGATGTATGTAACTTTTTCAACTTCAACTGAATAGTTAGACTTAATGTCTCAAAGGCTAAACCCAGGACCCGTGCTAGTCCACAAGCCGGTTGTGCTGGGTCCAAAATGAGCTAAGTGCAGAAACTGGAAGAATTTAGATACTTTTATAACATTTGACAAATTGATTTTATTTCTGTTAAATCTAATAAAAATTTGGAACTGGTCTTTTGTATGTGTTGGTTTTTATTTTTAGTAATTGATTACTATCGTATTTATAAAATTAAGAGCCCATGATGGTCTGAAAATTGAAAAAACAAAATCATTCAACAGAGAATGCCCCATGCAATTTCTCTAACTTTAGTTTAAATGTTACAGAAAAAACAACTTAAATTTTACCTTTAATTGTCATCACAAATCTCAGCCAGCTGTTTCCACCAACCTGATTAAGGTCTAGAACTTTGAGAGCTAAATTTGTGGTCTGACACATTGTAAAATGTACTTGAATGTAAAAATTGTGTTAAAAAATAAAAATGGCTAGGACTAATGAGCCCAAGGTCAGGGGACCATTACCTGGTTGGCTAGTCAGTTCCAGAAGAGGCTAGACCTTTAACTTTGGCCAGCCCCTGGACACATCAAGTAAAAAGGGAATAGGAGAAAGCTATATATGAATTTGACCAGGACAGCAATACTGGGGAGACATGTTATGTCCTGTTCTAACACAAGATGAGAAAAGTCCTTAGGATAAGCAAAAATACCATTGTCGATAAGGACTGGATGCAAAGTTCGTACCACTTTTTCCTTCAAATGAGAAAATCACCTACATTAAATTAGCACTTTAGCTCTTCTGCTACAGAAAGTGTGTTTTGTAAACAGTCCCACATCTTAATCACATTTATTTTCTCAGATAGAAATCTCAAAAAATTAATTCTTGCACCTCTCCATAAAGGACAGGACGGACCTGGAGTAAATATTGAAGATTAAGAGGTTACCTTTGCCATAATGAGTATACAGCAATAGCACATTTTCATAACCAAAGAACCTCTCCATCTACCTGAGTATGTTTATTCAGTAGATTTAAAGCAATCTTTCAACTCTCCAACTGCAGAGATAACATTCTGTCTCAAAATGTATTCAGACTGGGCTATTGCATGGTGTTATTATGAAATTATTAACATACCATCTTCTTATGAAAAGCTCTCCGACATCCCTGAGAGCACTAACCAGGACATGAAGGAAACAAGAGGCTCAACAGTTAGGAATTCTAAAGTGATTCTCAAATTGAAGCCTGAGATGAAAGATCATTCTGAGCTTCAGCACATCTGATCACATTTATCAGTGGGTTATGCTTTCTTTTCCTTATTTACTTCCCATTGGTTATGACAGCACAAATGAGTTTTTTAAGGTATTCAATTTTAAGAATGCAAGTCCAAGTATGTTCCCTAACTACGAAGGCAATTTCAAATATTTAACAAATGGGCTCACTGACAGGTCTCTTTGTAAGGGTTTCCTACTTTACATCCATACCACTCCAAGAAATGCTCCCATATTACCCCTTCAACAGTTTCCATAGTGAGCTTTAAAAATCCAATGCTGTATCTTCAACCATGCCCAAGTTCTCCCACCAGTACCAGTTCTGACAGAGAGCTAAATTTAAGCCTGATAGGAAAGGCAAAACCCCATTTCTCTTCGACTCTGTGACCTGTACTTTGGACAGGAAGAACAGCTGCCTTTGCCATCAAAGTTCAACTTTTTTTTCCCCAAGCAGCCAGCCGTGACTTCATTTTGGACATTTAGGCTACGATTTTTCTGATTTTCCTCTTTGCATGTGAATGTTTGTGAAGTCTTAAACTTTGAGCTACCTCCAACTCTAGAAATGATTTGGCAAATTGCCATGTTCATAATCGTAAAGCCTCCAGCTTCCTAGACTATACAAAACCTAACTCTTGTTATTTGGTTAATCTCAGACTCAGTGTCCTGCATCATTGCTGTTGGAAAATTTCTATTTTCTGCAAAATCTGCAAAAAAATGGAGAAATTTTTCTATTTTTCCAACATGTCTTTTCTCGTACATGTAACTAGAATGAGTAAAATTTCTGAATAAATCAGAGGCTCCTGTACAGGCAAATGATTAAAGAGTTTGCCTGCCAAAATATTGGAACAAGATCTGGGAGAAGGTATTAATAAAGGATTATAGCCCTGGACATAATGCAGTTTAAGTAAATGCAGCTTAAATATATACTATTAGTTTCCACAAAAAAATAATAAATTAGACTTTAAATGACACATGATTATATTCCATCTCTATATTATAGCACTTTAAATAATCTAGATAATTAGTATATATTTATTAAGCAAATGAATACATTTGAAAAACCACAGATATACCACCTTGTTGAAAAGGAAAATTCTTGATGGCATTAAGCTCCCTATAAATAAACTATGTATAAAGCAATCACTGTCCTTAATACCAAACACAAAAGCCCGAGTCTATCTGAAGACATCTGAGGGGGCAGGAAATCAGAAGTGGAGTATCTAAAAGAAGTTCCCTGTGTTTTCACCTCGGAGCACTTTGAACACTCCCACCCTGCACAATGGCAGTCTGCTTTCACAGCCAATACTACCCACATGACCATCCCCGGAGCTCAGCCCACCAGTGAGCCCATCTTACTCTTGCCCATCAGATTCAGTTTCCCAGGAACTTGCAGGAGGGCCTGAGAAACTAGTTTCCATCTCTGCTGATGACTTACAGGAGGGATCTAAACCGGAAGTTGTGGAATAGCCGTGTCCTAGCATGCCAAAGCAAAGAAAGGCGATCTGCAAAAAATAAGAGAATGAGGCAGATGGTGGGGAGAGTCACGGAGATCAGAGCTGGGCATCCTGGGCAGCCTGTGCTCATAGCTCCAGTCTCTCGTGAAGCCTGGCCATCAGTGAGGTTCCCTGAGCTGACTCAACATCCAAGATGTCTGCATAATAAAATGGGGCAGGAAGGATAGAGTAAGAATTAAAGAGAAAGGGTGCCTAGACTTCCTCTGAGGGCTCTGGGAGCCACTGAAGGGCTTTAAGCAGAGAGTGACCCATGTTTGGGAATCATCTTTATAAGCAACACCCTGGCTGAGAATGGGTTTGAATGGAGCCAGCTTCAGCAAGAAGCTTTCTGTGGTAATTTGACAGCCAATGGTCCCAGGGAAGTATCTGTTGCTAATATGTAACACTGCCTGCTGACATAAGTTAAAACGATGGGCTATTTCCCTTCGAAGGGTTACATTTAATGTAAGATCTCTGAACATTACACAAAAATTCATTCTTTGTCACCACAGCACAATGAACTCTTAGACTGTTAGTCTAACTCATCATGAGTAGGTAATTAAATCATTAGGATTAGAGATTTAAGTCACCAGAGAGTTTCCATTATTTAACACTGCTGTATTTTGGAATCGCCCAGGGAGAATATCATTCTACTGCTTTCAGCGTGATCTCTAACATTCCTTCCTGAGGATTGCAGATCCTTTCCTAAGCCTCTCCAAGTAAATGTCAACACATGAATTCATACAGTAATCACATATAGTAACCACTACTTGGCAGTGACACTTTTGCTAATTTCACAATATCTTTCTGAATCTGAAGACACCTTTCTAAATCTTAAGACATGTTTCTAAACTTTAATATTGGGGGCTTTGTACATTTCTAAATATACCTGATTATTAAGTTGGCTAAAGAGAGGCAGAGCACAAGTTAGGTATTGAAATGGGGACCATAATGGCTCTGCAGTAAGTATAAATTTCTCTTTCTACAACTACTCAAGCCCCACAGCAGGTGCAGCTCTTGGAATACATTCTTAAAACTGATTTTCATTCTAAAACATAAACCACATACACAAAAAAAAACTTTTTAAGATTATTTCACTGGCACTGAGATTTGTTTTTTTTAGTTAAAATTTTTGAGAATTCAAGTCAATGTTTCCTATAAGCTGTCTTTATAGATTTATTTTTAGATTTAAATAGTCAGAAATGTTATACTGCCTTGTATTTTTATTTGTACAGTAAGCTCACATATTCCCTAACTATGACTGATACATTCTGTAGTCAAATTTGGGGGCAGTTTTGATTATCATCAAAACTCAAACTTAGGGCACCTGAAAATTCACACTAAGCCCTCAAAAAACAAACCTAACTGCTTTTCCAGCCAAGAAGTTATTAAACACTATCAGTCAAAAATCTTAATAAAACCACTCATTCTAAAACTCCCCAGCTGCTGAAGGGTGGCATATTAAAAAAATGGATCAAGTGTGATTTTTTCCAGTTCCAAGGATAGTTAAAACATTAATAATAAAAAGAAAAGAACAGCTAAACTTTATCAAGCAGTTAATATATACTCACAATACACTATTCACAGAGCTTGACACGCTTCCAGTCATTCAATAATCAAAATAACCTTATGCGTAGTACTATCACTATCCCTCTGTCACAGCAGAGGACACCAAGGCATAAACCAAGTAATTTCTCCAAGGTCACACAACCAAGAAGTGGTGGAATAGGCAGCATCCACGTCAAACTATTTTCCAAGGCCCACATATTACTTTGGGTTAAAAATCATTGCATTCTTTAGTACAATGAAAGCAGAAAAAAAAAATCAGAGTAAACTGCAGATTCTTCCATGCTGCCCCCACCATCACTTCCATTTAAAGAAGCCTAAGGGACTCCACTCTGCGGCAGTTTCTATAGCCAACTTTTAACAGATATCTTTAAAAAGACAAATATAAGAACAAGTGGCATTCCCAAGACATCGTGCATTAAAATAACGTTCAGTAGAACACTCCTGTGGCATCCAGAGGTGAAGTACATTTCCCAGTTAAGGATCACAGAAAGCACCCCGTCTCCAAAGCCAGGATATCATTAGCAGGTCACAGAGTTCTTCTGGGGACATGATCCAGGCTCTTCAAGTAGGGCTCACACTCTTAACTCCGTCATGCAAACCAGTGACAGTTATACAGCAAATAGCCAAAGTGTCAAAGAAATCAACCAAGTATGATCAGCTGTTTGGATTTTCCCCATTAGTATTGTTCCTTTTAGAGTTACAAGTGTTCCTTTATCAATGGTCTATATTCACATGGAAACAGATGCCCCAAAAAAGTTTTTTTTAGTACATGAGAATATCCTTCCACTAACTTAGATTTTTGTACAGTTTGCATAGTAGAGGTTGTGGGGAAGCCTCCATTAACCAAATTTTAACTAACTAACCTGAGTTTAGCTCACCAAATTCTGTTTTATGGAACTATGGTTTAAGAATCAGCCCTTATTTCTCGTGATTAATCTAACAATTTATCCTGCATAGTTGTCTGCCATGCTACCTAGTAGAAAACTTTGCCTTTTCCCTCATCTCTTCTAGTCTTAGATTTATGTTTGGGCTTTTTAAATAAGCAGGGAATTAGAACAAAATGTAGAACTAAGACCAAACATTCCTATTGTCTGGTTCAGGGAGATAAGGCTTTAGGCAAACAAGCAAATAAAGCCATGATAATTAGCTAACCCAATTATAAAATACAGAATAGAAAGTACAAGTATTCTATGTCCATTTTGGATGATGTCAGGCACTTGACTGGACAGTGGCAGAAAATTCACATAGAAAGCTGGTCATCTACAGGAACTTTATTGGTAGTATTTGAATGTCTATGGGTACATTAGGAAAACAAATTCTGCTGGTAAAATGGTTCTCAAACATTGGGACCCTAGAAATCATCTCATCCATGAAAATATACATTTTGGCTTTGTTTTGTTAGGTATTTTTCTAAAAATAATAGCCACTGTGATCAGAAACACATTTGCAAATTGTTTGTTATTGAAAACAAGTGGGTTTAATAATACACAATCAATCTATACAAGAAGCAAAAGAACATGAGTTTTTTTTAACCTCAGGCAGACACTGCTCATTGCCTGTACAGGTACACTTTGGCCATGTGCCTAGCTTAAAAATATTTCCCAGCCTCCTCTGCACATATGGGCAGTCATGTGACTAATTTTGGTCCATGTGATCTAAGTGCAAGCTCACAAGTGAATTTCTATGAAAAGTACTCTACAAGGGAACTAATTCAGTTAACAGGTGTCCTTTCATTCTTGATTCTTCCTGCTATCTGGATGTAGATTACAATGTCTGGAACTGCAGCAGCCATCTTATAACCACGAGGCTTCCCTAAATAAGTAACTTAGCTCCTCCCCTTCTCCCTTGCACTTTCTTCCTTATATTACACAGTGTAATAATTACAAAAGTCTTAACAATGTAGAGAAAATAGAAGAAACCTGAAATCTGGATGGGCATAGAATTGCCACAATAATCCTGGACTGCCTACCCTTAAGATTTTTACATGTAGGAAAGTGAATTCTTGTTTAAGGTTCTGTTATTTAGATTTCATGTTCTATCCCTGAACTTACTTCCAAAACAATGCCTGTGGGAGCCATCCTCCAAGACAGCACACCCAGCCAGATAGACAAGGTAGCCTTGACTCCTGGTATCTTTGTACAGTCTCCTCCTACATTGAATGCGGCAATCTATAGTACATAGCAAGTGACCTGTGATTTCCAAAGCTAAATCCTAAAAGGCCTCACAGCTCCCAACTTGGTTTCTTGGATCATTCCACTCTGACGTTAACCAGACACAACATAAGGAAATTCAAGCAGCCCTGTGGCGATGCCCACATGAAGAGAAACTAAGGTCCCCACCAGCAACAACTTGAGAACCATTACGAGTAAGCCACCTTGAAAGTAGATGCTCCCACCCTAGTCAAACCTTCAGATGACTGCATCCTCCTGAGACACCCCAAGCCAGAACCAGACATTCCTGATTTCCCAACTCAAAGAAGTTATGAAAGGTAATAAGTGGTTATTCATTTGCAGGTAATTTGTTACTGGCAATGGATAATAAATTGTCTGTATGTCTATTGGCATTAATCCTCCAGAATGTCTTGACATTGTAATGTAGCTCCCATGAAATTAATCTTGAAATACTCAAAATTATTCTATTAGTTGCACAGTTGTCATTCAGTATCCACGGAGGACTGGTTCCAAGACCTCTGGTGGATACCAAAAAACACAGATGCTCAAGTCCCTTATTTGTAAAATGGTAAAGTGCAGTCAGCCCCCTATATCAGTGGGTTCCATGCCTACAGATTCAAACAAACCTGAATCAAATTCCATGGATATGAAGGGCCAACTGCATTCTGCATTACCATGTAATTAGACCTGCCAACATGATGCCTGGTAGCCTATAATCATATCTAGTTCTACCATCATTGTATTTCCCCAATGTATACAACAGAACTTGGCATGCTCAGTAAGTATTTGTTGAATAAATGGACAAATAAATATATCACTGAAGAATAAAGAAATAAGTTGCAGTCAGGTACTAAGGTTTACTTAGTTGAGTGATTTTTTTTCTTCCTTCTTTGTTGGCTGGTCCCGCCTGACCAATGGCATGTTATAACATGGAAAAGCCTGCCTAGCCCCTGATTGTTATTAGGCCCAGAAAAAAAAATTAACTTGAAAACACATCCTGAATTGGTTTCCACTGTTGGATTATAAGCTTTTCATTTTGAATTCCAAATTAAAACCAGAGTCACTGGTATGAAGAGTCAGTGATGTTACCGGATAGGCAAGACAGATAGGTATAATCACAGACGTAACACCTTGACCTTGTAACACAGAAGGGGACAAACACAAAACTAGGGAAAGATGAAGGGATGTGGAGGGTGGGGTTACATGGTCCCACTCTCCAAAGTCACAGCCCTAACCACTCTCTGTGATCTCTGGGGCCTAGAGCTATTTAATCGCCAATTTAAGAAATACTTGAAGTGAACTTATTAAGTCTAAAAGTACTAATTCCAAAACAAATAAAATAAAACAATTTTTTGAAGGAGGGGAAGGAGAAGAATTTCCAAGAAGGGAAATTCAAATCTTGATTTTATGCTAAATCATGTTTATTTTTCTTTTGTACTTCCAGTTACTATCTCTGGATCAGAACAAAGGAAAATACAGTCCCTCAGTGTCCACTGGGGATTGGTTCCAGGACTCGCAGTGGAAAACAAAGTGTTCAGATGTTCAAGTCCCACAGTCGGCCAACTCTCTGTATTTGCGGTTCCGTATCCATAGAATCAACCAACTGAGGATCATATAGTACTATAGTATTTATTTTTAAAAATCTGTGTACAAGTTGACTCATGCAGTTCAAACTCATGTTGTTCAAGGATCAACTGTATTCACTTCCTAATATTCCCTTCTTCTGTTGCTAGGACAGGCTGCTCTTTTAAAAACCAAACCCAAGCCAGTATGATGGAAGTGACATCCAGCCAAGGACACTCTTATAAAAAGTTTCTGTCTGAATAGGGACTGTAAAACAAGGGGATAAGGCAAAATTCCTTTTTCACTTAGCAAGGGACATCTACGTCAACAGTACACAGCCCTAGACTCTAAAGGAAAGTGACAAAATAAGAATACTTTTTATTGACATGGCACTTCATCATTTTCAAAAGCCCTTCTTCCTATATGATCTCACCTATTTCCCACAACAACCCTATGAGACATAATGGGGAGGAAATATTGAGACTTCTTCCCTAAAGCCCAAATCTGTACGTCCAACTGCTCCTGGACATCTCCATCCAGATAGTCAAGTACCCCAGACCACTTCCAACTCAACAAGTGCAAAACCAAACTCTCCATCACCCCCACTGATTTAAGGGTACCTGGGAATTGTTTTAAAGTCCCAGTATGTATGGCAAAACACACAGATACGGAAATGACTGTCATGCAAGAATACGTTCTATATCCTCTCAGCTCCCTAGAAACGGAGGCACTGCAATGCAGTGGGGGCCACACAGGGAAGCACCGGGGTCAGGCAGGAGGCAGAGGCAGAGGGGGGCTGGGGGTAAGGGTGAAATGTGGGCAAGAGCCTTTACTGTGGTTTCCAGGGGAAGGATCAGGTGAGGCATGGTAAATGCGCTTAGGGTTCCCTAGTTTAAATAATCGTAGCAGGCTGTGGGGCTTTAGGAGCTATCCCTAGTTGTCTGGTACCTGCATGGTAGGTAATTAGGGCAGGTGAACAGTGACCTGGGGATAAGAGACTATGATAAAGGAGGTGGCTGGGGGTGAGAACTCCGGATTGGTTGGTTTGTGTATATGAAAAATATGCCCACAGGTGAGTTGTTTATCTCTAGGAATGAGCTAACCCTTGGTAGGGTGATACCCCAGAGTCAGTGAGGTCCCAGAGGTGAAAGCATCAGAATACAGAAAATGAAAAAAAGTGGTTAAAACATCTACCTACACATCTTCCCCCCGTCCTGGTTTCAGTCTCATGAATGGGTGACATCACCAACCACCCACTGGCCCAAGCCAGACACCTTCCTACTACTGACTCCTCCAGTCTCCTACACCACACACCTTCCCTTCTCCTTCCTGGGTACCTCCCCTCTGTCCCCTCACTGCTCAGCCCTTCATCTCTAATTTGGGCTGTCACACCCTACCTTTTAAACAATATCCTGGGAGTGAGTCAGTGTCGTGGTTCTTCCCCCGGCCTCACTCCTCAGCACTGACCATAGTCATCTCTTTAGTGAGCAGCTCTAATCACTTAACTCCCATGCTCAAATCCTGTAAAGACTTTTATCTTTTAAAAGTATGTGAAACTGTATCCTCAACTCCACAGTAAGAGTCCCTCAAAAGTCCTTGAGTAAAACTAGTCTTCTGGGAATAGACCCTTTTGTCCTGACACTCGTCAAAATGACCCACAGGGTAAGGTCACCACAATTTGGAAAACACAGGCCTAAGCAGAGAACATCAATCAAGGCGTTCCTGGAGCAGCCTCCTACCCCGCCAGCCTCATTTCCTGCACAGCCTCCCTCCTGCTTCAAGTTCACGCCCCTACGCATCACTAACTTTGAAAATGTAAACTCTGAACCCATTGTGCCTCTGTCGGTCTTTGACCCAGTTCTGCAGGGCTGGCTCTTGATAAAATAGTTCAATGAAGCAATGGAGTCCAGGACACATTACCACACATACCTGTGGTGGCTTAAGCTATATCCACAAATTCTTTGACACTCCCTTCACGGAGAGATCAAGTCCGCTTCCCCAGCTCTTGGATACGGCCTAGGCTTAGCAACTCACGTCTGCCCAATAGAAGGCAACAACAGAACAAATACCGACGTGGAGCCAAGACTCCTTACAGCTGTGCCAAGTTACCCATCACCCTCATTCTTGGTTTCCAATGCTTCCCATAGAGTGAAACAATTTTATATCAATGCTGTATCACACAGGGCCAACTTCATTTGCTTTTCCTATCCAGCAGGCTGAAGATGTAGAAGCTTAGCTAATAAAAAATGTATGTATTCTTAACCTGAGAGTCAATAAAGAAAATGAATGTGCTCTCCCATCCAGCATAACAACAAGCATTTGTGCTCCTAACAATTTAAATAACTCCCTACATACACTTTAACAGTCCCAGGATAAAAGATGCTTGACGGCTTCATTCAAAGGTACTCTAACAAGAATGTTCCTGGGAACAGCACTATCAGCCAAGGCACATTTCCTAAACCTCTGTCTCCCAAACTTGCAGAATCTTTTAGCTAGATCAAAGAACATTATTAACAGGAAACTGCATTTTCTTTGCAGAACAAGAAAGCAGCCAATTTAGGAGATCAGAGAGAAAAAAAAAGATGTACATTGAGCTTTAGGGAAGAACACAGAATGCAAAGGTTCCTGGTAAAGCAAGACCCAAACAATCTTTGACATGGAAAAGGTCAAACCAGCAAACACTTAAATTTATCCCATGCCCTCACTCTGAAACTTAATCAGAACTTCAAATGCTTTAAAAATCAAGAAAAAATTTAAAACCCCAGAGGCGAGAGAGAAAGAAATGATTGTGTGAAGAGTAAACATTAATTCTTCTAGTCACTCACCAAGTGGCCTTAAGCATCTAATGGAATATCTAACCCAGTACTAAGAATTTCTGAGCCTCTGTCAGAAGTAGCATCTTAAATCTGGGGCGCTTAACCTATTCTTTTCCATTGCCTTAATATAGTCAGTCCTCACCATATGTAGCAGAGACATTTTGGCAGGGTTCTTAGAAAGAGCAATTTGTGTCCTCAACCTGCTGAATTTACACAAAGGCAGTAAGAAAGAGGACTCTGTACGTGTTTTCAAACTGACAGCTCTGAAGGCTTGAAAATTTGACTCATGGGTCAAATGAGAGAAAAAGCCTAATTTAATGATACAGCCATCTAAAAATCCCCTTGCCCTGGGAGGAGAGTACAGCTCTGCTACATTAGCCCGGGAGACTGTATCCAGAGGGTCACAGCTTGGAAATTTAAACTCTTCCCCAACCCCAGGGGCCAAGGGTGGTGCTGTTGGAGATTTCCTGGTACCCAACTTCAGTCTTACATGCATCAAGTTGGAATAAAAAACAAAGAAACCAACAAACACAGGCAGCACCACCATGAGATGCTGGTACCTGGAAAGGGAAAACAAGTCCCTAAAAGCAGCTTAAGAGCAGGTGGGACCATTCACAGCCTAGGTATGTTTATGGGTGTCTGGTTTTGGTACGTTTCCCAGAAAAAGGAGGCTTCTCCTTCACAAAGTGCCCTGCCCCGACTTGGTGAACGTTAGCTTCCAACAGGGAAAAAGGCCTGGTCACATTTCAATTTCCCCAAATGCCCCAATTACTTATGTAGCCATCCATTCTATCTTTCAGCAAATAAATAGTGTCTACTCTGTACAAGATGTATTTTGAGGTACTAAGGGTGTAATAATGAACATGACAGAAAAAGTGAAGAGTAATTGACAATACCCAACAAATTAGACAACACATCATTTCATAGTATCTGTCGTAAGTGCTGTAAAAAGAGCAGGACACAAAGAGAAAGCACATGACAGAGGACCTGATGTAGTCTAGGCTGACAGGGGAAGCTTCTCAGTGGAGGTGGCTTTTCATCTGAGCTCAGACTGAGCAGCAGTTAGACAGGGAAAAGGCGGGCGGGAACAGTCCATTACAGGGACGGACACGTGTAGGAGCACTGGGACAATGCAGTGGGACGGGACACAGGGCAGACCTTGTAGGGTCTCTTGGGCCACACACTAAGGATCTTGGTCTTCGTAATCAGAGCAACACAAATGCACCCAAAGCTTTTAAGCCGGGAGGAAACATGACAAGATTCATCCTTCCTAAAGATCAGCCTGGTGGTGACTTAGAGGACGCTGTGAGAGGACAGTTGAAGAAATACAGCCACACAAGGGGTCACAAGCGGAGCTGAGCTGGGTGTGCTCATAATTTGAAGTCTTCAGGTATTGTTTGACATGGTTTAGAGACATGTCTGTAAGTGCTGGAGGAAAGTGAGGCCAAGAAATTTCACCAGAGACCTAAGGAATTGTCTGGGCCCCCAAACACCACCCTGATCAACAGAACAAACCCTGCCACTCAGCAGACCTTGTCCTCCCTACAAGGAGGCCAGGGACCATCAGAGGAGCACATACCCAGCAGGCAGGGCCAGCACATGTGGTGCAGACCACAAGTAGCACAGTGCACACCCTACGCAACAGTACAGAGCAACCCTGCTGTGGCGGTGCGGGGAACAGCGGTCTCACTTCCTACCCCCTAATGACTTCCAATCAGTTTTCTCCATCATATTTCTAGTCATTTTATCACTCCCTTATCACATAGCTTCCCAGCTGACCCATCTTTAATCTTTGATTTGGACTAGGATGGTTATAGTGGGAATGGAAGGAAAGAGAACAATTCCAAAGTCTATTGAGAAGTAGAATTAACAAGACTCAGTGAATGTGTGATCTAGGGAGGCATGGGAGGGGAGAGTCACACTTTGACAACTTCCTGTTCCTGGTCTTCCTCAAACAGCTCCTTACTAGCCAAAAAATCAAAAAACAAAAATTATCCCATGACTAGTAACCCTTTATAACACACCAGTTTACTTTCATTGTATCACGTGACTATCACAGCAGCCCTGTGAGATGTGACAGGCATTTCACCCTCGTTTCAAAAGTGAAACTCACCAAAGATCACACTATCAGGGTACAGCATGAGAAAACCCAAACCAAGAACTTCTGCCTCGAAATCCATGCTCTTGTTACTAAAACCCATTGCCCGTCAGTGATGCAGTAATCTAAGGGCGTCCCAGACAAGCACTCAGCGGCTTCTGCTGTCTCGGAGAGCTGGCCAGAGGAGCTAACCTGCAGCGGGTCCTGCTTCGGCCAGGGGAATGGAGGCCTCACAGATCAAATGTCACTGGGAGCCTAGAATTAGCCTCAAGCCGCCAAACTGGAATTTTCTTTGAAAATAAAGACATGGCAAAACACACCATCAACAAAGTCAGAATTTAAAAGAAAATAAGTAAATATATTTTCAACATATGTGACAGACACTGCATCTGCCTCATAGCCAATGAGCTATTACGAGTCAGTAAGAAAAAGATAAACCAACGTAAAAATGGTTATAGACAATATGTAGAAGAGGAAATTACCAATAAACATGAAAAAAGGCTCAGCAATGCTAATGATTCCAGGAATGCACAGTAAAACAGGGATATTCCACTGCTGGCTGGATTTAAAGGGCTGATATTATCCAGTGTTGGCTAGAGTGTAGGTAAGCAGACAGTCCCATAGACTGGGGAAATTAAGCCACATCTAAAAATGTTCCTATTCTTTAAGCCTGCAAATTCAAAGCTTGGAGTTTACACACTGCACAAAGACACAAAGGCATATATAAATGAATATTTGTCATAGGATGACTTCTAAGAGCAAACAAGTTGAACATCCATCAACAGAGAACCAGTTTTTTAAAATATGGTACAGCCATCATTTTGAGAAATGTTAAAAAGAATGAGGCAGATGTGTATTTAATGACATGAATATGTGTGTGTTTTTGTGTGTACAGAGAGAAGGAAATAAAACAAAACCAATTCATCAAGCAGAATGTATAAGATTATACATTTTTATTTTTAAGATGAAGTATGTTTGCAGGTGCACAAGTAAAGTTGGGAAAGACATACACAAAACTGTCAATTGTGAATACCTACAAAGGATGGAACAGCCAGTGGGGAGCAGAGAAGGATAGCTCAAAAAAGGACTTTCAGATTCTATTTCATATACCTCTGTATCATTAAATTTCCCAGTGATAAGCTTATATTAATTTTTTAAATTGATAAGAATATCTTAATATGAAAAAAATCTCTCAAGTTCAGTGTCCTTCAATGAGTTAACTAATATTGAGTAAATATCCTCCATTTTTTTCCCCCATTACTTCTGGATCACTTTGTTTCAAAATGAAATTACTTACCAGCTGATCCCGCATGAAACATTAATAAAAGAAATCCCTGCTTCCTTCTTCCACTTTAACCAATAGGCAGATTAGTTGTTCCAATTATCTTCTCTGAAGTGCTGTTTCTAAATCAGTTCTCAGAAATGATCAAGTGTCAGCTAAGATAAACTAATAGGAAACCTGTGTGTCTCTCTTAGCCTCCATTCTTCAAGTCTCAACTTCCTAGGCTTCCCTCCCTCCAGGAATCTCTAAAAATATGTAAGTTATGCCTTCAAGCCTTTGGACCCATGCAGTTAACCATGAAGAACACGCTTATTAATTTGACTTTCTCAGCAAACATAATGATCAAATCATTCTAAATGAGCAGGAGGACAGAGCAGAGTCCAAGTAGGATGTCTGCATTTATTTGACTTCACATCTAACCCTCTATCTCATTTTTCCAAGCATTCCTGGAGCGTTTGGTCAATGAAAGCCAGTTAACTTTAATCACTCAGGCCACTCTAGCCCTCAAACAGCTATAACATTTATAAAGCACAACGTTAAACTTCTCACATGTGGTCATTTTATAGCTCGCTAATAATCTACATTCACACAGCATCATTTATCTAATGCACACAAAGCAGCCAGCATGGCAGATGGCTAGCCTCAGATATCTGTTATCCACTAGTTCTGTAGAGTCAGTAGGACAAATCCACACTCAGCCATGGGAGATTAACATTTCCCTTCAGATCAGCAAAGGGAGAGTTTTGGTTTTTGTTTGGGACCCTCTGGAACACATTCACATTTTCTGAGTCCCCTCTGAACCTAGCACATCTTCAAGATCATTTATTCACCAAGCATTTAGGAGTAGCTACTATCTACCATTTATAGAGTGATTACATGCAGGAAGATCTTTAAGTACTTTATCCCATTTACTTCTCCTCACTATCACTTTCAAACCATGCTGCCTCCCACAAAACTAAAGCACACACCTCCACTTACAACACCTGCCACTTCGCCTCACTGTAGTCAGTCACATACCACCTGTTCAAGTATCCGCTCTTTCAGTGACGATTTCTGCACTGCTTCTATCTCCTGTCATCATTCCTGGTGACACTGACTTTAAATTGGCAAGAACAAAACACAGGAACAAGGATTATTTTTAAAGTTACGTCCTCAGTCTTCAAATGTGCCCTCCTTAATTCATCCCACCACACTCCAAAGTGACTTCTCTATAACTCTTCTTTTGAAATCTCCAATACCCTTCCCACTCTCAGCTGATAACTTTGCTTCTAATTTCACCAATAGGAGACACAGGTAGAGAAATTACTCGTTCCATCCACCATCCTTATCTTTATTATGTCCACAGCACTACTTCTATCTCCTGCATCATCAATTTGTTTTCTCTCTACTGGATGAAACGTAATAGTTTTCAAACATGCTATAAAAAGTCCCTTAAAAATTCTACCGCTTGACCCCACGTCCATCTCTAGTGACCACCCCATGTCTCTATATTATAATCTTTAGGGAAAAACTCCTCGAAAACAACTGTCTTTCTCTCTCCACTTCTTCCCTCCTACTCTCTCCTAAATCCATTCCAACCAGCCTTCTCTCTCTATCACTCCACTGAAAGCATGCTAATCAAGCATGCCCATGACCTCCATGTTACCAAATCCAATGGCCATTTCTTAGTATTCATTGTACTCAACTCTGCAGTAGCATTTGATCCAGCTGACTACACCCTTCTCCTTGGAAGTATTCCCCTCAGTCCCCAGAGCTCCTGCGGCACCGCCTTCTCCCGATGTTTCTGATATCATACTGGCCAGTCTTCCTTGGTTTCTTTTGTTTGGTTCCTCCTTTCCCTGAGCATTAAGTCTGGAGAAACCCAGGACTCGGTCTGTGACCTTCTTTCACTCATTCCTTAGAGAGCTTAGCAAGTTACTATGATTTTAAATATGCTGATTTCAAAAATGTCTACCTACAAAGCTATGACCTCTCACCTGAATTGAGTATTCAGAATTGAGTATTCAAAGTTGAGTATTCAAAGTGCCTATCAACATATACACCACTCATCTAATACACATCAATCTTAACACGTCCAGAGAAGAATTATTGACACCTACCACTGCCACCACCACAACCTATTCTTCAGTCATGTCTCTCCATCTCAGAAAATGGCAGCACCATCACTCTGTTTATCCTGGACAGTTCTCTTGCACATCTCACATCCAACCCATCAGGAGGTCCCAGTCAGTAAACCCTTAAGTCTGATCACTTCTCACAGCTGCCCCGTTACCATTCCAGTTCAGTCACCATCATCTCATATCATACAATGACAGTGCATTTAGTCTCCCAGTTTCTCTTAACTTATGAAGCCCATCTTCTGTGATGCAGCCCAAGAGGTCCCTCTAAAGAGAACTCTGTCACTTCTCCCTAAAACATCCTCCAATGGCTTCCAGTTACCCTTGGGGAAAAAAAAAAAAAAACCTGAATCCCATGGTCTGACCCATGGCTACTTCTCTGGCTCCATGTCCTAGTACTCCTTTAACTCTTCTATGGTCACCTTCTCACATCATTCAGGAGTTTACTCAAGTGTCACCTCTTATAAAGGCCTTCTTAGTTCCTTCTATCTAAAATATCCCCCTTTAGAGGTCTCCTGTACCACGTTATTGGATCAATCTTGTACTTTCAGAATCTTTGCAGCTTAAAGCACCTCCCTGAATCTGGATCTGTCCACCTCGTCACCAAAGATGAGCCAATAATACCATGTATAACCCACTCCCAAAACATAGCTGAGAGTCAGAGTATACAACAAATTTCGATTTACATGTAAGTGATAAGATAAATGACATCATCCAGCATAGCCAGTCCCAGAATGAGACATCAACTGCATAAAAAAGAGAAGAGTGTATGAGGGATGTTGAGGGTAGGGGAGTATATGTGTATGGGTGTGGAGGGCTATATGTGAACTCTGTATTTTCTGTTCAGTTCTGCTGTGAACTTGAAAATGCTCTAAAAGAATAAAGTCTATTTAAAAAAAAAAAAAGAGAGAGAAGAGGGTGATAGTAGGGCCCTAGAGATGGTGGAAAACAGACAAAAACCTCTCCCAGAAAGAAAGAACCATCTAAAAGGCTAGTAAACCCTAAGAAAGCAGAAAGGGAAGAAAACAAACCTTTTTTTTTAATCAGAAGACTAAATAAAATTTAAAATGCAGATTCCTTGGTAGAAAACATCAATAAAATAGACTGAAAAACCCAATAACAAACCTACTTAAGAAAAACAAATGAGAAAGTAGAAATAAAATAAAAAACTGC
Source organism: Vicugna pacos (assembly GCF_048564905.1). NCBI lineage: Eukaryota > Metazoa > Chordata > Mammalia > Artiodactyla > Camelidae > Vicugna > Vicugna pacos. The sequence goes on from NC_132987.1 coordinate 31,202,297, forward strand.
AAAAGGGAAAGAACATTGAAACAGAGGTTATTTTTAAAATATCAAAAGACAATCTTTCACCAACTCTAAGCAAATAAATCTGAAAACCTAGATAAAAGGGACACTTTTCTAAAAAAAAAAAAAATTTTCCCCAAATTGATGCCACTGTAGATAGTAACCTTAAACATCAATTTTCACAGAAGAAATACAAAAATTACTCCTCCAAATAAACTACTGCCATAAAGCACCACCAGACTCATGTGGTTTCATGGGGGAAATTCTACCAAACCTTCAAAGAACTGATAATCCCTATGCAAATAAAATTGCTCCAGAGTAAACAGGAAGAAGCATAAATTGCCAAATTCATTTTATGAAGCAGACAATACTGATACATAGACTTAACTTTAAGAAAGACAGAGTGATGGTGCTACAAACCGCACTTATGAATATTGATGTAAAATCATATATAAAAAGTAAATAAGAAAAAATGTTGCATTAACAAGTCGAATTTTTTTCTAGGAATACAAGAGTGGTTCAGTTTTAGACAGTATACCTTCATTAGTGTAATTCACCATTTTAACAGATTTAAGAAGAAAAACCATACGATGACCTCTAGAAATACTAAAAGGGCCTCCAACAGAATTCAATACTGTTCCTGACTTCAAAAAAGAAAATCAAAAATTGATGTTTGTATGTGTGTGCATGTCTGTCAGTCCTAAAGCCAGCATCTTATTTAATGGGGAAACAGAATCATTTGACCAAGGTCTGAAATGAGGCAAAGACACCCGCTTTCTTTATATAACACTGTATTAGAAGAGGCACTAGCCAATGCCTCAGACAAGAAAAAAGCAACTAAAGACATGAAAATTAGATATAATTATTTTTCTATTCATAGATTATGCAACAGTATACTTGTAAAACCCAAGATAATAAAAGTAAAGATTTGAATAATTTAGTAATGCAGAAAGCTATAAAATTAACCTACAAAATAATTTTCGTATAATTATATAGTAACCAGCTAGAAGATATAATGGGAAAGAAAATCCCATAAGCCAAAAAAAAAAAAAAGGGGTGTTTCTACAGGTAGACAAGTTGATTCTCAGTACACAGAAAAATAAACAAAATGAATAACTCAGAAAAGGGATTTCCACTTCTGGCCAAGATAGGGTCACCCACCTTAAAAAAAATGAACAAAATATATGAAACAATGGTTTAAGACTTTAGGTGAGAAAAAAATATCTTTTTCTCTACCCTTGTAAATTCTCAACTGGGAAGTCAGTAACAAAAAGGCAGATTAACAAGAGAAAAACATGCAAATTCACTTAAAATTATTTTTCCATGTCACAGAAGCCTTCATAAGGAAATGAAGACCCAAAGAAATGGTTAAACCTGATGTTTTTAATGTTAGGTTTGATGAAGAGTGGAAAGTCATGGACTAATATGATAGGACAAAGAGTATGAGGTAAGTGCATTTAATTGGGGGAAACCTAGGAAGGCCTGTTTGTTCAGATTCCTTTCTGTGCCCCTTTGTCTTCAGAAATGAAGAAAGTCTTTTCCTCTTGTTATAAGGGCACCTCTTACATAAGGATTTTACGACCTGCGTCAGGGGAAGGTCAGAAAGTCCTTCTTAGGAAACATTGCCAAATTCATTTTAAAAGACCAATATTACCCTGATATTAAAGCTAGATAAGGACACTATAAGAAAATAGAACTATAGACTAATATCCCTAATAAACATAGATGCAAAAACTCTCAACAGAATATTAGGAAACCAAATTCAACAGCACATTAAAAGGATCAAACACCACAATCAAGAGGGACTTATCCCTGTGATGCCTGGATAGTTCAATACACACAAATAAATGTAATACACCACATTAATAGAATGAAAGATAAAAATCACATGATCATTTCAGTAGATGGAGAAAAAGCAATTGAAAAATACAAGATCATTTCCTTTCTGATTTGGTGCCTTTTACTTCTGGTTTGATTGCTCTGGCTAGGACTTACAGTATTGTTTTGAATAGGAATAGTACAAGTGGGCAGCCTTTGATAAGGAGTTAAACTCCAAAATACATAAAGCTTAACATAATAGTCACCAAAAAAAATCTGATTAAAAAATGGGCAAAGGAACTGAATAGACATTTTTCCAAAGACATACAAATGGCCAACAGGTACATGAAAAGGTGCTCAACATCAATAATCATCACCGAAATGCAAATCAAATCACAGTGAGATACTGCCTCACACCTATTTAAAAGGCTATCATCCCAGAAATACACTCACACACTTATGGTCAATTAATCCATGACAAAGGAAGCAAGAATTGACAATGGAGAAGACAATCTCTTCAGTAAGTGGTGCTAGGAAAACTGGACGGCTATATGCAAAAGAATGAAATTAGAACATTCTTTAGCACCCTACACAAAAAATAAACTCAAAATGGATTAAAGACCTAAGTGTTGAAGACCCAATACTATATAACTTCTAGAGGAAAAAATAGGCAGAAGTGCCTTTGACATAAATTGCAGCAATAATTTTTTTCCACCAGCTCCTAGAGTAATGGAAATAAAAGCAAAAATAAACAAATGCGACCTAATTAAACTTAAAAGCTTTTGCACAGCAAAGGAAACCATCAACAAAAAGACAACCTACAGAATAAGAAAATAACACGACCAACTAGGGACTAATTTCCAAAATGTACCAACAGCTCATACAGTTTAATATAAAAAAAAAAAAAGCCCAATTGAAAAATGGGCAGAAGACCTAAATACATGCAGATGGCCAACAGGCACATGAAAAGATGCTCAATGTCACTATCTATTAGAGAAATGCAAGTCAAAACTACCATGAGGTATCACCTCACACCAGTCAGAATGGCCATCATTCAAAAGTCTACAGATAATAAATGCTGGAGAAGGTGAGGAGAAAAGGGAACCCTCCTACACTGTTGGTGGGAATGTAAATTGGTGCAGCCACTGTGGAGGAAAGTATGGAGGTTCCTCAAAAAACTAAAATAGACTTACCATATGATACAGCAATCCCTCTTCTGGGTATATATCCAAAGGAAATAAAAGCAGGATCTCAAACAAGTACCAGCATTTCCCTGTTCACTGCAGCATCATTCACAATAGCCAAGACATGGAAACCACCTAAGTGTCCATCCGTGGGTGAATGGATAAAGACATGGTATACATAACCAATGGATTATTATTCAGACATGAGAAAGGAAATCCTGCGCTTTGCAAAGACATAAATAAGCCTTGAGGGTATTATGCTAAGTGAAATAAGTCAGCCAGAGGAAGACAAATACTGTATGACAGCATTTACCTGAGGAATCTATAAAAGCTGAACTCACAGAAACAGAGGGGTGTGTGGTTAGCAGGGGATTAGACAGAGGGATGCCAAGAGGCATCCAAACACACAGGCCTTGCTACATTTCCCCAAGCTTACTACCCTGAGACCATATCCTTTTGACCTAACATGGTTTTCCACTTTTCATCAAGCCTAGTATAGAAACACTCAGGCTTCACTGTTTCTTCAAGTCTTCACTTCCTTATGAGGGCTCCTGTGCCATGCAAAACGTATATTAAATACTTGTGTATGCTTTTTTCTTGTTGTTGCATCTTTTGTCAGTCCAATTGACAAGGCCCTCTGTCAGAGAACCTAGGAGGGTGGTAGAAGATAGAATTTTTCCTCACCTACAATATATTATTTCAAAAATACTTCTTGAATTATAAAATCTGAAACTATGCTTTTGAGGAAAAGCTAAGATGTTCACAATCATTTCTCATTATTTACTTCTTGAGCTTCATTAGTAGAGTACCAAAAAAAAAATTCATGTAGTAAAGAATAGTCCTTAAAAATAAAATTTGCTTTAAAGAAGTTTGTTTCTATAGTTAACCTCTATTCATCTTTTATGCAGCTACTTCAGTCTTTTATCCAATGATTAAATAATCCTACCAAGACGTATGCCTTTCATATTTGAAAAGAAGTAGTCACACATTTAATTGTGCTCTTTTTTCCCTGGCTGCCTGCCAAAAACAATCAAAGTTTGATATTACAGCTTCACCTTCAGAAGTAATTAAGAAGTTAATCTCACTTAGAAAACATCATTACCCAGCAGACCATAGAAGTAACTACTCTACTCATCAAAGAAGCAGTATCCCACTCACAAAGGCAAACCCCACACTGTCTCCCTAGCTACCCCATCACTGCTATTTGAAAAGGCAGAGCCCATCACAATCCATCAGTCACTGGGAACAAAGTCTCCCCAGCTTCTCTGAAGCATCAAGCAGCAATGGAGGTGACAACTCATTGTAGTTTTGATTTGCATTTCTCCGATAATGGGAAAGTGTGTGTGTATGTGTGTATGTATATGTGTGTGTGTGTGTGTGTGTGTGTGTGTGTGTGTATAAACTAAGTCACTATGCTGTATACCAGAAGCTAACAACATTGTAAATAAACTATACTTCAATAAAAAAAAAAAGAATTCACCAAAAAAAAAAAAAAAAAGCAGCAATGGGGCTGAAGATCATGAAGGACACCGGTCAGTTAAGTTCCCAGTCCATCAGGGTAAACGGTGATGTCTCAACAACCAAGGAGCCTTCCTAACTCAAAACTGCAGAATATTCCTTTACGGCTCCTGATCATCTGTCGGGGTGAGATGTTCACTCACACTTTATCTTCTTCCAACCTCAGCCAGTCATTAGAGGAAAGGGCCTTCTGCTTCGTTTGACACTGATGTAGCAAGTGCCTATCATGTGATTTCTCTTACTTAACATGGAAAACATTTCTATCCCTAAACTCATTACCTATAACCATGAATGGGGGAGCCAGACATCTTGAGTAAAAGGATCTTTTGAGAAGGCACCTACACCTGGATTATAAAGGCACTGCCCACTGCCAGTCTTCAGTGCCTAACAGACTGAACACAACTGAAGACTTTTCCTACTGGTGCAAACTCTGTGGCCACCTGTGCACACCATCTTTAGGGGAACTGTATTCTTTGCAGACATTAACAGCTGCTCTTACCAGCCTCTTCTCTAAGCTGGCTCTCAGAGAAAATTCGGAAATTCTGAAGAATGCTGCAGAAGCTCAAGGCATTTGAAATTGGGATGGCAACAGCAGACCAACTCCAAGGCTATTTCCAGCCAGCTCCAGTAGATCTTACACAGTAAGGACGTTTCAGTAGTTAACAGCTCTATACTATTCAGCCATAAAACCAACAACATAACGCCATTTGCAGCAACATGGATGCTCCTGGAGAATGTCATTCTAAGTGAAGTAAGCCAGAAAGAGAAAGAAAAATACCATATGAGATCGCTCATATGCGGAATTAAAAAAAAAAAAAGAACATAAATACAAAACAGAAACAGACACATAGACATAGAATACAAACTTGTGGTTGCCAAGGGGGCAGGGGGTGGGAAGGAACAGACTGGGATTTCAAAATCTGTAGATACTGACAGGCATATATAGAATAGATAAACAAGATTATACTGTATAGCACAGGGAAATATACACAAGATCTTGTGGTAGCCCACAGCAAAAAAAAGTGACAATAAATATATGCATGTTCATATATAACTGAAAAATTGTGCTCTACACTGGAATTTGACACAACATTGTAAAATGACTATAACTCAATTAAAAACTATTAAAAAAAAAAAAAGAAAGAAAGAAAAAAAAAGTTAACAGCTCTTGGAAACCCGCTGTGTGCACAGCACTTTACTAAAGAGCACAGGGACTTTACAAAGGAAAGCAGTACTGTTTCCGTCCCTTAAAAACATATACTCCATCCTAATGTCCTAAGATTAGAAGTGATCTAACTATAGCTGTACCTGAACTTTAGTTAAATTATTTCTACTACTACAGGAGTGGAGTGGTGGGGAGAGGAGCATAATAGAATTCCTCTACCCATTTACCTATATCAACCAACCATATCATTCTTGTGAGTTCTGCTTCATCTTTTGTGCATTTGGATTTTACATTATTAAAAGAAAATCAACATGCTCTTTTTGAAAAGAAATCCCTTGTTGGAAAATGAACTGACAATTTTCCTTTTCCTATGTACCTTAGGACGAGTCGCTCCTCTAGGGTGACTTCATAGGTAATTGAATTTCATACGAAATTTACCAAATACCAAAGGTCTGCTGTGCTCTGCAGAACACTCCGTATAGCCCAAATCCCTGCCGGCCTGAGGCTTTCAAATACAACGCCACACAGAAAACTGTACTGTCCCCTTGGTCAGTCAGCAGGATCGATAAGGAAAGCCCAATAATTGCCCCGAGACGGAGCTGTCAGCCTGCATGTCCTGGTGGGGGGCCCGCCACCTGCACAGTTCAAACAAAGGCCTTGAAGGTACTGCTCTGAACACTTAAGAGGGCATGCTCACTATAATTCGAGGAATGACTGCCATTATCTAAAAGCAGGATTTGCTTTTTTTACCATAAGGCTGAGACTAGAAAATAAGAGACAAGGGAGAACAGACAATGCATTGCAACGAAATATCCCCAGCCCCACTGAATTATTCATTCACCGGTCCCTGACTTCTATGTTATGTCTTTCTTTCTATCCTTTTTTTTTTTGGCAGTAATTAAAAGGGATATTAAAACTCCCAATATTTTATCAATAAACAATTATTGGGCACCAAGTCCATGTGGGACACTGTTGTAGATTCCAGGGTGCCAAGTGAAATGAGACTTTACCTTGGTTCTGTAAATTTCTTAGGAGTAAGTAACATGCCCTACTATTTTCAATGGCTAAATTCTACAAAGATTGTAGTCTAAAATACCACCGCTCAAAACAAAATGAAAAAGAGAAAGCTACAAAAATCTATGTACTAAACAGCTGCGAAAACACCTCTTTCATAACACGTGATTTAATCAATTTAGACACGTGCCTTTGGTTAAGATTAGGCACAGAGAAGTCAATCTTGACCCAGTTCTATCATTAACTGATGAAACCTTATACTTCTTTTTTTCCTCTTTCCTCTTCTGCCTCTCTCCCTCACTTTCCGTAAACCAGCCAAAGTATTCAACCTCCTGATTATTCCAGTTGAACAGTCTGCTGCTCCAGATATTAACGTCTATAAAAATACTATCTCCCAGCAAAATTCTCCCTATGTGTCAAAGGTAAGGAGGCATCTGCCAATTCCTTCTGTACCTTCTCCCACTAAGTTGTGTTATCCTACCATCCTTGGCACCTTCTACCGCACACACTGCATAACAGCGACTAGGCAGCCAATCAAGGTTAGCCCAAGGAACTTCCTCTCCATTATCTAGCTTAATACTCTCCAGGTGCTAAATGTTGAATTTGTACTGATTGGCTGATACATACTCTTAATTTGCCAATAATTAGAAGAAAAGAGTTATTATCAAGTTTGCACCACTGTTGTTCAGGCTCTCATGTCTTCAAACTAGCAAAGGCAATCTACGTGACAAGAAGAAGTCAACATACAAGAGACAGTGTGCTTGCAAAGCGCAAGCAGTCCTCAGCCAACTGTCACTTAACTCTGCCTTTTACTCCCTGCAAGAATCATTTACTTAATATTTGTCAACCATCATGAGTTGAACAGTGATGCACCATGAACAGTTTGATGACTACCAATTATAATGATGAGAAGGGCATTTGCTTATGTTCAGAAAAGAACCTGGCAAGGGCAGCACAGTGGAGGGGAGTCAGCTGGGCCTGCACTCAGGGTGCCTGATTATCTTGACTATTTGTCTATTCAAAGAAGGCAGGGAACCTACGGTGTTCATCCTCTCTGATGGAGAGGCGTCCTTCCTCCTGAAATTGCCTTCCAGCTGCATAATTTCTGAACTACAGGGCTCTAAAAAGAGATTCCAGCCTCTTGATAAAGATTCCCTGAGCATCCCTGCAACATCTTAAACACTGTATGAAATATTAAATAAGACCTCAGACAATCACAGTCTGGTCCAAAGGTCGACAAACTTTCTGGGAAGAATCACATAGCAAATATTTTAGGCTTTGCGGGCCATACAGTCTCTGTGGCCGTCACTCAACTTTGCATGTAGTGCAAAAGCAGCCTTAGAAAGGATGCCAGCTATTGACACAACATCATTAACTACAGTTCAGTAAAAATATATTTTTAAAAAATGAACACGTAGAGAATACAGATTTGTGGTTACCAGGGGGGTGGAGAGTGGGAAGGGATAGACTGGGATTTCAAAATCGTAGAATAGATAAACATGATTACACTGTATAGCACAGGGAAATATACACAAAATGTTATGATAACTCACAGAGAAAAAAAATGTGACAATGAGTGTGTATATGTCCATGAATGACTGAAAAATTGTGCTGAACACTGGAATTTGACACAACATTGTAAAATGATTATAAATCAATAAAAAATGTTAAAAAAAATGAACACGTGTATGTTCCTATATGACTGAAGCATTGTGCTATACACCAGAAACTGACACATTGTAAACTGACTATACTTCAATAAAAATATATGATAGATACATAGGAAGAAAGGAAGAAAGGAAGAAAGGAAGAAAGGAAAGGAAAGAAAAAAAAGAAAAGGAAAGAAAGAAAAAATGAATCAACTATTGAACATGGCTGTGTTCCAATAAAGCTTTATTTACAAAAACAGGCAGCTGGCCAGGTTTGGCCCACAGCATGTAGTCTGCTAATTCCTTGTTGAATCCACAAGTCAGGTACATTTTTTCAAAATGCAAAACGGTGTTATCTGTGTTAATGAAAAGGAGAGATTATAGCTCAGAGGCAGAGTGCATGCTTAGCATGCATGAGGTCCTGGGTTCAATCCCCAGCATCTCCAAATAAATAAATACCTAATTACCTCCACCCTCCAAAAAAAAAAAAACCACAATAATGTGACTATACTTAACAATACTGAACTGTATTAATGAAAGCTTCCCCCCTGTATCTGTGCAACATTCCATAAACAATGAAGCTATTTCATATATAATGACTCCAAATTTAATCCTCATACGAACACTTTGCAGTGGGTAGGTGTAATTATCATCATTCTGTAAGTGAGAAAACTGAAGCTCAAATAAATTAAAGAACTTTTAAGTCATCCCACAACCAGGAGTGGATGTAGGATTTGAGCTTCTGGGTAACGAGCAGAGATTACTATGCATTCACCAGAAGCAGTTTCCTCTCCCTCCAGGGCACACACCACCCTACATTTTCCAGGCTCCTCTGCAGTTAGGTCTGACCATGTGCTTGGGTTCTGGCCAGTAGAATTTAGGCCTCACTCCCTAAAGCTTCCTCATGAAAATCTATACAGAATTCTCTATTTCCTCTACCCTTTCCAGTTGGCTGGAAAGGAGACTCTCCTAGGGTAATCTTGTAAGTCACATGTTCACAACAACAAAATCACAAGATTAAAGGAAGCTGAGCCCCTGAATCACCACCTGAAAGAAAGCCACCCAACCAGAAATACCCTCATTATTAGACTGTGAGAGCTGCAGGAAACTTGCATGAAACCACTGAGATACAGAGCTTTATCTCTTACAGCAACTCCTTTAACTAATACAGGCTGTGCCCGGATCCAGGGTTATTTGCATTCAGCTACAGCAGAGACGTAAAGGCTGTGATTACCAGGTTGAAGAGACAGAAGAGAGCATATTTCAGACAGGAGCTATATCAGAATAAGCAAGGGGTGCATTCAAGAAAGAACACATTATCCTAAATGATCAGATAGTAAACTATCAGAGCAGTGGGAGGAGAGGCAGCAAAGAAAGCAGAGGGAAAGGATTTGTATACAACACTCAATAAAAAGGATGTGGCGAGAACAAGGGACAGCAAAGACAAAACATGAGAGATCACCTGTGAGCTCCCCCAACCAGAGGAAGAATAAGCTGGAGGCAGTGAGACCATCTCCAGAGTGGCAGGGTACTCCTGACAGAATCAGAGCAGAGCTGTGAGCTAGCAGAAGGCTGTTCTTTATATAACTTGTTTCTTAAACAGTTTTTTTTCCCTGATTATTAATGTAATATGTGCTAATTACAAATGTATGAAGAAGCAAATAAATCATACATAAACCCACAGTCAAAGATAACCATGTTACAATTCAGAGGGATAAACTTCTGAGCTTGTCTTTTTTATGTGCATACATTTAGGCATTAAGAAAAATGGGAAAATACTATTTTCCATTGAATATAACCGTGGGGATCTTCATATCATATTAACATAGATCTTCACATCATTGTGAGTAGCTGCACTGTCCTCACGATATAGATGTGCTATTTTTTTGAAAATCAGTTATCTCCCAGTGTACGTTTAGGTTGCTCCTCTTTTCCTGCTATTACAAAACAATTACTGTGACAAACATTCCTATTGATTGATGTATGTCTGTGCAAGTACTCTTACAGGAGTAGTTCCTGGAAACAAAGCTGCTGAGCCAAAGAGTTTGCCTAATGTCAAACTGCCCTCCAGAAGCACGAATTCAGAGTTCCACTGACCATGTGTAAAAGTGCCCATTTTCCGATACCTCTGCTGGCACTGGATTGTTTTTTAAGCATCTGCCAATCAGGTTAGGGGGAAAAAAATCTCTCATTTAATTTTTGAAAATACAGTTAGACATTCTTAGTTCTCTTGTTTAAAAACAAAATTCCTGTCTCATCTGTGGAAGATCCTAAATCCGTAACATTTACAAGTTATCTTTAAGGTGACAGTACGCGTAACTTCTACAACCCGTCTAAGTGGCTAGAAGCAGAGCAATTTTTGGATTTGAAAGAACTCAGCAAAAAATGATCAAATATTAATTCTTCTCTGGGGCTATTTCTCAAATGATACTGCATATTGTGGGTGAGCTCTGACTAGCAGAACTGAGTGGGTCATCTGTTTCTAAACAAGCTGTTTTGCTAACTAAAATCAACTAACAATTTAACTTATTGTTTCCTTAGGCTTTTCTTTCACACTTTTATCAATGCTTGATTTATTTTTGGTTTTGTTATATAGTAGCCAGGTAAAAGGGTAAATACACAAGAATGAGAGGAAAAATACAAATAAAAACTGATAGAGATTGTCAACACAGAGAAAAGAAGGAGGGGACACGAGGAGGGGTGGCTGAGGAACACAGGCATGTATTAGTAGGGGAAGGATGCAATATTAAGTGAAGGTCTAGGTGTCAAGCACTGAGAAAGATATGTTACACCTACCATCTCTTTTAATCCTCATTACTCTTCAAAATGCACAAAATTCGTATTTTTAAATGAGGAAAACAAGGGCCAGAGAACCCAGGTGATTACCTAAAAAGCTAAGATGCTATTAGAGCTTTTGGTTGCTTTTTGCTGCTATTTTATTCCAAATCCTACATTCTCCCCCAGTGTGCCAAAGAGCTCTGGAGAATTCCTGGATTAGAAACTCCAGTGCTCCTCCTGCCACCAGTGTCCCTCTTCCCTCCTTGAGGGGTACAGAGAAACAAATGATAAAGTGAAAAACAGGGTGAGAAGGGATAAATTGGGAGTTTGAGATTTGCAGACACTAACTACTGTATATAAAATAGATAAAAACCAAATTTCTGCTGCATAGCACAGGGAACTCTATTCAATATCTTGTATAAACTATAATGAAAAAAATATGAAAACGAATATATGTGTGTATCTGTGTGACTAAAGCATTATGATGTACACCAGAAACTGACATATTGTAGCTGACTATATACTTCAATAAAATTAATTAATTTAAAAAAGTGAAAAAGAGACAAGTTGCATGTGAGAATGGGGAAAGTTCCCGGCAATGTGAATAGAAGAACAGGAAAATAAATAATGTATTGAATAAATGAGTGTAAACTTGGAATGAATTATGTCCAGAAGACAAGAATAAAGGAGGAGCACAAAACGACGGCATTAAGAAAGCACAGCCAATAAAGACATTTAAAAATAGAAAAAGATAAGTAGCCAGAAACCACAGAATTTTCAAACTGAATCGTTCAACCAGGAAACACTATGTCCAGTCTCTTAATTTTGACCTGTTCCTAGATGAATCCACTTTCCATTCTGTTACTACTCATTATCATATGCCGATTTCCACCCTTTTAAAATGCAGTGACCAAAACTGAACTCTCTTCAAATAAGGGCCATATCCGCCCACTGAATCGGAAGAGAATGTGAGTAACCAGTGTTAGCAGACTGTGCTGACTATCAACAACTTTAGAACTTTCATCAGTTTGCTGCTCTCCACCATCTTCAGGGCTTCTGCCAAGCCTGCCAGTGTTTGTATTGCTTTGTTTTTGTTCTTAATGGCAATTCTCTGAGCTTAGAATGAGAAAAATCACGGCAAGCATCATAGGAAGATCCCCTAACCCAACACAAAGGGGAGGAAACTGCTCCAAGACCTTACAGCTCATGTATGTCTGAGCCAGAGTAACATCAACCACTGAGCCTTATCTTCTTGGATTTGCATGTGGCTTTAAAATCAGATACATTCTAGATTTTATTTCTATGAAACAACAAAGGAAAATTAGAAGACTGGGGCAAAGAAGTCTAAAAATAAAAAGGCAGACTTCGTGGAGGAGAGATCACAACCAGCAAGAGCGAGTGCCCAGAGTAGAAAAAGAAAGAAATGCAAGCCTGAGAATGGAATGGCTTTGTTCTTCATTCACTTTATTCTTCCTTTGTTCCTTTGTGCCTAGCCTGCTTCCGTCCACCACTTCTTCAGGGAAAAAAGGCATGAATTTGAGACAGAAAAAATTTAAGTAAACAGTGAGAGAATGTGAAATCAAGTTCAGAAGGACTACACATCATGATCAAATAAGAGGAGGACTGATCAACTAAATATTTTAAATAAGATGAAAATTTAGTGGTAAATAAGGAACTTGAAACATGATCCCTCCTTCTGCCCCACCTCCACCACCAAAGTTTGTATATTCCTATTTATAAAGCTCCCCATGTCGGCTTTCTTTCATTTTCCTAGTTGGTTTTCTGACCTTTCCATTTTTCAAAACATCAATGAGAAGCTAAGAAAAGAAATTAGTTGTAAAAAAAAAACAGTAATAATAATACAAAAAGAGAGTAAGAATGAAATCACTGAAATTAATCTTAAAGCCTCAGGGGAATGCTCACTGGTATAAGAGGAATGTAGCTACCAAGTCCAGCTTAGTAACTAAGTAATCCTAGCTAAGTAAATAATAGCCGAGGTCCTACCTCACGTTCACACTGGAGGGAGGGGGGCACTCAACAGGCAGAGGTGGGTTAGGGAATAGCCCACACAATTTATATTTTCCGTCCTTCTCATTGATTACTTAAAAATGCAATTCCCCAGGAAACCTTCCCTACTGATGTGACTCCTTTTCTGTATCTGTGCACAAACACACGCTCCTGGAAGGATGCAAACCCACATGCCAAAATACCAAGCACAGTTCTCTCTGACGAGTGAGAAAGACAAGGAGACATTTCACTTCATACATAATATAGATCAATACTGCTTGTTTCCTTAAACAGTCATTGGGTGTTAACTTCAGACATTCAAAATGAAGAATACAAAGGGCAAATAATGACAAACTTTGACATGAGGGGGAACTGTGCAAAGAGAAACTGTAAAAGAAAGTGACAAAACTGTCCTTTAAAGTTGTCTTTTACATCATCCTTTTTTTTCTCTCCCCACTGATTTTGTATCGACATTCAAGAGGGGGGTGCCTCAGACCCCTGCTTGTATATTCTCTCAAGTTTTATCTTTTCATACCCTCCCTGGGGAAAAAAAAAAAACAGATAATACTGCCATCGGTTTTAAAGAAAAGCAAGAAGCAACCCGGTCACTGGATTAGACAAAACCCTTACATTACACATGTCTACCACCATGACTTACTCCTTAAACAGATCAATAGAAATTATCATTTACCTTTCTTCAAAGAGACAGCTCAAGTAACTCTAGCTCACTCATGGCAGCTCTGTTTTGCTGACAAGTAATTAGAGACAGTAACAGATCATGTGTCAAAACTTCAATGACTAGTTGATGGCCTTGATTTGCCTGAACCAATTTCTCAAGGAGACTCCAGGACTATCTTTGGCTGTTGAATCAGTCTTCCACAGCACTTCTTTTTTTCCTTAAATATCATTATTTTTTCCTAAAATACCTCTCCTGCTTCTTAAAATACTACTTTTATTATCACCCATTCACTCCCAAGCTTACCATCCTCTCCCCTTCATTAGATGCAGACCCAACACTCAAGGAGGTATGGAAAACCTCATGTGATCTGGTCCCTCCCTAAACCATTCTTAGCCCAGTGCTTCCCTCCCCCACCCCCCGTGTAATCTACCACACATTCTTCTTTCTGTCTCTTCCTCAGGAAGTCTTCATTTGCAGGTTCATTTATTCAAGGGAATGTCAGGCCAACCTGTTGGCTGGGGAAAGGCATCTGCAGAAAGCAGAAGTTAAACTGAGATGCCTGTACAGAGACACCAGGAAACTTTTTACAGAGAAGCCAATGGATGGCTTCCTGCCTACATAGCTGACCACCTCCAGGAAAATAGTAATATCACTAAGAGGGGGAATGTGACTGCAAGTCAGGCTCCAAAGTCAGCCAACAGGATTCAAATGTCACCTCTACCAATTGCCGTATGACCTAGGGCAAGTTAATTCTCTCTCTCTGCACATCAAATTCCACACCTCAAAGCTATACTCGCCTCACTGAGATATGATGAAGACTGCTAGTTGTCAAATTATCGGGTACTCAGTTTTCTCTAATGAATTGGATGCTGTCATCTGGTAGAGAAATCTCCAGAACCTGTCCTTTTCCTCAGATACCATCTTCTGAAGCAGTACCCTTAATTTAAATTATCTTAGGCAATTACCTTGCTCCAGTGTGCATTTATACAGTCAAAATAATATAAATGTATGCAGTCATAGTATATAAACTTTGATTACTGATAATAAACTTTTAAAATCAACCTATGATCAAAACATGGAATGAGTAATTATGAATACAGAGAAAGAATGAAAAAATTACTATATGAAGTAAAAGTCAGGGATGACCGAAAGGATTGGTAGAAGCGAGAGCCAGGACCACTACACAGAGTGTTTCTATTTGGCAGAGCAGGAAACACAAAGTACAAGTGAATGGTCATGAAGTTAGGAAGGTAAGCAATAGAGTATCTGAAAGAGACATGGTGGTGGTACAGGTGAGTTAGTTCCTCATCCACCACAGAATAAAATCAATAGATAATATCAAAAATTGAGTATCAGTAAGTAGTAGCATAAGTACACGTTTAGAGATATGAAAGAAATGTTAAGACCCTATAAAAACGATAGTAAAAAAGTTAAAAGTAGTTTATTTAGGAAAGAGGTGAAAGGGTTGAGAGGGAACTCTGCTTTTTGTACTAATTCTCCTGTACCACTGTGGTTAAATTTTAACTACTTTCAAAAATAAGAAAATGTAACTGAAAGGAAATCTATTCACAATACCAACTAAAACCACTACAATTAAACCTGGCAAGAAATTTGGACAACGTGCATGAAGGAAATTCTCAACCTTCAGTGACATAAAAAGAAGACCTGCCATGGTGCAGTCTACTGTGTTCCTGAAAGGGAGGGCTCAGTACCTTAATGCTGGTGGTTCTCCTCAGTTATTCTATAAATGCAACGCAGTTCCAACCAAAAATGCCCCCAAAATTACTTTTGGGACTAGACAGACTATTTCTAAAATTCATCTGGAATAGTAAATACATGAAAAGAGCCAAAAATTTTTGAATAAGAACAGTGATGGAGAACTTGCCCTAACAGATGGTTCAAGAAACAGACTGAAAGATCAGTGGAATAGAACAAAGTACACAGCACCATGAGTATCATCTTTTCATTAAATAAGGAAATAGCCATTTTTTTTAAAATAGCCATTTTCAACAAAAACAAAAGTTAAGTGCCAAGAAATAGCCACCAATCTCCCTAATGTTTTATTTGGACTGATTATGCAAGCAACATGAAAAGATTGAAACCAACATCCCATAACCTATAAAAGTTGGAGTTGCGTTTCTATGCACTTCTGGGGTAAGTAATTTTTGTTGTTGTTGTCTGTAAAAGAAGAATGGAGAGGCTCCAAATTAGGCACAATTCTCTTGAATGGACAAGCGGTCACAAACTTAAAGAAGAAATGTTCAATTTCATATAAGGCAATTACATGTAGCTAATTTAGCCCAGCTACAGGGCAGTGACTGGATAAAATGTGTATGCAGAGGAAATAGCAGTGTGAATTCTAGGGCAGCTGTGACCAGGGGCAAAGGACACCAATGCAGACTGAGAGCCCAGTGTTTCCTCCTGAAAGAGCATCTCAGCTGAGAGACTTGAGGACCACCATATTCTCACCTGTTTAGTGCAGCAGCCTTCTGGTCTCCCTCATTCTGGTCTCTTCCCTCTCATCACTCTCTAAACTGTTGTCAGAGAGGTCTGAAATTCAAATCAGATTCATCTTTCCCCTGCTTAAAACCATCTGCTTTTTTTTTTTCCTTGGAGAATGTCCAAATTTCTTACCTGGGACTGTGAGGTCTTTATTGGTCCTTGCGCATCCACCTAATATAATCCTTCTTACCCTTCAAGGCTCAGTTCAGATGTCACCTCCAGAAATCCTTTGCTGACTTCTCCATGGTCAAGATACCACTGGAATGTTCCTCTATTGTAGTGCTATCCTAATTACAGTGATATGAACATATCTTTGTACTAGATTATGATTTACTGGGAAAAGAGGTTAATTTGAATTCATCTTCATATCCCCAATCAGTACCTTGTTTATAAAGCATTCAGTGCATCTTTCATATTTGATATATTTGGTTATTAATTACTACCAGTTAAGAATTCTACACGATCTTTATCCAGTCATCTGTCGATGAACATTTAGGTTGTTTCCATGTCTTGGCTATTGTAAATAGTGCTGCTATAAACATTGGGGTGCATGTATCTTTTTGACTATACTTCAATAAAAATATATTTTAAAAAAAGAATTCCACAAGAAACTCTCAAATTTCCCCTCCTTAATAATGGCCTCACACAAGGAATTCAAATGACATAAGATGAGAAGAACCCCAAGTATCTAAATACTTAGCATCTGCTAAAAGTAAAAATCTGTGTGTTTGAAAAGAGTGGGTCCAGCCATCATGATCTGAGAATTGGAGGGCTCAATTCCAGCCAAAGATCTGCTCTGTGCCTTAGAGAAAATTATGCAGCCTATGTTTTTATCTCCTTAAAAAAAGAGAAAGATTGCTATGGTTTCTTCCTGCTCTGGGAATCTAGGACTCACTCCTACACTGACATCAGCCCTTCCATAAGGCATTCATACACAGTATGCACACTGCTGGCATGTAGGTTATACTAAGCCAAGGGGAAAATTAGTAGCAGATGGTACCGAGGTTCTAGGTCAAAGTGCTTTTGATTTGCACTCCAGAACAAATACAAATTCTTTTCAACTAAAGTAGACAAAAGATGTATTATCCTTATTTCCATGACTATATCATTTTCCATTTCTGTAGTCCTCTGCCATCTTCCAAATGCTTTCAGAGACATTGTACCAGTAATCCTTATAACAACCTTGCGAAGTAAGCAAGAACGTAGTGTTATCTTGTTACTAAAAAGGAAATTGGGGTTTCTAGACATGGCAAGATTATAAACCACTTGCCTTATGTGCCTGAAGCTTGCTCTGACTTCTGTTTTTATGCTGCAATTCAGGTCCATTACACATTCAGTGTTGTTTTAAGAATCAATAAGATGCCTTCTAATTTGGAGGTTTAGTACGTTGGATTAAATTATAAGGCAAGTAGTAACAGTAGTAATAATTTCCTAAGGATATGCTTAAACACAAATTATAGGAGCAGACATGAGTTTTACACCTACTAGACAGTTTTAAGACTAAGAATATACCAGCAAAACTCAGGTTTCCTCTCCTTGGTCTTCCTGGCTCCAAACGAACATTTTTCAACTTTGTTTCCCCATAAACTGAAATCACTTCCACTAACATTACTGCTTAATAATGCAACTCAGATTTCATGAGAATTCAGAACCTATTAATTTCACACACTTGGAAGTGGAGTTGATCTGTATAATTTAAGAGGTTCTACTTAAAATTGAACTGAAATTCATAAGAAAGATTTATTAAAAAGTCTTGGTACCCTAAGATGATTTTAATACGAAGATGGACAGTCAATAAAGAAAATTTTTCACTTGACAAAATAAATCATTAAAATGAATAATTGAAACTCTATTAAGTAAAATATAAAATACATGCTCATTTTAAGAATCTCTAGTAAAACCACCTGTATATGACTACACCTACCTTCAAACAAGATACGTTACATACATCAACTTTAAAACATTATATGACTAGAAAAATTCATTCAAATTTCCATAATGTTTAAGAATTACAGCTTAATTTTGACTGTAATCCTAAAGATTACTTTATGTGGTAAAAGTAATAGAAGTCATTTCATCATTACTTCCATGATCTGTAAAGCAAGACAATTCTGATAGTTTGCTATGCAATTCAGTGGACTCCCACATTCAGCATACAAAAGAGTTTCCATATACATTAGAACTCTAAATGGAAAATCCTTCTGACAAACTGCATACTGAGTAAGCCATGTCCTACCCTGTTTGTATAAAAGCTCCTTCCTAAGGGTTAGAAAACTCATCTATACTCAGAAAACCTCAACCAAGGTTCAATTTGTATTTCAAATAAAAAGCAAGCATCCATGCTGGTTCTGTGAACCTGACACATTGAAGGGGATACCACCAACTAGCAACAACTTGGAGACAGGCTCTCAGATGGAGCACTGACATGATAAAGTTACATCGGAGTAGACACACATGAATAATCTGAAATGACAGACAAATTTCAGTTTGGAGGTAAGTTTGGAAGACATTTCTTGACAGGCCATTTATTCTGTCTGGCCAGGCAGGAACAGTTCTTATAATTCAAAAGCAATCTCCACGTATTTTAAATTTCTGGTCTCCTAACTCATACTTGAGAATGTTTCTTTCGTGCCACAAGAGCTGACAAGACAGGCTCTCGGAACATGATCCGTGGATTCTGCCTCCATTTTATCCATGCTGAATACCTATGCCATTTCATTTTCAAAAACTAATCATTTTCATTAATCATGACTTTCTTTAATTGATACAAATTGGGAATGATTTTGTCCAGAGTATTGTAGGAAGTTAAAATAGAGCTTTAACCCTCATCATTCAAACTAAGACTAGACAACGTTTAAATTAAAACCCACTATTTCTAAGTAGCAGACAAATGAGATTTTTTCAGCCTGTCTGTATCCTTGACTTAAAATCTAAAAATACAAATGGTTTTGTCACTGATCACTTTATTATAATGAAACGCTTCCAATTTGTCAGCATGCAAATTCTACCATTATCAAAGTTCATAATGGCAAGAAAAAAGACTTATCTAATCAAAAATACTTTGTTAACTTTTCATCTCATATTGAAATATAATATCTCAAATATGTTGTCAAGAATTCAAATAAATCTTCAAAACATGAAATAAAACAAGAAATGTATAGCATCTTTTACTAGGACTATTACACTTACCTTAAAATTGGTAGTATGACTCTTACCTTTTTCTGGACTTAAGTTTTTATACACTTCAAGGTCTGCCATTAAATTTAATACTGTTACACATTATTGGCAAGAGCAGTAAAATTTCTCTCTAAAGGCAAAGCCTTTTCCTGATACACATCTCCAAAAAGGAAAAAGGGAAAAAAAGGCAAAGAAATCCTTAGCAGCCCCAAGAACTTGACTCATGCTGCCCTTTATGGCATGATGAGATCTTCGCAATTCAGGCTTTACAGTGTGGAAAAAATAAATCCATGAGATATGATTATAGAACTTTGTCCCAAAGTGAAAAGCACCGCCAGATAAGAACACTGCAAGCATCTGCTCAGGGCTGCCGCTATTGTGGGAATGCAGGCGCTGTGGCTACTTTGGGTATGAGACATGCATGCTTAGAGCAGCGCTTAAAGCCCTCAAGGCATTATGCACATTTAATGTCTGGGAAGTGTAAGTCTTTAACCATCAAAGAAACCCTCCTCACCTACAGAGGCCATTGAGAAACACTGATTACCATGATAGTGACGCAGGCTGAATGCAAAAATTGAATGCACGCGCACACACAGAAGCACACACACAGACACGCACACTCTCTCGGAAGCAAACAACACTCCATTTGCGGCAAAAACAATCCACTGAAAAATAAGCTACGTGTGGTCCTCTACATCACATGCCGCATTTGTGCCGGTCAGGTTAAGCACATGTGTATTGACAGTGTTGAAGCTTTTCCTTGATTTCTGTCCTGATTCCACACACAAATATAGCAATGATCACAGAAAGGATGGGAGTGTTTCCAACTTAGAATTTATGAGGTTACAGTTACAAAACACTTGGGCAGTGAGGGCTACTTCTCAGTAAAAGATCACATCCCCATGGGCAAGGTAGGTAGCATGAATGGGTCTGAAAAAGCCAGTTTTAGTGAATGAATCACTGTGTTATCAGAATACAATTTTCCCTGAAGTACATAAAAGCATTATTTGCATGTTTTAATCAGCTTCTTAATAGATTGGTAGATAGGTAGATACTTCAAAAGCAATTTACTGTCGTCTTGCATTTAAGTGCTATAACTAGGTCTCTCCGTCCTGTGGGTTCATTCCCTTACTCTCAAAATTTTCTGTCTAATATCAACAGCTCTTACTATTTTCTTCTCCCCAGCTTCAGCTGTGGCCCCTGTGACTCCCAATACTTCCCATGCCGGTGTCGGCCCCTTTACTCCATTCCCATCAGGACCACCCAGCCCAGACTGCCAAACCGCCCTTCTCCTCTAAGGTGCCAAGCTTTATGCCAGTTCCCATTCACCAGTTTCCCAACTGGCATACCTCTCAGCCATTTTGCAAACCCTACAATTCACTCTTAAATACTTGAAAGAAATTTGAAATTCAAAGGTGAGGTGGGGGTACATATAATTAAAATAGCCTTCCAGCAAGATTTTACCTGACATACATACATACACAACTATACAAAACAGCAGATAAACTTTTTGAACCCATTTGCCTTGATTCAAATCCTTAACTCTGCCACCAACTAGATGTGTGATCTTGGGCAAGTCACTTAAATTCTCTGCTCCCTGGTTTCTTTATTTGTACAGGAGGCATAATAATAGTTCCCACTTTCAAGTGTTATTGCAAAATTTTAATACATATAAAGTCCTTAGACTCACAATTATTTTATATTATCATTGTTATAAAATTGTGATTAGTCTTGAAATCCTTTACATCGACGCAGAAAAGCAGGATGTCATTGTTTAATCTATTCAGTACTTTGAGCACACAGTGGCACCCCAAAATGTGAGATCTCTCAGAAATACTCCTGTGAAATAATTCAAATGATTAATACTCCTAGATAGTCTTATACAAAAAGACAATGGTGTTTCCGTAACAAAATTGGCACCAAGTGATGGTTTTCTAGTCCCTTTAGCTTCCCACAACCAAAGCAACCTCAAAAGCAAAAGGCATCCTTGGGGCCATTTCCCAGTCAATCCAGAAAAGAAATGGAAACCCACGTGCTCCCAAGGAAGGCTTGGAAAACCCCTATTCTTTTTTTCTTTCCTTCTGAAGATTCCCCCACCGCAATTTTGTGATGCCAACAGAAGGGAAGCTCAGGAGAGGGAAAGTGGCAAACTACTGCTCCTCCTCCTCACGTACAGGGAGTCTTTTCCTCCCGACAAGGACCCCATCCCTCTCACCCTCAAAGCTTCCCAGGATCCTCCCCGGAAAAGCTGGTGTACAGATCAGACGTGGAGCCCCACACCACAGCAAGGGCCAGTGCCTTGGATGTACCCTGAATGGTTCTAAGGCACCTTCAAGGGCCAGGCCAGGCACCCGGCCTGAGCACTCAGCAGCTGCACAGGGCAGGTAGGCAAGCTTCTGAGAAGGAGGCATGGCCCTGAGTATAAACTTGACCAGCAAGGAACACCTATGACTTTTTGAGAGCTCAGAAACACCCACCCCTTATTAAATATCTAATTCTTCAGCAGCAGCAAATAACCTACACAGTCCATTAAAAAAAATCATGAACACCTAATGTAAGGTCAGCAGGGGCACTGGATGAAGAATCTATCACCCCTGATGACTCCCCCAGTATTCTCCCAGCAGACGGTCATGGATAATATCAATTCTAGGCCAGTAGGCTTTGGCTGGGGGTAATGGGTCTTCCTCTGATGGGTCACCTCAACAAACAGACAGCTTTAGGATCTTTCACTTCCTACCTGAAACCCTCATTTGAAAAGATCAGGGTTTTTTTCACGTAAGTTCTAGCACAGTACTTGGCATGTAGTAAATATCTTTTATTAGTTTTCTCCATTTTTTTTCATTTTCATATTATTTTTCATTATTGGTTACTACAAGATACTGAATATAGATAGCTCCCTGTGCTATACAGAAGAAACTTGTTGTTTATCTATTTTATATATAGCAGTTAGTATCTGCAAATCTCTAACTCTCAATTTATCCCTTCCCACTCCCTTTACCCTCTGGCAACCATAAGTTTGTTTTCAGTGTCTGTGAGTCTGTTTCTGTTTTATAAATAAGTTCATTTGTGTTTCTGTTTTTTGTTTTTTGTTTTTAGATTCCACGTGTAAGTGATATGTGGTGTTCTTCTTTCTCTTTCTGGCTTACTTCACTTAGAATGACATTCTCCAGGTCCATCCACGTTGCTGTAAATAGCATTATTTTACTCTTACAGCTGAGTAGTATTCCCTTGTATAAATATATCACAGCTTCTTTACCTAGACATGTGTCGACGGACATTTAGGTTGCTTCCATGTCTTGGCTATTGTAAATAGTGCTGCTATGAACATTGGGGTGCATGTATCTTTTCAAATTAGAGCTCCCTCTGGATACATGCCCAGGACTGGGATTGCTGGATCATATGATACGTCTGTTTTTAGTTTTTTAATGTACCTCCATGCTGTTTTCTATAATGGCTGCACCTAACTACATTCCCACCGACAGGAATGTAGGAGGGCTCCCTTTTCTCCACAGCCTCTCCAGCATTTATCGTTTGTGGACTTTTAAATGATGGCCACTTTGACTGGTGTGAGTTGACACCTCATTGCAGTTTTGATTTGTATTTCTCTGATAATTAGCAATATTGAGCATTTTTTCATGTGTCTGTTGGCCATTTGTATGTTGTCTTCACTGGATGCTTGTTTAGATCTTCTGCTCACTTTTGGATTGGTTTTTTTTTTTTGTTATTAAGTTGTATAAGCTGTTTATATATTCTGTTTGTATATGACACATAAAAAAGATTATACACTATGATCAAGTTAGGTTCATCCCACAGACATAAGAATGGTTCAATATATGCAAATCAAACAATGTGATATACCATGTCAACAAAAGAAAGGACAAAAATCTCATGATCATGTCAAATCGATGCAGAAAAAGCATTTGATAAATTCAACACCAATTTATGATAAAAACTCTTACCAAAGTGGGTATAGAGGGAACATATCTCAACATAATAAAAGCTATTTATGACAAACCTACAGCCAACATACTACTCAACAGTGAAAAGCTAAAATCCTTTCTGCTAAAATCTGGAACAAGACAAGGATGCCAACTCTAACCACTTCCATTCAAGTCCTAGCCATGGCAATTAGACAAGAAAAAGAAATGAAAGGGATCCAAATTGGAAGAGAAGAGGTAAAACTGTCACCATATACAGATGATATGATACTATATATAGAAAACCACAAAGGCCCCATACAAAAACTACTAAAGCTGATAAAAGAATTCAGCAAGGTCGCAGGATACAAGATTAACATACAGAAATCAGTTGCATTTTTACTAACAATGATGTATCAGAAAAGGAAATTAAAGAAACAATTCCTTTTAAAATCACATCCAAAAAAAAAACTTAGGAATAAATCTGATCAAGGAAGTGAAAGACTTATATGTGGAGAACTACAAAACACTGATTAGGGAAATTAAACATGACTTAAAGAATGGAAAGATATGTTATGCTCTTGGATTGGAAGAATTAATACTGTTAAAATGGCCATACTACCCAAAGCAATCTACAGATTTAATACGATCTGTATCAAATTACCCAGGACATTTTTCACAGAACTAGAACAAATAATCCTAAAATTTATATGGAATCACAAAAGACCCAGAATTGCTAAAGCAATACTGAAGAAAAAGAAGAAACTGGAGTAATAACCCTCCCAGACTTCAGACAATAATACAGAACTATAGTAATCAAAAATGGCATGGTATTGGCACAAAAACAGACATATGGATCAATGGAACAGAATAGAGAGCCCAGAAATAAACCCACAGACTTGTGGTCAATTAATCTTTGACAAAGGAGGCAAAAATAAACAGTGGAGAAAAGACAGTCTCTTCAGCAAGTGGTGTTGGGAAAACTGGACAGCCGCATATAAATCAATAAAGTTAGAACACTCCCTCACACCATACACAAAAATAAACTCAAAATGGCTTAAAGACTTCAACATAAGATAAGACACTATAAACCTCCTAGAAGAAAACACAGGCAAACCAGTTTCTGACATAAATCTTAGCAATGTTCTCCTAGGCAGGAAACAGAACTAAAAGCAAAAATAAATAAATGAGATCAAATTAAATTTACAAGCTTTTGCACAGCAAAGGAAACCACAAGCAAGATAAAAAGCCTACAGATTGGGAGAAAGTATCTGCAAATGACGAGACTGACAAGGGTTTTATTTCCAGTTTTCTCCATTTTTAAACATTAGACCTAATATAGAGTTATCTTTCACAAATCAGGTGAGACAGAAAAGTGTCTCTGAGTTCAGCTTCTAAGTTTACAATGAGTGATGGACTTTACAGCCTATGTGACAGCACTTCCCTCGTCCTTTTCACACCTGGGTTCCTCTGATTTCTTAAACAACGCAGAGTAACAAGTGAAAGCCTGGGCCCTGAAGTGAATGGAGGGAAGTCCAAGTGCCAGCTTTCTCCTCTACTCACTGTGATCCTGGGAAGGCTACAGGCAGGGCACCCGGTTAAATTTAAATTTCAGATAAACCATGAGTGATTTTTTTTTGGATACGTGTGTCCCACACAGTATTTCCTGAATTTTTATTTGTTAGCATCTAACAGCCCAACTGAGGGGGCCTCTCTAAGCCTCTGAGCCTAAATATCTTCTTCTGAAGACTACTGTACCCACCCACATCACAGGTACTCTGTAGAGTAAATGAGCTAGGATGGGCCAAGGGCCAACTCCCAGGACCTGCACAAATCAATCTTCAGTGGCTAGGAGTTAAGTGAAAGGCCACTCCAATCACTGGTTTGCTATAACGTCACTTAATCAAGTCTCACGCTGAAGAGGTTCTTCTCTATACTCTCCCCACACCTCAGGCTCACTAGTCACGTGACTCTGAATCAAGACCAACTCAGGGTAAAAGCATGACATGTATCTGCCCCGGGACTGCGAAGTCCAATTAGAAAAGCTACCAACCAAATGGGAGCCACATCACTTCATTACTCAACAATTATAAAAGGTACCGTTTACCAAAGACCACCACACAAACGTTCCCTTCTCTAAACTTTCATGAAACTTCCTCAAGGAGGTATATTAGGACTCATATCTTAAAGGTAAGAAAACATATTCAAGTTGGACAAGTTTGTTAGAACAAAGCTTCAAATCCAAGCCAACTCCAGATCCAGGCTCTTCCCACCGGCTCCATGCACCTCGGGTCACAGGAACCATCTGCAAGAGTTCAGACTGAACTTCACAATTCCTAGCTTTCCCCAGTTAGAGAATATGCCCACACAGTGCCAGAAACTGTTAGGGCTTCTGGCATAGGAACACAGAGATGCTGAATAAGAAAAATAGTCCGTGAAACCCAAAATAATCCCCAATTACCCATTCAATTTTTAAAGCGTTTTCACAATTTTTGTCACAGATGCAAAGTAGGACAACAGCTATTGGAGAGCAGCAGAAACTTCACAGTATAAGAGCCTCCGGGCAGTGCCCAGCCACGCCCTTCCACAGGCCCTGCCCCCGGCCCTCTGCTCAAAACCCCCAGATAACTCAGTCAGAGGTGGAATTCACAGGAACTTTCACACACAGCTGATGAATTGTAAATTAAGAGCATGAATTGTAACTAATTTAATGATATGTCATCAAGCAAGATGCAAGATACGTAAAAATATTCATATTTATTTTAGTCAATTATCATTACAGCTAGAAAGCTATCAAAGTGATCATCAGAAATATAAAAATCCATGTACTTAGATATATCCTTAGTATTAGTTGTAACCAATGACTGAACCTAAATGCCTGTCAACAAGGAAATGATTAAATACGTATTCATGCTTTGCAGTGTTATCTATCCATTAACAGTGTTTTGTTGTTGTTGTTGTTGCATTTATTTTTTTGTTGAAGTATACTTGAGTTACAATGTTTCAGGTATACAGCATAGTGATTCAGTTATACATATATATTTTTTTCAGATTCTTTTCTATTATAGGTTATTACAAAATATTGAACACTATTCCCTGTGCTATACAGTAGGTCCTTGTTGTTTATCTATTTTATATATAGTAGAATATATCTGATTAATCCCAAATTCCCAATTTATCCCTCCCCCCACCCCATTCCCCTTTGGTAACTATAAATTTGTTGTCTGTGAGTCTCTACTTTGTAAATAAGTTCATTTGTATCATTTTTTAAGATTCCACATATAAGTGATATAAGATATTTGTCTTTCTCTGTCTGACTTACTTCACTTAGCATGATAATCTCTAGGTCCATCCATATTGCTGCAAATGGCATTATTTCATTATTTTTATGGCTGAGTAATATTCCACTGTGTGTGTGGAATATTCCACTGTGTGTGTATATGGGCTGTGTGTGTGTACACACACACACACATATAAATGTATATATACACACATACACACACCACATCTTTTTTTATCCATTCATCTGTTAATGGACATTTAGGTTGGTTCCACATCTTGGCTATTGTAAACAGTGCTGCCATGAATATTGGAGTGTATGTATCTTTTCAAATTAGAGTTTTCTTCAGATATATGCCCAGGAATGGGATTGCTGGATCATATGGTATTTTTAGTGTTCTAAGGAACCTCCATACTGTCCTCCATAGTGGCTGGACCAATTTACATTGCCACCAACAGTGTAGAAAGGTTCCCCTTTCTCCACACCCTCTCTAGCATTCATTATTTGTAGACATTTTGATGATGGCCATTCTGACTGGTGAGGTGGTACTTTATTGTAGTTTTGATTTGCATTTCTCTAATAATTAGCAATTCTGAACATTTTTTCATGTGCCTGTTGGCCATCTGTACGTCTTCTTTGGAGAAATGTCTATTTAGATCTCCTGCCCATTTTTGATTGGGTTGTTTTATATATACACACACACACACACACACAGAGAGAGAGAGAGAGAGAGAGCGCGCATGCAAGCATGTGCTGTATATGCTGTTTATATATTTTGAAAATTAAGCTCCCATCAATCACATCATTTGCAAATATTTTCTCCTATTCTGTATGTTGTCTTTTCATTTTGTTTATGGATTCCTTAGCTGTACAGAAGATTTTAAGTTTAATTAGATCCCATTTGTTTATTTTTGCTTCTGTTTCCGTTACTCTAGGAGATAGATCCAAAAAAATATTGCTGCAATCTATGTCAAAGAGTGTTCTGCCTATGTTTTCTTCTAGGAGTTTTATAGTATCCAATCTTCCTTTTAGGTCTTTATGCTATTTTGAGTTTATTTTTGTATGTAGTGTTAGAGAACATGCTAATTTCATTCTTTTAATGTAGCTATCCAATTTTCCCAGCACCATGTATCTTCTCCCCATTGTATATTCTTGCCTCCTTTGTCATAGATTAATTGACCATGAGTGAATGGGTTGATTTCTGGGTTTTCTATCCTGTTCCATTGATCAATGCGTCTGTTTTGTGCCAGTACCATACTGTTTTGATTACTGTATCTCTGTAGTGTAGTCTGAAATGAGGGCATATGATTCCTCCAGCTCCATTCTTCTTTCTCAAGATTATTTTTGCTATTTGAGGTCTTTTGTGTTTCCATACAAAAGTTAAAATTTTTTGTTCTAGTTCTGTAAAAAAATTCCATTAGTAATTTAATAGGGATTGCATTATATCTGTAGGTTGCCTTGGGTAGTATGATCATTTCAACAATATTGATTCTTCCAATCCAAAAACACAGTGTATCTTTCCATCTGTATGATCTTCAGTTTCTTTCATCAGCATCTTGTAGTTTTCCAAGTACAGATCTTTTGCCTCCTTAGGTAGGTTTATTTTTAGGTATTTTATTCTTTTTGATACAATATTAAATGGAGGGGGGATGCATATAGCTCAGTGGTAGAGTGTGTGCTTAGCATGCATAAGGTCCTGGGTTCAATTCCCAGTACCTTCATTAAAAATAAACAAACCTAATTATCACCCCCCCCAAAAAAACACCTAAAAATAATATAAATAGATTTTTTAAAATAGTAAATGGGATTGCTTTCTTAATTTCTCTTTCTGATATTTTGTTGTTAGGGCATAGAAATACAACAGATTTCTGTATATTAATTTGTATCCTGCAACATAACTGAATTCACTGATGAGCTCTAGTGGTTTTTAAATAGTGTCTTTAAGGATTTTCTATGTATAGTACTGTATCACCTGCAAACAATGACAGTTTCACTTTCTCCTTTCCAATCTGGATTCCTTTTCTTCTTCTCTTCTGACTTCTGTGGCTAGAACTTCCAATACTATGTTGAACAAAAGTGCAAGAGTGGGCATTCTTACCTTCTTCTTGATCTTAGAGGAAATGCTTTCAGCTTTTCATCATTGAGTACAATGTTAGCTGTGAGTTGGTCTTATATGGCCTTTATTATGTTGAAGTATGGTCCCTCTAGGTAACAATGTTTTTAAAGATACCAGAGAATTACCTAGAGAATGTTTGACAATCTATGTCAAAAAAGGATCCAAATTAAATACACAATGTGAGTTTAATCAGGTAAAATATATGCATATAGAAACACAGAATAAAGGACTAGAAAAATGTGGAAAAGATTAATAATGGGATCTCCAGATGTTCTTATTTTCTTCTGAAATTTAACTACATTTTAATTTTTTAGAACCAGCATTTCTTTCTTTTAGTCAGAAGAAAATAACATTTTTTAACGTGTAGCCAGTTTGGTAACACTCAGCTAGAGACTAGATAATCCCTTCCCATTGGTGTGTTTAAATGATGGAGAACTTGAAGGATCACTAACATTTCTGGAGCCCTATGTTTCAGACACTAGCAATGTATATACCTTATTTAATTCTTTCAAAGCCTCATGAGTGAATTCGGTATAATCCTTTCTTTAGCTTCAGATGTGGAAACCGAGGCAAAGATCAAATGAGTAACTTTCCCTGAGCTGGCACAAAAAATAAGTGATTGACATAGGCTTGGAATGCCCATGGTCTGTCCCCAGGGCCAATACTCTCCACCAGGTAAGGCAGCACAGACATCTTGAGCATGTCACTTACACTCTGCTCTCTGTTGTTTCATCTGAAAGCCTCATGGATCAATAAATAGTTACTGAAGCTTAATTCGTTTTAGGAGATTTCACTGTGCACTCAACTACAGAGGAAACCCAATATCCCCAAAGTAAGTCATACAGAAAAATCACCAACGTAACTACAAACACATGTAACTCCAACAAGAATCCTACACGTACACACAAAGCTGAAGAGCTAGATGCAGGGACACTCCCAAGTGGATGCATCAGGGAGATGCTCCCAAGATGAGCAAGCACATCGGCTTCCATAAAACAGAGGGTACCTACCACTGCAGCATTGTCCTGTCTCAGGCCCCCTGCTTAGCCCAGAGCCATTCCACGTCATTTTAGAGACACTGGGCCCCAGTCCATCAAACTCCCGTGAACTTTCAGGGCCAACTGTTCTCAACTAGCTGTCCTGAGCCACATCTGGCTATGAAGTAGAGTCAGCACCATTCTAAATTACTTGGCCTATGTGAATTTATAGAGACTTAAAAAAAAAAAGTAGCTAACTGAAGGGTAGAGACTTTAGCCTCTGAGTGTCTATTAATCTACGGGGCAGCACTGAAAATCCCTTCTCAGTTTATATTTACAATGGACTCAACTCACTAGATTAAAGCTGCTGCAGTCACTGCAAATTTGGAGTTAAATGGATTAAAAAGAGTCGAGTTCATACATCAATTCTAACAGACCAGCACAGTACACGTCTGCGGCCTATTCATCACCAGTGCAGTTGAGGAAATCGCCACTATGTCAGGCTCAAACCTCTGCCAGGACTATGCTTAAAAAAAAAAACCCTGCAACTTTTGCATCAAGTCCCATGGAACAAAGTGAAACACTACCATGAGTTATTCAAAGGAAAAGTCAAGGTGCGAAGAGACAAAGTGCATGCAAATTACCTATATGCTCAACAGCAGTAATAATGATAATCTCGTATTCTTCCTGCATACCATGCATTTGTGCTTAACGTATTATTGCCAGCAATAATTAATCGCTAGGCAACAGAGTATAACCAAAAATTTCAATCGCAAACAACAAAAACTTCAACTGAGAGCAGAGGAAGACCTGGAGGTTTCCATTCAGTGTCTGCCCACCCAAATGAGAATCACAGAAACAAGGGTTTTATTTAGATGGCGGGCTTAACATGACTGTTTACTCATCACTGAAGAGAAAAACTATACATCCTAACGGTATAGAACACGTTTCATAGATCACACACGCTTGCCAAATAAACCAGCTCGGACTTCCCCTACTTTAAGAAGCTGACGTATCAGTGGCAGTAACTGTTAGGCATTGTTAAGCGTCTGCATTCCAAGACAAACTGAGGATTACCCGTATTTAACGTTGTTATGTTCCACAGGAAAGAGATGAGCTGCCCTTTAGCCCAAATGATTCTTCGAAATGATGCCTCCTTGATGATTTATTGATCTCCCCTTCAAGATTCTTGGCTTTGAAATAAAATTCTCATTTTTTTTGGAAAGGCTTGACTATCTGTCACCTCACTTTAAGTTTTATAGGTTAGCATAAAAATTTACAGGCACCATCAGTGTCGGTTTGATGCCGATGTCAATATAATTCAAAATAAAATCCGTGGTAGGCTCAGAGCCTGATTTCAGCTTGAGTTATCCATGAAAACAACTGGGATCTCATGGGCAAGATATTATTCACGGGCCCTGTAAGAAACCCAAGAGCTGGCAGCCAGCAATCGCGTACAGCACTTGAACTGCTTTTGGTAGAGGCTCGGGAGATGTGAAATTCCAACTGACATTTGGATTTCATGAACTCATGTCCAGATTATATAAATAAAGGTACCCAGATTTTATAAATCAGCATCAACTGTTTGGATAGCTACCATCAGTTCTGATCAGTGTTAATTACAACATTAACAGAGGGGAATTAACCAGAGGCAGGTAGGCACACGGGAACTGTGAATGGTTGTTGACAATGACGTATATTAAAACAAGTATCTACCCTGAGGGCTGAGCTTTCATTAAATTCTCAAGACTTCAGTAGTGACATATTCAAACTCCCCCACAGCACTCGGGAGGCACTTGTACCCTTGAACAGAGGAGCCCCTTTATTTCTCCCCTGGGAGGAGGAGCTGGACAGCTGTAGTGTACAAGTCTGGAAGAAACCCTAACAGCCTCAACTCTCCAGCTAAAGGAGGGCTGTTTTCTTACATAATAACCATGTTTGTGCATATCTAATATTTTAATAGAGGAAGTTTTACCATGCTTTAATCTGACATCTCTGGGTCTAATAAAAGATAAATGATATAACCTGCCTGGCCTGGTTTAGAGGGATTACAGTGTATGCATCCAAGTGGGAGGAGGCACACATGGTCATCATAATGCAGACCCCCTTATCTGGTGAGACTGAGCCGCAAACATCGCATATACAGACTGGTCCCATGAGGACAGCAAACAGAGAGATAACCATGAGGAGAGAGGGGAGGGGAGAAGCGGAGGAGATTCTAGATTATGAAGTGACCTCCTTCTAAACAAAGCTCTCCTGAGTACAAGGATTGAGAGCAATTCAGATCCCCAGAACACGGAGCCTGCAGCCACATCCCTGTCAAGTCTCTCACAGGCCAGCCCAGGCCAAGGCTTGGCTAAGGAGGGGCGAGATTTCAAGGCTCCTTCGGCACAGCGAGGTCACCCCAGCCCCAGCTGGCTTCAAGGCTGCTGGCCTCTGCACAGCTGACCAGAGACTCTCCCAAGAACAGGAAGCAGGGAGGGCGAGATGGACTGTAAACACCCTGGCAGGCAGGAGAAGAGATGCCCTCCTCTGGAAACTCAGCCTGGCCTGTCTCGGGTGGACGTTTAAATAACACAGCATGGCCTCCAGGGAAAGGATGAACTTACATGACCAGGGAGAGAGCCATCCCCCCTCTTTCTGAAAGAAAACCAGGACGAGAGGGTACCGACTCCTCCAGTAACAGTTCTTGTCACGTCACAGCACACCGTATCATCCCCACAGTCTAAATTCCCACCCAGATTACTCCACAGAAATGAAAAACCGACTGCTTTCTCTTTCTGATGAAACAGAAAGTGTTCTCCACAACTTCAACAGTGCATTTTTTTTAACACGTGTTAATATTTTGCAATCTCTCTTCCCAAGTCGGATATTTTTACTTCTTTAGTCTTTCTCCGTATCTTATTTTTCTCAACAGCAATCCTGCCTCATTCATTTTTTTCTGCCTAATGGCCATGCTAACAGGTAGAGGGGACATGGCACCAGGAGGACCAGAATGTAAGCTCCCTGAGAGTAGGAATGGTGAATGCCTTGTTCACTGATGCACCCCCAGGGCCTGGAATGACCAGGCCAGTAGTGAGCACTGAGATGGTCTGAGCAGAAAGACCCACCTAAGCACGGGCCCTAAGGGTCCAGATAGTCCTCCGATTCCCAGGCCGACACTGGGAGTAAAGCAAAACCTAGACCCCAAAGGATGGCAGAAGGACTCCAAGAGAGGAGAGTGTGAGGAAAACCAGTTGCTGGAATCATGAAACACAGTAAGTGTGAATGAAGGAATGACCACAGGCAGCCTGCTCTCTATAAATATGGAAGAAGATTAATATAGGAACTATTCACAGGCAGTTCCCTTGAGACCAAAATTATCCACTTACTTAAGTTTCCCAAATAGCCTTCTAGTTAACACTTTACCCCAGGAATTTAAAATCAAAGAGAGTGAGTCATGGTACTAAGAAGAGGGCAGAGTCCCTTAGGAGAAAAACAGGAAGGTCAG
The DNA here is from genome assembly GCF_048564905.1 of Vicugna pacos. Lineage (NCBI taxonomy): Eukaryota > Metazoa > Chordata > Mammalia > Artiodactyla > Camelidae > Vicugna > Vicugna pacos. The sequence goes on from NC_132987.1 coordinate 31,235,562, forward strand.
GCCAAGCCCAAACCCAGAAATAATTAAGCGCAGTGTGGGGAGAGTTGCAGGTATGGGGCAGTTGAAGGCGACATGACAGCCATTGGATATGGGATCAAAAAGACCTGAGTTCAAATCCTGGCTCCGCAATCTGAGCCAATATATTTTAAGTCCCTAAGCCTCAGTTTTCCCATCTCCAGCAGTACCTACAGTGACAGATGCAGAAGTTCCTAGCCTAGTACAGGACTCTAAGCAGGACCAGCTACATAATCTGCAAGTCCAGCGTGAAATGAAAATACGGGGCTTTTTCCTCCGCAAAAAATAATTTCCAGAGGGCCTTCTAAGGTACAGATCACACACGTGAGAAGCTGGCCCTCACCCTAAGAACACGGCAGATTGTATAATGCTGTAACATTTTCTCCATCTTTGCTACTCTCCTTCTCCCAGGTCTGTTTCCCTGTAGATATCAGTTGAGAAAAAAAAAATTCCTTTCAAAAATAAAGAACCTCAAAAGAAAATTGAAGGGCCTTACCAACGTTAAATTTACTTAGGTTGATAACCATACCCTGCTTATATAAGAGAATGTCCCTATTTCCAGGAAATTCACACTGAGGTGTTTAGGGGCAAAGAGCTATGAGGTACGCAACTTATTCCCAAATTATTCAGAAAAAATAAGTGTGGGGGGTGGAGAGAGAGAGGATGCGCAAATATACAATGATGAGGCCAATCAGGTAAAGTTAAGGTAAGTAAATCTGGGTAAAGGACGTACGGTGGTTCTCTGTTGCACTCTTGGTCTTGCAACTTTCCTACGAGGATAAAACTATTTCCAAAGGAAAAGCTAACCTAAAGTTTCCATGTGAGCTGCAGGGGCGAAAAGAGGGAACAAGAAGATAACAGCAAATATAGGCAAGATTGTATGCCCTGTTTAGACAGGGGCCATTTCTACTTTGTTAACTGCTAAATCCCCAGCACAGAACCAAGGTCAAGACATATTTGAGGCAGGAAGGAGAAAAGGGAGCAGCATCCCGTGTTCAAACTGGAGCGGGGAATAAGGACCCGGAGCAGGGACAAATGACTGATCGTCACACCAGTGCTTGGCAGTCAGCGAGCTGCCTCTGTTTAGAATGAGACCAAGGAATCTTGTGAACATGGACACACAGTGTGACACGATACAACCACACGTTGCACTACGCTGCCCAAGGCCTTGGTCCTCACCACTTACTAGGAGTTTGGTTAGACCCTGCTGGGGCCCACCAGTTACCCTTTCCAGATTCTCAGAGTCCTGGCTGATAAAATGTAGGCGTTACTAATTCATCCACCAAGTACTCACGGGACATCTCCCAAATGCCAGGCCCTAAAGTCATGTTCCCTGTTCTCTACAGCTTCCATTGTAGAAGGAATCTCACATTAAATAATTTCTCAAGGGCCTTTAGGTCTTTTCCAGCCCTGGAAATTCTGTGCAAAAACTGAGGCTTTTTACTTCAAAAATAAGAGTGATCATTATAGGATAACCTCTCTCTAAAGTACTCATAAGCAAATGCATCTCTCAAAGGTGAAAATATATTCGAGATGCCCTATGTTTCTTAACTTAGAAAAAAAAAATCTGTACACACAGGCAGTAAAATGCTTCAGAGCAGATATAATTAAGCCTCCTGCCAAAAATCAGGTTGGTTTTAGTTGCCAAAATTCTCATTCCTTGGCAAGTTATACAAATAGCAAGAATTCTGAAAATCTAACAGAGCTCTGTAGCTAGAAAAAAACATGATAAAGGTAGAAACACTTTTTCAAAAGCAATAAATTTATCAATGAGAGAAATAACTTTGAAGTGCAGATTAACAATTAGTATTAAAATTATAACATCAAACATATTTTAATTTTCTGCTTCATCAGCCCCCCTCCTTCACAGTCCGCTAGCACAAAGATGGTTACAAAGGCTAATTTTGTTAAAGACCTTGGAGAAAAGAGGAAAGAATTGCTCCTTCATGAATACTAAAGATGATCAAATAGGAAACCAGTAACATTTTAGCATCTTATATAAGTTAATCTAATTTAGAAATAATTTAGGACTATGATTTATGCAAAACTTATTATCTAGCCAAGAAAAAATCTTGTATTACTGGTATCAGAAACATGGTACCTACAGTTGCCAGGTAGGACACATCAACACAGATTTACATAATTTAGGAGAAATGGTAAGGGAAAGGCGATCAAAAACTATCAAAATGATCAAAGTAAGAGGCAAATGAGAGTATTATTTTCCAGACGGGTTCTCGGGAGCTAAAACAGGTGCACACATCTATGAAAGACGGTCTTAATCACAGGCTGCAAGTTGAGACACTGAGATTGAGTATTTGTCCTTGAAAAACCACTATTCTCCTGCCGCTGTCATAACTCACAAAGATCTAGACACTCTTACTATTTCTCGGTAGACGCAAAGAGGGACCGCTTTAAAGAGTTAACTTCCACAACTAAAGGCTATTCATCTGTGGTTTTGCAGAGCAGCAGCTTTAGAAGTTTCATCCTGAGAAATGAAAAATGTTCTAAGTGTCCTTTGGAATCATGGAGTCAACACCTTACCAGACAGTAAGTTACCAGATAGTGAAATCATTATTTGAGCTAAATGCTACATAGATTATGTTAATCTATTTGTCAAGTTCAGCACCTGGTTCCCCACGGAGAGTTAATAACCATTTACTGGCCATGAAGACACAAAAAAGTCATTTGGGTGCCACCAGGTGGGGAGAGCCCTGTCATACAGAGCCCCGCTGCCCTTGGTGATGGAGAAACCAGGGTGACACTCAGGATCCCCAGCCCTCCGGCAGCTCTGCAATGAACACTTGGCACTCATCTGGTCAACACGCAGAGGCTTTGCTATATTTTCTTGTAAAACTGCTTTTATGTCACAATATTCCAATATAATAAAGCTGTAACCATTTCCAATAATCAGAAAATGCAGAGATTTGAGCTTTATTCCACAGAAAATCCACTTAACCTTTCATAATACTCAGCTCAGATCATAAAGGCCAGTTGAGTAGGAATGGCAGAATGTTGGCTTTTAGAATTAACCCTGCTACTAGCTGGTTGGTATGAATATGAATATGCCTTCTCATCTATTAAAGGAGAGTGGCTTTAGTCAGAGGTTTATATGGTTCAGAAGGGGCAAGAAGTAACAGATTACTTTGAAATATGATGAAAGCTGAGGACTTTGTTCATAAGAGGGGGATGCCCAAAGTATATGCATGTACACATAGTGTTTGGAATTATGTTTTTGAGATTTCACAATGTCCTGAAGCCCGACTACAGGTTCTGGTCAGAATTCCCCAACCAGGTGGCATCTCAAGTCCTTCCTAGTGTTGTTATGCCATGCATCACTGTGGACCAAGGTGTTGCTTATATCCTTAACCTGATCTTCTAGGAAAGCTGTCTTCTAGAGGCTCACGTTTTAAAGCTCATTCTACATAGAAAACTACCTGGGCATTTGTAGCCTTCAAGAATCCTAGTCAGGAATCTGAGCATTGGGACATCTGAGGTCTTTGCCATCAGCTGCCCCTCACATACAAGCCTCCATCCTCTAAATGTGCTGGTTGGTGGGAGTTATTCCCTTCCCTGTAACTCATTCCTCTCCCACCTGTTTCCTGAAGAAAAAGGACTGATCCCTCACTGCTGAGGACTCACACCCAAGCCCTGTGGTTCTGTAAGAGCCATGCTGCTCACCCTTTACTGCGCCATCACCTGGGGATCTTGTGAAAATGCACATGCCAATTCAGTAGGACCCAGGTGGAGCTGTGAGACCGCATTTCTAACAAGCTCGCAGGGACCACCCCAGCAGATACCTGCTCTCGTCCCCCACACCAGTTCCCTAAGCCCCCTTCTCAGCCTGAGGACAGCACACCATGGTGTCTCTTGGAGTCCTCCAGTGCCCTCTAAAAGGTCTGGAAGCTCTTTTAAAATACTTAAATCCATCACCCACCCCCAATTCCCAGTTGCTTTAAAAGAGAAAACTGTATGTGACACACCATTGTGTCACAATAGCGAAAAAAATCTGGATTTCAGAGTCTGACAAACCTGGCTTTGAACACCATCATCTAACGATGTAGTTTGTGGCAAAGTGTTTACCTCTCTGAGTTTCACCTGTCAAACTGTCCTGCAGAAAGCCTTAAAAGGGATAACACTGGTAAAGCAAACAGCATCACCAGTTCTAATGACCACCTTCTTTCAGCATCAGCCCTAACATTTCCTGATGGCGCCCCAAGAATATTCGAATACAGAATCCACCGATTCGTCCTGACAAGGGCTAAACTTAGTTATCTTAACATCGGCTTCAAATTCCTGCGTCCCCCTTACCACTCGAATGTGCAAAGAAGGTACCATCACGCAAAACAAGAGTGATCTGAGAAGACAAGACTTCTCCCTCACAACTCTGCACTTGAAGGAAGAATGTTGGGACCCTGAGCATCAGTTTTCTCACATGTTAGGTGTTGGGGGTAGAACAGATGTCTGCAGGGACTGACAAAGTTTGCCATCCACAGTAAAATGGGTGCACCTCTCTAAGCCTCTGGGTAGCCCTTAGTTTTCCAGGGTAGACAGACAAGCACAAGTCTCATAATCCTCGAGATTCATCTGACGCACTCCAAACAGCGGTACTGTTCTCCCAGTTCCTGTGCTTATCTAGAGATAAGCTTCTGCTGGTTTACTTCTGCATCAGTCCTTTCAATTATCCTGCTGTGAACGGTGGAGTCCTCATTATGGATGAGTCAAAATAAAACACTTAATACATTCTCTGCTGCTCACTGTTAATAGCCTTCCCAGAGTAATTCTACTTACCATCAGGAGGCCATGGAAAACCTTGTGAGATAAGTTAATGCTCAAAGGTATCTATTTGCATCACGAAACAGATGTATCAGCCGTCAAGCTAGGACAAATCACACTTTAAAGGCACTAAGAAAGCAACGATTATTAAAAGGAATATGAAATAAATCTGTTAGTGAAAAAAAAGACCATATGAAGGTGAGCATATCACCTGCCCCTCCCCACTCCTCTGTATAAAACCGAGTTTCATGTAGCACATTTGCCCAAACTAGTGAATAATTACAAAAGATACCAAATCAGTAAATTAAAACCTGATTTAGTTCACTAACCCAGATCAATATTTTAGTAAATCTACAACTTCAGTCCAGTGACTCTCACCCCTTCACAGCGCATCAAAATCACTTGAAGTTAAACAAATACAAAGATACTGATATAAGGAATGAAAGAATGAAGACCCCAGGATGCCAGCCCCATCCCGCAGAGATGATTTAACTAGGATAGCATAGGACCCAACTTTCGGTACTTTTGAAGCACCCCAGCAGGTTCTAATGTATAACCAGAGGTGAGAATCAATCTTCAGTCTTTGGGTTTTAAGTCACCTGAAGGAAATGCAGGCTTAACACATATTGAGATTATAGATTATTTCTTTAGTCTTTTCTGTGCTCTCCAACTTTTCAACAGTAAGCCTGTATTGTGCTCAATTAAGTGAAAAAAAGAATTTTACAAAAAATGAGCATCTACAAAATCCCAAGTGTAAATGACTCTACGTTTTCTGCTTCCATATTCAAACACATACTTATATCCATATTCTTTTGAGATGTCCCCCCTTCCCATACCTTCAGTATAAAACTGGCTATCATCACAGAAAATAACCATTATCAAATTCATGAATTCTACAGTTCCATTGAGAAAGTATTTTCCACCTTAAGTCTGGGGTTCTTAACCCACCAGAATCTAACTGGCTGCCCACTGGAATTATGTGCAGAGTTCCAAAAATTCCCCGAGGCTCTGGCCATACCCCAAATCAATTAATCAGAACCTCCGGGCTGGGACCCAAGCAACAGTTTGCTGGGTTTTGTTTGTTTTTTTAATATCCTCAGGTGATTCCAATGTGCAGCCAAGGCTGGGAGCCACTGGCTCAAAGAGTTAATTAATACAAGTCTCTAGAGATAAGCTTCTGCTGGTTTAAAAGCACAACACCTTGAAATTCTGACAGTGGTATAATTTCAGAAAAAGTGGTCATCTGGATACGCATTGATATTCAACTTCAAGTTGCCAAGGAATAAAAATAAGACACTAAATAATAAATATGTTTCCTCTTCTCCATTTTAATTGGGGATAAGTCACCATCTTCTACATTTAAAGACAAGTTCTGAGAACACTGTTATATGTCAGTCACATATTCTGACCAAGAGATGAATATGGACAAAACAATTCTGGACCAAAAAAAATGTTTTCACAGGTTCTACATTTATCCTCACAAATAGGTGTTATTCTCGTAGTAACTTTGCTACCTGGATGTCAGAATTGTACTCTCATGCTGCTTTAGTTTCTTAGATAAAAGGCCTTAATGCCAACCATTTTTCTTCTCTGTAAATCTGAAGTAAAAATGCATCTTCTTAACTTTTAAACAAGCTATGTGCTGTTAAGTTATTCTCCTCGCGTACCCCCAGGCCTCCTTCCCTCCTCTTACTGACAAAACTGGTGCTTTTGTTTTGGTGCAGGTCTACTCTGACCCCCCAGGGCAAGAATTACCCCACAGACAACACTCACTCCTGTGCCTGGAGATTTTCAGACCCAAGCAGCAGAGAATTTTAATAGTATGCAGAATAACTGCAATTAAACAGCTTTTAATAACAGTGTTATTTTAACAGACAAAACCTCCATTTTCAGAGTCGAATAAAATAAACACATACATAACCAACATGGAAATTCTGGAAAGTATTATTAAATGAATTCAGAAAGTCTAAGAAATTCTTTTAAATACATGGCTTCGCCCCTCTCCATTTAGAGGCATTCTCCATTTGCAGTCGTCTTTTCTAAAGCACACTAGGATGCTCAGCAGAGCGGCCTTTCCCTTCTCAGTCTCAGCATGGCACGGTTTATACGTATGCTTTTGTTATCCAAGGCAAAAGCATGGGTGAGGAAAGAAGACAGTCTGCAGCCAGAGAGCGATGCCTTCCAAGCACCAGGATGAAAGGCTAGACTGGAGAGAGTGCAAAAGTAATGCAACAGTAGGTGGTGCTTCTCTCCCCTGTTAATTGCCATGTTTTAATGAGCACCTACTGTATGCAATGCACTCATTGAGGTACAGGAGATGGAAGTCGGAACAGTCTCTGCTCCCCTGGAACTTAGACGTACGAGGAGGGCAGAAACTAAACTGGTTCTCACGAAACTGTTTTATGACAACAGTGATCACACCACAAGGCAGTGATGCAGGGTGAGAGGAGAGTCTAAAAGGGGGGCTGACCGGATCTGGGAAGTCAGAATCAGCTTCTCTGCAGAGGGGGCCCTTACTCTGGGATCTGAAGGATGAGGTGGCAGCTGGCTAAGCAAAGAAGGGGTCAGTTTTGTGGGAAAGGAATGTGAAGGTCAGTGTAGCTGTGGTGCCAAGAGGGAGGGAAGGCACAAAATAAGGCTGGTGAGGCAGCCAGGTACCAAGGGAAGAGGGGGTGAGTGTGAAGAGCCGGGGGCCTCTGCACAGCTGCGGGGAGGAGGATGCGCACCTGGGTACGGCGCACAGAGGGATGCGCTAAGCCAGGAACACACTGTTGGGAGTTACTGGTGTATAGATTCAAGTTGAAGCTGTGGGAGTGGGTGAAACACACACACTGGGCTATGGGCTTCAAAAAAACAAACAAACAAAAAATCTGAACATCCCTTTGAAACCAACAGTTTGCACATGTGCTAACCCTAACGATACTTGCTGAAAGAAAGAAGCCCTAAAAAATATAAACTATGGCAGGTTTTGGGGGATGACTTTTCATGTACACAGTATAAAGGAACAAACTGGAATTTCTAACCTTTGTTTTGATAGATGGGAGACAGGAGGGTTTTGTGATTATAAATAACAATCACTAATAATTATTACTGTGGTCCAATGAAAAACTCTGGATCTTTTGTATAACTAAATTAAATAATTATACTGCCCTGAAAGAACCCCGAATCCACCCGTGGAAAGACATTTCATCCTCCCACCCATCTCTGTGCATACTTTAGGCACACAGTAGAAAAGACAATTGGGAAAACGAGACAGCAGAGGAAAATTAATTATAATTATGGAAATGCAGCTTAAAGAACAAAGGCTTAAATTTGTAACAGGTCTGAGGGGATATAATTCTCATAAGTAACCACTTAAAACGTGAGAAGTCTACAAATCTGAAGAAGTTGACTGTTTATTAGTTATATTTCTTCTTTCTAATTCAGTAATTAGAAAACTGGTGTTCCCAAGCATAAAAGAACACAATCAAGGACCTTTCTGCTTGGCTGGACTCCCAGTGGCCACAGGTTTAAGAGAATTTGAGAGTCTACTGGGAAAGGCCAGCCAAGGATATCACTTAACACAATAGGCTTGTTTCAGACAACAACTAAAGCTAGAACTTCAAAGACTGAACATTGTTAACTTCTCATCCACCTGGCTTCCCAGGTGTCCAGATCTTCAATTTGCCCTTTTGCAATGCACTCTACCCGCATCTGTCCATGCCCTCCATCATTACGAAGTGTGAATCACCTCGACACAGAAAGCATGACAAAACAGAACACAGTGGGTTCAGTTACCCAGCGAAATCCCCCCATCAAGTTAGATTCCTAGTGGGGAAGAGAGGCTGGGACACCTCACCATGGGTTTTTCTAAATCTAGACAATTGCTTGGTTCTAATCAATCCAGCTACACAGCTTGCAAGAAGCAAGCACAATAAAGAACACCAGTACCTTTGGGGAAAGGAAGTCACTCTAATCCAAAATGTTAGTGGACAAGGGCCAGCCTGGAGTGGCTCCAGAGGGGCCCAAGCAGAACTGTCAGGGGTGAGGAGGGTGGGATTCCATCCATTCCATGTCCCAGTACCTGAGCCCTATTATGTGTACAGCCTGGGTGCCTGGGGGGGCAGGCAGTGCTCTGAGGACTGAAATCACTCCTAAAGACGAGCAGGGGAACAGCTACTGAAGAGTAATTCAGAGACTTCCTAAGGCTTATGGGAGCAGCCCCCACGGCAGGTGAGACGAGACGGAGAGACTGCGTCAGTAGGTCTGGGAAGAGGACGGAGCGACTGCATGCCCAGCCCATCCTCCACAGCCTGCGGCAGCCAACACAACTCCATATGGAGAAACACAGATATAAGAGAAAGGGCAGAAAGGGCGGGGACTAAGCGGCTGCCCAAGAGTCTGCAGGGCAAGGGAAGCCATGCCTCAGCCAGAGGGAATTAGAAACAGACAATGGGTGGGGCCGAAGGGGGACAGGGGGCCTCTCTGAAGAGCCTGTGGTGACAGAGGGGGCCGGGGCAAAACCAAATATCCAAAGAAGGTGGAAACAAAGAGAGAATTATTTCACCACCAGTGATGTACCAATAGGTGCTGGGATGTGGGTCAAAGATTTCTGCTTCACCCGGTCTCTTCCTTGTACCCAAATCTGAAGATCTAGGCCTTGAATTCTTCCTCAAGGGGAAGAACTATAACAAAGCCAGATGAACCCTCACCCTCAACCCCCAACATTCAGGTCAGGCCTGTGCTGGACTAAGGGAGGAGGTGGGATTTAAATGAGTTTGAGATTAACATTTTAAGCCAGATTAGACCCTCAGTGACCAAAAGGAGCCAGAAAGTAATAGAATCTGCCCAAGCTGCTGCAAAGATTATTTTTTTAAGTATTAATTGGAGAAAAAATAAAACATTTTTGTGTATATGCTGCATTAAATTGAGAATGCTCAATAAACCAGTTACAAATGGAATGCCCATCATGGGGAAAGGCTCCCCCAACCCCCCTCAAAAAAACCATTAAATGTTAATATAAATAGCATTTCACTGAGGCTCTCATTGAGAATTTTCTCCATCTTCAAGAGATGAAGGAAAAGCACATGTTCCGAAAAGGGTACAGAGTAGGCTTGTTTCATACCAGCTCACAATACAGTTTGTGTACTAACTAGACGGAAGCAACTACTTTTGTAAGGTCTGAATGGCTGGCTCTGCTTTGTCTCGGGCAAGGAAGAAGGACAGAAATCACTTTGGTCAGTCAGTTCGCAGCAAACTCCCCAATCAGCCTCTGTTTAAAAGTAGCCTGAGGAGAGGAAGTAGAGAAGCAAGCATTTCTTGAAATTTTCCCACTTAGAAAGAAGTTTAGAGGTCATGTGTCCTAAATCAAATCTCTTGGCTGACATGGAAACTTAGTCCCAAAGGGAACAAATCACCCAAAGCAACCTTGCAGGAGGGTGGCCCCTGCAAGATGCCACAGCTGGGTCAGGCCTTGCCTCCCTTAGCCGAGCCTTCACTGCACCTCTGGCATGTTTGCAAGATGCACCTGAACATCATAGATCAGAAAAGACACCTGCCCTCCATGCTTTCTGCCTGGTGGCCACAGTGGGGTGACTTGAGTGTGGGGCTCAAGTGGAAATCCACTGGGCAAAGCTGCTTCCAGAATTAGTTCTATTATAACTTATAACATTTAAATGACTCAAGTATCTTCTCTCCCTTTAAGATCTATCTCCCCACCCTGCAGTTTCTCAATTTGTCTTTGAAATTTTTTCCATGCAGTGTTCTTCTCCAAGAGATAATACTTTTGATCTTAATGATGCTCACAAAATCTTGACTATTATTGCATGAGTAGGAATTCTCTGTGCACTGGTATTTTCCTGGACTTAGAAGAGGATGTTTATACAGTCATCATCAGCTGGAAAAACCAGGCTTTGACTCAGTAAAGGAATGACGCTCTAATAAGAAATCTAGTAATGTCCCAAACCCCTACAGCAGGCAGGCTGCTGAACTCATAACTTGCTAATAAACTGGCCTAAATCCACTCCTGCATAATTTCATTCTCCTTTCATATTTACCAGGCAGGATCTGGCATTCTTCTTTCTTTTTCCAGTGAGGACGGAATTGCAGTGAGGGGCAACTTCTCCACTCCTTTTTTGAATATCATGACATTTGTCCTGAAAGCTTGTCAGTCCTCGATCCTGCTCTCTGCATGGTCAGGAGGGACTCAGGAGGTCCCTGCACACACACACACACCTCTCCCTAAAGGGGAAATGGAGCTTTCTGCCAGCGCAAGGGTAGCTACAAAGTTTACAGTCAAACAGGACTCTCACCCCTCCTCCTCACCATCTAGCCAGGCTTCCCACCCCGCGTTCTGGCCTTAGGGCCCTTCCGTTCACCCCACGTCCTGCCCGACTACACGGAGACTGCCACGTTTCTGCTAGAATGGAACTTTGGAATCTGGTAAAAGACTCATTTGAGAAATAGGGAAACTGAGGGTCCCCTAGGTGACAAAGGCTACATCAGTGAGTAGTAAAGCTGGAGACAGAGCTAGTCTCCAGGATCCCATCCCAGCCTGTCTTCCTTCACACCGGCCATCCAGTTTCTATCCTCATATCACCAACGAGGCCTCTGGCCAGGAAGGGAAGGCTGGGGGAAAAGTAATTATTTAATTAAATCAATTGATTAGTTTCCTTAGAAGGTTGTTAAGAGGCAAAGTAAAAGTACACAGAAGGCACTTTTTAAAAACACATACTACATAAACATTTAATATGAGAAAAATCCTTAATTTTATCCCTAGATAGTGAAAGATACTTGTAATTTCTAGTCTAGATTTATGACAGTCATTCAGAAACATTCATGTAACAACATGATAACAACAGAAATAAATTTCATCATGAAGTGGGGTGATACCATAATAACGTGCAGGAAAACAATTTTTCCAACATCACAATTATAACTATCAACGCATGAAAACAAAAATTGCCACCTCCAAGTATATTACACTAAGGAACTCCAATGTTTGAAAAAGCTTACATGCATTAGAAATAGTGTGTATTAATTGCAAATCCACTGATCACTGGTATAAGAATCTGTGTCCTAGGATGGAAAAAAGTGCTGCAATGCGTGACAACCAAGAGAAAGAGCCGAGGGTAGAGGTAATTTTCAAGTAATAATAATTCATGAAAATATAAGCCATTAAAACAAAGATCATACTACAGAAATCATTCTTTGCCCAAGTTTTTTCTCTATGAAAACATATTAGAACAAAGTCAACTAGAGAAAAACTCTAGCAATTGGCTTCTTTGATAGGCACACAATCCCTTTGACTTCAACAGGTTCCCTAAAAATCTAGGTAAAGGACAGACAAGTGGGAAACACAAAACCAGCCCATCATAATTCCTACAGGGGTCCTTTCCTCACTGACACAGAATTAAGTCAATTCCAGCAGCTCCTTTCTGGTGGCCAGCATTCACCACTGCCGACCTTTCCCAGATGCTCCATCCCTACGTCAGGATTGCTATGAAGATGAAAGAGTAGGTAAGAGACTGGACAGAAACAGAGAACTAGTGTTTCTCTTTGGGTTGTGAGTGTGTGGGTAATTCTCAAAATTGTTTCCAATGAGAACATACCTCTTGCATACTCAGAAAGTGAATATGCTTTATGAACTGTCGAAGAGTATACAAATGTTACATTTTTATTTTTACCCTTTTATTGACCACTTAAGCCCACCTAGTCCTCACTTTAACGTAGCTTTTTTCTCCTGGGAATACTGCCTAAGTCTAGCACATTTTGCCCATTCAAGGCTGCATATTCTAAAAGTCTATTATATTGCAGGGGAAATGGCTCTTTCCTGTTTCTAATGGAAGGGGTTTTGTTTCTTTTTATTTCGATTGATTTGGTTATGTAAGAAGAGTTACTGGCAGACAAGAAGGTCCTCCAAAAGAAATCTGACATTTCTGACCCAGAGGGGTCCTGTCCCCTCTACTCGCTCAGAAACGTTCTGAAATCCTCTGCAAAGTTATTGTCACTAGCACTCCCTTGGCTTAAAGTATACCTCAACTCCTCACACCTCTCCATTAAGTTAAATAAATTCCTATCTTAACAGACATTAATTTTCTGCAGAGGTAAACAAAGAGGAAGAGCAGAAGCATCATACTTTCCCAAATTACATATCCTTTGGCACGGAGATCCAAAATGGTATCTTACACTATCAGAGAGACTTAAAGCTATTGCTTTGTCATAAGTGAATATAATCATGATTCTAATTGGCTTTAATACTTTTAATCTTGGGAAGATTTGATATCTCTAAATCCTCTCAAAAGAGTAACTCTTGAATGTAAGAAGTAACCAACTCATATTTTAAGTATTCTACTGCCCCCTTGTGTACCTCACGTTTAGTGACAAGACAGCTCGCAAAATATGTAGTCATTGTGCTTCACAGAAATACTTCAATGTAATTTCATAGACTAGAACCAGAAAGAACCTCAAAAATCATTGAGCCCAGGACACTCACTTCACAGAGGAGAAAACAGATCCTGAAGGATTATACAACTTGGTAAAGATCAGACACTGCTAGTTGATAGCAGAGCAAATACTGCTGAATAGAACTTAAACCTCTCAGAGTGTTAATTTCTCTCCTGAAATGGGGGTGGAGCCTGGAAGAAAATAGTGGGGTTTTGGAGTTAAGCAGATGTGAGTTTGATTTTACATCACTTCACAACCTCCCCAAGCCTCTGTTTAACCATCCATAAAGTAGGATGAATAGTAACATTTGCAAAAGTGTTGAAAGGATTTAATAGGACAACGTTCTTCAAGCCCTCGGCATAAATACCTGCAATCCAGTGATGCACTAAGTGGTAACACAACTATAAGAATACATAGGAAGTTGTTTGTAAGCTGTTACAGCCTTTGAGATCTTGGGACACAGGGATTCTAAAATGATGAATGGAGGCACCTCCATCTGACCTTGTTCAAAATTCGCACAAAATTTGGCAAATTAAAGCTGATCTGTCTAATTCCTATGTTTCTTTGATTATCACATTTATTCTTTTTTAATACAAGTAAATTTGTAACAGAAGATACCACACAGCAAACGCTGTCAGATGAGATTCACAGGAAAACAAAGTAGAACTCAGAGTGTTAAGTCAATACTTTGTCTCCTTTGCTAAGAGGCCTTTACCACTGCAATGCCAAGAGAGCCGGCCCGGAAAGGTAGAGGCTGGCATTTTAGATCTGACCTTATTAACAACTGGCTGTGTCATCTTGGGCTGGTCATTTCATCTCAACTTCCCTTTCTTGACCTGTAAATGAAGCCATCCTCCAACTAGTCAAGTCCTACAGTGAGGAGGTATCATGAACAAGAAAAACACAGCACAACGTGCTTTAACAAAGTAAACAGGGTTAAGTTTGTTATCTTAAACTTAATCTGAAGCAATAAAAAACATTAAGTCTGTCTCTAAATTGGGAAAGAAAAACCAAACTTAGAAAGTCGAAGGCAGCTAAGATTACAGGATTCTGTTAAACAGCACTCCACTCCCTGTGAAATCTCTCGCTTCCCTCTACAATTCCACCAGCTTTTGATGGAGATTAGTCCAAAAACTCTGGCAACACATAAATCTCTGACTCGTAAGTAAATTTCATTCAAGGGCATCCTGATATCAGCATTGACAGAGCTGATCCCTGACGGCCTCACAAAACAAATACACCATCAGGGTAAAGGCGATTCGTCTTAGTTTGCCATGAAAATGACTAATATTGATGATTCTCTGATACACAGCTGCAGTAATCCATCCAGATAGTTATGGTTTGTTGCTGTGACCTGCTCTGTTTTTATCCAGAGTCTGACAGAAGGGACACAGCATGCTGGTAATAAGCCCTGACTGGTGAGCCACCAGTATTAACCAAACACTACCTATGGCTCTAGCTCCCCAAATTTCAAACATCAGAAAGGGGTACTACTGGAGCCGACGGTGCAGTGGAAGAGGAAAAGCACTGACACAAACTAACTTGCCAGGTAGGAGGTGATGGCACCATCACAGTCATCCGGATGGGCGCTTGCTTCCAGCTGTGGGACACGGGTCCCGTGGGGCTTCTTGGGTACTTTTTCATCAACAGGTGAACTCAAGCTCTTGGTTCAACCCAACAATTATCGCCTATTTGCATCCAGAGTGCTGGGATAAAAGTGCTATCAGAAACAAAATTAAAGCTCTAAGGACGGGAAGACAAAACGCAGCTCACCATGAAACAGGCTGTTGTCCACCAGGAAGTGCCTGCGGTACTGCACGCTGTTCTTTTTCTCCAAGTTCCAGTAACTCATTGTCAGAAGATTCCTGGCACAGCATCAAACCCAAACTGCCCTGTCAAGGGAAACAGAATCAGACCAAGATGAAGCCAACGGCAGCCACACACCCACATGGGTCACCGGATGCCGTCAGCCTCCGGGCATTAGGGGGCAGCAAACGGGGCTCACGGCTTCTCCACACAAGGAGCCGGGACCCCCCAGGTCCCCAGAAACTTTCCAGGTAGTAAAAGGTCATTTACAACATACCACAGCAAGAGCTTTTTCAAATAGCTCCCTACAGGGCTCAAAGTTACCACTGCCCTGGAGGGGAAAAGATCAACCCACCATCAGGGAACCAGTTTCAGGATTAGTTTATGTGCTCGAGGCCTTGCTCACAGTCGGCCAGGACTCAAACCAGTCTGTGCTAGTAACTTTTCAGAAATTTCTGTTGCAGGAGGGTAGATGGGACAACAGAAGGGTGACCGGTCATTCCCACTGTTAGCACCACTCTGGTGAACTACATACATGATCATTTTATAGAAATCTCAGAAGTTGTATGGGCATCCACATAGCTGTAGGCAAAGGCACACACAGGAACAAAGCTTACGACCCTCTTGTGGCTTCAGCGTGGGTGTCCATCCAGGACCACTAAGGCCTGCCTCTGCCCGGGCTGACCTTATTGGTGTAACCAGAGCCCAGTGAACCAGGAGCAGGCCTGCTCCTCCGTGAGGGTTGGCCCTGCACAGACAGAGAAGCACAGTGCTAACCAGAGCAAGGACTTGAAAAGCAGAGATCTGAGCTGATGAATTCAACTCCTCCAAAAGCTGATGTGCATAACCCGGAACAAGGCTCCCTTTGTTCATGGGAATGGGCTGAAGCAACTTTTCAGAATTCCAGCTTCTCTTCTGGTCACAGAATAAAGCCAGGCAAAACCAGGCAAGGCTGGCACAAAGGAAAACCCACAGGTGGGAAACAATTTGTCATCACGTTCTGAAAGCAATCTCGAGTCTTGTAAAGGCACTCCAGGATGGAGGCGGTACTGAAAAGAGTGGATGACCAGAGCTGGGTCTATTCACTAATGGAACCACAAATGGTGTAGGTTCCTAAAGCTTTTGCCAGAGCTTCCCCTTCATTCCCTAAACCTAAGTCTTATCCCTCCTTCCTCTAACTGCAACCTGCCCGATCTTTTCTCTGGCTCCATGCCTGACTCCCCTTTCTTCTTACCCTACCCCCATCCGGCTAACTCTGGCCCCTGCTCCCATCCCCTCAGGCGGAGGGTGAGCCCCATCTCACTGAGATAACATCACCCAGGGTAACCAACTCTAAAATATGACAGAAAACAGATGACTATGGAGACAACCCTCCCTGCTCTTTCCCCACCCAATACTGCATATGACAGAGATTTCTTTAAAAAACATTTTAGTTATATAGATATATATGCTCATCGATTTAAAAAAAACTCAAATATTAAAATTGATCACAAATTTTTTTTTCAGTGAAAATCCTCTCTTTGAAAAAAAAAAAAAAGAAAGAAAAGAAACAGAAAATTCTCTCTTCTCTCATTTCATGTCCCTTTCCTGGAATGACCACTTCGGGGTGTATCATTCCAGTCTTGTTTGTGCATTTACTTATCTATACATATATTTACGTATTCAGTGTTGAAGACATGTTTTTAATAAGAATGCCTTTTCTCAAGAATCAGAAATAATTTCCAGTGCTAACAATAGTAACTATTTCCTACAAAAGTGTATTCATGATTTATATTAGAACTATTTTAGGTTACATGGAATTAAGGAGAACTCTATTCATGCTAATTTTTCCTTTCTAACTTGATCATAATTACAGCTTCATGTGTCATAATTTTGCCCTCTCTGTTCATTACCAATCCAAGGACGACAGTGGAATCAGAAAATCAAATAATAAAGGGCATTTGTATATAATTTAAAAAATTCAAGCACATCCCTGACTATCATTTGATCATTCCTTTTAGCCAGATGAAAGAAGGAGAGAAAAGGATGTCAGAATAAGTGACTCACTCATGCTTCGAGGAAAAGTAGCAATGGGACTTGAAACCTTATCTTTGGATTCCAAACTCTGCTGGGTAGGTGTTTTTAAGAAGAGGCGACTGAGTTTAAATGGCTGAGCCAGACACAAAGGTGTGAGTAACTGAACCGTACGGTCTCCAGGCTGCGTGCTCCCTATTTTGGTTCATTACTAGCATGTCTTACCTCCCCTGGTGTCTGTTTGCTGCTGCAGGGCAGGCAATAAGCTGCCTCTGAGTGCCAGACCTGAGCTGGGCACACATCACAGGCCCTCCGTAAACATCAGAAACTCCTCCGTTATATGCCCTATTTCCTAGATCCCCTCCAGTCAGAGACTGGAGGGGGACATGTCCACTCTGGCTTCCAGAATCAGAGCGAATGATTTCAAAATGTAGAGATACTAGAGGTGGAGATAATGACTGAAGTTAGAAGGGCTGAATGAAGCAGGGGATGAGACAGCTGTGCAGTAAAGCCAAAGCATGCAACAAAGCTGTTTTCACGTGTGAGGCAAATCCATATCACTGCTTTAGCATGAGTTTCGTGGAACACTACAAACCTGTTCAAGCCACCTGAATAGCTTAATAAAAGGCAAACTACTCAAGTTTGTGTATGTAAATCGGAGTTCTAACACTATGCTAAAGGAAAAAAAGAAAGTCCTAAAAGAGAACTTTCGGAGGCAGAAAACATATGTACTTACATTTTTATCTTTAAGTACAGGGATTTGTCTACTACATGCTGACTGTCTCCACCTCTTCCTCTGTGACTACTCCCCCCAACAGCCCATTCTCCTCTGGCACCCCTCCACCATAAAAACCAGCACTCTCACTCCCATTAGTTTAGATTCTTTCTTAAAAATAATTCATTATTCGTAAACTATTTTGTGGGTTATACAATATTCCCACTCATGTCTTGTCTGGACTTTACAATAGCCCTGGAAGTCACGCTTTATTAAGCATGAGTTCAAAGAGGCCAATAGGAAACAGTAGATTGCAAATTCATGACTTCTGGCTCCAAATCCACTGTCCCAGTCCTAGGGTTACACTCTTTCTAGCCTCCCTGACACTCTGCTTCCTTACAGAAAGAGCCTACGGTTGTATTACTCATGATAACCAAGATTAATTCTTCCCACCTCCACTACTCAACCCATCCCCACCGTGGGCCAATGAAGGAGAAGAGACAGGAGAAGAAGAGTTGACTAAACCTCACTTATTCAAAGAATACTTACCTTGTCCCCCCCGGCAGGAGCCTTTGGAGTAAACACATTGGAGGGGATCTGAGCAAAATGTCAGTCCTTTGAGTATCAAACGGCGGCACTTTCTTTGCAGTAAAATTTGCATGAGCTACTTGGACTAAGTTCAGAAACACCAGGGCCAAATTTTCGAGCCAGATGCCATTGTGAAAACTGTCTGAGGGGCTCATGTGTTTTCCAAATTGCTAACAACAGGGAAGAAGGCTATGGCCAGAAATTAAAGCAGTGCATCAACTCCCCCTGTTGTTGGAACAGGAGTGACTAGTTCATGGGATGCAGTAAGGCATCAAGGGGCAAGGGGAAAAGGACCAGTGGTCAAGACACCTGAGCTGCAGCCCAGGTCTCCCTCTAACTCAACTGCCTCAGGTGCGTCTCTTCACGCCCGTGCTTGGGCGGCCTCATCTGTGAACAAAATGGGGTGGTGGTGAGCGAGATGCTCTCTCCCTCTCTGAGCTCGCTAATAAGGACTATGGGCAACTCCCCCCCCCACTAATATCCCAAACCATTCATCTTTAATTATAGATTAAAATAGCCTTGAGAAACTACAGAGTTAATTCCCATTAGTATAGCCTTTAACTCGTACAGAGAAGTGCCAATTTCCTTCTCTTTAAGCCTCCCTGAGACACAAAAGACATAATTAATAGGCTCTGACAGTAATATTTATAAAACAGTAAGTTCTTAGAAACAGGAAGGCACAAGGAAAAAGGTCCCCAAACTGTGTCCTGCACCTCACAGCCTCTGACACAACACATTTGGGAATTTCTGCACCAAGGTCTCCCTCAAGGTTGAGAATTCAAACACAGTCCAGTTAAAAGCTGCAATTTCAAGGACATCTGCTCTTCTCACACTTCTGCACTAACGTTGAGACAAACAAATCAAGAGAATTGCACAGTGCAGGGATGGGCTGGGAGAGACCACGGCTCCTGTCCTCTGGCCAAGGCCTAGACTAACAGGTTCCAAAGCAGTTCAGAGGCCTGGGTCAGACGGGCCAGGTCACTGTCCTCCCTTCCCCCATCATAATTTCCCTCCCCCACTCCCTACAGGTTTCCAAGCACTGCCAAACTGGTTGTTAAAAGGCTCTGCAAACAGCCTAATTCCAGAGCTAGCCCACCTCCCAGCTATGTACACACAGAGGAAGAAATAAAAGGGGACTTTGTTCATTTTTTAAGGCTCACAGGGGACACCACTAAACCCCAAGTTCCTGGTCTGTTTTCTTTTCTTTAAAGCGATCAGGAGCTGAAAATGCTCTGAGCTAAGTTAAGCAGTGAGATACAATCACCCTCCAAAGACACATGGTTGCTTCATTTGAAAGGGCTGGTTTCAAGTATATAGTAGTATGTGTCTAGTGCTTGAAAGAGTTCATACCTTTTGGTTCAGCAATTCAGCAGCTGGAAATACATCAACAAGAAATAATTAAAGATACAGACAGAAATGAATACACAAAAAATATTCACTGCATCATTTCTTATGTAGGGTAGATATTAACCACTGCATTTGCAAAAACTTTGTAAATGAGCACAGGAAATGCTCATGACATGAAGCTATACGGAAAAACATAGGACAGAGTATAATATCAACTGTCAAAAGCAATACTGCCAAACATAATGGATCTCAATCTTAACAAGAAACAAAATGCTTTTAATATTTCACCACTGTAATATTTGCTGTAGGTTATTTGTAAATATTCTTTATCATGTTAAGAACACTCCCTTCTGATTTTTTGAACAGCTTTTTGCATAATTCGACATTAAACATTATAAGACACTTTTGCTGTATCTACTGATAACATATACCTCCACTAATCTGTTAATATGAATTTTCTAATGTTAAATCAACCCTGCAGTTCCAAGATAAATCTCATTTGTTCACAATGTATTATCTTTTTAACATACTGCTGGATTTGGCTTGGTTTGATGATTTTTACATGTATATTTCTAGGTAAGGCTGGTCTATAGTTTCCATTTCTCATATTGTTCCAGACAGGATTTTTAGGCTGAGGTTATCATAATGTCAAAAAATGCATTTCTATCCCCTGGAAGGATTTATGCAAGTTTGAAATTGTTTCTGCCTTGAGCACTTGGTAGAACTTGCTCATAAACCCACCTAAACCTAGACCTTCCTTTATGGAGAAATATCTGACTACTGGTTTATTTTAAAAATTACAGACTTATTCAGTCTATCTTTTATAATTTAATTTTGGTAAGTTATACTTGTCTGGAAATGTATTCATTCCCTCTAAGCTCTCAAACGTTTTAGCATAAGGTAGTTCCTAATATTATTTTTGTAACATCTACATCTGCTATTCCATTCCTAATATTGTTTATTTGTGCCTCTCTCCTGTTATTTAAATCAGACTTACCAACTGTTCATCAACATTACTAATTTTTTTTTTTTTACACAGAGCTGAACTATTGTTTCTGATCCTCTCCACTGAATAACATGGAATTATTACTATTATTTCCTTCCATCTATTTTCTCTGGTCCTATTTTCCATCTTTTTTCTAACTCTCCGACTTCAACATCTAGCTATATTTTCAGGCTTTCTTCTTTTCTCATATAAGCTTTCTTCTTCTTTCATTCATTCATTCATTCATTCATTTAGTGGAAGGGAGATAATTAGGTTTATTTATTTATTTTTAATGGAAATACTAGGGATTGAACCCAGGACCTCTTGCATGCTAGGCATGCAGTCTACCACTGAGCTACACCCTCCCCTGCTAAGCTTTCTTCTTTTCTAATATAAGCATTTCTACATGCTTTAGCTGCTTACCCTCACTCCACGTTTTGACTCATAGTATTTTTGTTATCATTCAGTTAAAAGTATGTTCTGATTTTCCATTGCAATTTCTTCTTTGATCCAAAGGCCATTTTAAAACATATTTCTGTAATTATTCATAATCATCTTTTGTTACCAGTTTCTAGCTTAATCGCACTGTGGTCACAGATCTGGTCTATACGATACCAATCGTTCGCTGTTAAGACTTGCTTAATGACAGAGTTTGAGGTCACTGGTTATAAATGTTCTGTGTTCGAAAATAATATGTATCCCACGGTTTTGAGATGCACTGATCTTCACATGTCTAACAGCTCAAACTTAACTGTATTTCTCAAATCTTCTACGTGGTAACCAATCTTTTCCTCACTTTACCAAGTACTGATGAAGTATATTAAAATACCACTGAGAATATACTGGTTTCCCATTGTAGTTCTCAGTTTTTGCCTAATATATATTGAGACCACATGATAAGAAGCATACAAGTTCTTTCTTTTCTGGTGAGTTCAAACTTTTCAATCAGTATGATCCTCTTTTGTCTCTAAAAATGTTTTGACATTTAAAGTCTAGTTTATGTGTTATCAATATTGCCAGCTTTTAGTTTTTGATGTCAATATTTTCAGCTTTTAATCACTGGTTTACCTTTTTCTATTACTTTACCTTTACCTTTCTGTATACATGTCTTTTACAAACAGCAAATGGCTAAATTTTCAGTTTTCATCTAGTCTAACAATCTTTTGTTCTTTAGATTATAGTTACTGATACATCTGAATTTACTTCTACATCTTATTTTGTGTTTGCTCCATGTCTTGCCTATTCAATATTTCCTTTCTCAACTTTCTCAACTTTGAGATTTATTAATTCTCTTTTTCCCTGTTAACTGGAAAGTTACTCATTCTTTTACTAAATTTAGTGGTTACCTTAGAAGTTTTAACATACACACTTTACTTATTCAAGTCTAAATCTCATCAGTGTGTCTAACTCCCTCCCAAACTATACAGCAACTTTAAAAGACATTGACTCCTTTTGCTTCTTCAACTTACATCCTTATTTTATCTAGTTCCCACTGAAGACATCATTATTATTTTATACAGTCAGTGTGTGTGCTTTAGTTACAAATTTTCCTTTTCTTTGGTCTTCATTTCTTGTTTGAGACCTTCCACCTGGGAATAATTTTCTTCTGCTTGAAGTGTATCCTTTTCATGAGGATCTGGAGAACTCTCTAGGTTTTTGTTTTTGTTTCGTTTTTTGAGTCTGAAAGTCTTTATTTTGTCTTTGTTTTTAAAATTATTTTTAATGAAAACTGAATCCTAAGCTGATAGTTAATTTCTATCAGTGCATGAAATTTAATATTCTACTGTCTTCCAGCTTCTATCGTTGCCGTGTCAGGATAATTTGTCATGTCTTTGAAAATAAGCTGCCTCTTCTTTCTGACCTTGCTTAAGATCTTCTCTTTATCTTCTGTGTTCGGCAATTTAATTATATTTTGTCTCTGTGTGGATTTCTTTTTCTTTATTCTGAACAGAATTCAGATGACTTCATGAATATGCAAAGTGATGCTTTTTATTGGTCCTTGAGAATTCTGTTATTATCTCTTTCAGTGTTGCCTCTTCCCATTTTCTCTCTTCTGTCTTAAATTATATTTAAACATATTGAATCCGAATTACCTATCTTTCACATTGATTAACCTTTCTTTTGGGTTTTTCATTGTTTTGCCTCTCTATTGCTGTCTGAAAACTTCCTTCAGCTCTGTCATTCAGCTGAAAATTTCCTTGTTCAGTTTGGGTTAGTTTGCTTGCTATATGTATTCACTGAGTTAAATTATTTTCTTGAAAAAATTATATTTGGCTTTTTTTTTTTCAAATCAGCTTGGTTAGTCTTTACAGTTTCTTGTTCTCAGCTCACATCTTGTGTTTAGTGATTTTTTTTTTAATACTCTGAGATGCTCCTTTTCCTTCTAATTTCATTGGTAGGGGTTCTTTGAAGTCTGGGATAAAAATAGATTCGTCCAGAGGGGGTTGAGCCAAGATGGCAGAGTAGAGAGACTCACAGCTCGTCCTCTCCCACAAATACACCAAGAATAACATCTACAAACCCACTGAATTCACAGAACACCTACTGAACTCTAGAAGAGTGTCTCTTATTTTGAAATACAGGAGGATTCTCACAAAATCTAATAATCAACAAGTTTATACTGTATAGCACAGGGAACTATATTCAATATCTTGTAGTAACTTATGTGAAAAATATGAAAATGAATATATATATGTTCCTATATTACTGAAGTATTGTGCTGTACACCAGAAATTGACACATTGTAAACTGACTATACTCCAACAAAAAGAAGAAAAACGAAGATTCCTCCAAAAGAAGGGGGGACATTGGTGTTTGCTTAGTACCAGGGACAGTTATAATGTGGGAACTCTTTAAATCAAATTTCCATCTTTAAGTTTTTCTGACCACCTCGTTATTGGGATTCCAGCTACACCTGTATTAGAGCTGATTCAGAATCACAAATTCTCAGGACCAAATAATCAAGATCTGCTCAGAATCAAGATTTTTGATAGGTGATTTTCTTTACAGTCT
Organism: Vicugna pacos; assembly: GCF_048564905.1. Lineage (NCBI taxonomy): Eukaryota > Metazoa > Chordata > Mammalia > Artiodactyla > Camelidae > Vicugna > Vicugna pacos. The sequence goes on from NC_132987.1 coordinate 31,259,240, forward strand.
TATAGGGTTGGAAAGAGGGTAATTAACTGCTTTATTTTTGTTTCTGCTTTTATTCCAATACACCCTCGTGACGAGGGAGAAGCATTTTGAAGACCTAGGCTTATAAAGGGTCCCTCTCAGACTTCTTACCTTATCTCTTGTTGTCCCTGTGCCCTCAGGCCATGAAAACAGAAGTTCAAGTTAACCCGGTTTGGCAACTGTCCTCAAGACAAAAAGCCAGCTTCACTGTTCCGTAGACCCCTCTTCACTTAGCATTTGGCCTGAATATTCATTACTTTTTCTACAGGTCCATTGCATTTAAGAAAATCATCGTTCTATTGTACCCAACACTTTTAAATAGTTTCAGTAGGAGTACTGGTGACCTATTTTGCTAGACACAGTATTCAATTCTGGGAATTCATATTGAAAGCCACAGAACCTTGCAGTCTGACAGCCAAATCAGGACCTGATCTAGCCCCAAAGTGTACTAGCTCCCTGCCTGCTACTTTGTAAAAACTGCTGATACATTTTAGTACCTCCTATGTGCCAGGTGTTGTAGTAAATATTTTACAAGTATTACTTTATTTCCTCTTTACAACAATCCTAAAAGCTAGGTAGAATTACCCCCATTTTACAGATAGAGAAACTTAAGTACAGAGAGGTGAAGTAATTACCTAAGGTCCACAGCTGTCAAGTGTCAGCACTGGTATTTGAACTAAATAAAAATCTAACTCCAACGATTGCACTTTTAAGGTCTACGTAATTTTGCTACCTAATAATGAATATAAGAGGTGAAGCTTTCTTTTTCTCTAAAAAGAATGAGAGAGAGAGAGAAGAGAGAGGGAGAGAACACACTACTAGGAGTGGCAGAGCCAGTAGTGGGATCTGGACTTTCCAATGTACAGTCCTTTCCAATTCCCTATGCTCATGTCAGGGTTGGCATATTTTCATCATTTATATATTTCATCATTTTTTAAGTGGGCACAAAGTGCAAATTGGAAATTAAAACTACACTGGAAAAAAAAAAAAAACACCCAAAGGAATGACTGCTTGGTAATTAGATTTCAACTTTTGGTGGCTGTCAGTCTTGAAATCCAGCCCAATATTAACACCTTGGATCATGTTCAAAGACTCTTCCTGAAGAAACATTACCAGCAGACTTTTTTTTTTTTTCCCACAATTCTGGTTTTCATCTACTTACGTGTAGGTCTAACATCCTTGATTTATATTGATTGCCTCTAAACCAATGATTCCCATGCTTTTTAAATATTAGAAATGTATTTCAGAATAGCTCCACCCCAATTTCGCTACCTACACAAGGTTGCCAAAAATTCAGACGCAGAGAGGGCAACCCCCAGAGAAGGGTAGATCTACTAGTTTTCCTGAGTTCATCTTACCCTCTATCCTGCCCACATCCCCACACACTAGTGAGACGAGGGAGCTTACCACGGGGAATGTGTTATATTTCCATCTTTGCCTGCATTCCCTACCCCTTCCATCAATAATGGCAGCTCTAACAAGAGATTTGCCCTTCAACTGGGCAATTAAACCTCCAGTCAACACCTTCTCTCCTTCCCAACCACACAGCAGGGTATGGAGGGAAAGTGCCCCCCCCCCTTTTTGTGCTCAAAAATAGGAGTTCAGGAGCCCATGAGGTGAAAAAGGCTCTAACTGCCCCCAATCGATTTATGAATAAATAACCCACAAGGATGCTCTGGGCCCTACTACAGGCGCTATAAGTACTGACGGGATGGAGAGATGCCTAAACACCTTCCCAGTCATCAAGAAGCCAATGATCTCGATGAGAGAACAGTGCACAGATAGAATCAAAAGGTTTATACAAAACTTGCACCAAAAATGGCAGAATGTATGCTAGATGGCCAATGAAGCATACTGTAAGAGTTCAAAGAGAGGAAACCAAGGCTGTCAGGGAAGAGTTCCTGGAGGGTGGGAGGATAGAACCAGATCTCAAGAGAGAGCAGTACATTTATAAGGGAAGATGAGAAGGGAGGGGAGTGAGCAGGGCAGTTTAGGAGGAAGGCACTGTAGGTGCCCAAAATCCCGCTCTCAGTTATCAAGGTAAAATTTACTAATGTACATTATTCACATATTGTTTAAACACAATGTAATGTAACAAAGTATACATAAGGAATTTGTCAAAAATAACATTTCACCAATAATGCCTAAACATAAATTATTCAGAATGTAAATCTTGAGATAGATCTCTCTTTTAAAAGGATAGTAGTGATCATAAAGACAGTAACTCTGCAAAGATTTTAGCCTAAGATAATGGTGGTAAAGTTAAAAAATCAAGTTTAGTTTCTCTAAAGCCAGCAGGGATGTTAACCTTCTAACTGTTCAATAGAGAACTTATATCAATGCAAATATAAGAATATCAGAAAAAAATAAAGATCATAAAAAGGAAATACAAAAGGTCCTTAAAGCAGTAAGCCCCTTAAAGCCCCATCTCCTCCTAATTTGGTCACAAAAATTCTCAAGCTCAAAAGATCATCAAAAAATTTTAAATTGTGGCAACTCTGCTTTGTTTTTCATGTGCTGAATCCTTAATTTTCAAGAAGCTCTGGGGAGAAAAATCAGAAGCTGATGGAGGTAACCCAAGTTCAATGTACCCAACACACTTCACGTTAACTTACTCTCTTCAATCTTATAAGTTCTTGATTCTTTAAGGCTAACTAATAAACAGCCCGTTTGAAATTGCCATCTGAAGAAAGTGTCATAGAAAGCGTTAATAAGACAAAATAGGGAGATAAAACCAAACCAATAGGGAGTATTACAAACTCCTCAGATTAAATTTATAGTGTGGGTTTTGGTAGGTTTTTTTTTTTCTTAAACTAGTGCAAAAAAGATATAGATACAGCAGCATTATTTACAATAGCCAAGACATGGAGACAGCCTAAATGTCCATCAACAGATGACTGGATAAAGATGATGTGGTATATTTATACAATGGAATACTACTCAGCCATAAAAACCGACAACATAACGCCATTTGCAGCAACATGGATGTTCCTGGAGAATGTCATTCTAAGTGACGTAAGCCAGAAAGAGAAAGGAAAATACTATATGAGATTGCTCATATGTGGAATCTAAAAAAATAATAATAATAAATAAGTACAAAACAGAAACAGACTCATAGACATAGAATACAAACTTGTGGTTGCCAAGTGGGCAGGGACTAGGAGGGGACAGACTGGGATTTCAAAATGTAGAATAGATAAACAAGATTATACTGTATAGCAACAGGGAAATATATACAAGATCTTGTGGTGGCTCACAGCGAAAAAAAATGTGACAATGAATATACATATGTTCATGTATAACTGAAAAACTGTGCTCTACACTGGAATTTGACACAACATTGTAAATGACTATAACTCAATTAAAAAAAAATTTAAAAAAAAGATTATAGATCCAGTAATGAACTCCTGGTTATTTGCCCCTGGCCTACCTATTTTCTTCTATTGTATTCTGTTGCATAGTTTCCTTCCTTTGAATACCTAATATGTTCACGCTAAAATCACGGGAGCTGGAGTGAGACAGAATATTCTAGTGGCCGGGACCTGGTTCACTGCTACCCTCAGCATCCTCCATAACTCCAATAGAATCTTGTCCACATTCAAGGAAGAGCAGGGATCCCTAGAGTGTCCAAAGAGCATCAGAACCCACCAAAGTCTGAATGCTCAACATATCTTCTTTCCTTCAGTAATGCTGGGACACAACCTATACAGCCACAAGAGCCATAAGGAATTCAAGACAGCTTCAGTTCCAGGGAGTGGGAACCAAGCAGCGCTACCGCCAAGCCCAAGGTTGACACCATCCTGCTAGGACTGGAGATGCTTTAGGGTACCAAAGGCATCAGCTCTCCTAGACCTGGGGAGATGAGTGAAATGTTGAGACTTGGAAGAAGTGTGAAAAGGAACTAAAAGCCTATTATTTAAGAAAAGTAAGTGTACTGACTTTGATCCTCTATCATGCAGTGGTTCACTTGCTTCTTCAAAATTGATTTTTTAATCTCTACTAGAAAAAAATGAAGTGACACCTTCTACTCTGAGGCTCTGCTCAAAATAGAAATTTGTAAAGATCACCTGTAAGTGAATATGAGAAAGTTTTATCTATACCAAGATGCTAACTTTTTTACCTATCAGATTAGCAAAAGTCAGAAAGTTTGATGACAAACTGTGTCGGTGAGGGTATGGAGAAATCATCATATAATACACTTCTGATAAGAGTATGAACTGTACAAATTCTGTGGAGGCCAATTTGACAATATTTATCAAAATTGCAAATGTAAATACCTTTGCCTTGGCGATCCCACTTCCAAAAAAAATCTTACACACTTGAACATGTGCAAACTATGTGAATATAGGGTTATTTACTGCACTGTTGTTTTCAAAAGATTGGAAGCAGCCTAAGTGCCCATTAATTCAGTTAAATTTTAATTTATCCACACAATAGAAAATATGTAGCTATTTAAAAAAAAAGTATCCAGAATAGCCACCACAATATTAAAGAACAAAGCTGAAGATTGACACAATCCAACTTCAAGACTTACTATAAAGCTGCAGTAATCAAGACAGTGTGGTACTGAAGAAAGAACAGATAAATAGATCAATGGCACAGAGTGGACAGCCCAGAAACAGACCCACATAAACAGCATCAACTGATCTTTGACAAAGAAGCAAAGGCAATACCACAGAACAAAGACAGTCTTTTCAACCAATTGTGCTGGAACAACTGGACATCTACATGCAAAAACAAAACAAAAAAATCTAGACCTCAACCTTACACCTTTCACAAAAATCAGCTCAAAATGAGTCACAAACATAAATGTGAATCACAAAACTGTAAAATTCCTAGAAGACAATGTAAGATAATGTAAGAGAAAATCTAGACGATCTTGGGCACGGTGATGACTTTTTAGATACAACACCAAAGGGATGAGAAACAAAGAACTGATAAGCTGAACCCCATTAACATTTAAAACTTCTGCTTGTGAAAGACAGTATAAACAGAATGAGAAGACAAGCCACAGACTAGGAGAGAATATTTGTAAATGACATCTGATAAAGGGCTGTTATTCGCCATATACACAGAATTCTTAAAATTTAAAACTCAGTAATAAAATTTAAAAAAAAAAAAACCTGATTAAAACCTGAGCCAGAAATCTTAACAGACACAACGCCAAAGAAGATAAACAGATGACAAGAAAGCATTTTATGAAAAGATGCTCTCCATCATGTATCATCAGGAAATGCAAATTAGAACAATATACTACAATAGACCTCTTAGAACAGCCAAAATCCAGAATGCTAACACCATCAAATGCTGCTTAGGATGTGAAGCAACAGGAATTCTCCTGCATCGCTGGCAGGAATTTAAAATGGTACAGCCACTTTGGAAAATTGTCTGGCAGTTTCTTACAAAACGAAACATATTCTTACTAAACTATCCAGCAATTGGGCTCCTTGGTATTTACCCAAAGGGGTTGAAAACTTATGTGCACACAAAAACCTACATATGAATATGTGTAGTAGCTTTATTAATTGCCAAAACTTGGAAGTAACCAAGATGTCCTGCAGTAGGTGAATGGATAAATAAACTGTGGTACATCCAGGCAATGGAATATTATTTGGCACTAAAAAGAAATAAAGTATTAAGCCCTGGAGGAATCTTTTCACATTATTAAATGAAAAAAGCCTATCTGGAAAGGCTACATAACATGATTCCAACTATAGGACATTCTGGAAAAGACAAAACTATGGAGACAATGAAAAGATCAATGTTGCCTGAGGTTGAAGAGTAGGAGAGAGATGAATAGGCAGAGCGCAGGATTTTTAGGGCAATGAAAACAAAGTGTATGACATCATATGATGGAGACAGGTCATTATACATTTGTCCAAGCCCAGAGAATGCCCAACACGAAGAGTTAACAGTGGTGTAAACCATGTACTTAAATGACTATGATGAGTCAGTGTAGGATCATCAACTGAAACAGATGTACCGCTCTGCTGGAGGATGTTGATAATGGGGAGTCTGTGTATGTGTGCAGGGCAGGGAGTATATGGGAAAGTTCTACACCTTCCCCTCAATTTTGCTGTGAACCTAAAATTGCTTTTAAAAAATGAAGTTAAAAGAATTAAGAAGCTCTATATGCTGATATGGAATGATACACAAAATACAGTTACAAGAAAAATATGCAGAATCATATGAATAGTGCATTACCATTTGATTTTTTTAAAGCATCCATATGTATTTGCTTGTATATATATATATATATATATATTTCTTTCTGAAAAATTACAAAAGACACTAACAGTACTATTGGTCTTTTGGAGAAAGAACTGGATGGCTGAGGGACAGAGGTGTGAGAGAATTTTCACTAAATGTCCTTTAGCTTTCAAAGAAAATTCAAGCATGAGAATGTATGATCTATTCAGTTACTCTTTTCTAACAAAAGTAACATAGCAAGAAGAATTCTGTGAGGTTTTATTTACTTCAGCAAATCTGAGATGAGTTGTTTTCAAGAAAGTGCTGAAAACTGATCCTGACTTGTGTCATTGTTTTTGATTGAAACTTGGACGCTAAATAATAGATTTCACATTTCTCTCTTTTGAAGAGTGAAAAAGAAGTTGGTACACAGTTTGTGTTCACTCTCCTCCAAGGGTGCATTTTAATAGTTTACCCAGCAAACAGAAAAATTCTTCCAATTCACAGGCTATTTCAAATGAGAAAACCATGGTTCAGGATAAAACATTTGGATGCAATTCTATTTTTCCGTTTTCAATTTGAGAAGACAAGATCTATCTGACATTCACACACTCATATTAAGACACTGCTCCGGAAAATAAAATAATCACATTACAGGGAAGAAAAACAAGGGGTGGGGGAACTTTCTAGCCTTGTCTCCAGAAACACCCTAACAGCATAAGACAGATTCAGTGGCTCAGGAGTGGGACAGGTCTGACTCCCATTGGCCTCCTGAGTCTGGCTGCAGCCAATAGCTGATGTTTTCTGAACAGGAAGAAAACTATGAAAATTCAAAAACAAACAAAAAAAACACCTCCCCAAACCCTGTTATCAAAATCCAGAAGAGCTTAAAGAACACTGCTTTTAAAAATTATTAAATATGAAAAAAAGATTACTAAATACGAAAAAAGGATTACTAAATGTGAACTTCAGTGAGACCTAAAAAGATGGTAAAAAAGATAATTTCTTTAAAGTTGCTTCCCAGTTTCCTATTTCTACCACTTAGGAGCCAGGAGGTGGTTACTTACTTCTTTATTATTGAAACCCAAATATTTTTGTTTAACTTTAATTTTACTTATTAAGTTTCAAAATCCAAAGGCATAAAAGGGTATACAATGAACAGTTTACCTCTGGTATCTGTCTCCCAGCAACCAACATTATTAGTTTCTAGTGTACCCTCCCTGGGATATTCTATATGCAGACAGGAAAATCTCCTTTTTTTCCCTCAACTCTCCTTTTCTTTCTGTTTTATCCAAATGGTTGTATGGAAACAAAAGTCTCTAAACTGAAATAAAAGTTAAAGGGTCTTTACATAATCCTGACTCCTTTTTCTATAAAGAAATCTCATTTTTTTTAAATTTCTTTTCAATAATTCCCATATCACTCAAAGTTAAGTAACAGTTGTTTGGCAAAAAAGAAATAGGTGGTCTAGAAAATCAAATTACATACAATTACACAGCAAATCAACTCACTTAACTCCTGGTCCAGTATTCTGACTCTTGAAAAAACTGTATTGATCTTCAAAGTTCCCACCAGGGGTAGTTTTGCACAGGTCCCGTTAGCACTCCAGAGAGACCTGTTTCAAAGTCCAGAGGCTCCTTCAGTTAAATTCAAGAGCAAGAGAAGAGGGAAGTGGGAAGCAGAATTCAAATGTTTGGTTCTTGTGGACTAGCAACAAGGAAGTGAAGGCAGATGAAAGAGAAACCATGATTCCCTTAGATCAGTTAATCAGTAACTCACATGTGATCGCACCAAACTAGACCTTTCTGCCCTCCAGAGGCAACTTAGTAGCTAATGCAAGGGCACCTGAACAGCTGGACAGGTTAAGTCCCTTGCTAATCTCAAAAGAACGAGCCACAGAGAAGAGAGGATGCTAGTAGGTAAGACACAGAAAAACTCACGAAGAGAGAAATCCAGTGCACGCTCCAGGGTCCTAGGCAGTGCCTGACCAAGGCTGGACTGAATTCCAAAGTGGAGTCCATCATCCATTCTTCCCAAACCCTCAACCTTTTCTTCTCCCTTGGCGTCAGAGACATAGGAAGGAAAGAAGGCCCAGGAGAGAAGTGTGCTTTTAAGGCGTGGTGTGCTAATAAGGTCACTAGACCATGTCTGCTGGCAACGGCAAGGTTCAAGTCCCAACTTGGCTGTGTGAGTGTAAATATTTCTGAGACTCTGTTTCTTCATGGGTAAACTAGCTCAAATTTACTGCAAATCTGGAACCAGCTCAGGAGTCTCAACACCATGGCCAGAGCAGTTGTGAGAGCACCAGAGCTCCAGCTTCTGGCCTAGGTTTAGAAATTTTCAGCAACTGTCCAACATTACAGAAAGACACCATCTGACTCTACCCAGCAGTAAGTCATTCTATTTCAAGAAAAGTAAGTGAGCAAAGTTTATATAAGATCAAATCAATATTTAAGTCTTGGGATACCAGAAAACACACATTAAAATCATGAGGGGTCCTTAAACCCAGGGCTATTTGACAACAAACTCCAAGTGATAAGTGGGCCACTTTGATGTGGAAAAGCATTTGCAGAAGAGAATCTAAACACCACTCACTTCTAAACAAATAGCCAACACAGTTTATAAACAAAGTCTTGAATGTTTTTCTGGAACCAGGCCTGAATTTATAACCTCCTCAACTATATCTAGGGAACACAGCTTCTCCACTCACCGAAAATCTAATCAGAACAACTTCCAAATGTCTGTATTTTGAATGGCATGGTGAATTTGAAAAGAAAACCAGCTCAATGTTTTCTATAAATTTAGCTTTGCTTTTCTGAGTGGGAACATGTTGTAATAGAGCATGGACGAGGCAGACAGCTCAAATTCCAAGACAATTCCATCCTCACTTAGATCTTGGGCAAGAAACTAATCTCTAGGAACATGGGATTATAATTCCTGAATCTCTTGATTATTATGAGTTTTAAATAAACCTAAAATAAATGCCCACACCCATGGTTGGAATATATTACTGTTCATATCCTTCTTTTCTTCCAGAACCCCTTGTTTAAGATATTTACTGGACAGTAACCAGAAAAGCTGTTCTGCCTTGTATTAAATCCTAATCATGGCAGAATTCCTCAGGCCAAAATACAAACTGAAAGAGATCTCTTTTGCAGTTATGCATAGGAACCATGTATGTTCCCATGATATACAGGTGCGTATAACCAAATATCTCATCAGGAGAGGCCTACTGTCAGTTCTACTCAGGGAAATTAGACTAAGCCATGAAACATTGCTGATGTTTAACCATTTTATAATTACAACTCTAGGAATTTCCCATCGTTACAGATACCAAAATCTAGAGCAAGGGTTTCACGTCTGCCCTCCCTAGACTTCTTGGAAGCAGCAGGATCATTCGAAATTAGAATATGTTCATCCCAGTTCTTTCATTTATTAGCTGTGTGACTTTAAGAAAATCATTTAGCAACCTTGGGCCCTGGTTTCCTGATTTATGTAAGGTACATGGTAGGGGTATTTTCCTGCTCTGTAATTTTATGAGATTTAATGAGGCATAAGCGTTAAGTGCATTGAAAATGCAGACTTGGTGAGAATTTTTTTTTTCAACTTTGCTATAAAAGTTTTCTTAGTTGTCCCTTCCTTATCCATCCTGCCCTCTTTCCTTTGAAGCACACAAGACAGAGACCTTGATGATAATAACACAAAGCTGTGTAAACTTCTTCACGGGCTTCTTGAAATGCACTTCTAATTCGGCACACCGACCACAGCGGTGCTGGATTTCTCCTTAAACAAAAATGGTCACGGGTGTCAAAGGGATGTGAGTGAGTGTCCAGTGAACTGTGTCTAAATGATTTTCCTTGTGAGCAAAGCCAGCCTGGGATAAGCCCCTGCTAGTGAGGAGACAGAACATGCTTCCCAGGCCGAGGAGGCATTGTTCGAAGTAATGAGTTCTGCACCACTTGGGCCACAATTCACAGCTGAGTCGGATTTTCCGAGACAAAGAGCAATAACCAAATTGGGGTGCTCTTCAGCAAGCTTCTCCCAGCTGATAATTTTAAGTAGACTCATGAGGTGGTGAAGGAAAGGAGGCTTCGTTCTCCCTAATCTGCTGTGTCTTAACTGTGTCCTAGGAATGACAAGAGGAAACGTTTCTCTACCTTGGTCAATATTATGCCAGGGGTTTGTCACGGCTGTAATGGATTTCAATAGAGTCTAAACTTACGAAAAACGCTGAGAAATTATTCCAGCTCAAAAGTTAAAATGTTTAAATACCCTACTGTATTCTTTTTATCCAACTATCATAATTTTATATCCCCACTCCCTTTTCTTTTTTGCTCAGAGAAATTATAGTCATGATCCCTCAAGCGTGCAGACCGACACTATTCTTTGAAGGGAGCTGCAGGAGGTTTATGATGTCATGAAACACGGAGCCAGAACAAAGGACTACTGAATCACTCACCTTATCTTCATCTAAGAAACCTGAGAATTCAAGGGTTTCTGTTCCTCCCCAACTCAGAGCTGTACTTCCAAGACTGCAGGTTTTAGGGCTGACTCTCTACTACGAAAACGTAAGAAAATATCTGCCACAATGCTTCTTAGCGTATATAGAGAATCTTATCTAAAATGCTTAAAAACAACGTTCAGGGTTTTTAAAATCAAAGTTTAAGCAATTTGTTCCTGAATCTAGATGTCTGAGTGCCTGGCACTTCATCAACTGCTTTCCTTAAGAGAACCACAGATATTATCTTTACCCTGAAAACCTGAAACAGAACTAGAATTATTTCAGAACTCACAACGCTTGGTTCATTGAGGGCAGAAATCTAGATTTCTTTAGGTCTTATATATAACTAGTTTTCAACATGTATTTATTGACTAAATGAATAAATTAAGAAGAAAACATGTAAGCATTTTCCCAGTATAGTACCCTAACATAAACTAACTTTACCTATTCTATTTTTATAATTCTACCCTTATAGTTATTGAGAAGCTTGATCCTAAAAATAAGTTTCACTGATGTTCATGTGAGAAAATGTATCAAACAGAAGCAATGACTGCAGCAGCTTTTATGAAGAAATCCGGTGGAGCTATAAATCCTGGCTCTGCCCATCAACCTTCCCTCCCTTTGTCTCATCCCACTGCCTCTCCCCAGCCTTCCCCCAAGCACTGCCAATCTCATTATCCCATGATCTGCTAAACTGCAGTTTACCTCCTGGAACCAGCAGAAACACATGTCACTGAGAATTAGGGAATTGGAGCCAGTTACAAGCCACCAAGTAGGGTCACAAAGTATCTGAACCTGAAAATTAAGTTTTTCTATTTTTTTATTTATGAAAAAAGAAAAAACCTTAATTGGCCATTTTTAAACATTTCAGCTAGATGGATTGCATAATGTCTCGGCTTTTATAATGAATGGGATGGGAGAGAGAACTTTAACAGCATGTTATTTACTAATCATCTGGAAAGTAATATTATGTTGACCTCATTTGCTGATGGTGGAAGGATATTGTCTGAAAATTACCACTAATCAACATTTACTGTACTTGAAGGCAAATTATTTAAAAATAGGATACTGCAAGACAGTACTCACATATTACTTTATCTATTTTTATGCCACACTTTATCCCAGGAAGAATAACTCCGTTTTAAACTTTCACTAGCAGTTACATTAATTTTAACCAATATTTATTTAACAGCAACGAGGTGTACCAATCGTGCTGCCAAATATTGATACACCCTAAGAAAAAGCGAGCAAAGAAGCCACAGCTCCTTCTACATACCCCTTGAGTTGTGCATCCTTGCCAAATGCTAACCTGTGCGTAAACAAATGGGATTTTAAAAGGGGGATAGAGCTGTCCAGACACAATTTTAAGAAAAGGAAAATGACTCAACAGAAAGCTTGAGGAATCTGACTAGCTCCTGTTAAGGTTTCTTGAGACATTCCCTGCAGAAGATTAATCCCCTAAGTGATCAAAACGCCGTCGCAACTGGAAAAACAATCACTTCTTCTGGGAAAGCCTTTGTTTTTTTCATTGGCATTTTACTTTGGTCCATTTTGGAGCGCATCTCGTTTTCATTAACAAGCCAAAAGGAGGACACAGGTGTTGCCAGTTTGTACACGCCCGGCTTTTCACCTGCGGTAAGGCGGCACAGGTCTGTCCCCTTAATGCTCAAGAGCCAGCACCTGGCTGAATTCTTTTTAACGGCCTCACCAGGAAGTAAATATATTTTATTCGTCCCCACTTTCATGGGCTAGAAGAGGGAGGAAAAAATCTCAAATGCTACCCCCAAAAGCAATTTCTCACCTTCGTCTATGATCAAAGTGGTATTGTGTGGGAGGTGGGAGAGGTCTTTAAAATTTTAGTTGGTTACTATTTTAATGCTGAACTCCTAATTTCAAAATGAGATCATGAACTTATTCCGAGTTACAAACAAAGAAAATGTCTGGGGGAGCGGGGGATACGCGCCACAGACGCTCAACTGGGAACAAGGCTTCGGGGGCACTCCGGGCGGCGTCTCAGACTCGCGGCGCCGTCGCCATGGGAACCCCGCGCAGGCGCGGAGCGCGCCGCCAAATGGCCGGGACTTGCCCCCACCCCCTCGCGCCGCTCTGGTGCTCCTCGTTTATTCCAGGAAAGGGCAATGGAGTAAATCCTCCTCGAACTGAGAGCACCTGGTCTTCTCTCCCTGAGAGGTTCCTGAGTGGGGTCACCGGGCGCAGGAAGAACCGTGAGACTGCAAGTGTAATGGACACCGCACTCCCCTTGCTGGGAAAAGAGGACGTGCTCTCTCTGCGGTGTCTGGCGGTCAGAAACCAGTCCCGGGGGTCCCGTGTGGGAGGGGAGCCTCCTGCAGAGAGCCATGCTTTACCCTACACGGGGCGCAAACCCCACTCACCAAAAGAGACTCGAGGATTAAATTCTGGCGCGGGCTCACACATCCACATCCTTTAGAATTACGGTACCCCAAGACCAGCCGTGGTCCAGTTCTCCGCACAGGGGTTTGGGGAATTCCTACTCACACCACCACTCGAGAGCGTGTGCCGGCCGGAAACACCTGGACTGCTGTACCAGTCCTCTCTTTCTTTCCCGTTCCTCCTCAGTCCCCCAAAATCACTGACCTGTTCAACTTTGAGCGTTCGCAGATGAAGTATTCCTCAGAGTCCCGGACAGAGGGGCAGCCTCCAAAGTGCCGGCGTGATGAGTTATTAGCTCCTGATACTCCAACTCCAAAACCGTGTCGAGGGGCAGAAAAGCCCCCCAGAGGAGCACTTCTCCACACCAGCCTGCAGAAAACCCCGAGACAGGCTGGGCAGAGTGGGGCGCCACCGCCACAACCTGCTTTCTCATTCAAATCCTCACGCTCACTCTGGAGCCCCCTCCCTCCCAGCCCCGCAGCTCCCTCGGAAATCAGGAACTGGAGCTGGGGAGAGTGGACTGGAGTTCCCGCCACCTTCCACTGGGTGTCGGGGGCCGAGCTCTGCGCCTACACCTCCTCAGAGGGCAGGCAAGGGCCAGAAGCACTGGGAATGAAGTCTCCCTCCACCCGCCCCCTCGCTCAAGTTTCAAAGGTTCCCAAACTCAGGGAAACCCCCTTGATACTCAGTTTGGGGCTGTGCTCCAGAGAGCGTCTGTGGTGGAGAGGTAAAGGAGTTTGGCAAAACAAAGTTGGAGAGGAAGGGCGCAGAGATTGTGTGCAGTTTGCCCCAAAGTAAAAAGTTCCAGAACCACATCTTAAAGGAAATTTTGAACTGCCCATCTTATTTCGCCTCCTGTTTTTTAGCATTCTAAGAAAATAGCATCTATTATGCTGTTAAAACCAATGAGATCTGCTTCGAGTAGAGTGCAGCTAACACTGAGAAAGGGGAGGTATTTAACACTCTGCTTTTATTCTTCCCCCTCCCCCATCCACCCCCCCGCCCCGTCTTTCTCCAGGTGCTTCTCCTAAGCATTAACAGGCCATTCAATCAGATAAGTTGGTGGCAGGTGGACTCAAGCGGCCACCGTGCGATGACGTGGAGTCACGGCCCTGGCAGAGGAAAGCTTGCACACAGTTGGCACTCAAATGATGCTGAAACGATGAAATCTAGTCAGCGTCCTAACGTGGTGAGTGACCAAGTTGGTGCGGCTGCTGGAACGCGGACAACCGCTGGCCCAGGCAGCAGCGGTGTGATCCGGCTTCGGGATTCCAGGATTTGCATTTATCAGCCTTCATTCAACCTGCCCTATTGTTAGTTCAAAGCCTGGCTGGGAGGGACTGGGAGACGCTGCTCCTCACTCACCTTCAGTTTAAAATTCTCCACCAATAAGAAGGTCCTAGAAAAGCTGGCAGCTTGGAGTTGGCAGGGATTTTTCTGGGCTTAGTGACAACATAAACTAAAGTCATTTTCTTTTTCAAGCGTGAATTTGCTCAGGAAGTTACAAATGAGTGTTGGGGCTCCGAGAACCCGGCCTGGCTGCCCGTCAGCTTTGATGGACAGTTGGTGTGGGGTGGGGGGGTAGCACCGTGACCTCTCAGAGCGAGATCTAGGGTTTCACCTTTTCATCCCACTTCGCCGATACCATAGAAACAACTCATTTGTATTATTCAATTCAACAGAGGCAATTACAATGTTACAGCAAAGCACCATGGGCAAGAAGAAACTTTATCCAGAAAGCAGTCCTGGACTCTCAGAAAAAAAGGAAAAAAGCCACCAGAAGAGTTTTGGATTCCTTCCTGCCAGGGTACCAGGAAGAAATCAGTTTGGGAAAAGATGTATAAGGAAGGTCCTTTGGCTCCATGGAAGGAAACCTTCACAAATTTTCTTACCGCGCAGCAAATCCCCAATTTATAAGAAATAAAACAGATAACCTTCTACCCCTAGATTGCTTTTTAGAGATTTGTTTGGCTGGTAATCTCCATGGTGACTAGAAAGTACCCCCCTCCCTGGCAAAAAAAAAAAAAAAGAAGAGAAAGATACCAAGACCACCACTAAGGCAACCATGGAAGTTATCCACCACCACTCCCGCCAACCTCCTGTGTTTGTCTCTCATATGTGAAAAACTGCAGATGCCCATGGTGAAATAAACTCAGATACAAAGTTCATAACAAGCGCACTTGTTTGCTATGCATTCTTTATTTTGATGGTTTTAATAAAGTTCCCTAATTTTGAGAACTTCACATTTTTTAAATCATGCAATATTTCAAACCTACCAAAAACAAGGCAAACACCCATATAATAAACATGCTCCCCCGCCCCTTCTTTTTTTAAATAAAGCATCACAGATACAGCTAAAAACAGTATCTCCGGGCCCTTCTCCCCAAAGGCAACTATGCTGAAGTTGGTGTGAATCATACTTAATCAGGGTCTTAAGTGTATATATCTATAAATCTTAACTGTAGCTTTTCCCTCTGAATCTCTTTTTTTCACCATTAATCAGAGAAAAATTACCAACCAAAACCAAGAAAATATTGTTACATTGCTAAATCTTTAGATGCAGGACAGAACAATTTTTCCCAGCTTGTGACAATCAGAGGGAACAATAAGAAAGGGGTTAGACAGCGGGTAGTAAACAGCCTCTCTAGGTTACACAGACCCTTCCATGGTTACCAAACAGTCAATAGGAAAACAAAACAAATAATACCCCCTTCTTCCTTCGCTGGTTACAAGCGAATTGGAGAAAATGGGACCTCAGTTAATACTTCTTTGGGCAAGTAAAACAAAAGCCCTATATGGTAATAAAGTACCTTTTTTGAATGGTCTCTTGGTCACGTAAGCTAAAATCTTTTAGTAAGGATTTCCAAGTGTAAGGGACTCCTACGGGTAGCGCAATTCAAGGTTGAAAACCGCCCTGCTGAAAAGTCTGGGGTTGAATCCTCCTTGCTTCCCTATACACAAGGACCTCCATCCATGTAGGGAGCTACAGAAAGCCCTTTCCAGCAGTCCTTTGACTTAACCTCCTCCCAACAGTAAAAGGGCTATGAAAGCACCAATTTTTCTTAAATGCCATTGACTGGTGAAAGACATCCTTCCCAACCCCCACTCTCCTCTCGCTTCCAGAGCGATGACTCTCATTAATTATACTGGCACAGCACTGCCTGGCCTCCTTTCTAAATAGCTGCCAGATCTCTACATATCACCTCTGCCTTGATACAGAATGTGCCCTGACACCAAGATCACAGAAAATCCTGTAAAAGGTGCCTGATACATGGTAAGATGATTGATGTGCCTCATGGTGGGCCTGGTGTGCTGCATATCGTAAAGGCTTTCTTAGAAAACTGCACTAGAAATCTGCATTGGAAATAGCTTTTTCTAGCTGTACAAAAATCGTGCTTACAGCTGCAAAAATAGCTATATTTTAGAGAGTCAAATTTAACCAGCAGTCATCTTTAAGTTACATGCATGAAGTAAGGGAGTGAAGGACATGACTATCATCCCTATTTTAATCAATGCACCAAGAAATCAAGAGAATGACCGGAGAATTTAACAGTTACCTAGGAGTTGTTATCGCTCTTTCAACATCTATTTCTTAAGTACTTGCCATGTACCAGGCACTGCTTTAGTCTTGGCTGGAGTAGAGATAGTACTCCTGAAATACAGAGCAGTAGCTGTCCTTATAGCTCTGCATCTTGTACTGTTCAAGACTTCCAGATAAAAACCCCAAGTCAAACTAGCTTGAGAGGAAAAGGCAGTGTACTGACTCCTACCTTAAGATAGGAGAAAGGATAAGGGCTTCCGTCATAACTGGATCCAGGAATTCAGTCATCATTTCTCTCACACTCTTTCTCATGTTTGCTCCTACTTTTTCTCTCAGCTTTTTTCAAGGGTTTGATCCTATTCTCTCCCATTACCCATGAGCGTCCTCTACAGGCTAGTGGAGAGTGGAGCATAACCAGGGACAGATCCAGCTTCAGTCATCTCAGCTAATGATCCCAGGGGTAGAGAGGCCCTCTTGCTTTTACCATCTGTAAATAGGATTGAAAGGATTCAGACAGACCTGGTTCAAGTCACGTGTCCATCCATAGGTCAATAACTGATTGGCAACAAAGAGTATATATGTGGCCAGGCTCTGACTTTATATTCACCCCTATAGCCAGGAAGGTGGGATACTCTGAGTAGCAGCCCCACCAGAACTTCATGGAGTCAGGGAGGATTTGCTCATCACAGAAAAGGGGCTGCTTTTCCCAAAGGAGGGTAGGAAGGGATTTGGGCAGATGAAAAAAGCAGGTGTCCCTTACAGTGCCTTCTCCTGAATGTGCCACCAAAAAGACATGAATGCCTCTATGCAGATTCACGTGTGTATGATAGAGATAAAAATGAGAAGAGAAACTTCCTGAGTTCATCAAGAAGGATGGGGGATGGGGGCAGGCCAGTGTAAGTGCCACCAATCTTTCCCTCCCCAAATGGAGAGGCCTGTGTCCACATGCAGGGCCAGCTGTCATGCTGAGCTGGAAATGGGGGGGAAAAGGAACATAAGCAGGATAGATGATCTTGGGAAGAGTTGCTTGAGTTTGTGTTTTTCACTTTTTACCATGGAAATTTTCCACACAAAAGTAGAATAGTATAACGAAGCTCTGTGTATTACCCAGTCTCAACAATTATTAATATTTTGGCAATCTTTTGTCTATTCAGGCATGTGGGAAATTCATCAGAATACTTAAACTCATAAATTAACACATTTCTGCAGTGCTGTGATCTTAGTTAATGGAAAAAATGCGTGCCTCCAAAATAACTAAACTGAGTAAGACCAGTACATATGAGCTCTCACAAATGTTAATTATTTTTACTGTTATTATTGCCAACCTACCTAAAGCTTTTAAATGCTAATAAAGTCTAGACACTGAAATGTATTTGGCATACAAAAGAAAAAATTTAAGGCTAAACTCCTTATCAATAGACAATAAATAACATTTTAAATGATCCATTTTCAAATGAGCTATTCATATTTTTTTCTGTAACAAGCCCAAATATTATCCTTTTATACAGGAATGTCAAAATATTACAAGCAAATGCAATTTTCACCTTACAAATAAGGAGAAAATATAGGTTAATTTATTTGTCAAGCTCAGGAATGAGTTTGGACTAGATATCAGAATTCTAAACTCCAGGTTCCCTACTTTAGTACCGTGGCAAAGAAATTCATCCAGTGAATGCTGGGTGAAGGTAAAATAGCAGAGTTGTGCCTGTCTAGGTCGTTCAATTCAACTAAGATCTTCTTATACACCAGTTATACATCTCAGGGGAGTTTCAGATCCCAGCAGAGAATGAATACTTTTTAAAAGGCAGAAAGTGTGCTAATTAAAGTGACTTTTCCCCATTTTCTATTTTTTTCCAGCTTGTTTCACTGTTTTTTCTCTTGGGGGTTGGGGGAGGGAATTAAGTATTTTAGAGGAAACAATAGTGGCAGAAAAGGACATAGCCCCTTTTCCTTGCTCCTGAAAGCTTCACAACTCAGCTGTGTGTTTTGTTTCCAGAAAGGCCACCCACAGAGCCAGTATCTACAACTTTCGAGATGGCCAGAGCCTGATGGGCAAGACAGGCATATCACTGAAGTACTTTCTACAGCTCAGGAAATAATTTTGAAACTTTGAAATTAAATATTTCCATTAGGGAATACACTAGGTTTCCCCTTCCCATATGACCATTAAAAATACCTGCAGAATCCCATAATATAATCAAAAGAAAAATGAATCTTCATAATCTAATTGCAAACCACTGTTCTAATACAGCAGTCATTTTTATAGACATTGTGAACAAAAGTCTAGGCAAATGGGCAAATTGTATTGAAGAGAGAAAATGAAGAAACTGTGGTAAGACAATGCAAATTCTAAAACTTTGAAAACTGGGAGCTAGGGGAGACAAGTTATACCAGGAGGAAATTTCTTCTATTTCTGTACTATTTGGGATCCTAATGAGGCATGAATTTTCTATTACTAACACTTGTTTTTTCAACCAGACAAATGGTAATGTTTACCCGCACGAACACAGTGAAAGGATAAACTGCATTTTAAAAACCGTATGTTGGTTTTTGTTTCACTTATTTGCATATTTAAACTAAGTATATACTGAGGGGGCTTGATTTGTCCAAAATAAATATCACGTTCAAATTTGACAAGTTTAAAAAAATGTTCTTTCAGATTAAGGCAAATTAATCTTCTTGGGGTAGGATCATGAGATGTGTAGCGGGAAATTAGACTGGAAAAATAGGTTTTGGTCAAAATGAGAAGGCAACGCTGCAATGGTCCACTTCATTCCTTATTACATTTCTTTATTTAAAAATATGTATAGAGTCCCTAGTGAGCAAGAAACTGAGCTAAATGCTGTGGAGAAAACAGAAATGATCCAGAGTTTAATAAGGGGTGGTTTGAGTAACAGGACCCACTGTAGCTTGGACGAGAGAGAAGACAGGTAGCCCTTCTACACAAAATGTATCAAGTGCTAAAACAGGTACGTGTACAGTGTTGTAGAAAAACAGAAGAGGGCGCTAATTCCTCAATTTCCTTGATGAAGTCTCTCCAAGCTGTGCTTTGATAACCAAAACAGAAAATAGAAAAATCCCAGTACCTCAATTTTTTAAAACTCCATTTCTGAATTCCTTGCTGTCCTAACTTAAGTTATAAAAATCTATTATTGATCAGGCTTCTTCAAAAGAGTGTGCTAGAGAATGTGATCTTCCGTACTGACTTTCAGTAACCCTTATCTTTTTGCACTCCAAGCCAGTATACACATTCAAATATACTTGTAACAACAACAATAACAAAAAAAATTAACAAAACAACACTTATCTTTGCTATATGCAGTGCACTGATAGTTTCTGTTCTGTTCTTTTTTCTTTATCTTTTCTAACTACTGGTGGCAACGCATTACATTGGTTTCACATCTCACTAATAGTTCACGGTCTGCAGGTGAAAAACTGCTCCAATGTATCCTGTAAAAGTGAAAAAGAGGCAAAGCAGTAATGTTGCTGGAGAATAGGTTCTTGCAGGAAAGAACTCAAGAGCAAGGTGTAGTAAAGTGAAGGTGAGTTGAAAAAAAGAAAAAAGGGTCTGTGATTGCTCAACCCTTTAGCCATGAACCCACATCAACAAAGAGGGGTTTCTAAAGTTGTCCAGCCCTCAAAGGGTGGAACCTCCCAATGCCTACTTGTGGAGAAGCTATGGAAGATATGAGCAGTCTTCCAGAGAGCAGAACTGGGCACCCAGATTGACTCAGAAATTCACACACTGCCAGGAGTCATCACTAACCCTGTCAAGGACCATGAGACATACTGACATCAGATTTTCCCTCCACATTCTTTCTCGGGTGCACTGACATTTTGGCCTTAGGCTTCCAGATCATATGGAACTACCTCTGGACCTGAGCAAAAGGAATTTATATCACTCAGAGATCCTAAACTAGGGCATGGACTTACTTCCTAGATGAACCCCACCTTTTCTCCCAAGGAATACTGAACCCTAGAATCATCAGTATCTCAAACTCTTCATCGTAGTTTGCAAAAATTCAAAATATCTAGCTAATTAATGGCATTATTGACACATTGTTTACCATCTTTTTTTTTTTACATTTTTAAAATTGAGTTTTAGTCAGTTTACAATGTTGTATCAATTTCCAGTGTAGAGCACTATTTTTCAGTTATACATGAACATACATATATTCATTGTCACACTCTTTTTCACTGTATGTTTGCCATCTTTGTTACCATTTTTTTCTATTTCAACTTTTTTTGATATTTGGACATTATTTGAATGGAAGTTAAATGAGTGATATAGTTGGTTCATTTTTAAGTTTTACTATTTTACTTTTAAAGTTCTGTTAACATTTTAATTTTTAATCCTGGGTTTTTTAGTTGTCATCTTTTCATAAATTGGCATTACTTTCTTCCTGTGATTTGCCTTCATTGAACATCTGCCTTAGTAATGGCATTAGAGAAGTTCCAAACCACTGGTAGGGTTCAGGACATGTTACCCCAAAATGTGGTACCTTAGCATACAGAATATTTTAAGCTGAAGGAGTTTGAGAAAACAGAGGCAGAAGTTCACTATGATCTCCTCCTTCCGTTGCCCCTCTTCCCTGAAACAGACCATAAAATCCTTACATAAGATGTGCCCTCCCTGTAGCTGGAGGAAAAAAGCATCTTTATCTCCAAAGACAAACGGATGCTAACAGGAATCCTAACAAACAGGACTTGCAAAATTTCCCCTGGTTCACTACAATGATTTCATATGCCTTTCCCTATCACATTCCTCAAGACTGTGCCCTCTTCATCAAACCTACCATAAAGTACTCAGGTCTAGCTATTTCTTTGGGTCTTTATTTCCTTATGAAGGCTCTCATGTCATATAAAACTTATATTTAATAAATTTGTGCACTTTTCTGCTGTTAATCTTCATCAGTTTACTTTTCAAACCCAGCCAGGAACCCTCAGAGGGTCGAGGAAAACTTTTCCCTCCTCATACCACAAAAAAGAGCTGGAGAACCATCTCCACCTCGGCTATTCCAGGAGCACCTGCTTCTCCTTAGTATGTCTGCCATTCTTTTAATGATGGCCTGAACAATAATGATTCTGTTGGTGCCCTGAACTTCTGAAATGCTGCTGTTCCTTGGCTTCTTGACTACGCTGTCCCTATAAGTAAAGTTACTGTCTTCAAACAAATGCCATACACAACCATTGGATTTAGGACACTGTCAACAACATGCCCCTTGACAGCACATGGAATTACTCCAGGGAGGGACTTACTTAAAAGATGCAAACTTCACTTTGGTGAAGAATCAGAGGATGCTGGAGAAATCCAGAAGATACAAGTCTTGGCACACCATAACCTGCCTGTTTCAGATGCAGTTAACTCTCCTAAAGCAGGTTTTGCAAGTGTACCAGATTGGGATGAGATGCTGATCGGAATCTTTAGTACACTCGGAGTTACCAGAGATGAATAATAGCAGAACTATTGGGATCGATGGCCCTAATTTTTATTTGAGTCAAGTTTTTAAAAGATAGCATTTCAAGCAGCAGATTCCCCAGGGTTTTCCCAGTGGCAGGAAAGGTCAAGCCCATTTAGAAAGTTCCATGACTGAGACAGGAGGGCAGAGGGCAGGGCACAAACATTATAAGAATGACACAGCAATTGAGGGTATGACATAAACTGGTTAGAACCAACCAGGCCCAAGATGGCAGAGAATATGACTTCCAGTGGACATTGAGCCTCATTATACACTCACTGTAATACATTAACATGCTAAATGACATACCCACAGGCACCATGACAGTTCTGAGGCTGACTATAAAAGGCCAAAAAGTGGGTGAGGGGACCCAACCCCCTCCCCAAAATAATTGGAATAATCCTCCCACTTGTCAGCATATGAAATTAACAAGCCCATAAAAACTAACCACCCCCACACCCTGGGTCTCTCATTTTCCAGATGGCCTGTTTTCTGCCTGTGGAATGTGTATCTCCTAGGCCACTCTCACGTTTCAAGACAACTCCATCTCCCACCTCCTCTCTTGCCATCTGAAATGGCCTGCACTGTGTCTGTGGAGAATGTATCTCCCTGAATAAACCTACTTTCACTTTACTGTGGTGGCTCTCAAATTCCTTCCTGCATGAAGCCAAGGACAGTTACTTGGCGGGGCACATCTCAGGGACTTACCCGAGACCTGGGGCATGACCATCCTCTAATGCCCCATTTTCCTGCAACACAACCAAGAGAGAGAAGAGGTTTTGGAGTAAGGAACTGGACAGTGAGTTTGTCAAGCAGCAACCATCCCTTCCCTCTCCTATTCACACAGGAGAGAAGGATTTGACATTAGCGCCCCACTCCCCTTTCTACAGGACTGAAGGTGCCATATATCCTGTTTCCATTAAGTTGGGAAATAGTGATTACCTCTTTGCTAACATTTGCTAAGCTACTGGACCTGCCAGGACCTCATTTTCCTGAACAAGGAGAAAGAAATATGATAAAAAGAGGGAAACAAGGGAGGAAGTGCCTGGTGCTTATTTGGTGACTACAAGAGTTCCCTATAAGCTGGACTAACATAGAAAGTGGGAGGGCTGAACCAGACTTGCGAATACACCCACACACACCATGCATGGAGTAATTCAGCCCAGTCACCATGCACAAGCAAACTCATGTGTCCTTCCCATCCCAGATGGTGAGCATCCAGCAGTCAATGGCTGTAGGCCAGGCTGCTGTGGGAGTCAAGCAGGTGGGGAGAGAAAGAGCTAAGAATCTCCCACGCCTGGGGAGTATGATAGGGAGCCTCTGTGGACCCCTCATTGAACAGTAACTGTGACCAAGTGTGCTACAGCAGAGATAGTATCTGCTCATCTGTCTCACGGACAGAACTAAGAGAAACATCAACACAACAATCAGACAGCAAAATGTAAGCAGCCCTTAGTTGTCTGTTACACTTCTAAATACACTTTTAGTGCCAATGATGACAGTGCCGAAACTATGGGCATGGTTTTCACTCTTCTTCCAAGTTTTGTTCACCATTAATTATGATAAGGCTGCTACTACTGTCAAGAAGTATGACTGAAAAATGAAAAATAAATAAAACCCCCTAAAGGAAATGTGGATCTAAGAGAATATAGATTGAAAAGGATCATGAAAATCCAATCCTTTAGAAATAGAGTAAGAACTAAAATTATTTGATAGAAATATATTTAAAAAGTAAAGGTGTCTAAATACCTAAGATACCAAAAGGAAAGAAGGCTAAGGAGTAAAGGTGGTCAGGGACCCTATTGTTTTGAAGACAACAAACCAAGAAGTAGTAAATCCTCTACTTGAAAAAGGTAAAGAACCTGGGCTTTGGTCATAAATTCAGCCTAAAAGGACTTTTCCACTTTTTCAGATGGCCCTATTAGAACTATCTCCAATGACAAAGTTGTAGCCTCTCTGCAACTGTCCAGTTCACCTCGCCCTTGGACCATCAAACAAGTGGATCTAATCAGGGCTCCCTACTGTATCTTCAAGGGAAAAATTAGACCAGGTCTTTGACCAGAAAGACCTGCACAGCCCCACCTTCACATGCTTAACTGGAAGGACAATAGTGCACTGGCTGGACTGGTAGAGGTCATCAGAACTAATTACCGTGATAACTGTGATGAGATCTGACATCACCCGGAGGCAAACTGGAAAAGAAAATAAAGCTCCAGAGCTTGCCACAAAACTAGTTTAACATCTCTATAAATAAAAATCTTGTTAACATCTCTGTAAATAAAAATGAAACATCCCTTCAAGACAAAACAAAAAGCTGTCGAGGCATTAGACCCAGGGAGTAAAAACTGGCATACAACTTCCTATCCTACCCCAAAGATGATGAAATAAAATCACACACAAAAAAAAGAATCTTTGGAAGATTTGAGACCAAACTAAAAATTAATGTTGTTTAATTAGAAAATGCTGGGAAGTCTACTTTGGTATGTTTTCATCAGGAGTCAGGCAACAGCAGTAAACTTCTCATTTTGTATTACTGATTCTGACAGGAGTCAACTCTTTGGACCAGATGATACCTCTGACTTTGGTCAGCATCACAAACCACTAAGGAAAACGTCTATAGACATTGTGGGTGGATTATTGTTGATGTTGTGAAAAAAGCTTATACTGTCAGGATGATTCCAGCAGCAAGTATATGTGTAGGTCAAATCCTCAAGCCAACTGAAGCCGGCTTTAAAAATTAATTTACTATGTCTCATAATGAGAAACTGGAGGCAAGACAGTTCAAGGATTGGCTATCTCAGGGGCTCGACATTGTCAGAAAGCATCCCTATTCTTTCTATCCTCTGTACTACCATCCTCGGCACATTCACGATTCTGTCTTCAGGATTATCGCCCTCAACTGACAACAGGTAGAAATAAGCCACTCTTCATTACTAGAAATGGCCCAACTGATCGTCTCTTGTAGCTCTGCCCTGAATGAATTCACAGGCAGTTAGAAAGCAGCTGAGAGAAGAGAGCAGCCTCAGACGTAATGCTTAAGAGTTCCTTTATCATAAGCAATCAAAGTTGTCAAAACTGGAAAAATCAACAAATATTCTCTTTAAACGAAAGTTAAATACGGCTGCCCAAAATGACTAAAATAACACAATGACCAATAGTTAAACTCTCTCTTCATATATTGTTAGTACATGTGTACCTCCTTCAACTGGATAACTTTTTTAGGGTGTTTCATTTTTCCTAAAAGCACAGTACATGAATCACAATTTGTTTAAATTATTCTGATATTACATTGATAAGAATCGTCTCTTAAATATTTAAATACCATTGGAATGCAACTTTGATCATTTGGGGAAACTTCCACTTCAACTCGATGAGAAATATCCATCATATTTACATATTTTATTCTTTTTGAAGCAGGTCACCACCAGACCTCTTGGACTACTTCACCCTTTTCTACGGAAGTGTATGCGACTCATGAGTTCTCGGAACGTCAGTATTAAGGAGTAGTTATTCATGTTCTCCTTCCACGTTTCATAAGTCCTTCTCAACTTGTCATAATAACTTTCTTTCTTCAAGTTGAAATCTGATCCAGTTTTTTTTAAGTAACTGTCTTTTTTCCATATTTCTCTCCAGGAGCCTTTGAATTTTTCAAAATAACTTTCTTTTTCAGATTCTTCCTTCCATATTCCTTCTCCTTTTTTTACAGCTGTTAATTCAGCTTTAAGTAAGTTTCTGTGAATTCTCCAATAGATTTTAGAATCATAATTTAGCCCGTTAACAAGAACAGTCTTGCCAAGGCCTCTTCTCAAAATTTCTTCATTCAGACTCACACTAAAATATCTACCCTTGAATAAAAAATAACACAAACCAATTATTTTTAAAAATTACTAGGCTACCCATAATATGCTTCTTACTTTAAAATCATTCTGCAACTTGAGTTCTCCAGAGAAAAGTAAAAAATGTAAAGCAAAGGGGTCCTTAAGAGCTTAAAACAGACAAAGCTAAATCCAAGAATTTCATTACTAGAAGAGACCGCTGTTCAAAGACAATTCACTCCTTCATAACATGTAGTTCTCCACAGGCTCACATCTCCCAACCCAAAATGTGTAGAAGCAATAAACAATGAAAAGGGTTCTGGGTTTTTTCTGTTGTTGTTTGGAGGGGGAATGGAGTACACCAGATAGGCAAAATGACAGGAGGCCACAGCAAAAGAAACTAAAGAAAACTAATGAAACTAAAAAGTAGACAAATGTAAAATGAACTGAATCATCATTGATCTGTTAAATTAGGTTCAGAATTCTAGTGTTTAGGAAGGCACTGGCATGTAAATACATTTTTTTTAATCCCATAAAATAATTAACATTAAAATAGTCCTGGCCTCTGAATCTTCATCCTTCAGTAAATTTCTTTCATGGAACACCTCACTGCCCAAGGAAACCAGCTACATGGAATTTTTTTGTCACTAATTTACAGTGTAAAGGGGATCCTGCCTAACTATTTCCACAGTCTTTCTACCTAACAAGATTAATTTTAACAAAGTATTAAAAATTTCATAGTTTCAATAGACAAGTAATTCACAGTTAAATTTTTTAAATATGAAAACTCCAGGTTAAAAGTAGGAAACATTTTCTAAGACCATCCAAAGGAATAAAGTAAACTTTTGTTCCTTGAAATGGAGGAACTTTTGGTAAATAATGATAATCAGGTAAGAAATATAGCTTAAACGGTTTATATTATTTGTCTCAATCTTTTAAATTTTATAGGCAGAACCAAAATCAGAATAATTAAAATTGACCTCACACAACAGCAAAATTCAACAGGAGAAGTAAATTACCACTAAACGCATAAAGTACATTTGGTCACCTTCCAGGAAACAGTATAAAGTAAAGACAGAGAAGATGAAGTGTGGACTCAGGAGCCAGGAAGACCTGGGCTTGAATACTGGTTCCTCCACTCAGTCACCCTGAGTCCTACCTGCAAATGGGAATAAAATGATCTCACAGGGTGGTTTTGAGGATAAATAAAATAGACTTCTCAACTGAAAAGAGAAGCTAATATTCTGCAAGGCCTTTGGGATCTTTTACATAATATTGTATATTAACTTAGTTTTCAGTGTAAGATGCTTCAACCAATCAGTATTGGATAATTCTTATTTTCAAAAAACTGAAAATGATCTAGACATGCAAAAATTAATGGATTTCATTAAACTTTCTATTAGAAAGTCAAGCAGCTTTTAATAATTAAAATGGTTATAATTCTAATCACTTTAATATGAGGTTATTGTTTTTTTCAGATTCTTCTTTCTTGTTTGTTATGTAACAGGGGACTTTAAAAATAAGAAAAACTGCTCTTAATCCTGTCATAATCGTATTTCAACTATTTCATTTTTCCATATTCTTTTCTTCAGTAATCGTCCACCAAAAGAAATTTGGAGGAATTACAGACTAATAAACTATGCTGTTTGGTACATGTTGTATGAGGCTAGGTCCTTCAGCCAGCTTTATTCTATGTGTACATTTGGCATGCACAGAATTAAATTACATTTAAAAAGTTAAAAAAGTAAAAAAAGCAATTTAGAGGAAGACACATCCAGGGACTCAGGACAGTGACAGGGCAGCAGCAGTGGAGTTCTGCAGCACCCGCAGTTACAGAATGGCTACGGCCGGTCACAAAAGTGAGGACACGCTGAGGCAATCTTCAGATGGCTGACTACTGATCATAAACAGGACTTCAATAGGCTCAATTTAAGTATGCCCAGTAGTATTAAATATGCTCACTGCTTTCAGAACTTAAAGACTTATATGTTAAGACCTACCAATCTACGAGGTACTGGGCCAGACTGAGCAATATTTACCTTCAGAAAACGCCCTTGCTCTTTGCAGATGCTAGTTGACAAGTCTCACTCAATGAGTGGTTTCTCATAACAAGTGTGATATATTATACTTACGCAAAAATAAATGTATAAGATACTCCTTAGGGGGAGGGTATAGCTCAGTGGTAGAGTGTGTGCCTAGCATGCACAAGGTCCTAGGTTCAGTCCCCAGTACTGCCATTGAAGAAATAATAACAATAATAAATAAATAAACCGGATTACCTCCCCCTACCAAAAAAAAACAGATACACCTTAAATTAGCAATGTCCAGAGTCATGAATAATTTGAAGTTTTTTCTTTTTCTTAATTCTCTATTTTTTCTATTATAAACATACATAACTAAAATTTTATAACAAAATTTATAAGTGAAACACCTGGTCATCTATACATAATCACTATAAGTAGTTCAAAAAGACCAAAAAAACCTCAGTCCATTATATATTCAAGGTTCTAACTAATGACATATCTATGTATAAATAATAAAAATAAAATATCACTAGTTATTTCTTCACACTACTTACCTTATTCACTAAAAGGTAGCAAAAGAGTGCTGAATTCTCCTTTCCAAGAAGTTGGAACCATAGTACTTGGGAAGGTTTTAGCTCTTTTTGTAACCACACCTTCCCAGTTTCAGTGAGTTCTACTCCCGCCAGCTTAACCAGCAAGAAACCACATGGCTCTTCTAAAAAGATTAAGTAAAAAAAATAAATAAATAAATAAAATAAAATAATAAAAAGATTAAGTAGAATAGAGTTTAGCTTTAATATCATGTTGCAAAAGCAAATTCCAAAGTCATATGGCCCCCAAAAAACAACCAGTTATATTCTGTGTACTTAGAAATACCCCATTTATTTCTATAGTCAAGTTTTCTTTAAAAATGATACAAGTATTTAATAGATGAAATAATTTCAAAAACTCATTTCAGTAAGCTCCAGAACAGGATGTTGGTTTAACCAATTTACCTTTTTTTTTTAATTTTCAGATTTATTTCTACGTATATATACACATAAAGCTATAGAGCCAAAGCTTTTTGGTTACAATGGACTTAATTTGGGGGACCTGAATCTTAGCTCTCCTTACAACAAAGTCAAAAGTCCATCTCTATCCTATAGAGCAAAAGTAGTGAATGGAACATAAGCTTTCAATTAATAAGCCATTTTTAAATGAACAAGATTATACTCTGGCTTCTTATTACATCATCCAAAATGGTGCTTGGGTAGCCACTTTCTAGTTCTACAATCATTTTATGGGTAAATATGTTTAACTAATGTAAATGCAAAATGGTCTCTTTCACATGAACAATTTATACCAGTTACAAAAATAGTATTAACACTATCATTACATTTGTATTGGTTAACATCTGCTGGGACGCATAACACATATGCCTGATTCTGTCAGTTATTAGAAGGCTGCATATATGGCCTTTAACGTCTATAGAAAATACTAAATACTAAATACTAAATACTAAATAAATAAATAAGTGAGGGAGAAAAGTAAGGTGAGAATTAAGGCTTTCTGAGGTTCCTTTCAGCTCTAAAATTTTGATTGTAGGTACCAAGTTGATAAACATCTTATCTTGTGATGTGAAGCCCACTCATAACAATATGCATATATGGCAATTACAGTGCTGTGGCACTGCACAACTTTTGGGGCAGATTCCCAATGAATACCATCCCTGGAGCTGTGCAGTGTACAGCCTGAACAATCAACAAGCAATGACCTTATTGTCTAAGCACTAATGAGTCATTACTATTTCAGATAGGAAAGACTTAAATTATTACAACATTATTACAACTGACAAGGTAGAGGACTTATGAAGTGTAAACCATCCTGGGAGCTGAAATGGCCAACAGATAAACATCCCAGGTAATCTTTCTTTAGGGAACAATAGTCATTCAAATTGTGTAAGTTCTGTTTGATTTATTAAAAGAATCAATCACGTCAGGTATGTTCATGGGGAAAAAAAATCAATCCTATTCCTTTACAGCTATATCTCATTGAACAGAGTGCTATTCATTCATCTTAGGGTAAAGAAGTAAGAACCCCTTACTACAGAACACTGAAGTAATATTAAGAAGATCTTTAAATATAACTCAATTAATTCATTCAATAAATTGTGCCAAGTCTCTGTTGGCTAACAATTATTTTTCTAGGAACTGTGAATAATGAGATAGAAAGGAAAAGGTCCCTGACCACCAGGGGCTCACAGTTTAGTAGGAGGATATAAACCTAAGTACATAATTACAGGAAAATGTGTTTCAGTACTGTAATTGCAGTGTGTACAAATTGCTGTGGGGCACAGGAAAAAAAGAGGCTAATTCTGCTTGGGACTTAAGGAGAGCTTCCCAGAAGAGTTGACATTGAGCTAGATCCTAAAGAATTTACAGGAGCTAAGGCACTCCAGGCAAAGAACCGTGCCCAGGGCATGAGGACACGTGGACATGGCAGGAAGGTCTGTGTGGCTGGGGTCTTTGCCATGAAGCAGGGACAAACGGGAACTGCAGCAGGAAAGATCTGGTTTCTGCCCAGCCTGCCAACCTCCTTTGGGGCCACTTGTCCCTTCTGCCCCACGCCCTGGCCACATGAGCTTTCATGAGCCACGCTCACTCCTACGCATGCTCTTCCTCGCCAGGCCCCTCCCACTCTTCTGGTCCCTGATTAAACAGCAGCTGCTCAGCGACCACAATGTGTATTGGTTCCCCCTTTGCCAACCTCCAGTAATTCTCATCCTTTTTTCTTCATAGCTTTTTGGATAAGTTTTCATTTGTTTGTTGCCTACCTTCCACCTGGACTGTAAGCCCAGAGGGGTAGATGGTCTTGTTTGTTTCACTCAGCACATAAAGCTGGTATAGAGCCTAGAACATAACAGGGGCTCCGTATTTGTGGGATAAATGCTTGAATGCCTGAATGAACTACCAAGTGGTTGAAAGAAAAAAGGAGGGAAGGAAGGAAGTAAGGAGCCAAATTAAACAGTTCCTTGTATATAAACCATGAGTTTGGACTTTCACAGACAAGGGATAGTTATTAAAACTTAAAATGACATTTTTTGCTTTTTTATAAATAACTTTTAAAAAAGAAACACTAAAATAGTTACTTAGTGTCAGCATTTTTGCACCTTACTTACTTCTCCATGAAGATATAATAGGTACAGTAATGGGAATATGTTCAATTTCCAAACCATTCTCGGTTATGCGGCGAAGTCGTCCTCGTAGTTTAACATTTCTTCTTATAAACTCTACTGGAATATCTGAAGAACTTGTGAATTTTGATGTCTGTTGATTTACAAGGAGAAAAATGCAATATTTTATTACTATTTTCATTTTAAAATTAAGTATGTCAAATTCTCCAAACATTTCAAAGAAGACACTACCACCGAAAATTCTGAATTTGGTTCTGAATTTTATATTAATATTAATATGATTTAACAGAAAATGTCTACAGGAACATTATATAGAAATCTTTAGTCATAATTTTACTATTTCAAGTTACTATATAGGGAACATTAAACAAACTCCTAACTTCTAAAAGCTTATGTCCTCAAAATATGACACAATTCATCAAAAAGCAGTGAGTCTGAGCCTGGCCCCACACAAATCAGGTTAAACAGTCACTATTCTATTCTACACATGCACCATCTGTTCATGCAGGTACTGCTGGAAGGATCTGACCAAAGCTGAGCAAGTTAAATTACAACTCCTAATCAACAAGTTTTTTTTTTTCTTACTTTTTATCTCATAGGAGAAAAAGGCAAAAAAATAAAATAAAAAAGACCAACAGTGGGAATTTATTTAAATTACCTAACACTTAGGTAACACCCTGGGGTTAAGGTTAGTCAACATTTTACACCTATGTCTTCCACATTAACAGTAGTGTAGGGACAAGCTTCATTCATAATCAAGGCTAAGTAAAAGCCTCAAATATATAGAAAGATAAATTGGTACCCAATTTCCTAAAACAGTAAAGTTGACCTAAACATTTAAAAACAAATTTCCACACAAGAAAAATACTGTAGCAAACAAACTCAGGATGTGGACCATTCAATGGCATAAATGACTTAGTTGCTCTAACAAATCAATGGCTTGAGGAAAATAATGAGGGGGAGGAAGGTGACAGCAGACTGTTATAAAATAAATGAGACTTAAGAGATATAACAAACAGATACCGTATATGGATTGTTTGAATCCTGATTTGAACATATCACCTATTTTAAAAAAGACACCATTGAGACAATCATGGTCTGGGTATTAGATGATACAAAGGGACTATTAATTATGTTAGATGGGATAATGTTCTGGGAGAGACACTGTATGTCTCCTGATGCAGGACACAGGAAGTAGTACACACCATCACCTTTTTTCACTGAATCTACTAGAGGAACACGAATCCAGATTGTAGGACATTATATAAGACAACAGCTTCTTGGAGGGAGGGTGTAGCTCAGTGGTAGAGCACATGCTTAGCATCCATGAAGTCCTGGGTTCAATCCCCAGTACTGCCATTTTAAAAAAATAAATGAATGAATAAATAAACTTAATTACCTCCCCCCAAAATAAAAAAAAGAAAAGAAAAGAAAAAGTTATTCACAAGAGGCAAAAATTAAAAATAGAGTCAGAGTACTCCTGGGCATATATCCAGAGGGAATCTTAATTCAAAAAGATACATGCACCCCAATGTTCATAGCAGCACTATATACAATAGCCAAGACATTGAAACAACCTAAATGTCCATTGACAGATGACTAGATAAAGAAGCTGTGGGTATACTTATACAATGGAATCCTACTCAGCCATAAAAAAAAAATAATGCCATTTGCAGCAACATGGATGGACCTGGAGATTGTCATTCTAAGTGAAGTAAGCAAGAAAGAGAAAGAATATACCATATGATATCATTTATATGTGGAATCTAAAAAAAAAGGCAAATGAACTTATTTGCAAAACAGAAACAGACTCACAGACATAGACAGCATACTTACAGTTACTGGGGTAGGGAAGGAGGTGGGAAGGGATAAATTAGGAGTTTGAGATTTGCAGATACTAACTAATTTATATAAAATAGATAAACAAGTTTATATTGTATAGCACAGGGAACTATATTCAACATCTTGTAGTAATTTATGGTGAAAAAGAATATGAAAGCAAATATATGTATGCTCATGTATGACTGAAGCATTATGCTCTACACCAGAAATTGACACAACATTGTAAACTATTCAATAAAAAAAAAAATAAAAAAAAAATGGAGTCAGAGTAAAAGTTTAAAGGAGACTAAAAAGCCATGAACAACTAAATATAGGATGGAATATTACTCAGCCATAAAAAAGAATGGAATTTTGCCATTTGCAACAGTGTAGATGGACCTAGCTGATATTATGCTAAGTGAAATAAGCCTGAGAGAAAGACAAATACTGTATGATAACAATTACAAGTGAAATCCAAAAAAAAAAAGACAAACGAATAAATATAACAAAACAGAAACATAGTCATAGACACAGAGAACAAAGAGGTGATTGCCAGAGGGGAGGGGGATGGGGGAAGGAGAGAAATATGTGAGGGAGATTAAGGGGTACAAACTTGTAGTTACATAATAAATGAATCACAGGTATGAAATGTGCAGAGTGGGGAATACAATCAATAATTATGTAATGTCTTTCTATGGTGACAGATGATAACTAGACTTATGATCATTCTGAAATTTATTGAAATATCAAATCACTATGTTGTGGGACAGGAAGTAATGTAGTATTGTAGATCAATCTTACATCAAAAACAAATTCACTCATAGAAACAGGTAACATTTGTGGTTATCAGAGGGGGAGAATTTGGAAGTTGCAAACTTCTAGTTATAAGATAAAGTACTAGGGAGCTACTATACAACCAGATTAATATAATTAACACTGCTGTATGTTATATATGAAAGTTGTTAACAGAGTAAATCTTAAGAGTTCTCATCATAAAGAAAAAAATTTTCTTTCCATTTAATTTTGCATCTATATGAGATGATGGATGTTCACTAAACTTACTGCAGTTATCATTTTATGATGTATGTAAGTGAAATCATGCTGTATACCTTAAACTTACACAGTGCTGTATGTAATTATATCTCAGTTTTTAAAAAAAGAGTTCAAGGCACTAAAAAAAGAGATAAAAGTTCTGAAATTGGAGGCTGGGTGAAAAGGTAACAGCTAGTAAAGACGCAGTATGGTAGAGTAATGTGGTGCAGTCAATGATAATGCAAAACAGTACAGAGATAATAAGTGAAGGAAATAAATAAATACAGGAGCAATAGCCCCATCCCACTTAATGACACTGAAATTACATCCTAAGGCAACAATCAGGTACATTAAAAATTACTAATAAATCTTGAATTACCAAATGGATTTTTACAATGTCTTAAAATATTATTGAAAGGGCAAAAAAATACACTAAGGGAAAGCATAAATTATTCCACTCTAAGGGACATAATTCAACTGTCATTTAAACCTAAAGCCACTATAGAAAACACTTTTGAGATCTGAAATGCAAATTGAGCGATTATATCGTTCTAGCAGGCTAAATCTTTTTCAGATTCCTTTTTATCCACAGAGAAAAGTGATTATGGAAATACAGGCTGTGCAATTACATTCCATAAAATCCCGTGGATGTGTTACTTTTAAACCAAGACCTTAAAGTATGTTCATTGTTTTAAAAAACTATTTAAAAGCTTCTAATATGAATAACATAATGATACACTGCTTAAGATAAAAAAAAGTCTGAAGTGAGAAAAATTGACTATCTATTGCTTATTCAAAATGTCTTTTTCATATTTTAACTTACCAGTCGGACGCTTCTTAGAAGTAACGTTACTCCAGCTATGGCCATTACAGTGCTGATGCTCTTCAGAAAGAGATTTAATGATTAATTCTCACTAATTATTATTCACAGTAGTAAAAGTACTAATTAGAAGATTAAAAAAAAAATCCTTTCTACACCTAACTACCCAAATAAGGCATATCCTTCAACTAAAGGCCCACTTCTTCCCAAAAAAAACTAACTGCCCACCCACCCATTAATTTTCCCCTTTTTCTCCCAAACCATCTGGCAAGCACAGTAATTATATACATAATATTGTACTGTTTTCTATTGATTATACTGCTTTAACCGTAAGTTCCTTGAATATATGAATCAGTCTAATACTTCTTGTGTAAGGCCCACAGGAACTCCATAATCCTGAGTCTGCAGGGGGAATTTAAGTATCTGGTAGAAAACTTTATCACCAAAATCTTAAAATAGAGCACCCTGGGAAATACATGTGGGCAAACAGTTGGGAAAAACTTAGCGATGTTTTTAACGTGCTTCATGGAAACTGAAATGTACCTAAAGATGTTTAAATAAAAATGATCTTGCAACTCCCTCATTGACAGTGGTCCTCTAACACGTCTTCCCTAAGCATGTACGAAATGGAGTTGAAAACCTACACAAGGGTACATTCTGTGATTGGGTTATTTGGAATACTAACTATATCCATGTGCTAACTTAAACACTGTTTCCTCTCCCATTCCTGCTCAGGTTATTTTTTAATTTGAAATTACCCATGAATTTCTTCCTGCTTAACTGGGAGAACCAAGGCCTTGTCAATTAAGATACGTATATATATATATATATTTATATAAAACACATATAATACGACTCATCAAAGCTACAAATATTTATCTAGCACTAAGTGGCAGGCACTACTCTAAGGACTGACGCTGCACTGGTGTGTGAAAACAGACAAGGTCCTGGCTCTAGCGCTGCTTGGCTGCAAAGTATTTGCAAAGCTGACGATCCTACTCAACTTCCCAGCAGAATTCAACACAGTTAATCATTTCATCTGAAAACATTCTCTTCTCTTCCCTTGGCTTCCAGGACACCTGCTTTTACTGATATTCCTCCTCCTCCCTGTCTGTTCCTTCCAAGTTTTTGCTGGCCTCCTCCTTTTCACTCCCCCAATTTTAAACGTCAGAGAAGCCCCCAGGTCTCAGTTCTAGGGCTTCTTCAGGAGCTTTTCTAACTCTCTCCAAGACATCATCCAAGCTTTAAATACTACTTAAGGTTTATGAAGCTCATTCCCAAAGTTGTATGCCCAGTTCTGATCTACTTTCTCACATGATTCCTCTGTCTAGTTGCCTACAACATGTAGTTACGTTTAGAAGTCTAATGACCATCTTCAAGTTCACATCTTTACTGAGAAAAGTTCACATGTGCAATAAGCTCTCTGGATTTTCCCAACAAATCATTTATCCCAACTCGTCCTTAGCGATTTACACCACCATCCACGAAGCAGGCAGCCCCCTTTGATTCCTCTCTTTTTCACAAAGAAAAAAATCATCACCGTGGTCTTGGTCACAGTCCTCTCTAGCCTGGTCGCCTAAGACGTCTCCCGCCCGTGTTAGAACCCTGTAGCCTCTCGCTTCATTTTTTAAAGATAGGAACACCCCTCTCTCCCCAGACCTACTACTGGAGCTACGCGCCCTCCCTCGGCTGCTCTCCAGGACCCGCCGGCGCCCGGCGCTGGGCTGAGGCTCGTTCTTTGAGGTGTCAAGCCCGGCGCCGAAGCGCGCCCCGCGCGGCCCCGCACACGCGACCCCGGCCGGGCAGCCCGGCGGGCCCGCTGCCGGGGCCTCCCCACGACGCGTCTCCATCCGGCTCGCGCCGCGCGGCCCCGCGCCCACCAACTGCCCCGCCGGCGGGGTTGCGGTACCCGGACGAGGCGCAGGTGGTCGTCGGCCCACTGCGAGATTCGCGCCACCACGTTGGGCGCCGCTCCGTCTCGGTCCGGCGGCGGCGAGGCTGGGGCCGCGGGCCTCCCCGCCATGTTCCCGGCCTCCTGCGAGCCCGCGCCGCCTCCTCGACCGGGCGGCAGGGGGCGCCGCTCTCCGCAGGCGGGCGGACGGCAGCATCCGCGCTCCTCTCGCCGGTGGGGCCGCCGCGCGAGATCACGAGTCTCCTCCGCAGCCTAGGAGTGGCCCGACCGCCGGCTATTCGCGCCTTTCTTCGCTGGGGGCGGGCGTCCCAGCCCGTTTGGAGGCATCTTCTCTGTGACCCCCAGCATTTATGCAGGGTTTTCCCACAGCGCAGGAGATCTCCGTGGGTCGGGGATGGGAGCCGCAGGATTCCCGGCCAAGCTGGTGGAAGAGGTAACTTTCAACTCCCTTAACTCAGTTCAGTGTGGGTAGTACGTGCCCCACAAGAAAGAAAATTTAAGTAGACTGTACCTTCCACCTGCTTCCAAATATAACAAGATGCATATTTCTTATAGTTGAATTGTGTTTTCAGATTGTCACAGCTGCTTCTTAAGTCTAATATCAGATGCTCTAAATTGTTAATTGATTAAGTGTAAGGAGCGGACATATTCCAAAAATCAATACATGGAAATTAATTAAACTTGTTGTGGTAATCATCTTGCACTATATGCATATATCAAATCATTATGGTGTACACCTGAAACTAAGAAATGTTATATACAGCAATTTAAAAAAGAAGTCGACATTTATAAGCTGCGGTACACTGTAAATTATATAATATTCGTGTAAAAAATTTGTGTCTGAGTCATGGACAGCTGTGCAAGAAATCTTTAACTGGGATTGTCCCTGAGCTGAGGGATTGGGGGTAGGAATGGGAGGGAAGTTTCACTATTTGCCAGCTCTAATAAAACATTTTGCAGTAACAGAAATGTCTTATACTTGAACGGTCCAATTTCGTAGGTAATAGCCATGTGTGCCTACTGTGTGCTTGAAATGTAGCTAGTGTAACTGAGGAACTGAATTTTTAATTTTACTAATTTTAATTAATTTAGTCACTAGTGGCTAGTGGCTACCATATTGGACAGTGCAGGTATACTGTTGGAAGTTTTTTTAATTTATGCTGCCTTTAAAAGTCAAAATAGATTATGTTGATTCCTAATATGAGGATTTCGTTCAAGGAATAAAATATATTGTCTCAGCCAATGGAAAGTAAATACAATAGCAAACACTTAAATCTTGCTTACTATTGTGCCAGGCACTGTTCTAAATACATTTCATATATTAACTCCTTTGCTCCTCATAGCAACTTTATGAGGCAGGCACTATTATTAATCCAGTTTTAAAGAGGAAGCACTTACGGAGTCATTAAGCCAGTAGCCAAGGTCACCCAGCCAAGAAGTGGTGAGCTGGGATGTTGTGCTGGGATTCAGCTCAAGCCAGTTGGCTCAGTCTGTGCACTTAACCACAACACTGATTCCCACAAAGGTAATCAGCTGAATCACGTAAATTCCTATAATTTCCAGTGAAAGTACAACCCAAATTATATTGGGGAAAATCCAAATAAAAAGATACACTACAACCAAAATCCTTAATCACTATTTCAAATAAAAACAAAAATTCTGTACGTTAACAAATTTTGAATAGCTTTAGTTAATAAATGAAAAAAATAAGATTTCTTCATGGGCAATTATATGCCTAATTCTGTTTCTTCTGCTTTTCCAATATCCTGTATCTCTTACCTCTTTTCTTCTCCCTCTCACTGTCCTAGTTGAAGACAGCCCAGTTTGTTCTCCCTACTTTCCATCCCAAAGTCCTTTTTTCTATACCCCAGATATTAGCCACCTGGTTGACTCTAAGTGCTCTAGATTTCTCGAAATGTCCTTCTCAGTATTTCAGCATCATCCCACTAACCATTGATGTGAGAAGTGTGGTCCTTGCCCCAGGATTTCTATAGGTTAACAGAGATTTAACATTCTCCTGGATTGCTCCACCAAGGGACCCTGCTCCTTTTGCTGCTGGTGACCTCAGAGAACTCACTGGATATGCTGCTTTTGCGAGTAGAGAGGTATGCACAAAAAGCCACACTTTTAGATTCCCTGCCCATCTCTTAATTTCCCACAATACCATAGGCACAAAGACTGTGTCTATATAGACTTTTTTGGAAGTCTTTTGTTTTGTTTGCGTTTTTTTTTTCTTTTTTGGAAGTTTGATATTAATTAGGTGGAATTACATTTTCTGACTCACTTGGATATTAATGTGAATTTTCTTAGAATCAAAAGAAAAAGAAAAAAATTGAATGGGACCACTCACAAAAACACCCCAGTTTCTAGCCTGATTTCCGGTTTTAAAGTCAACCATCCCACTTCTCTAACACACCCATTGTTATGGACTGAATGTTTGTGTCTCCCCCAAATTTTCTGCTGAAATTCTAACCCTCCATGTGCTGGTATTAGGTCTTTGGGAGGTAATTAGGTTTAGAGAAGATGGTGAGTGTGGAATTCCCATAATGGGATTGTCTTTAAAAGAAGAGGAAGCGAGACCAGAGCTTCCTCTCTCCCTGCCTTGTGAGCGCACAGAGAGAAGGTGGCAGTCTGCAAACCAAGAAGAGGGCTCTCAGCAGGAAATGAATCTGGTAGCATCTTGATCTTAGACTTCCTAGCCTCCAAAATTGTGAGAAATAAATGTCTACTGATTAAGCCACCCAGTGCCTATGGTAACTTGTCATAGCAGCCTGAGATAACTAAAACCTTATATACTTGAGGATCAGGAGGTGAGGTCAAAACGTCCTTGCTCCCTAAAGTACTACCCTCCCCCCACCCTCTTCAGGACTGAGGAGTGATCAAGGCTGTCATCCTGTGATCTCCAGGTCAATCTCTCCTATTCACTGAAGACTTTAGCATCTGACTTAATGCGTTTCTCTTCATCTCAGTTCCTTTCATCCTCATCTCTCAGGTGGTTGGCTGTTTCATGCCAGTGACTTTTCCCTCTATCCTACGTCAGCCATCCACTCCCACGATTACACCCTGGATCTTGTCTTCATCAGAAATTACCACACCTGCAGTCACAGCCCTAACACCTCACCCTCCCACCACAAACTCCTCTTCTTCTGGCTAACTTGTAAAAATATCTCATAGCAATGATTCTTTGAGCTCATTAAGATGACCAATCCGCTCAGTCACCATGTCCTACTCATCAGTCCCCTCTGTCTTCAGCACCCATCTTACCCAGCTTAGACTCTGTGATTTAGCATTATAATCATTTCCTTGAAAATAGGCTCAACTCCAGTTCCCCTCTGCTTCCTCTGCACTTGTCTGGCAAAACCCCCACACTGAGTTACATCTAAACTTCAGCAAACACTTGGAGCTCAGTATGGGGAGATCTTTAGATTTTTTTCAAGAGAAGCTTCAGATCTAAACATCTATGTGAAATCATCCTATTTTGAAATTAAAATTAACTGTTGGTGACACACTGTGCTGGGCAAAGACTATGCCTTGAGGCAGAGATCACAGATTTCAGTTTATTATTTCTGTTTTAATGGCTTTCCATTATGTTTCAAGTAGTGTCAGAGCTCCTTGGCTCACAGACAGGTTGCTGCATAATCAAGGCCCTGTCTATCTTTTCTTTCTTACTCCCTACTTCACTCATTGTGCCTCAAAACACACTCAGCACCCTGACCTCTGTCTGCACACAACCAAGTTCATTCCTGCCTTAGATCTTCTGCACTTACTGCTCCCTCTTCCCAGAATGCCCTCTTCCCTTTTCCCCTCCCCACCCTATCACCACCACCAAGCTGGCTCCTTACCCTGTAGGTCTCAGCTTAAATATCACATCCACAAAGAGGTCTTTTCTAAACACTATCTCAAGTAGGTCCAAACCACACAAAACATAAAATTTAATTTGTACTTTGATAAACTTGTTGCCAGCAATTAGGTTCTTGTCACAGAAAGAATTCAGAGATGAGACTAGGAGGTCAAGAAAGTAAAATGGGGATTTATTAAGGGATAGGTAGTATGTTTTCAAGGGGAGAGTGGGCAGGCTCAGGTGAGCAGCTGCCCTGAGTTTCTTTGGCAACAGAGAGTATAACAATGAATGGGCAGAGTATCCACTGGGGAGGGAAGGGTTTTGGGGTAATACTCCCTGCTTTTCATCCCAACTCCAGCTTCCCTGGGGAAGGAGGGATTTTTGTCCTTATTTAGCCTGCATCAGAAGTGTCATGGTGTTGGCGCATGATCGGTACTTCTAATCTGCAAGGCTAACTTTATTGTAATAAGGTCATAATGAACAAAAGGTTATACTCGGACACTGGACATTCCTGCCTTTTCCCACATTTCTTTGTCGGTTTCCAGGCCACTTGTCACCACGAAATGTGTGATCACTTATCAATGTGTGATCACTTATCAGTCCTGAGGTTCCTGCTTTTCTCGGTCTGCCGTGATGTTCACATGATGTAGGGTTTCCTGTCATTTGGCCCGTGCCCCGCTTTCTCCGCTCATATCTAGCTATCTAGCTATCTGCCTGCTTCAATAAACCAACAGTTAGGCTTTCCTTTTTATTCCCCTCCTTCCCCACTAGCCTGCAGGTCAGGGACTGTGTCTCCTTACTATGTCTGTGTCTGTGACTGCATGGCCAGTGCTGAGCATATTTCCTGATACACAGTGAAACAGAGCAGGACCCTGTGGGGGCCTCCCTGGTACAAATCCTGTCCCTGTCCTCTGTTTCTTGTTTGTAGAAAATAGGCTTCCTTCAGCCTCCTTGACCCTCCCTGAGTTCCAAAGGGCAGATTCAAAACAGATTGCTAATCAGGGAAGGGAGGGAATGGAGAGCCCAGGGAGGAACTGTCAAGAAACAATAGTACAGCCTTGGGGCAGGGTCCATGGTTCCTCCTCAAGGAATATACATAACAGTACCTTTGAGTTCTGCTGCAGGAACTAATGCCCCCACCCAGGAGGAGGATGGCAAGTCAGGCTGAGCATAAGGGTGAGCACCGCCCTGTTACCTCACCACCAACCGCTCAGAGGAAATGCACACACCCTGCAGCCCTCACCCCAGGTTGCCTATAAAAACTTTTCCAGCTAAACCATCAAGGAGATTGGGTTTTTCAAGCATGAGCTCCCTGTCCTTTCTTGGCCCTGCAATAAACATTTCTCTGCTCCGGTTTGTTTGGCTTCACTGTGCATTCGGCACACGGACTTTTGGTTGGTAATAGGATCAGAAGTTCATTAATCCTTATGAATATTATTATTAACCTATCTCTAGTGGAGTATAAAGCAAACTAACAAACTGACTTCCCAGATGTGAAACTGTTTGCTGATTCATTCTTTAATGAATTTGCTATTTCATTCTTTAACTTGAACCTAGAAGCTGTGCCCCAGGAAGGAGGCTGATAATCTCAGAAGAATGGACAGACCCTCCTAAAGATTGAGGTTAAGAGGAATGTAGCACCCTCTAAAACGCCCTGATTGTTATCACCTTTTCTGTCCCATCCAGTTTTTCTATAAAACCTCAAGACCCCAACCCCAAGATGGGCTCACAGTCTTTCAGGCAGTAGCCTGCAGTGACTCCCTTTGCCAGGCAAAGCAATAAAGCTGCTCTTTTCTTTGCTCACAGAACTCTGTCTCCGAGTTTGAATTCACTTTTTGGGGTGCAGAGGCTGATTTTTGGCAACACTAGAAACTCAATTTCTGTCTCATTGTGTATTTACTCTACTGAATACCAACACATCTCCCCAACACAACCTCCTAAAAACTGTAATTGGTGCAAGTGTTTTCATCCTTATCGAAAGTTTTTCATGCCAAGACACCTAGGAGACAGACTGATGGCTAGTCTCCACTTCCCCTTTTTTTGTTTTCTTGTTAGTAGAGGTACTGGGGATTGAACCCAGGATTGAACTCTACCACTGAGCTATACCCTACCTCCCGACTGATAGCTGGTCTATAAAGTCATCTTTCAGTCAGAGGCTCCCGTCTCTAGCACAATCAGCTGGAGTCTGTATGACAAGGTCAAGTGGTCAAAAACATAGCCACTTAAACTTAAGGGAAAAGCTTGATTTCCTTTGTCAAGCCTGGGGCTCTAAGTAAAGCTTTTGCCCTCAGAAGGGGATGTGGGAAGCATACAAGAGATAAAACCTCCTCTCCAGAGCATTCTCCTAAACAAAATTACTCTGCCACCTCAATTTTTTTCACTGCCCTTTCTTTGCTCAGTAAATTATGAACCTATACAGGAGAAAGACATGTCAAGAAATGTTTATTCTTTCCACAGGGTACCTTTTGGCAGAAAAGATAATCAATAAGTTTGTTGAATCAAAGTAAAAACCAAAATAAGAATCAAAGACTATAACCAACATAAAAAGGAGTGTGTGGACATATTTCTGTGTTGTCACCTGTAATCTTTAGATCATTACATTCAAGACTTAACTATTCTTACAGCATTTTCCTATTTATAGTCCATTGTTTTGCCATTCCACTCTATCATGTAATAAGCCTAATTTAGAAAACTGGATAGTGAAACTCAAGTGTTTGCCTCCTGGGGTTATCATTGCAGTACTTAGCTCTTATTAAGTTTACATGCACTGTTTACTTTTACTTCAAGGCGTTAGTCTGGCAATTAAATCTACCTAAGGAATTTCTGGCAGATCATAGCAAATTATATACAGACAAAATCTTTACTATATTAATATATATCCCTTAGTTTAGCCTTTGCGTTAGGACCATACTTAATGTGTGTGCTCTTTTGTTGGCCAAGAATAGAGATTTGCTTTGTCTATTTCAAATAAAAGAGGTCCTCCCAGTGTAAATGCTTGGAGTAGAAATAAGAGAGAAAGGAATCTCACAAAATTATTCTACTAGGAATCTCAGACACTGGAAAATGACCCCAGTGAAGCTTCAGGAATCACATCGGTGGGGATTTACGACCCTTCAGGCTAATGCTTCACTATCAACATGATCTTACTTCTCTCTTCTTCCATTTACACTTTCCTTCCTTCTTTCTTTCCCATTACAAAATTGACTTCCTGACCCTCTTCTCTATCACTGGGGTGACCACACAATTTAAGATCAAAACCAGGACAGTTTTCAGAATAAAAAAAATGCTAGTAATAATTTTGCTAGGACCACAAGTATAAACTTGTATTGTTGTAGAAACACAGGAAATTCAGTAACTGTTATCTACGTCATAGTTTATGCCGAACTATAGTTTCTGCATCCTTGAAATTTCAGCTTAATCGGTACAGCAAAAATCCCTGGGGCTTCTGAGTGGCCAGTCTCCACTCACTGCCTCCAGGCCAGTAACAAGGCCAGTCTCAGAACAATATGAGCAGAAATACACCAAACCTGCCAAGGTAGGAAATACCTTATTCACAGAGAAAATTAGAGAACCATGCTTTAGCAGGTTCCCAGCAGGACCTGGGAAAACACTCATGAGAGTGAATCTTGTTGAACTAGGGAAGCAGAATACAAGGCTAGTGGGCATCCTGGGAAGGACACCTAGAGCCAACTGTACTACGTAAGAGGGATGATTCCTTAAATCAAGGACACGACGGCAGCCTACATTAATTAAGGGGAGATGCTAGACTGCCTTGGCAGAGTACTAAAGATTGGATTGTTAAAAAAAAAAAAAAAGGACTGGAATGCAAGAATGGGGTTACTACTCAAAACCAGAGAAATCACTATCTGAATATGTTTTCTCGATACTACTTTCACTTGGAGGAAAAATCAATGTTTAACATCAACAGCCACCAGGAAAACACAAATTAAACTACAATGAGAGTTTGTTCTCCAAAATTACACGCATTCAAATACTGTGTGTGCACATGGGTGAATGTATGTACATGCGAGAGGTGCATTAAACACAAAGAACAACTGGGAAACTATTCCAGATTGAAGTAAGCTATTATTCTTACATCCTAGTATGTTT
This sequence comes from Vicugna pacos, assembly GCF_048564905.1. NCBI lineage: Eukaryota > Metazoa > Chordata > Mammalia > Artiodactyla > Camelidae > Vicugna > Vicugna pacos. The sequence goes on from NC_132987.1 coordinate 31,303,907, forward strand.
TCTTGAGTGGAAAATAGACAGTAAAACTGCTGTTCCTTCAGGAATTAGAAATAACACTGCATATGCTCTTAGGAATGAATGTCCCATCATGTTTCATCAATGCAGAAATATCTTTGAGATCCAATGCCCTAGAATCTCTGTGTCCCATAACTTTGTCCCACATCTGCAGGGCCAAGTAGCCATGGCTGAAGTCTCTACCACTGCTGAGACTTCTCACTTCAGAGTCAAAGAACTGCTGGGAAAGTCAGAAAACTAGACTGACTAACCCCACTTAGAAGTTATGCTATCTAAATGAGACAGCCTGGGGCCTGGTACCCTTTGTTGAAATGCTTGACCTGGGCAAACATCTTGAGCAACAGAATACAAAGCAACTATAAGGGACTAAAAATAACTGGGTACACAGAGCAGTTGCTGCAAATTATAAACAAGATACAAAAAGACCAGAAACCCAACTGCAACTTCTGAGGTGTTGGGAGCAAAAGCAGGGCACTGCGCATGATCCCTGCACAGGGCACCACCAAGGAGGCGGGATTACCACCTAAGCCATCAGCCTGGCCCCATCCAGGGATCTGCCCCTACCTTCACCCCATTTATGGGACCACCTCTCCCGGACTTAGGGAGCCAGCAAGGGAACCTGTTACTTGTTTTTGCTTCCTCGTACTGCAGCACAAGTTCCAATAAAACTTGGCCTGAATTTCTCCTCTGATATCTTATTAATTAAGAAGTGCAAGAAACCTGACCAGTAACAAACTCTAAACTTAGCCTTGATTCGTTTGAATGCTTACCATTTATCTGTATCCCAAACCTTTTCTGTCTTTTCAGTTCAATTTTCTCACCCTTCAGTTTCTTTTTGACCTTTTATTTACTCATATTAAAATACCTGGCAAATTAATTTCAACTTTTCTCTCCTCTCCTCCATCAACAGATTCTTAATTTTCTCTCATATTCTTCTTTTCTCCAGTTTCAGAGGATATGTCTCTTCTGGCTAAAACTCTTATCCCTGCCAAATAATTATCTTCATTAAAGGTCACTTTTAAGGGGAAAGTATTTAAAGAATAGGAGATGGCATGAACCAAGAGGCGTAAACAGGAAATTGCAATATTGGTTCAAGAATGAGCTCCAACTATTTCTTGAGGAATTTTGTCATCATTTGAGAGTCAACAGAGATGGTGCAAAAGATTCAGGATAGAATAATGTTGAGCTGTGTGGTGGGCTGGGTGAGTTGGTTTTGGGGCTAGAGCTCTGGCAGTTAAGTGATTTAAGAGTATGAATTTCAACTGGATTACCATAGTTGTAATCTGACTGCTACCTCCTAGCAGTCTGACTAGGACAAATCACTTACCTTCTCCATGTCTCTATTTGCTCTTGTGTAAAATAGGAATTACAATAATGCCTACCTTTTAAAATTATGGATTCTCATGAAGATTAAATAAGCTGTGATCCTGGGGATTTGAGAGTGAATGAAAACCCACTGCTAATTTTAGAGAAGAATATCCATGGGGCTTGCCTTGAATTTGGAGTTAGTACACAGTGTTCTTGAAATCTGGAATTATTTTACTGTGGCTGGTATGTAGATTAGGGAATGTGTTGGAAAATGTGATAAGATCACGAAGATTATTGATTCTATCACTTGGGGGAAGCAATTTATTGTAAAGAAAGGAGTTCAAAATTTCTGATTGCACTTTGGAAGAACCCTATAATATTTGTAGCGAGGAATATAGACACGAGTTAGAAGAACTGAGAGTAAGGAAGAAACATCGTAAGACTACTGCACAATCCTAGACTGACTGACAATTAAGAATTTCAAAAATACTTTGATATTCACCATGAGGAGTATGAGTGTTAACAAAACTCCAACTCTTAACTTTTGTTCTTATTTTTATCAGGACTGAAATAATGAAGAGTGTACCAATAGTTTCTTTTTTTCCCAAATGCAGTAAATGTTAATTTTAATAAAGAAAACTATTATCCTCATCCTGTCTTCTCCAGAACTTTGTCCTACAAATTGCCCCCTTTCTCCTTTGCACCCATGCTGGGCTCATTTCCCCAGCTCACTCACTGAACTCAAAAGAATGCTGTCTCAACTGCTTAGGATAAAAAGTGTTTGAAACAAGTCCCTATTCACACTCCTACCACCACCTTCTGATTAAAACTGCCTTCTCTTTCAAAGCTGTTCCACCATCCACATTTCCTCCATCATCTGCACTCAAAGGTTCATGTCCTTGCTTCCTATAGCATCCAACTGTCCTTTCAATTCACCTTCACAGTGTCTGGAATACATTTCCTCTTTTCCTTTTTCAATGCTACTATTCTAGTTTAGACCCTGTATACTCTGAAGGCCTTTAACTGATCTCTCCTCCAGTTTCATTTTATTAGACATCAGCAAAAAAAAAAAAAGCAGTCACTAATAAATCAATGTTTATTATCTGCAAAATCTTATCTTTTGCATTCACTGACTATATATACATTATGATCTATGTATAAGTCATTCTCTTAGTGTGGGCAGTATCTGATCAGCAGTTAAAATCTTTTGAAGACCAGAAAGAAATAAAAATTTTTAAAAACCTCTACTTTTTCTTTTGTCAGAAGTTATGAACCTAATAAAACAAAAATGTTTTTAAAACCATAAAACATCAATATTGAAATGGTTTCAGCATTTCTTTTTTCCTTTTAACCCAGAGTTTATTGTTAATGCTTTTGTAGTTTTTCATTCCCTGACTTACAGGATCTGATTTCTTCCCATAGACCTTCCAATTTTGCTCCAACTTAATCTCACTACTGAAATACTATTATTTATAATTTTCTCTACCCACAGAAGTGGACTTTTTTATTATCACCTTGTGAAGGAAAAATACTGCAAACCATATCAGTAAACAAAGAACGCTGAAGCCATCAAGTCATCAACAGCTGCCGCCACCCCTCAGGGAAGACAAGCCTGCAGCCCAGCCTCTGCAGCCACTCACAGTGGTGCACTCTAAGGGGACTCAGAATAAGAAAGGACAGGATACTGGCCCTAGATAGCTAGGTGCTTGTCAAAGGAATGAATTCAATGAGCCCAAATGTTTGCTTCCTCCCATACATAATTCTTTAACTTGAGATGCCTCGTTTTCTTTAGATAAAAATAACCTTTTATTGTTCCAACTATCTGGTCTTTGTTGGAAAGCTCCTATATACCCTAGCTCCTCCCCTACCTCTTCCGAGCAGTCCCTCAGAGAAATCGATAGGCTGTCATCCCGGCTTGAGTCCTCCCTCCAAATAAAACATAACTCTTAACGTTTAGCCTGCACATTTATTTCAGTCGACAACCTGAAACTGAATAACTTGGATAATTTGCCCCATTTAGGCTAGGAGAAAATATAAAAGGAAACAATCACTTGAGATAGAACTCTTGCTTCTAAAACCCAGGTTTTAATAATCCCAGACCTCTGGCCATAATATAACCAAAAAATATGAATTAAACAGAATATAAATTTAAGAAACATCAGATAAAACATGTTAAGTTCCATTTATCCACATTGTACTGAATGTACATACAAAGTTTCCGGAGCAGGGACAGATTTAATAATTCCTTTTAATAACCATACTGATTTCCTATACTCTTCAATTTTCAATCCTCACCTGGGTAATCAGTAAGAGCCAGGTTGATGACAGCTTATCAGACTGATGAGAGCCTACATATACCAGGGTTAGTACTATAGGTGAGAAACCTCAAAATATGAATCTGGGGACCTACAGTACAACTGTATGAAGCCCTCCTCTCTTCCAGAGAAAGGAAGATAAATCTTATCTCCTTAATTTAAATAAATTCTCCTTGGGAAAGATCCTGGGTTCTTCCTCTTTGGAATGTAAATACTTGTCTTTAGGAGGAAGATAAGACTTGTGTGTGTGTGTGTGTGTCAATTTACAACCTAGCATGCCTCCATGGTCCCAGGTCTCACCCTGTCTCCCTGCCCCCACCCCCAACTGGGCAGAGTGGAGATGTAAACAATCGTGTTATAGATTGAACTGTGTCTCTCCAAAATACTTATATTGAAGCTCTAATTTTCTTTGACTGTATTTAGAGATAGGGCCTTTTCAGAGGTAATTAAGGTTAAGTGAAGTCACAAGAGTGAGTCCCTTATCTAATGGCACTGGTGTCCTTATAAGACGAAGAGACACCTGGGATGTGTATGCAGAGGAAGGGACAGCAAGAAGGTGGCAGTTTCCAAAACAAGGAGAGACCTCAGGAGAAACCAAACCTGCTGTCACCTTGATCTTGGATTGCCAGGCTCTCTGTAACTGAGAAAATCAGTTTCGTTGTTTAAGCCACCCGGTCTGCGGCATTTTGTTGTGGCAGTCCAAGCACACTAATGTACTCTGGATGGTTTCTCACTATCTATTCAGCCACTATTTAATTTTGAAGGATTCTCTTTCAGCCCAGGTCCCCAGTTTCAGTAAAATTTTCTCAGAAAGCTCAAACTGTGCAGAAAAAAAAATTTTATCTACAGTCCCAAACTATCCTTTAAAGAAATTTTCAAAATTGTAACTGCTGAAGAAGCCAATATCCAAACACAAATGTTTCAAGTGAAATTCTTTGTAATCCCAAACTATCCATACATCATCTCCTCCTGAAAGAAAAGGGTTGTGCCTCCACCTATTTTCCCATTTGCTGAGGTTACTAATAGTACAACCATGAACTGACTTCATAAAAAAAGGGAAAAAAAAAAGATTTAGTGCTAAGTGTACATCTCTTGAAATTACTGTATTTGTTTTTTTTAATTGAATGAAAGATTCTTTAAATTCTATAGTGCTTTACAATTTTCAAGTTTCACAATGGTTTCATATAATCCCATCATATTTATAGTTTTTAATTATATAACATGAAGCTAATATAATTTTGACATGAATTATTTAAGGTAAATTTCATTATTACTTTATAAAAATGAAAACAAGAATCTTTCATTAATGTTTTATTTTTTAGAGATTGATTGTTAAATAATCATTTTATGCATATAAAAAAATCTAGAGGAATTATTTCAAATATACTCCAAATATTTAAACACTGCATAAATATCAAGCTTCAATGAACATATTTTAATAAACAAATGAACATTTCACATATACTAAAACACTTAAATAATAATGTTAAACTATCAAAGCTATGCTAGATCTTCCAAAAGAGCTAATAGATTATTTTGGATTGTCTAATTTTAATTCAAAACTGTACCTGGGTGCAATGATTTCATAAAAACCTCAACAATGACACCTTTCAACATTGAGTAGTTTTTTCAATTTTACACTAATCCTTGCAAAGGTATTATCTCAGGGCAACAATGGATATACTCACTGGTATAACCTGACAATGGTAATCTATCAATTTATCAAATATGCCAAACTAACTTTTTAAAACATCAAACTTTTGTCCCAATTTCATATTTTCCTAATTTTATAGTTGCATGTAATAAAAAATTTCAATTTCATTAAGTATAAGACTATAAAAAATAAACTTTCCCCAACATTAAAGGTAATTTTGATGAAAAGAATAGGCTTTAATATTAGTATCTTCTAACAGTAACTGATTTAGTTGTAACCAACGTGCTAAAGCTTAGAAACTTATGGTAATTCCCTAAGAATTATACCAGTATCTTATTCATTTCCATTATGTTATTTAATCATTATTCTCCACAGAAATTGTTATAAAAAGTTATGTCTAATTGACAACAGAAAAGTATTAAAATGTAGTAATGCTTTACCTCAATGATCCTTGATGACTTCATATGAACTATGCAATTAACATTGTTGATATTTTAAGATGATCTTTTAAATTACACTTTAAAAAGAGGAACTAAGATTAATCATAAAATTTTCATTCTGCTACCTAAAACTATTTTCTCCTACAAAATGTCTGCCCCCACCATGGTGAGAAAAAAAACAACTAAAAAAATAAACAAACCTCCTTAAAAGCAACCTTTATAATCCAATAGTCAAATAGTTCTCTTCACTTAAAGGAGACAGCATGAGACCTGTACATTAACTATTTTGCCCTGATACAGGACTTGCTTCTACCAAAACAGAATCCCAGAAAGGAATACTAGCTCTCCCGGCCCATTCTACCTTGCTAACAATTTAGAGGACTAAAATGAAGACTCTAATAGTAGTTGTGACAGGTAGGAAATGGGAAGGCTCTCAGCCTCAAACTAAATAGTGATTACATTAAAAAACTGACACTGTCAAATCAGGCAGAGATTAAACTGAAGTGCAAAAGAACATGGTCTTGACACAACATTGTAAACTGACTATACTTCAATAAAAATATATATGTATATACAAAAAAAAAAAGAACTTGGTCTATAATAGGTACTTTCAATCTTCTACGAAAAAATCAAATAATCTACCTTATTATCTACCAAAGACATTGGTTAAAAAAAGTCTCAGTAACTACAATGCATATCACCTTCTCTTCTGTAACTAAAATGGCTATCAAATATATTAATCCTATTTACTAGGAAATTATTTTTTAAAGCTTATTCTCTTTCTTTAATATTTAAGTAGAATACATTTGGGAAATCTGCATGAAATGTTCTCAACAAATTGGTTCTTTGTTTTTAGCAGGGTCTATGTTATATAGTTTTACTCATCCTTTCAAATACATGAAAAGACATGATCCCCTCCCAAATACAAAAACAAATCTGGTCTTACATTATATTAAATAATGATCTCAACCATTTAATATAAAAGGTACATTTTAGATTTCTGTTAACATAGCAAAATAGGATTAAATGACTAAGATCTGTCTTTTGTGGGGTGTCATTTGCCCTTACATCCTTCTTCTACCAATAAAGTTTTATCCGCTCTAATCCCTTCAAGATTCAAGTTCAGTACTACAAAGGCAGAGATTCTCTAGTTTTCATCATAGATTTTCCTTTTAACAAGGTTTTCAAGATGCTTTAAACAATTAGTTTCACAACTATTATCTCAAATATATGTTTAAAATTCATAGTACAGCTCATATTCAATAAGGCCATGGCTTGTACATTTTTCTGGATCACAGCCTGTTTAATATTTTAATGAGAACGCTCTCCAGAAAAACAAATTATTCTCCAGAGTTTTGCAATTAATTCAGGGGTTTCAAGGTCCCACTGACATCTGTTTAGGATAAAAATCCTTGCCATACAGGGATGAAATCAATAGGTTTAGATTGTAGGTTTAGATTTCAAAGGTTTAATATTTTTTAAAAATAGAGAAATCTATTTTAGATGTTGAACACATTTTTTATGATTGATTAGGCAAAATTAAAATATTCAGAGAGGAGGGAGTTTTTAGTCTTAACTAATCTTATAAGAACTTTTCAAACTCATTTTAGATTTATATATGTTGCAACCAATGTGCAGACAGAAATACTGACATAAAGAGATATATGTTTATATCCAATACTAGCCAGTAATGATATGATACATTAACTGGAAAATTAATATTCATACTTGAGGGTAGAGTTTATCAGGATCTATCAGTAAGGAAAAACACTCACACACAAAAATAGCAGTATTCTCTAGTAGATTTATAGCAAACAGATCCTCACATTAAGGTAGATCATTTGTAAGACACCATCAATGATCAACGTACGCAACACTGATATTAACACATCACTTTTGGCATGTATTACAAGCATGTACCCAAGTAACCAAATGACTATAATTCAAAACAATTATTCATTTCTAGGGCAAAAGCAATACATGGCTTTCACTTTACAGTTAAGGCTTAAAATATGTTTTAAAGCTTTAGGTCATTAATGATTTGTAGTCTTAAGTATGTTTGAAAGTATGTATAATTTGCAATAATGTGGGGAAAAATAAAGTTAATTATGGCAATGTGAGCTTCTTAATCCAAAAATTAAACATCAAAATACATGTCATATATGAGTTAAGTGGGTTTTCTTTATTCAAGTAAACATTCTGAGTATAATACATGATAATGGACAACCCATGTGACAAAGCACTGTAGTCTATGGTTTGGTGTGACCTTCTTGTCTCTGGGATGCTTTTCCAGGTGATTCTTCAGGATGTGACACTGATGCCCAACACAGGCTCTCCAATGACAATGTATGAGTTCTAGAAGCCACTGCCTCTATCTTTTCTTCAGATGCTGAGTAACATTTTCTCCCACCCATTTTATCCTCCATTATTTGTAAAAACCCCACTCTAAAATTCAACCTATGTTATTAAAATTAACAAAATCAGGCATTAGTATGTATGTTCCCACAAAGATAATAATTATTAAATAAGAGACATCTTCCTTTTTCTCTACCTTTTGAAAGATTTATATAGCCTCTAAAGAGTCAGAGTATTATATAACACAAAATACATGAAGAACCTTATTATCAGGTACATATAATATGTTGCAAATTGCTAAATTACTCCAAAGCTTAAGTCTCCTGGGATAGCAATTCTCCACCGGAAATTATAGTTTACAAACAGAAGGTTATGTTTTAATAAGTGGGAAAACAGTACCTAATTTGATATAAAGTAATTGTGAGATGTTTTCACATTAGTAAAGTGCTTAATTAAAAAAATCTTTTCCACCATGTAATTTGTCAAAGGCTCAAAATGTCTGTCTAAGTATTCGTTTCTAAAATTATAGTATTATTCATTTAAATTTTACTTAATCAGAAAGTTTTACTGTTTTTTCTCTTTCAGTAATAAAAAAAAACTACTTGAAGAAAAACGTTTTTTATTTTCAAAACTTTGCCATGAACATACATACAACATTAAATTTGACCCCCTCAAGAGCTGTCCATGTGCCATGAAGCACTGATGACAAAAAAAATATGTAAGCTTTAGGGTAAAAGTTAACAAGGAATCAAAATATCTTCCAAAAAGAGGGTGGGCAGGGGAGTTAATAAATTAAAAATCATAGTTTTCATTTTATAAAAAAATAGTTTGAATAATCTTATAAATCTTTACTGCTCACAAAAGCAGGAAATACATTTAAAATGTTTTTTTTAACACAGATTCATTAGTATAATGTGGTTATGATCAGAAAAATAACAACTAAAATGGCATTTCAGTGGTTTACATTCTCTTTTCAGCAAATTCCACATACAATTTAACCAATTTGCAACTCAAAATAAGATTTAACTGCCCAACAAGGCTAGACTAGGTGTAGTTACTATCTGAATATCAAGCTCTGTTCCATTTAATATATTTTTTCCAAACATTTAAATATAGCTCAATGACAGGTACTGATAACAATACTTGACTGCATGGTTACCGCCCATGACTACTGCATTGCAGTTTAAAACATGCTTTGGTCAGTAAATTACAAAGGTATAAATCAAATAACAAAGCCAGAAAAGTTGTTTTAGTACCAATTTCCTGACCTGAAGTAAACGTGAAATACAATGACAAGGCAAGGAAAAAATAAAATCAAATATACAGAGAGGTCTCTATTTTTTAACCATTTGGCATTTTATATTAATAATTTCCTGTTTAAAGTAATATTTTATACTCCTGTACACTGATTATCATAGCTCTCTGAGTTAAAACTAGACTATAGTTACCTTTCTAGAATGTCCAGTAGTGAATGTTATTACTTGCTTCTTTTGCACTTCCATGAAGATGGTCCTTCATCCTGTAACTTTTTAAGTTTTGGACCAAGAAAGAACCACCAACCAAATCCAATAAAAACACAAATAATGGATTCCACATAATAACCATCCAATGCTGTGACACATGAGCCACCGAGTTTTTTGCAAAGCTGTAAAAATAAAATTATAATAAATACTCCATAATTTCAAGATGGAAGTATTCAGCAATTTACATGTTTCTATATTGTGATTTACAAGATTAATCAAAATTTTTTTGTTAAAACATTTCAACATTTCATTCACTTCAAATGACAAAATAATGTATCTTAATCTCCTAATGCTACTAACAGGATTAAAAACAATTTCAGCTTCTGCTGTAAACAACACTCATTTTCAAGATACAGCTTTTCATATTTAGTAATGTAAAGAAATTTGTAATGAATTTACTCTAGAAGTGGGCTAAAGTTACTTTAAAATAATTTATCAGCCAATTACTAACCATTCAGTTTTAGCTCCAATTGTTATATGAATAGCCAATGGAATTTCCCTTCTTCTATCATTATAAAACTTAGCTACTAATCATTCATTTATTCAATGTCTATTGTCTAAGACAATGGTCCACAGGGTGGAGGAGATTGCCCCTTCCTTGCTGAGAAGCACCTTCAAGTGACCTCTCTTACTGATTTTAGTCCATTACACCCTCAGTTATGATGGGAAAGAAAAAACTATTAGAAACTATGGGCAGATATAATTTTTAAAAAAGTGGTAGTATTTCTATACAGTTTATTTAAAATGTTGTATTAGTTTCTGGTGTACACCATGGATGGACTTGGAGGGAATCATGCTATGTGAAATAAATCAGACAAAGACAAATACTGTAAGATATCAGTTACATGCGGAATTTTAAAAAATACAACAAACTAGTGAACAGAACAGAAAAGGAACAAACTTAACAGATGTAGAAAAGGAACTTGTGGTTACCAGCGGGGGGAGGGGAGGGGGAGGTGAAAGATGGAGGTGGAGGATTAAGTACAAACTATCAGGTATAAAATAAGCTACAAGGATGTATTGTACAACATGGGGAATATAGACAATATTTTATAAATATAAATGGAGTATAACCTTTAAAATTGTGAATTAATATATTGTATACCTGTAACATTATAACATTGTACATCAAGTATACTTCAACTTAAAAAATATGGTATTATAAAATAAATACATAAATAAATTTTAAAATGGTTAAAAAATAGGTAGTACTTCTAGAGGCAAAATGAGGAAATGAACATCTTAATATAAGCTTAATGTTATCTAAAATTGCAACATACTTACCTCAACAGCATCAGGTGTCTGGCAATTCTGATTTGATGCTCCTACACACTCTTTCACTGTGAGGGGATCTACCAGCCAAAGAGCTACTGTAGAAGGCCAGTTTCCTCCCAGGTTGGACACAGTATTTAAAAGGGTCATATATGTTCCTCCAATAAGTGGATCACTAACTTTTGCATTGAAAGCCATTATGGAAACATACATGCTGTACAATGTAACCTACAGGGAAAATGTAAAACATTTTCAGTACAATTAGATTTTGTAAAGCTATGGTCTGAATTAAGAATTAATTTTCATGACCCTTCTTAAAACTCAAGTCAACAAATATTTATTTATTGAGCACCTAACACAGGCCAGGCTTTAGGCCAGACCATGGCAATACAATGATCGATGATGTAGTCCCTCTGTGTCTTTGAAAAATTTATTCTAAGCTAGGAAGTAGGGAAAGAATGCCCACATCATGCTACTGGGGCCTAAATAATTGGCAGATTAACTCTATCACAAGTAGTCAAGGAAGACTCAATTGAGAAAATGACAGATGAAGCGTCATTGAAGGATGGATACAGCAATAAGCAAAACTCTGTATCTGTACTATACCTAAATATATCACATGCATGTATATGTTTATATGTATATTTGTATTATATATATAAGAACTCAAATATTCAAAGGAATATGACTATATAATTATATATATATATGTGTGTATATATATATATATATAAATTATATATATATATATATATATAAAATTCAAAATTTATGTGACAGACTAAGGAGAAAAATCTTGAGAGGCAAAAAGTGCTTAAGAGGCAAAAATTAACTTTCTATTTAGGAACATGAAAATAAACCATGTTTCCAAAACAGAATTTCTCTGAATACTGTTCCATGGGATGTTCGTAGAAAAAGAAGTTCCAAGGCCAAAAATGACTGAGAAACACTAAGTTACACAAAATTAAATAGGACTGTAGGACTTCTGAAAGCCTTTGGAATATACACTCCTTAAGGGCAGAGATTTTGGCGTGATTTATTCACTGTTTTTAGTACTTAGGATGGTTGCGACAAGGAGTAACTGTCCACTTAATATTTGCTGAAGGAATGATTAAGATGCTACATAAAGAGGGGTTATGGTGTGTATCATGTCTCAAATTTGTTTGACCTTGTACCTTTTTTCCCACAAAGCATCTGGTTGTCTGAGTTTTAATGACTATACTTTGAGAATTCTCTCATGAACTCCAAAGCCAAACAAATGATTTTTGGATAACTACATCATAGTTTTCCTTTACTTATATAGATTGTGAAGCATTACTAAGGGAAAGCACTTATTTTAACTCAATTTTTGCACCTAGCATTAACTAAGTATGTGCAAAACAGAAAAAAATTATATTTGACACCCCAGCCTCAAGATTTTATATATAGTTAGCCAAAAATGATCCACTACAGAATTCTCCTAAATAATATAATTGTATGCAAAATATTGAGATTACCTGGTACCATATTTTTTAGGTTTCAGTTAAAAACAAAGGAAGGAGTTTATAAATATAATTTTCAAAGAGTTTAAACTAGGTTCTATAGAAAAATCCAAAGTTACTCTGAAACACACATTGGCAATAATTGCACCTAAGTCCTCCAAATTACTGCTGGGTGTCTGCCATTTACTTGAATCACTTGTTCCCAGAAAAAAAAAAAAAAACCCATTCTGCAGCAACAGCTTGGGTGAAGCTATGGCAAAGTGAAGATCATATCTTATAGGTATTAAAAACATATTTAATAAACAAAAAAAAGCAGATTAACATACAGCTTCCAAAACCACAAAGAGTAAGTCAAAGTTTTTAATACAGAATCAAAACCAAAAACCTGGGACCTGGAAGCCATCATTATTTCTCAATATTTTCCGGAAAAAAAAATCAGGAATAAAAGAAAGGACTCAAATCTAAGGATGAACTGAAGGATGCTTAGCAAGGGCAGAATTCCTAACTTTGGAATAAATTCTTAAATGTAATAAACTTTTATTGAATGAACAAAAAAATGAAATGAATGAAGGCACTCTCTCTCCAAGAACAGAATTCATTAAAACAAAATCCACAAGGTTTAAAGCTCACCATCAGATAATTTCTTCAGTGTCAGATTCATGCTTAAGACTTTAAATTTATTATCATTATTTAAAAGTAAGTGTAGAAAAATGTCTTCTTTATTTTACTAAGGCTTTTTTCAGTGAGTGTGAAGTTAGAGAGATCCCAGCCGGACGAGGACGTCAGATTTAATTGTCCTGCCAGCCCTTCAACCCTCCTCCAAATCTCTTCAATAAAATGGTTTGACCCCCCCCAAAATTTTTTTTTTAATTTTAAAAAAGAAAAAAAAAACCCCACAGCAAGCTTACCTGATGTAACGCATAACTCAGCAGCACGATAATATAGTAATATATAGGGAATCCCCCTTGGTGTTCTACTTTAGGGGTCCACCAAACCAGTAGAGCATATTCTAATCCAAGCAATAATCTAAAGAAAAAGAAAGAGAGATGGACCTGACTTCCATTTTAGGTTAAAAAACAACAAGAACAGAAATCTCTGTGCCTATCATATGAAAGCAGCCTGTATCCAAAACCTGTTAGGAGGTTAAAAAGAGAAAAAAGTGCATATAAATCATACTGAAGTTAAAGATGCTTTCCAAGCCTTTTTCCATATATACTCTACACACAGATATTAGTGATACTGATGACAGTTCCTCATTTAACCTTTCTTATTTAGTAAGTATTTTTAGTATTTTTATCTCATTTTTACCTGTAGGGCATGGCTTTGTAAAATATGTTTAGTGGCTGGGGACCTGCAGTATATTTGCTGATAATCAGAGGCAATATTATTTGCAAAGGAACCATTGGAACTGCCAATAAGGCTAAATGTTCTTTGGGTACTCCCTCTTCTACCAATTTCAGTCCTGTTACTGCATCTGCTGCTGAAAAACCAATCTGCAATATAAAAACAAAAAAACATTTTAATTCGTGACTTATGAAATATTTTCCTCCAAGCATATGTAAGTAATTTACGAACCTCAATCTCATTCCTGACCCATGCCAGTTACTAGTAAGTATCATATTATTACATCTGGTACAACAATTAAGTTACAGAAAGCACACTGTGCCCTATAGTCTACTAACAATATTAAGTGAAAACAAGTGAAAATTCAGTACTTTTAGGAACTGTAATTTTAATTACAACTAAATTTCCATTGCAAAAGTTCTGTATCTTAAAAAAAAGTTCTGTATCTTAAACAGCATCCAACTCCAGATGTACTGATTTATATAATTTAAGTTTAAAAGAAAAGCCTTTGATGCCAAATAACTCTGGTTAAAATGAAGCATCATTGACACATATTATACACATTTTTGATGATTTATGACTGACAATAAAATTTCCAAAAGTTATCTAGCTTTTCAAAAGTAATTCTGAGAAAATGTTACATTTGAGAGGTTGAATAAAATGAGATGTAAGAAAAAGTACTGTTAGATTAATTCTTAAAAACAGTGAAAAAAGAGGAAGGATGCTAAAAGCAGTGGGTAAAAGTTTGAGGTGAAGTAAGATATTTAGATAGTCTTAAAGTTACTTCCTCATAAATAAGTTTTTAGTTACAAAAGGAAAAATAGTAACTTTGTAATCAGTTAACAGGTAATCAAGGTTAACAACAATAGTTAATGGGATAAAAGGACGTGATATAGCTCCTGATAAAATTCCCTGAAAATGTCACAATATTATTTGTCATATTCCTGACATATATGCACAGCCTGAACCTAAACATGAGGAAACATTAGACAAACATAAATAGAAGCCCATTCTATAGAATAATTGGCCTGTATTCTCTTAAAATGTCCAGGTTATGAAGGACAAAGAAAAGCTCATACCAACTAAAATATAATGTGATACTGAATTGGATCCCTGACCAAGAAAAAATAGTTATAAAGGCTGCTTCGGGGACAACTGATGAAATTTGGATATGGACTATGATTAGAAAGTAGTATTATATCAACTTAAAATTTCCTGATTTTTGATTAAGTTGTGGCTTTGTAAGAGAAAGACCGTGTTCGTAGGAGATACATACTTAAGGTATTTATGGGTAAAGGGGCATGATATCTGCACAAACTGCTCTCAAATACTTCATAAGATCTAAGCAATACAGCACAAATTTACAGAATAAAGGAAATGAAGCTAAATGTTAACAATTAGAGAATTTGGATAAACATGTATGGAAATTTTTTCAACTATACAAGTAAATTCTCATTAAGTTTGAAATTATACAAATAATTTTTTTAAAAAAAGGAATGATAAATACATTAAATACTTTTAACTTCTTAGAATGGAGCCAAAGAGCAAATTTCACATAAAAAGAATTAAAGGTCAAAGATATTTCACTTAAGTTCAGAAAAGAATTTCACTTATATTTCACCCATTCTCTTTGTAGAAATTAGATCTACAAAGTGACCTGCAACATTTACTCTGCCTTGAAAGTGGTATCGGAGACATCTGTAATACACATATCTAACAAGAAAACTCATATCTAGGATACATAAAAAAATCAAAATTCTACAAATTTAAAGCAAGAGCAATTCTGGATATTTGAGTGGCCAATAACCATATGAAAAGATGTTCAACTTCTTTAGTCATCAGGGAAATGCAAATTATAGCCATGAGATGCCACTACACACCGACCAGAAAGGCTAAAATTGAAAAGACAGTATATGTGTTTTCAAGACTGTGTAGTAATTGGAACTCTCTTAACAATGCTGGTGGTAGAGAAAACTGGAACAACCACTTTATATATACATACATATATTTTTTAATTGAAGTATAGTTAATTTACAATGTTGTATCAATTTCTGGTGCACAGCATAGTGATTCAGTTGTACATTTATATTCCTTGTCATATTCTTCTTCATTATAGGCTATTACAAGGTATTGAACATAGTTTCCTGTACTATACAGTAGGATCTTGTTGTTTATCAATTTTTAAAAATTTTTATTTTGTTTTGTTTTTGATGGGGGAGGTAATTAGATTTACTGATTTATTGATTTAAATGGAGGTACTGTGGATTGAACCCAGGACCTCGTGCATGCTAAACATGTGCTCTACCACTTGAACTATATACCCTCTCCCTTGTTGTTTATCTATTTTATATATAGTAGTTTGTATCTGCAAATTCTGAATTCCCAATTTATCCCTCCCCATCACTTTCTCCCCTGATAACCATAAGTTATCTGTTTGAAATAAATTAATTTGGAAACAACCACTTTGGAAAACTGTTTGGCAGCATATACTATGCATTTCTTATGGCCTAGCAATTCTATTCCTAGGTATTTATCCATCAGAAATGCACACCTATGTTCACCAAAAGTAATGCACACGAATGTTCATAGAAGTACTGTTCTTAATAGTCCAAAAGTAGAAATAACCTAAACATCTGTTGATAGAATGGATAAATTGTGGCATATTCATCAATGGAATATATTAAGCAATGAGATGAACAAATTATTGCTATAAATAACAATACAGATAAATTATACAAATATGACGTTGAGTGAAAGAATGCAAGGGCCAGACGTAAGAATACATACTGGATATTCCATGTACATAAAACTCAAAAGCAAGGAAAACTAATTTATGGTATTAAAAGTTAGGAGAGATGTTACTTTTGATGACATTTAAAGGGGGAACATGGGATTCTGATATTGAAGCAAATACTTATATATTGCTGGCGACAATATAAATTATAAAATCTTTTAAAAAATACTTTAACAATCATATTCACTAACCCACTTAAGAAGCTATTAGAAGGAAGAGGGGAGGATACAGCTCAAGTGGTAAAGTGCATGCTTTAGTATGCATAGGGTCCTGGGTTCAATCCTTAGCACTTTCATTAAAAAATTAATTAATTAACCTCATTACCTTGCCCCAAACAAATGTTAAAAATTAAACTAATTTAAAAAATCTATTAGAAGAAAATATTCAGAACATCAAGGAAAGAGTTATACACAAAAATATTCACTAGCACGTTTTTATATTACAAACAAATGCAAATTAAATATACAATAGAAAAATGATTAAGTAAATTATGACAAATTCAGACTGTGACAATTACATAGCTATTAAAAACATGTTTTCAAATATAATTTAATGAATATAGAATAAGAAGACAATAACAAGATAAAAAAGTATACAGTATGAGCCAATTTCACTTTTAAAGTATTTGCATGTATATAAATATACATTATTATTGATTATAATAGATGAATTATATTTATGCATGTAAAGTATATATATCCACACCTACATGCACACACATATGTACATGGGGGAAAAAGAAGGCTGGAGAGAAATATACCAAAAATGTTAACAATGGTTATCCCTACTGGATGTAATCAGATCATGCTATTCTCTCCCTTGAAACTTTTAGCATTTCCTAAAATTGAACGGTAAGTTTAAGCCTTCCTAACATTTCCTTAAAATTTAACCCTCCTTATCATTAGAGAGGAGGAAAAACTATTTCAAAACAATGAGGCTACAATTTTTACTTCAGGGTTATCCAAAGATAGTTGTAAAAGTATTTATGTAGATAGGTTTAAATATATAATATGAGAATCCTGTAACTGATTTTAGATTCCAGAAATATTAATTCCAACACTAGCAACAGGTCACTATAACAATATACACTTACCTTTCTTCTAGCATAATCTCTTTAAAATGTTTAGAACTATAAAATTAGGACATCTTAATACAGAAAACTTACAGAATTCTTAAAAAGTCACCAAAATTCCCATTTATTTGATAGCAAATTCCCTTCTAATATTTTAAAAATAATTCAACTGATTTTTAAATAGACTTCTAATACCTATACATTTTCATGTCTTTGTTAATCATTATAAGTAAATAATTTACTACCTATGACATTAAGTATGTACTTATTCTAACAGTAGAGAGCTATTTTTTTTCACATCTTTATTGTGGTATGGTTCCTGAACAGTAAACTACATATATTTCAGATGTACACTTTGATGAATTTTGATAGATGTATACAGCAATGAAACCACTACCACAATCAAGATAGCTAACTATTTTCATCACACCCCAAGGGGTACAATTTTCGAATTCCCAATTTATCCCTTCCCACCCTCCTTTAACCCCTGGTAACAGAGCTATTAATCCTCCAAGGCATTCATTTCCATTCCAAACATTAATACCATTCATTAAAAACCTCACATTTATTAGAAGTATTTCAAATTGACAATTTTTTCCAGGATCCTAAATCTTGTAGCTTACACTAAAATTATATTTGGGGGTGGACGGTATAGCTCAGAGTGTGTGCTTGGCATGCACAAGGTCCTGGGTTCAATCCCCAGTGCCTTAAGAAATTATATTTGATTTGGTGTCACCACATCTTTTAAAATACAATTAATAAACAGAAAATATCAGGTTTTATTGTTAAATTCTAGTATTAGTGGAAAGGGACTTATGTAAAGGCAAGGGAGGTATTCCATGATATTGGTCACTGCAACAGAATGGGAAATTTGCTTTATAAATCTCTTACCTTTGCAGTAAGAATCAGAAGGCAAAATGTCAGAACTGCGGGCATTTTTATAATTGTAAAAAGCAGCTTGTAAGTATCTGTGATCCCTTGGGTTTCTTCTTTTCCTACTGATACTTCTTTGTTTTCTTTTTTCAGAAGAGCAACTAAAGTTGTTGTTATCAAAAATACAGTTCCCCAGAAAAAAAGGAAATCTGAAATTAAAATGTTTTAAATCTATAATTAACTTTTGAAATGACATATCTTCATTTATACTAAATCTGTATACAACTTTTCCAAAACTAGTATCTGTTAAAAGAAAAAAAATCAACACAGAGGTAACTGTCACGTTCAAGGCACGAGGCCAGGCATGGCAGATAAACAGGACAGTCCTGGCTCTGTTAAGCACACATCATATAGACCCAGAACAGACAGTGATATTTAAAAAGGGAAAAGAAAAGGGCTTAGTGGGTTGAATGAAATAAAAGTCTACTGTGTCATTTTATTCAAGGAATCTGCTTAATGGGATATGACTTTCTCTTTTGGGTCATACTTCTTAAGCACCTAAGCCATTTCAGTTACTAAATTACAACGAAGACAATAAACATGATCATTTGCATTAGATTTCCTGCCTTTTGTTTTTAAACTTGGCTTTTAATCTGTTTAAGAATACCCTCTCTTTTCAGTACTGTAATACTAAGCAGTTTTCTCATACTTGCAGATGCACGAAAGGTACACGTGAAGAGTACCCTTTGAGTTGTTTCAGTGAAAGACAGCTGGGCCATTAACCATTATTTTGAACAAATTAAGCAAAGGGAGTGAGTAATGTTCTGGAAGATTCTGCCTAACAGCTAAAAACAGTAGTAATAATAGAGGCACTATTTATAATTGAATACCATGTGCCATAAATGTGCTAAGTCTTTTACATGTCATTTCCTTCACCACAGCAACACAACAAATACGGTTATTAGTAGCCCCAATTTTCAAATGAAGAAACAGGTTGAAAGGTTATGGTGCCTGAAGCTACATTCTAAGTCAGTACCTTATACAACTAATTTCAAAACTTGCGTCTCCTGAGAAACGCATCTTAGTTTGTTTGCCACTACAAAACTTACTGGATAACCCTGTCTTGGTTTCTTCACCTATAAAATTAGAGGACTTGGCTAGAAAATCCCAGATAGTTTCTAGCCCTAATAGTCTAGAGCTGTATTCAGTTCTCTGTGTGTTTGCCTTTTATTTTATTGCTCATGCGGCACAGCTAACTGTTCATGAGTCACCTTTTTCCAAAAAAGGTAGAGCCTTCCTGAGTCAGGGTTTTTCCTTTGTATTCAGTCTTGTCCTGCTGCTGTGTTGGGTGAAGATGATCACTATGGCTTAAACCTAACTTTTGATAGAGGCAGACAACATTATTTGTTTAGATCAACTTCATTCATGTACAGATCAATTTCGCCTTAGTATTTAAATGCTCCTTTTTTACATAGTAAACATGTGAGATAGGCAAAGCAGGTGTCATTGCTATGCAGTGACAAGGAAAAGTTCAGAATATTTAAATCTTTGCCAAAGGTCAAATTATAAAGAAGCAGAACTTGAACCTAAATCTTCTGAATTTGGGTTTCATACTCTTTCCACTATTTCACACTGCCTACATAAAGATTTCTTAAAAATTTAATGTTAAAGTACAAATCTAGTAGAATTGGCTATTGAGTCTCTATAAGGGTAATCATAAACAAGGCTGTTTTTCAAATTATGCAAATTAAAGCTAAACTGCTTCAAACATGTATGGAAATTTGTATTCTGATGTGAATTCTTTTCTCCATAATGGGAAACTTAGACACAGTCCCCAAATTATGATGGCCTGATTTGAGATTTTTTTCAACTTTACAATGGTGTGAAAGCAATACTCATTCAACAGAAACTGCACTTTGAATTTTGAATTGTGATCTTTTCCCAGGCTAACAATATTCAATATGATCCTGCCACAGCTCCCAGTGAGCTACACAATCATGACAGTAAATAATACATTCACAACCATTCTGTACCCATACAACCATTGTGTTTTTCACTTTCGGTACAGTATTCAATAAATTACACGAGATATTCAACTGATTTTGCCTCGCTATAGGCTAATGGAAGTGTTCTAAGCACATTTAAGGTAGGCTAGACTAAGTTATGATGTTCGTTCGGTAGGTTAGGTGTATTAAATGCATTTTCGACTTATGATGTTTATAATTTATGACAGGCTTATCAGGACATAATCCCATCATAAGTCAAGGAGGCTCTGTACTTAATTTTATTTATTTTTGGGGGGGTAGGTAATTAGAGGTACTGGGGATTGAATCCAGGACCTCTTGCATACTACGCATGCACTCTACCACTTGAACTATGCCCTCTCTTTCCCCCATTCTTAATTTTAGATATCAGAAGAAAAATAGGAAACATTCCTAAATGCAAAAGTACCCATTTAAAAACGTGCTAATATATGTCTTAAGATTAAAGTTCATTAAAGTAACACAATAACATAATTTCTAGTATATGTTAATATAATGTTTTGGAAATCTGGTTCAAAAGGAATGAACAACAGTTTAAGATTATTCGTCTAAGTGAGGCTAATGTTCATTATTTTTGCATTCTTAATTTCATTTGTGAAATGTTGCAAATAATGACTTGTTCATAAAATTTCATCTATAATATTATTCTTATTGATAGTTTTTGTTCATTATTTGATTTAAGTTAGGGCTTAAGAAACCCTGAAAAAAAACTTTCACCAGAAATTTCACTTAATGGTCTCTACAAAAATGTTAAGTGAAAATGAAAAGTTTTCAATTATATACTACTTTAAGAGTTCCAGTTTTCTAAGCAAAAAAAAAAAAAGTTAATTTGCTTAGTATATTCTCCCAATTTTAATGAACAAAATCTTCATCTAAATTTAAACTCCTTGATATCAGTAGCAAGGGAGAAAAGAATAAGAACAAGTTAAACAGGTTTCAGTATTGTTTGCATATAAGATTATTTCTAATTTCTTTGTGCTTTGAGGATAACAGTGAGAAAGAAGGAAGCAGTGATAGTGAGTCATGCAGAGCCTTCATTCAAAGGCTCTCCATTGCTCACATGGATTAAGAATGAAGCAATAGCTCAGGAGAGGCTTAGCCACTGCCAGAAAAAATATAAGAAGTTTTATGAATGCAATTATCATAAATACTGACCATGAGACTATGGACTATTGTTTAGTATTGCTTTGATGCTACAAAACATCCATAGTCTGATATACCAACCACTGTAAAGACATTATTACCAAGAATAATCTAAATATTTTATTATCAACATTTTGGTTAATTCTGATTTATGTGTTTTATCTGCAAAAGCATTATGATGTATATATGTATGATCAAGATATCAAAACTGATGTTCAAGTTTCATAAACATGATTTTTGTACAAAGACCTATAAGACAAAGTAAATATTCTGAAGTGGCTACTAGAACTTACCTAGTGCTCCCATAAATGCAAAAATTAAGAGCGTGTAACAATTCACTAGTAATCAAGGATATAATAGGTAGCACCTGAGTGCCTATGATGCCAAGGCAAAACACAGGGCAGTGCAATAAACCCCAAAATCACTCTCCAAGACAAGCATTATTACCCCTGCTTTATACTCAATGAAAGAGGATCACAAACCAGAAAATGCCAGAGGTGGGATTCAAACTCAGATCTGATTCTAAAACAAGAATATTTTCCATTATACTACCCAGGTGCTCTGATACACCTACTGCAAGCAGGCTCTCTTTCCTATCAAACAGATACGCCTGAGAACAAAGATACTTATTTTAGCTCAAATCATGAAGTCTGGAACATTAGATACTTGAGCCTACTTCTTTACTGGCTCCTTGTATTACCCCTCCCACCTCCATTTCCTATATGGTGGAATGCCAAAGGGTATGCAAACCAAACATAGGACATCTTCCTAAAGTTCATTTTACGCAATAACATTTTCATGAAAAACATATATTACAGAGAAGGCAAAATTTCCAAGAATTTAAAAGATAAAACATTTAATTTCAAAAAAATTTCAGCTTTCAAGGCTTTGGGCTAGGCCCCCAGACTCTTTGTGGTGTAGGTTCATTCTCTAACACCATCAGAAGTAGAAAAATAAAGCAGCATTGTGTGATACAACCATCCTTGGCTCAAACCAGGTTCTCTGTCATACTATGGAAATTAACTTTAGTCCTTCAGAAATCAATGGCAGGAAAACAAACTTTCAGTTTCTGTTCTAAATAACCATCCAGCCTTCCTTTCATCTAGCTTCCAGCACAGCTCTACTTTACAAGTTAGAGCATGAAGAGACTTTAGACACCCATCATCCAGGTCACTGCTCTTCCACAGCGAAAGATACTGAAATAGAAATATTATGTATCTGGCCCCAAGTTACCAGCTAAGTCTTAGCAAGAAACAAAATTTTTCTTCTCCGTCACAAATCTCTCCCTTAAGCATTTGCTCAAAATATCTACTGAAGAGCATCCCCAGAAAATGCTATTTTGATTATACAATATAGTCATATCTTATTTGGGGATTGAGTAAATACAAAGCTAATTCTGAAATATTCTTAATCCTTTAGTTTTCTGTAGGAAGGTGCCACGTTTGAGATACTTTTTCATTAACCCCAACAACGTCAAGTTTTCAACCGGGGAGGAAGAGATTCTTTCCTCAATCAAGCACCAGATTAAGCAGCTGTCGGGCTATCAAGAACCATGCTGTCTCAAAACACTAGGCTTAAACTCAGCCCAGAACGCAAAACTGAAGCTGAGAGGCCAATACATTTAGTGCTCCCATCTCATGCTAATTCTAGGGCCTATATCACTGAACAGATGGAAATGAATCACTCTTTCCATTTTTTAAAATACGTTCTGGCCAGGCACAAAAATCAATTTTAATTAAACACAGATAATATGTCTCTACTCTGATGCCATGATAGGAGGTTCTTGCATTCAGCTTTTGTACGACCTATATCCTGACACCCCTCAATCACTTTTGGTAAGCTGGAAGCTGCATTCAGATTTTTACAAAACAGTTGATAGCAAACATTTCAAACAAACACATGAAGGTGCAGGGTACATCAGAATAGCTAAAATGAAAAATAATGGTAACATGAAATGCTGGTAAGGATGCAGAGAAAGTGGATCACTCACTTATTGCTAGTAGGAAGATAAAATGACATAGCCAATCTGGAAAAAAACTGGGTAGTTCCTTTCAAAACTAAAAACACACTTACCATAAATCAGCATTTGTACTCTTGGGTGTTGATCTGAGAGAAAGGAAGGCATATTTTCACACAGCAGTAGCCAAAACCTGGAAACTACCCAAATCTCCTTCAGAGGATGAGTGGGGAAATACAGTGTGCTATGTCCAACAAATGGAATACTTCTCAGCAGTAAGAATGAACAAACCATTAATCCATGCAACAACTTGGATGAACCTCAAAGAGCTTACTGAGTGAAAAAAGCCAATCTCTAAAGGATACATACTGTATGATTTCATTTATGTCACATTTCTAAAATAACATAAAGATGGAAAACAGATTAGTGGCTGCCGGGGATTAGGGGTGGACAGGACAAAATGGGTATAGCTATAAAGAGGCAACACAAGAGTCTTGTGGTACAGCTGAATATTTTGATTGTGGTGGTGGAGGTTATATAAGGCTACACATGTGATGAAACTACATAGAGCTACACACCCACACACTTAAATAAGAACACGTACAACTGGTGAAATCTAAATAAGCTCTATGGATTGTACCAATGTGTATTTCTTGGGTTTTTTTTTTCCTTAAGCATAGTTGGTTTACGGGGGCGGGTACAGCTCAAGTGGTAGAGTGCATGCTTAGCATACACAAGGTACTGGGTTCAATTCCCAGTACCTCCTCTAAGCATAAATAAACAAACAAACCTTATTACCTGCCCCCACAAAATAAATAAAGTTTTTTAAAAAAAGAATTAAAAAAAAAGTATTGTTGCTTTACAATGTTGTGTAAATTTCTTGGCTTTGACATTGTACTACAGTTACGTTAGAGGTTAACAACGAAGGCTAGGGGAAGGGTGCATGGGACTTCCCTAAATATTTCTTTGCAACCTCCTGTGAATCTATAATTATTTTCAAATAAAAAGTTTTTCAAAATTAATGGGAAATATAAGAATGCAAAAGTTCTATGACTGTGCTAGGAATAAGAAATGTAGGTCTCAAATACAAGATAATATAAAATGGTCAAAAAAGATAGAAATCTTTAGGCATGTTGAAACCACCTGTTCTATAGCTTTGATGACTACTAGACTTCAGCTACTGTGTTTTCAAAAGTGAACGGAAAAAATGAAATTCAAAAAAAATTTCTTAGATAACACCAAATCAAGGAATAGAGATGCTGGAAAGTATCATCCTATTTGTTGAATATGCACTCCATCCTTAAAAAATGTTTCAGTGTGCACACTTAATATAAATTATGTATTTGTGACCTCCTGTACTAAGATATTAAATACACCATAAGATATAAAGTCTATATTAAAAAATATGAAATAATAAAAATAATGAAATTAAAGAACATGAATAAAATTCAAGATTTATCCATTACTGTATCTAGAAGAACAGGTGAAATCAGGAGTTTAATTTTCCACTTTTAAATTTCTAGGAACAGAACATCTCCTTGTATTAGGTAAGTCTATTTTGTTTTCTCCAATTAAATTATAGTTTTCAGGAATACTATAAATGAAAGTAGGAGACTTCTTATAATAGTAAGGATCTATGATTCTTTCATTGATAAATTTGCATAGTAAAGGCTAATTCAATTGGCCTCCAAATAAATTTCTATAAAATTAGAAGTGAAATTCAGAGTAAGACATATGCCAAGAAAAATCAAACGATTTTTTAGCTTCCAGTGTATTTTTTAAAATGACTTTTGTGTACCCCAGCCACAAAAGCAATTCCACAGTTCTGTACTGGAAAAAGAAAGCACACAGTACCATTTCTCCTTTGCTTTGCTTTAAAAAAGAAAAAAGGCTTTAAGACCTTCCTTCTGGGGTGTGGGATCCAGGTGTTAATGTCTAATCTCTCCTGGATCTAGTAGCCTCAGTATTTTCTGCTTGTCTCACTTTACTAGGGCCCCAACATTTGAGAAGTTAACTTGCTCCATTTGTCTGTATTGAAATGTGAAATCCACCAGACTTATGAACTTGTTCACAAGGCAAAAAGAGAGCAAAACTCAAGGATTTTAGAAATTATACTTTGTATGAATTACTCAGGGATTAATTTTAAGGTAATGGATTCATTTAAAAATTTGTCTTTTTTTTTGGTGTACAGTTCTATGAATTTTAACACATATATAAGTTCATATCACCACAGCCATAAACAAGATACAGAACAGATCCATCACCGTCCAAAACTCCTTCATGGTATTCATTTATAGTAACCTCCTCCGTCACCCACAAGCCCTAGTAACTACTTATCCGTTCTCTATCTCTATAGTTTTATCTTTTGAGAACATAATGGTTTGAAGCGTACCTACAGATGTTAAAGAATGTATCACAGCCTATGTCAGAAAAACTGATGTAGGAATGGGTCAGTTAATTCTGCCCAAATTTTAAAGAACATTTCTAGTCACATAAATTATATTAATGAGTACTGCTTCAGGCAAATAAATTTGTTACTAAATCAGAATTAATGGTCCTGCTCTGCTCCTAATTCATAGCATGAGCATCATGACACTCCCTGGTGGTTTAGTGGTCAGAAATCAGCACACGCTCTCTCTCAGAGCATGACTGTCTTAAAAATACTGTTTTTACTATTTTCTGAAACAATCTGATTACTTTCATACTTAGAGCATTAGTTTTTTTTCAAAGCATCATTTCCTTTTTCTGACTTACCCCACAAATGTGCATATAAGTATACTGATTCATAATTTCTAATATGTTTGGTTCCCTTCTCTGCTATCAGACTATCCTGCTCCCTGTCTCCAAACCCAAATGTCCTGCTCCCTATCCCAATCACTTCTTCTGTTCATTACTGTTACCACTGCTTACAGAGGAGCAGGCCTCAACTTATTGGTTCTCAGGCTGACTCTGGCCTAAGGACATATTTTATGATTCCAGTGGTTTTTTTAATTAGAAACTAAAAACGGAATTTCCAGCTTCTCTTGAATACTCCTAAGATCTAGCAACCCTGGGATCCTACTGCCACAAGACAACAATTTATTGGAGCTTTTAGAAGGGTATGAGTTTTTCGGGTCATTACTGTCCCCTTCAATACCTACAGTCTTACACCAATTCATCGTTTTGGTTTGCAAACCTCCATTATAGACTATAAATTCCTTGTGAGCAGAGAATTCCCAGGTTTTATTCATCAAATTACAATACCTATCACATGACCAGCACCAACTAGACACTCAGTGCTGAGTAAATGAATGACACAGGTCACTAAAAACAAAACAACAAAAAACCTTGAGTCTGTCACTTCTGGGCATCAGGCATTCTAGGAGCGTGTTGATGTTTCTTAGACAATCGCAGTCAGAGAGCTACTTTTCTCTGGCAGAAAAGCCCAATCAGCACATATTTAGGTTTTAAGGCTTTCCTTGAGGTTTTTCTTAGCTTCCTACCAAGTGTAGGAAAAACACCAAATAGTCAGGAAACCTTAGCTGTAGGTATATCTCTACCTCTCACTAGCCAGTTAGTTTCCTGATCAGTTTCCTCATCTAAAGAATGAAGGAAGTGAAATATATGATCTTTTCAAGTCATAAAACTTTATGTTCTGATTTCTATGTTCTTCTGGGTTATGCTCGTATTTCTTCAAGTTTATAGGGTTGTCTCTTTTTGCTACCAAAGATCCTTGAAAACCAAGGGAGCAAGACCAAAAATAGCCCACCTCTGAGTTGAGGACTGTTCTGTATCCCTAAGGTACCAAAAAGCCAATCTTAGCATAGTCAAGATTTTCCTTCTAAGGGATTCTATTCTCATCCCATCCTTCCTGTTCTAAATGTGTTATTCAGATTACTGCTTTCTGGATGGTAAAAACTGTTCTTTCTCAATATATTCTCTATGTATCTGTAACTCAAAACAAAAGTGTTAATTAAAGAACGTACTTCAGAATTTAAAAAAAATTATGCCTCTCTAATTTTCTCATTTTGTAAACATCTGTCTCAATGTTTGGCTCTTCTTTTATCACCTAAGCAATTGTATTCCCTTCGTCATTCTTTCTGTGCTAAGTTCCTTAAAACCATTGTTTTTTCTTAGTTATACTATTACTAGATTCCAAAAAGACCCAAAGCTATAAATGTGATGTGTGCAGTCATTTAAAAAAATGAAAATGCAGTAACTCTTTAACTCTTAACTTATTAAAATGTTTGAATCAAAACCAGCAGTACACTACAGATATGAACAGTTCAATCAAAAAGCTATTTTGGCACGGCTGGAGGAGCGGACAGCCAGGACTCCAAGATGGTGTCAACTGTACCGCTGAAGAAGAGGCTCCTGGATGTCAAATTAGGGCAGCTGCCAAGCTGGATACTGATGCGGGATTTCACCCCAAAGGCATTACTGGAGCATTTCAAAGAGGTTACTATTGGTATTCCAAGTATGTCAACGTGAAGAAAGGGAGTGTCGCTGGGCTTTCTATGGTGCAGGCAGCTTACTCGCTTTTCAGCTACTCCCTTTGTTATGAGGATAGCGGCTAAGCAAGTACCACTGAAGAGGGTGCACTGTATATTCCTGACCATGACCTTTGACCGGCACCCCCAAATCCTTTCATATCCTTCTAGAGAATTAACACCCAATAAAAGATGACTGGTTAAAAAAAAAAAGTAAGCTATTTTTACAATTTCCTGGAGAACGAAGTTCAAATTCCACAGAACAAACAGCTATTCAAAATAATAAACCAGTGTAAATAAAAATTCAATGGCACTAAATCCAATTTTGACCTTCCTATGGGAAAACAGTTCTGGCTAAGGGAGGATATAGTTAAAATGGCTCCTGAATGCATAATGGCATTCTCTGGAATGATATTTATTAATCACTCCTATATCACACTTAAGAGAAAGCTCTAATTTACTTAGCAACTTATTTTCCATAGTCTCTTCAACCTTGATTTCTCTACTGAGACTTTCCCATGTTAAGCAACACATAATCTTATTAGCCTTTTTTGGTGATATGAACAGTCCCAGTACAAAACAAAAAGCAAAACACATAAAAAGCAACAAGGTGCTGATCTGAGGCATACACAAAGTATTTCTAGGCAGAGAATTATCCACAGAGCAGGAGTGGGATCCCAGAACTCTCAAAGATAAACCTGTCTAGGTGCAAAGCAGTATCTCTCAAACATTCTTGGCCTTAAACCAACTGAGGAAAAGTACTATTATTTCATCAGTAGTAGTGGCTCACTAGCAGTTTCAAGAGGTAGAAAGGGGTCCTTTATAGGATGTAAGGCTGGGGGAAGGGTGTATACAATTTCAGGAGATAATACAGTTGTGTATTACTCTTTCCCACTTTCCCTTCTGTGAATATTATAACGCTTAAACTTCCCTCACCACACACCTAACCCTGACATTTACCCTATTGGGACTCCCCTAGTACTGGGAAGATGAGAGGACATTTAGCTGGTTAAATTTCAAAAGAAAATCACCTAATTTCATCATCACTACCAGAATGAAGAATTCTACTATATTCCTGATGTTGGTTATTCTTGACATTGGTAACTTTACTACTGTTTCTGAGTTCTAGGGAAGTTTTGAAAAAAACAAATAACCCAGAAAACCTTACAGGGCCATGTATTTTACTCATGCAGAAAAAGGGGAAATTTGTAGAACTTACACCCAATTTCCTACTGGATAAACTTCAAACCCTTACAGCAACTAAAGAATTTGGTCAACAACCTTTAATTCAGTCACAGCCTACTAATTTGGTCACCTTTCTTTCAGCACCATTTCCTAAAACCAGTCCCCACAACGACTCCTTCAGGCACTTTGAACGTTATATATACTGTCCTGGATCTTTTTGTACTTTGCTGCTTCAATGCATTTTCATCTGGTGTTTTATGCATTCTGGAATTCCACGTACCCACTTCAAGAAACCTTCTTGTGGGCTGGATTCTGCTTTAATCACAGGAGGCTCTTTGAACTCTGTCACTCGGCCTACTCATTAATGTTTGAAGGAATTAGCCATGTTCCATTTACCAGAAGGCTAGATGAGGGCTCCTGGTATAAGAGCAGGGGTAGAAATGGACCAGAAAACAAAGAGCTATAAATCTCAATAACAAAAGACACAAGGAAAATTTTAGAGTCAGGCTGGGTTCATGCCTTCACACTAGCCAGACTTAGAAAAAATGTGCATCTGAGGCAAGTGCCAAGGGATCCCTAGACTCAGGGTTTTGTTTGCTATTACACAACAATATTTATTGGATGGGCTGCCTTTCCCTGCTCACTTCAGAATACTGATCAATTATGATTGCTCTAAGGTAGTCATTCTGTTTGAAGCTTATTTTAGTAGTAGAGAAAACTTACCTCGGGTCACCTCCCTTAAAATGATTTCCAGTAAATTAAATAATGGTTCCTTTCAACATCACACTGTCTCAAAAGGATTCATAAATGTACAATAAATTTAACAGCATAATAGTTTAAATACACTACCTGAAAGAGTAACGATTCCCCTGGGTTGAGGCTGAAACCTCAAATATTTGTTACAAAAGTCAGCAGATTCAAGGGCCAAAAACAAAACATTGCCCAAAAAGTAGCCCGCTGTTTGGCCCACTGAATTGCAAGTAGAAGCATAACCCACGTTTTCCCGGGATAACATAGTTAACGCCCAACCATCCACAGCGATGTCCTGAGTGGCTGCCAGGAATTCAAACAGAAAGAAGGTCACAGTGAGAGCAGCTACATCGGGGGTTCTGCCGTCTGTATTCCCGAGAAAATGGTCCACTTGAGTGGACAGATAAATCATGAAGAGTCCTAGTATATACTGCGTAGGGACAAGCCAAGATTTGCGACGACCGAAGTTCCTAAAGTAAACCGCATCAACCAACGGGGCCCAGAGCAATTTGAGACTGAAGGGCCAAAAGACAAAACTGAAGAAAGCTTGATCTGTATAGCTAACATTTTTGCTCTGCAAAATGAGTGGGATGCTTCCCGCCAGGCCCAGTGGAATGCCCTGAAGCACGTAAAGAAAGAGCAACAGCAAAATGCTGCTTAATTCGGCCCGGCAGCTCTGTGGGGGTTTTGAGAGGTCACTAACATCGACATCCGGCAGAAGAGCTTCTTTGTCCCCTTCCCCGCCCACCAAGTCCGGATGATTATCATCCCAGGCGCCCGGCGGCAAAGGACCGCTCCTCATATCCAGAGAATGGCTGAAAGTCCCTGGCCGTCGTTGCCGACTGTTGTCCTTGTGGGAGACGGTGGGTGACATATCAGGGACGATGCAGAGCCCCGTCTGTGGGATGCCGGGGCTGAGCGTCTTGGATCCGTCCAGTCCCAGGTCCAAGGCTGTCGCTCTGGACCAGGGTCTCGATGGCTCAGGGAGGGGGACAGGGCTGGGGTTGATAAGGGCGCTTCTTACTGCGACCTGGAGTGCCGAAGCCGGGAGCCAGTCCTCTGGCTGGAGGCCCAGGCGATGCCCAGGTAGGTGTCCCTTGGAGCGGCGTCAAGGAGCTTGCAGGAGCCCCCCCGGCAGCCGCGCCGGGGTCGAGGCTGTAAGAGGGGGCCGTGGTGCTGCGGTGGAGACCGGCCCCTAGCTGCGGAGAGACCAAACGGCCAGTCCACCGGCCCACCGCCTGCTCTCGCCGCCACTAATGCGGCAGACAGCACTTTCTCCACCGGACTCCAGAGGTACCAGATAACTTCCTGCCTCGAGCTTCAGGAAGTGGTCCTGCTCTCAAATGAGTCCTGACCACACCTCCAGAGTCGGCCAACCAGGACCCGTTCCCGTGGCCGAGTTCGGAAGCAACGCTAGATAGGAACCCGAAGCCGCAGTGGCCGGGACCTCACGGGAGGACTTACGCAGGCGCACCGTGCGGCCGGGGCGGGGCGGGGCGCGAGCTCGGGCTCTGTGAGCGCATGCGGCGGTCTGGAAAGCGTGGGCCTCGGTCATTGGGCCCCTGCGGCCACGTGAGGGCAGTTCAGGCCGGCCGGAGCCTGCAGCCGTGTTAATACCGTGCACCCTCTGAAGCCGCGGGGGCCTTGCCAGGGCTCGTCATTAGGCTGGGGGTGGGCAGTGCCCAAACTCCAGGCTGGGAATTTTTAAATGCCCTGGTTTTTGTGGGCCGAGCAGAAACAGAGGAAAGACGGAAGTTTACGAAATATCCTTATCAGCAGCCAGGGGCGCTTTGTGCCCCCAAAAGGGTGCACAAAGGGTGCAAAAGGGTGAAAAAATAAAAAAAAAGTCCTGGCTAAATAGTGAAGCGTATACCTTACAGTGTCTACTTACTTGTAGAATGAATGAAACTGCTCAAGAGGCACTAGGTTTTCTCTGTAGTCGGTTTTTCCAATGTGGTGGAAGAAATTTAGGGGAAATGGGATCTGGGTAAATAGTTACGTTGGGTGGATTGGAATTATGACTCCTTACATCCCTCTATTTTTGAGCCACTGTAAAAAGTCTCGTAAGAGCCCAATATTAAAATTTTGTTTCATGCTAACTCAACATGTATACGGCATTGAAATGATGACAGGTAAAATAACATTAGGGAACCAAAGCATAATTTGTAATATATAGAAAATACGTTACCTATAGAAGTTTTATATATAATAAGAGTGTTTTCCATCGGATGACTAATTAAATACTAAAACCAAAAACTTAAAACCTGTAATTAAAGTTAAATATACTCAACCTCACACCATTTAAGAGATAAAGCATGTTATTGCTGGCCTCTTCCAAATACAAATGTTAAAATAACTGTCCATCTCAAAATTATTCAGAAGAAAAGATTAGTTTTCTGAAGATGGACATTAAAATTTGAATACAAGGTTACACACTTGTTAAATATAACCTAAAGTTTACACAGGACACCAGACTGTACAAACTAGTACATTTCTGAAAACTAACGATGTAATGTTTCAGGAAAGTTTTTGCAGGAAAGTTTTTTGTAGTTCTTAAGAGAAGTTCCATTTGTGGGCATCAAAGTTCAGTGCACTTGCTGAGAATTATTTTAAGTACATTTGCATAACAAGTTACATGTAAATACCTGCTGAACAATGAATTGTGTAATAGAAAGTTTAATACTAAGCTATGTAAGTGGAAATTATTTCTATTTCAAGATGGATTTTATAACATTACAAATTCCCACTCATATTCTCAGCATCCATTTAGACTTAAATATTGCAAAATAGCCTTTTGTGTGATGTGCTCTTTATCTTGCCCCTAAAATCTTGGTGTAGTCATGATTAAATTCTATTCAATTTTAGAGAATTTCTTCCATTATTTTTAAAAAATAGAGTATATAGGTAAACTGAATCATTTGCTTGTCCAGAAGTTGTAGTTGTTGATGCCCAGCTTCTACTATTACTGATAAGAAAAAGTATTCACCTGATTTTTTTTCTTTTCTTGTTCTTTCCATCTGATGCTTGTAAGTTTTTTCTTAATTTCTTGATGTGCCCTTCTGGTTATATTCATTATCTATTACTCCAAAACTTAGCACTTTAAAACAACAAACATTTTATTTCACATTTGCTGTTGGTTAGGAATTCAAGAATAGCATAGCTGTATGGTTCTGGCTTGGTATCTGTCATAAGATTGCAGTGAAAAATGTTACCTGGGGCTTCAGTCATCTAACACTTGACTGGGGCTGGAGAATCCAATTCCAAGATGGCACACTCACACGCCTGTTGGCAGAAGGCCTCAGTTTGTTGCCATGTGAGTCTCTCTGTAGAGCTGCTTAGGTATCTTTCTGATATGGCAATTGGCTTCCTCTAGAGCAAGTAATCTAAAAGAGCACAGAAGTTACAGTTCTTTTAAGACACAATCTCCAAAGTCATGCTGTCACTTTATTATTATTTGTTTTAACTTCCACCAATCTCTAGTCATCAGAAGCAAGTCACTAAGTTCAGCCTTCAGTCAAGGAGAATAAAGGTCCACCTCTTGAAGGGAAAAGTATCAAAGGATTTGTAGACATATTTTTACACCATCACAATGAAATCAGTGGATCATTTCAATCTTAAGATAAAAATCTTTTCCCAGTTCAGCAAAGTTTTCTTCAATTATTTTTTTAAATTACATGTAATAATTTATCGGTAGGTTTTTAAGGGTTTTTTTAATTGAGAAATTTTCTTGAAGGAAAGGTGCAATTTTGGCTTAACTCAGATGTAGGTGCCAACGGAAGAACTTTGGTGTATTGTAAATCATTGGAACTGCAATCTGCTGTTTTTGTTATCTAGCCCCTAAATCCTATAGGTTACCATTAGAGTTAATGTTAACTATAGTTATGTATTATATAGTTATATATTAATTTCTAACTATAGCTATTATTGTTAAAATTAGTTAGTTAATATTACTAACCCAGCACAGCTCCTCCCTGATAGTGATATTGTCACTGTTGGTGATGTTTCCTAGAGCCTCAAAGACACTCCAGGGACATCAAGGATAAAAAGGAACGTAGACTACTGAGATATGCTATAGTCCAGTTATTTTCTGAGAAAGGTATTTAGATGCCATAACAAAATATATTGAAGTCCATTAAACCAACTAAATTCATACAGTAATTTGTGTCTCCTTAATACTCCTCAGGGCTATTCTTGTGTATTCAGATGGCCTTCATATACTTACTGTATCAACTGTGACCTGTGATTTGGACAGGTCATCCTGCCTTTCCAAGAATTAAAACAAACCTCTTAGTAACTCATTGTTTTTAAAAGCCCAGTTAACTTACCAGGAGTAGTCCAGGACACAGGCATCTATGCTGGCTAGAAGTTTCTAATCTAAAACATGCGATCATACTGACTATGACACAAAAAATAAGTTAAGAAATTCAAAAGCTAATATAAATTTGTCATCTAAAATCATCCGAAATAATACAATTGCCCTTGACAATTTTCAGGCCAGCCAAGAGAATGCACACAGTAGCTAATACATCTTATACTCATCAAAAAAAAAGAGGAAATGATAAGCCACTTTTTAAAGGCTACTTAGTTAACTAAGGTTGATCAAACTGATCCTTGATTTATATTTTCCAGGTTAGGTACTGGCTAACTAAAAAGTGAAATACAAAATGGTTTCCAAATGGCTCATGATATTTATGATTGTCCTCACTATGTGGTTTTCCACAATCTGCCAGAGTTTAAATGTTACTATGTAGATATCCAGAACTGACACTCAACTGATAATACTGCATCAAAAAGAGCCCAAATCTCTCTTTGTCAGTACCTCTCATTTAGGGGCTGAATTTTGATCAAAAGCACATTGGGGTGAGGGATGGGTTAGGAAATTCTCATGTAGGATATGGTGCAATCCTTTAACGTGTTTAAGGTAGCAATGTAATCTAATGCCAGATATTAAGCAGAGTAAGCCAGCTGGTCATGCATAATGCATACTCCACATTGATTATCTAAACCCTTGAGGTTTTTTTAGAGGTTCCACACCTAACCCTAAAAACTGAAATTATTTCCCTTTAACCTGATAGGACACTTTTAAAACATAGCTTCCAAATTCTTTATCACTTCCCTCTTTGAAAGATAGAGTCTATGTCCCTTTCCTTGAATCTAGGCTCTGTGACCAACAGAATACAGCTTAGGTGATGCTGGAATAATTTCCAGGCTCAAGTCTTATGAAACCCATAGTATTCACGTCCTACCTCTTGAGATAGTCACTCCTGGAACTGAGTTTCATGCACTAAAGGAAGGACCACATGGAAGGGAACTAAGTAAGGCCTGTGGCTCTCAGTGCTGGCTGATTTCCCCTTTAACAGCACCAACTCGCCAGCCCTGTGTGTGAGCGATCTTGGAAGTGAATCTTCCAGCCTCAAGTTGAGCTACCCTTGCTGAAGTCACGTGGAGCAGAGGCACGTACTCATGGGTAAGCCATGGCCAAATTGCTATTTCCTCCCAAGAAGGCCTCATGGTAATCTTGTGGGACAGACTGAGACACTGCTCTATAAATCCGGGAGCACTACCCCATCAGGCTCGGTGTATCTCAGCAAATGTGGAACAACTGTCACTATGCTATGAAAACAAGACTGTTACCCCATAGGACTCTCAGCCGGTACTGTTGTGAGCAGCTGCTCTTTCTGCATACTCTGTGCTCACTTCTGCTAATATCATTCTCCCTTTTCTTTGGAAAACTGACTTCCTTGATTGAAGTGTTCTGGTAAAGCTAGTGAAACCTCCAAACACAAAACCTTCCTGATGGTAGCTATGATCCTGCTTTGCCTTCAGTTGCCCCATCCCCATCCTCCATTGCCTACATCCGAATGACTGTAAGAGTGAACACAGGGTCTGCACTAGGCTTATAGGAGTCCATTGCATGGATTTGCTAAAATTTACCAACCAGTCTCATGATACTGATGACCATTTAGGTTTTTTTTTGGTTTGATGGTCTTTTCCTAATACCCCACAAATGTATATATAATATATAAACTATGTATTATTATATATAAATATAAATAAAATTCACGTATATTTATTTTAAAAGTGAAATTTCTGGATAAAAAAATATTTAAAGTGTAACATACTGCCAAATAACTTTCCAAAAAGTTTCATACCAATGCATACTGTTTAACTATGATTAATTGCATCTGCTTGCCCCTATCAACCCTCTGTATTTCAAACTTGTCAATCTACACCAATATGAAAGTACAAAAATGTGGTATTATTTTAATTGTATTCTATTAATGATAAAAGCTTATGTTCATGTTCATGATATAAAAATTTAAAAAAATTATTTCTCTTTTTCTATGACTTGAGGCTGAAGTTCTCAAAAACAAGGTATGGGAGAGGAGGGTATAGCTCAGTGGTTGAGCGCATGCTTAGCATGCGTGAGGTTCTGGGTTCAATCCCCACTACCTCTGTTAAAAACAAAAAAAACAGAAAAAAATGAAAACTAATTACCTCCCCCACCAAAAAAAAAAAAAAAAAAAGAAAAAAAAGAAAAAAACCCCCCAACAACAACAACAAACAAGATATGAATTACACCAGAGAAAGTTACTTATATTATATTGTTGTTATTTACTATGGACAAAAAAAAAAACCTATCACTTGCCATCTGACTCTACAAGAATGAAGTCACTAGCCACTGTAGTTGCTGACTTTTAACACGCCCTCAAAGTTCAGGGTGGAGATCAGGGATGAGGCACTCCATGCTCTGGGAAAACTGGTAGAACAGGCCGTGTCATAGTTAGCTATTTTCAGGAGAAAATTTTCTGAACCCAATTTCTTGCCTAGAAAAGCACTAGAATCATTACTGGAGACATCTGCTCTTCGAGACTAGCAGCAGCCTTCTACTGGGATGTGTGTTTGATTGCATGTGCGCCCTTTGCCAAAATCACATGTATACTGACCCCCCCTTCAGAGAAATTCCTCAGAGCTCTTTGAGAGCCTGTCTCCTGGGCTATAGTGCTCAGTAAGTTTCCCAGTACAACTGAACTCACAGCTCTCACATTGTGTTTGTTTTCAGTTGACACTATAAATTTTTGTTCCTTTACTGGTATCCTATTTTTCCATTTGGAAGCTTGTGGAATTTTCCTTTATTTTTTGAGTTCAGAATTTTCACCAGAATGTATGAAAGTATGTGCATGTATGTTTCTCCATTAATCTGATTCAACATTTATTAGGCTTTTTTGAACAAAGTTACAAACCTTTCTTGAATTTAGGGAAATTTTCTTTTATAATGTATTTGATTTTTCTTTTCTTTCTTTTCTCTTCATTAACTCCTCCTGGAAATCCTAGTAAATTTTAGTTTGTTTACTTATTAGATGTATTGCTTTAGTCTTCTCTCACAACTTTTGCTTTTCTTTTTGCTTTGTGTTACTAGAGACTTCCAAACTAGATCTGTCAAAAACAAATTGGATTTGTGTAGCTAAAATTTGTGCATTTTGCCAGGGCTTAGGGAGAGGGAGGAATGAATAAGGGGAACACAGATGATGTTTAAAGAAGTGAAAGTACTCTGTATGATACTGTAATGGTAGTTACCTGTTGTTATATATTTGTTCAGACCTGTAGAATGTATGACACCAATGTAAACTATGAGCATTGGATGATAATGATGTGTCAATGCAAGTTCATCAATTATCACAAATGTACCACTTTGTGGGGGATGCTGATTATGGGTGGAGGCTATGTATATGTGGCGGCAACAGGCACATAGGAAATTGCTATACCTTTGGCTCAATTTTGCTGTGAAAAAAAATGTTATTTAAAAAAAATCTATGCATTTCAAAATAATGTAAATTTATCTCAGAAAAAGGACTGTAAAAGAAAAAACTATTTGCACGGGGGTTGGAGGTGATGAAGGCTTGATGAATTAAGAATGGCAGATTATCAGTGACTATTGAAGCTTGGTGATACAGGAATTCATTATACCATTCTGTTTATTTTGTACATGTTCCAAATTCCCTGTAATGAAAAGAAGAAAATCAAAACAAACAAACAAAAAATAAATTGGTTAACAGCCATTAGTGGTTCTGCTATTCAGTCTGTTTTAGAAAACAAAAACAAAAACAAAAGCAGACAGAGAGAGAGGGAGAAAGAATTTATTGGAAGGATATTGATGGCCTCACAGAATCAGTGGAAGGCTGAGACCTGGCTTAGCAACAACACAGAAACCAATGCAGCCTGAGACTTGACAGCAGGAGTCATAGCTATAGCTATGAATTTATAGGAAATTTTTCAAAAAAAATGCTCCACTGCCAAGCCTTTGATCTCTGAGCTTCAAGTTTTTCCTGGGCTCTATTACAAAGATTAATACTGCCATCTAGTGGCTGCTTTCTAAACTTACGTGTGGTTGCAGATTTCTTGACTGGTTTTCCAGTTCACTATCGTTTGAGTGATATCATCTATATATTCCTCTGAATTTTGTAATTGCTTTCTTGGGGGGTAGGTTTATCGAGGTATGATTTTCATATAGTAAAATTTTAGTGTAGAGTTCTATGAGTTTTGAGAAATATCAACCATTTTGACAAATTGTTGTGTAACCACCACCACAGTCAAGATATGGAATAGTTTCATCACTCCAAAAAATTCTCTTGGGCTTATTTGAAGTCAGCCTCTCCACTCAGTCTCCAGCCCCTGAAAGCCACTGACACACTTTCTTTCCCTATAGTTTTGCCTTTTCCAAAATGTCATATAAATGGAATCATACAATATGTAGTTTTTGAGTCTGGCTTCTTTCAGTCTGCATAATGCATTGAGATTCATCCATATTGTCGCCTGTATTGATAGTCCCCCACCCTCCACCGTGAACCCCTCCTTTTTTTTGGCTGTAGCATTTCCTTGTATGGATGTACCAGCATGTTTTAATCCATTGAAGAGTTCAGGAACATTTGGATTATTTCTAGTTTTTGGTGATTCTGAATAAAGTCACTATAAACACTTGCCTACAGGTTTTTGTGTAAACATAGGTTTCATTTCTCTTGGGCAATTACCTAAGATAGGATTGCTCAGTTGTATGATATGTGTATATTTAACTCTATAAGAAGCTGCCAAGATGTTTTCTAAACTGGTTATGCCATTTTGCACTCCTGCCAGAAACACTTTTCTCTGCTCATGACCTCCTACCTGTCTTTCCAATATTGCCATCTTTTACTTTTAAATTTTTTCTTCTCTCATTTTATGAGATTTCAGAAAGCTGGGGAAATGACACCAAAATATTTGAAATAGCATATCATGTTAATTAACTATTTGTACTGTCTAATTTGTGAATTTTGTCTACCCCTTTCTGATTTGGGCCTTGGTAATTTTTGTTTTTATTTATTATAAGATGTTCCATTTATTTTAGAGATTAACATATCTGTTCTTTTGCTGTTAAAATTTCCCCATCTCTTGTCATGTTCTAAGGTACACAGTTTTAAAAATTAGAACAGAGTACAGAATGCTTTACTAAACTATTAGGTACCCACAATGTGGTAGGCACTGGAATATATTCTGAAAATAACTAATATTTCATATAGTGTTTTATCGTTTACAAAGTGCTTTCATATATATTTCTAGTTCTGTGTAAAACAAGTTGAAAGACTAGAAACACAACCATCCACAACCAAAGAATCTTTTTACATATATATTGTGGCCAATTAAAGAGCAGAGAGAAATGTAGTAAGAATAAGCAATAGAAGGACAGTCAAAAGATGTATGGAATTGACTAAGGGATGGAGACAGTTGGAGAAAGAGGTAACAAATGTGTGAGTGGGAGGCTGGGAAGTGGCCATTCAATGAGTATTGGGTAAACATTCCCTTGGGAATCTTTACAATATACTTTCACATTTTAAAATAATCTTTTGAAATGCTGATTACCTATCTTTTCCAACAGGTTGTTCCTAGAGAAGGAATTTTACTTTGGGCAACTAACACTACCACTAGGGAAAGAAATCTTGGGTAAAATGGGAGTAGGTTTGGAAAGGCAGACTGTGAAGTTTCTCCTTTCGGTAAAAATATCTAGTCTTGTAACACTGCTTAGGGAAAGTTGGGCCATGTTGTTTTCTTTTAGCCACCTCACATTTGTGGCATCTTGGTTGAGGCTCTGAATGTAGAGCTCATTACTAAGAAGATGTTGAAATTGAAAAACATCAAGCTAGTGGTTTCAAATTGACCCATAATCTGTGTGAAATTGAGTCCCCCTAAAACTAATTTTCCCTGCCCAATTTATGATTAACTTTACCCAAAACTTGATTCCCTTTCTTGTCCTGCCCCTGTTCCCCTCAGGATTGAGAAATATCAAAGAAGAGAGGGGACTGAAGCTGAGCAGGATTCCACGGGGCCTTCCCAGGCACAAAACATCCTTGAGTCCCCAGGCTTTTGTCTTCTGTGGCAAGAGGCTTTGGTCTCCTAGGCCTTTCCAAGTTCTGAAGAGACTCTAGCAGTTACTATTTAAGGAAGTGAAGGTAACAAAAACAGTCAAGAACCAACAGTTCGTTCAGTTATAGAACAAGTTCCTCCTCAAGGGATACGCATAAAATCTGACACGTATCTTTGAGTTGATCTGCAGGAACTAAACCCCATCCACCAGGTGGAGGTGGTGCTTATGCTGAGCACTAGACCCCAGACTGGCTGGAACCAGAAGGCTGGTGACTGAGATTCCTGAAACATGATCCTGTTACCTCACCGCCAACTAGTCAGAAGAAAGTCACATACCCTGCAGCCTTCACCCCAAATATTGCCTTTAAAAACCCCTTCCCTAAAAGCCATAGGGAAGTTCAGGTCTTTTGCGTGTAAGCTGCCCACTTTCCTCATTTTGCATCTGCAATAAATACTACTTTCCTTCACTACAACCTGGTGTCAGTAAATTGCCTTTGCTGTGCTGTGGGCGATTAGACCCAAGCGCAGTTTGCTAACATTTACATGTATAAATATTATGGTGCTGACTGCCAGAATATTAAATTCATGGACATTGTGCAAAAAGTGATTTGGATATATGAAAACAGCTTAAAGTCCTAAGTTAAAAAATTCCTTGAAAAGTGTTATCATTACTTATACAAGAACAGAAAGCAAACTACATTAAAAACCTAAAAAGCTTCATTTTCCTCACCCTCACTGTAAGCTATTTTATGAATTACCATGTTTCAGTCTTATATTTTCAGTTTTTAATTTACGAACACTCCAAAACCAGCAGCATTTTTCAGTCGCCAAGATATGGAAGCAAACTAAATGCCCTTGGACAGTTAAATGGATAAA
This sequence comes from Vicugna pacos, assembly GCF_048564905.1. Classification (NCBI taxonomy): domain Eukaryota; kingdom Metazoa; phylum Chordata; class Mammalia; order Artiodactyla; family Camelidae; genus Vicugna; species Vicugna pacos. Next base: position 31,345,170 of record NC_132987.1, read on the forward strand.
CAATACATATATATTTCATATATAACAGAATTTTTTTTTAGTCTTAAAAAGGAAGGAAATCCTTTCATATGCTACAACATGGATGAAACTTGAGGACATTATGCTAAGTGAAGTAAGCCAGTCACAAAAAGACAGATATTGTATGACTTCACTTCTATGAGGTATCTAAAGTAGTCACATTCATAGAAACAGAATCAGAGGCTGAGAGGAGGAGCAAATGAGATGCTGTTGTTCATGGGTATAGAGTTTCAGTTTTCTAGAATGAAAAAGTTACGGAGGTCTGTTGCAAAACAATGTGAATATACTTAGCACTACTAAACTGTACACTTAAAAATGGTTATGATGGTAAATTTTACATTATGTATTTTTTTAACCACAGTTAAATCTGTTATATAAATACCCAGTGAATCAATGCAATGAATTTTGTTAAGGATAGCCAATTCAAAAATCCATCAAAATCATGGCGCTGCAAACAGTTGAAAGAAACAGTAGTAACAGGGACATTGCTCTCCTTTAAAATGTGCCTAGTGATACGTATGGCTTTAAAGATTGTTTGGCAATGTATATTTTGAATGTTTAATAAACAGTAAAAGGCTAGTTTGAATCTCAGGTCTGTGGTTTTCTGGCTATATAGCCTTCCACTAATTAATCTCTGACTCTCACTTTTCTCAATCATAAAGGGGAAACAAGAAGATAATAATAGTACCCACCCCATAGGACTGTTGTGAGGATTAAATGGACTGATGTACGTAAGGAGTTTAGAAAAGCGCCTTGGCGCGGAAAGTGCTGCTGCTACTGTTACTATTACTGTTAAGGGCTTTCTTCATCACCAGTTCTAGAAACTTTTCAAAGGCAAGACAGCAAAAGTTGTTTTCCTACTTTTCCTAGAGATGAAGAAGGCACAGGCTGAATCAGTCCTCACCAGGAGGATGTCAATTTGGCTTTAAGGGAAAGTAAACAAAATCTGGCAGAACGGCTGGGACAAAGGGCATAGCAGGGGTAATCAATAAGAATATAATTATGATAATAACATTCAATGATCTGCTTTAATAAAATGTGACGTAAATATGATTTTATCATATTTAGGTGGTGAATTTATTACACAATTTTCTGCTGCTTTATGAAAGGATTAACTGTAAAATGTTTAAACAATAGGCTTTTATGGTGCATTTTTATTATTATTTATTATTTCAAACTTATAGCAAAGTTGGAATAATATAACAATCCCCCCCCATAAAAACTTCATTTAGACAGAACATTCAAAATTTGCCAACTGACCCAATGGTAGCCTTTATAGCAAAAGGTTTCAATCTAGGTGTGTGTATTTCACTCAGCTGTCGTGTCTCTTTATTCTCCTTCAATCTGGAACAGTTCCTCAGTCTTCCCTTAACCTTCACTTCACTGTAGCTAATTGTATTTTCCAAGCATTGCACCACATTTGCAGTTCCACGTGCTCTTCCAGAACCCTCTCCTTGAATCTGGACAGGACTTGCAACTCATTCCACGATGAGAATGCAGAGAAAAAACACTGTGTGACTTCCAAGCTAGGTAGAAAAGGCCACACAGCTTCTACCGGGCTCTCACTAGTTCTGTCTCTCTGTCTCGGTCTCTCATACACACACTCACACTCTCTGGGAATCCTGAGCTGACACATAGGAAATCCAATCACTGTGAAGTTGTGGTAATGGAGGGACCACACAGAGGTAGAGGTAGAGATGCCAGGTGGGCTGTGGCTGTTCCAGCTCTCAGCTGTTTGGATCTTCCCGTTTAGGTGTTAGAGATGCGTATATGCTTGTGTGATGTGTGAAAGCCTTCGCGTGATTCTGGTTCCCAGCCTTTGAGACCCTGTGTGAGGTCTCGTGGAGCTGCACTCTGGGCTGCACTAGCTGACACATTAGGGCAGAGAAGAGCTGCTCCTACTGAACCTTGTCCAAATTGCAGCAAAATCAATAATGCTTTAAGCCACTAGATTTTAGGGTGTTGCAAAGCAATAGATAACAGGTCTGTAACTGTTCCAGTTATTCTTTGGAATGTGCTTCCATTTGGCTTTGCCTGGTGTTTAGTCAACTTTAGGTAATTCATTTTAGGCAAGCACTGCTGAAGTAATACCATCCTCGGCTTACTGCATCCACCAGGTAACACATGTTTTTTTTTTCCATTATTGTTGATGCTAACTTTGATCACTTGAGTTAGGAGGTGTCCTCAGGTTTCTCCACTGTAAAGTTACTCTTTTTCCTTGTATAATTAATAATTATTTTGTAGAGACATATTTTGAGACAATGTAAATAAATCCTGTTCTTGATCCTACTTTCACCCATGAATTTTACCATCCACTGATATTTCTTGTCTGAATTTATTATTTCTATGATGGTTGCCTAATGATAATTTTCTAACTCAATTATTCCTTTGAACTTTATTAGTTGACATTCTATCATAATAAGGAAGGGTTTTCTTTCCATTTACTCGTTTAGTTTTATCATAATAGACTGATGGAGCTCTAACCTAATCAGAGGATAGAATCTTTACCATCACTATTTTGATATATTGCCCAAGATTTGGCCAGTAAAATCCTTTCACACTGATTTCTGTGTCCCTTTGAAATGTCCCCATCATTCTCTGAGCACTTCCTTACTTCTTGGCATGAAAAGATGTTCCTGGTCATCTTGTCCCTGCCTCAGTCCTGAAATCAGTCGTTTCTTCAAGAAGTTCTGGTTCCTCTCACTTATTTAGAAACCAGTATCTGGGTCCTTATTTGCTTGTTGGAATGATACTTTTCCCAGAGCTTTTCTGTAGACAGAGACAAGTGAACAGGTAAACACTGTAGAGGGTGGTGAGTAGTAATGAAGGGGAAAGGGTTATGGGAGCACAAAAGAGGAAGAGGCAGCTAACCCAAGACTGCAGAGTTGTGGGGAGGGGACAGAATCATTCTAGGCAAAAGACATGTGCAAAAGGCCCAAGTCAAGAGAGAACATACCATATTTAAGGAATGAAAGCAGTTTAATATGGCTTGAGAGTAGAGTGAGGTGGGGCAGTGGTAAGAGAAGGCTACAAGGTAAATGGGCTGGCCAAATCTCCAAGTACCAAGTAAGCAATATTAGAAGTTTGGAGTTTATCCTGAGAGGAAAGGGGAGCCATTGAGAAGATTCTTAGCAAAGGATATATGATCAAATTTAGAACAGCTGTCTTCATTTTTTTTTAACTCACATACCATCCTAAAAGGATTTTGAAAAACTGTGTACTTCCTTCTACGTTTTAAGTTAACACCTAATATTTTTCATAAGTTTAAAAGTTAATTTTTTTGTTAATGGGAAATTTAAAATATTAAACATTTTGAAAGATGAACTAAGATGACCATGGATTATATCAGAAATAAACATTTCATGACATACTACTCACCAAATCTGAAAAGTCATGTAAATTTGCTGTGATTTTATGAAATATTTCTTTTAAAACGTTTCTTCCCAGAAACCACACAATTACATTTATAAGAATCAGCACGACAAGTCTATGCTGCCTAAGTTGTTCTGAAGTCAGAGCAATCTTCACCCTTAACCTTTATAAGCATATAAAACTATGATAGGACATGTAACAGAAGGAAGACCTTATAGGTTTAGGATGCCTCAAGTAATCATTAAAAGACTTCCACTTCTGTCAAAAATGGAGTAACAGGAACTGGATGTACCCTCTTGCTTGCAATAAGAACAAAAAACTCAAGACAAAATATGTGCAACAATGGTTTCAAGATACTGGATATCATGCAGAAGAGGACAGTGATCCATGAGAGACAGGAAACAAGAGATGAACCCTTCAATTGTCCCAGTTTATTGCCCTGAGATTCTTCAGATTAAAGAAATAAACCTAACCATATCAATAATCACATTAAACGTAAGTGGTCCAAACACTCCAATTCAAAGACAGAAATTGGCAGATAGGATAAAAAGTAAAACCCAATTACAAGAAACACTATGAACATAAAGACACAAACAGGATAAAGGGTTGCAAAAGATATATTACTTCAAGAATGAGTCAAAAAAGCAGGCATGCTATTATAATATTGGACAAAGTAAATGTCAGAGTGAAGAATATTACTGGGAATCTAAAAAATATAATTTCATAACTATAAAGGGATTAATAATGATTCTAAATATTTATGACCCTAAAAACAGAGCTTCAAAATACGCAAAGCAAAAACTGACAGAACTATAAGGAGAAATTGATAAAATCACAATTATGGTTGGAGATTTTAGTTCCTCTCTTTCAATAATTGATAGGACAAATGAACAGAAAATTAGCAAGAATAGTCTTGAACAAAGTTGTGTTTTGGACTTGAGTTTGGGACCCACTATGACACTGAATGTCTAACTGGGGATGTACGCTATAATATGGATCCGGAGCTCAGACCAGAGAGCTGTCATGACATAGAACCTATTAAGGTGTTTTTAAACAAGTCTATATTTTAAAATAAGTGCCTCAGGGAAACAAAGGTGAAAAGTAAGATAAGAAGAGGGCTAGTAATGGAAATACTGAAGAAAACCAATACCAAAGTTTCCTCTTGTAGGACAGACATAGGCAGAGGGACAAGAAAAGGTGGTGGAAAATAATCATGGAGGTGGAAAGACACCCGTGTGGGGCCCTGTAAGGGGAATCCAGTTTCAAGAAAGAGGAAGGGGTGAATAGAGCCAAAGGAAGAAGCCTTAGAAGGATGCCAGCACATGCTGACATTCTTAGCCATAAACACAAGTGACCAATAGAATACATTTAAACTGGGCATCATCTAACACAGACAGAATTTAGCCAATCCTTATTGCTGTCACATCACATTCCATTCCATTGCAGGTGAACCAATTCTATTGGTTACTACACGGTTCTCTCAATTGTTCATCCAGACCTACCAAGAAAGCACAGTCTCCATGGCTTTAGAAGATTCAAGTGTTCATTTTTCACTTCAGAGAAAGGTAAGTGAGATACTTCATTTGAGTCTGAGGCCCATGAGGGCCTTGGGCCTTTTGTTTCTGTAAATAGTTTACTAACAACTTCTATTCTTTCCCAGATCGGGTGCCCCTCACCTCCTATATAGAGAAGCAGAAGCACATAATGTCACTGAGCCTCAATTCCCTCATTAGTAAATAGTGGGTAAGACCATCAATCCTACTACACCACTTCCATGAGATTAGTTAGAATAAAGTGGGTTTTTGGCAGTTAGGGTTGTCTCTCTAGCTCCTGAATACCAGGACTAGAGCCTGAAACACAGCAAGAGCTCAGCAAATGTTGGCTGTATTGTAACAACTGAGTATTTGTTAAAAGCCTTTGTAAATGGAAGGCCATTTCAGGTGTTATTATTTATTCCCCAACGGTGATTTAGACCCCCCAGGTGACCAAATTCAAGGTGCTGAAAGACTTTGCATTGACGGGTGCCAAGGAGTAGCTGGAAAAACTGCAGCTCCTTCCCCACAAACAATCCAAATAAAAACATAGCTGTGCAAACAGAGCTGCAGTCCTCCGGTCTAGTTTTCCACCAGACTGCCGCTCCCTAACCCTTCCTCGTGGAAATTCTGCATCCGCTGTAGAACTTTTGAGGGGCCTAAGTCATCAGATACCACTTTTAAGTCCACGGCGATGTCACCACGAAACTCTTCAAAGCACTCCTGGCCTCCCCCATGACCCGCAACCTGAGATGAGGCTGCACCACTGGCGAAGAGTTCCCCCCGTGACCCAGCTCTCTGGAGGCCTCCTCCTCAGGGTCACCAGCCTCTCGCAGCAGTCAAAGGCTGCGGGCCGGCCGGCCAAAGGCACGCGGGTCGCAGCTTCGGTTTTTCGCCAAGGCCCACTTTAACGGCCAGGGTGGGGCGGGGCGCCACCGGCTCCTCCTCTCCCGCCGGGCTGCCGGGTGCGGGGGCGGGACAGGGGCAGCCAGGCTGGGCGGTGCGGGCTCCTCCCCCCACGGGCGGCATGACAGGAGTGGGGCGGGGCCAGACGCCGCAGGACCCGCCTCTCAGGGGCGGGCAGGCCGGGGACGCGCGGGTTTCTTCTCCGGGGGCAGGCCTCGGCAGCGGCGGGGACGGACCTGGAGGCGGGGCCAGTCGCCGAAGTCCCCACCTCCGGAGGCGGGCTTATTTGGTGGCGGCGGCAGCTGGGGGAGTGCCGGCGGCGCGGCAGCCTCGCCAAACGGGCTCTGGCTCCTCCCAGTGGCCGGCCGGGGCGGAAGCAGGAGGCGGGGGCAGCGTGCGCGCTGCTGGTCTCCTCTCCCGCGGCGCTGGGGCCCGCGCTCCGAGGCTGCTGCTCGATTCGGCGCTTCGCAGGCGGCCAGCTCTTCTCCGCGCCGCCCGCCCGCCCGCCAGCTACTCGACCAGGCCACCTTCTCAGTCCTGGCCCGTGGCGTCGACCCCACCGACCCTCTCCCGCCCCGTCTCATCTCTGGCCGCCGGCACCGCGGCCCCAGCCCCGATGGCTCTTTGCAACGGAGACTCCAAGGTCAGTCTCTGGCGTGGGGGGTCCCTGCCTCACCGCTTCCGGGCGGAGGCGAGGCTCCGGGGCCCGGGAGCCACCGCGCGGGGACCTTCCCCGCCTCCTCCCCCGAGCCCGCCAGCGCAGCCCTGCGGCCCGGGCAGCGGCGCGTCGCAGAGCCCCGGGTCGGGGCCTGTGGCATGTTTTCTTCTCTGGAGCGGCAGGTGCTTTGTTGATTTTGTCTGCGTGACGGGGTTCCTGCGCCCGCTGAGCTCCGGGCGTCGGGGAGGGCGTCAGCTTCCCGCCGCAGCGCCCTGGCCCCCGCCTCCCCCGCTCCGCTGTGGGGCGCCGAGCCCGCGGAGCGCGGCCCGAGGTGGGGGGAGGGAGGCGAGCGGGTGTGTGTGTGTGTGTGTGTGTGTGTGTGTGTGTGTGTGAGAGAGAGAGAGTGAGGCGTGGGGGCTTCCTCAGCCCTCGCCCCGTCCCTTCGGGATCCTTGGGGCCTTTTGTGGAGCTGCCGGGGCCCGCCGAAGGCAGGGCAGGGTCGGGGCCTCGCGTGAGGCGTTCGAGCTGCGCCGGCCTCCTCTCTTCCCGCCACCCCGTTTCCCGCCTGCCCTCGGCGAGGCTCGCCTGGTTCCCCTACGTCGCCCTTTGGGTCCGCGGTGGCGAGGCCGGCCCTCGAGGAGGCCGCGTGACTGTACCACCCACCCCTACTCCGCCCCCGTCGGCGCCCTCCCTGGTCTGGGCCAGTGGCCGGAGGGTCGCGCATTCCGTTCCCCTCCCCCCATCCTTTTCCGAGGGGGGAAGCTTGTGTCCAGCCCCGCCCCCATCCCGCTCACTCCTTACTTTTCCGCCTTGGTTTGCGGTGGGACCCGCTCCCCGCCGCGGGGAGACCCACTCCCGGCCGCTGGCCTCCGCCACCGCGCCCCGAGGGCCGGGGAAGTCTGGAGTCCCGGGTGCGGGAGAAGTTAACTTGGTGTGCCGAGTGCGGAGAGCACGTTTGGGCCGCTGCTGCGCGTCTCCTCACCTCCAGCTCACTTTTTCTTTAGACCCTCTTTCGTCTCGCTTCTGTATTGAGCACCTTCGCTTTCGCTTGTGTTAAAATTTTCGTTGGTCTGGAGTTCTTTCAGACCCGCGCAAAATCAGTTTTGTCAGCGGGAAACTGCGCGGTTTTGAATTGGGATCTACTTAAGCGAGATGTTTAGGGCCTAGATTTAAGAAATTACTGCATTACGTTTCATTCAGGTGTGTGGACTTTTAAACGTCAGGTGGAAACTGGTGTTCTGAGTCAGGTAGTAGTGCCTTTTCAGACAGTATTGTCTTACAGAGGTGGTGCCTAAGTCACATCTTAGTGGGTCCTCTCCATGCGTAATTGGCTAAGTCTCTAGTAAACATTAAAAAAGTATTTGTTGAACAAATTAGTAAAGATTATAAGGTAGTTGATGAACTCTTTTTAAACCAAGGGAACTGATGCTCAAGACTAGTTGGAGCTCTTTCTTGGTATTATAAAGGTGAATGAAGATACTTGAACCTTTAGTTTCTGACCTCAGAAGCTTACATAAACCTCAGCGTACAGCTCTTTCGTGTATACTAGTTAACTTACAAAACAATTTTCTTCTTTCCTTAATTTGGAGCCTTAAAGTCATTGAAAGATTCCTCTTTGTGCTGGTAGAGGATATGACCTTGTTATTACGAGGGCTCAAACCTAATTTACAGACTGAAAAACATGTGCTGATTTGAAAACAGTGTTTGCATATTAAATGACACAGAAAGTTAAAGATTCAGTTTTCTGAATCTTAAAACTCAGATTGAGTTTATGAGTCAGGCGTATAGAACACATACTGTTTTCCATAGTTGGTAGTTTTTTTGTTTGTTCGACTTGAATTTTAAAGAGAATCTTGATCAGTTTGATATATTTGAGCCTCAGGTGATTTGCTGATTAACTTATTTTTATTTCAAGGTTCTTTATTTTGTAGCATGCCTCTCTTTTTTTTTTTTTTTTTGACCATACTAACAACTGAAAACCAAACTGAAAGCATTTTCAAGAGAAGCAATACAGGGAAATAACATTTTGTCAAATCTGTGATTATTTCATGTACTCCCAAGGAGGAAAAATAAACCTTATGATTAAACAATGATTAATTACAAGAAGCATTCCAAGTGAAAAGATGTTTAAAATGGGACATGCAGAGTAAAGTAGGTGAAGTAAGATGTTATGAAAGGTCCACCTGGAAATCTGAGTAGGCATCTGTTTTCCATACCTTACCACAGAGCCACCTTTTCCTCTGGCGTGAAATACAAGTACCAGACCCAAGATTACTTTGTACATCTGTTGTGCCTCTGACAGTTGTAGTAAATCCTAGTTGATAAATTAAGGTGGGGAAAGAGCTGATTTTGAATTTCCGTATGTTTCAATATTTTTCAGGATTTTCTGAAATGACATTTCTGTGTGATAGAAATTAGGGAGAAACCTACCTAAATTCTGTAAAAACATTTGGGCTGTTTTCATTAGTTTTATCCACAGAGTGTCATTTAGAGCTGGAAAGGACCTTTATGTGTTTCTGCTTCCTAAGCTGGAAAAACAGCTGGTGTTAGAACCTGGCTTTTCTTTTTCTTCAGGAGTACTTTGGTTAACCATCTAAGGTAGAGATTATGGTTTCCTTAAAGAGCTGATATGATGTTATTTAGTTAAAGTCTTCATATAGAGAGCATAGACAGGTTTTCTTTAAAAAATTTTTAAAACTTCATTATTTTGTATGAATATAGCAAATATTAGATGTATTTTGTATTTTGTATGTATATAGCAAATATTAGATATACTGGCTTTTTTCAGTTTTATTAAGGCAAGATTATGAGAGTAATGTTCTTCGGGCTACTTGTCAAGCTTACCACCTTTCGCCCCATCTAAGCTTTAGACCCTTTTGGTTGGAGCAGAGGTAGGACCTGCCTGCCCCACCACCTTCACTGAGATGTTGACTATAGAGTATATCATACTTGGATTAAAGGTTTTTTAAAAAAATACCTGTTGATTACATGTGATATAGGATCTTCAATGACATCTAATGTTGAAAATCAAGATTTGCCATTTTAAAATTTATTTTTGAATTGAATGGAAAGATGACCTGAGATTTTTAGGGATGCATTGAGAATTGACAACTGTCCTTTTATGATAACCCTATAGTACCTTTTTCCCAAAGGTCAAAGGTGGATATTTTTTTCCCTCCAGATTTTGTTTCATCTGTTAAGATATTCATCTAGAATGGAAGAGCTGTTACAGACAAAAGGAAAGGTTTTTATTGTTTTCTGTTCTTAGGCTTGAAAGGTTTTGAAATTCTTCCGGGAGCCTCAGATGACCTTGTCTTTAGCATGGTCCAACTTGTCACTTAAGGAAAATAATTGTCTTTTAAGAATTAAAAAAAGTACGTATTTGTCCTATACTCATTCATATGTGTTTGATACTTTTCTAAAGCTATTTAATGAATTATATTTTAAAGGATGCTGTTTGAAATAATGAATAATTATTTGCTATCCACAACGATGAAATTTTCCTCTGTTACGGTACTTGAGCTGTTTTCATGCTTCTTTCTAACTTAAACTCTGTTTAGATGCTCAAAGTGAATCAAGTCCTCAGGATTAATACATGATTTTGAAGCACTTTGTGAATCAACAAAAAAGTAATTGCTTCAGAGAATTTAGAATCTTTGTATCACATATATAGTTCCAGGTTGTGTAGAATATTCTTTTTTTCCATGCTTATTTGTGGAATAGAGTTTTTTGTATTTGTTTATGAGTCACAGCAGTTCAAAAAATAGCTTTACTATAATGATAGTCTCATACTAGTTGGTTTTCTCATTGGCCGACCCTTGCCATCCCTTTGGGTTCATGGTTTTGAGGACCTAGGAGATGCTTTATGTAGTTAGGACAATACACTCCTTAATATAGTCCACTACAACTTGATAGGAATGAGGTGTTTGGTTATAGTACGGTGACCATGTACTCTTTGCCTAAACTGGGGCACTTAAGCATAAAAGGAGGTGCTAAAAATAATTTAAATTTATATTTGCTGAAAATGCTACCAAACGAAATACATAATTGGATTTATACAATATAGCAAATAAACACATGGCAGGACTTATGTAGCATGAGTGTTCAGATTATTCTCTTCGTACATTATGCACAGGAACCCACAATCTTTCCTGTATGTATTTCACAAACACCTTACATATCCCACCAACCCAGCTGATAAAGACCTGGAGGTTTTGTGCCGAGGAATGGCTGTGGCACAACTGGCAGGTATACCAAGTGGCTGGCCTGGACAGCAGCTTCTAACATTTTTCTGTCAGCACCAATGACTGGACAGAGTAGCTAACCCTAATTTCCAGTGTCCAAGTGTACTTCATTTTATGTGGAAAAGATCACAAAAGAGAGGTGGGTTTTCTCTGGTTGGCTTTCACTACACCTGCACTCCACAGGGTACCAGGCAAAGCCATGGTAGAAGGTGAAAGTATAAAGTGGAAATGTAACAAGCCCATTTTATCTTACTCTAATGCAGTTATTCATAATATGTTAAAAAATGAAAAACATGAGACAGATGTTAAGTTGGGTAGGATGTGGGAATAACAGTTGTAAATTAGGACAGTCCTATGCCAACTGGGCCATATGATCACTCCAGTTGTAGAGTATGTATTATTTTGCATTTCAATCTTGATCTCTCTAGTGATATGTATTTAAAATTTGGCTAAAATACAAGCCTAATGTGTATGCATTAAAATAGTTTTATTTTTAAATTAGTAACTGTGCTAAGAGAGTTATTTTAAAATTCTTAAAAGTTGAGTGTCAAATTAGTTGCTTTCCAAAGTTTGAAAACCAGCCGTGTTGAAATTGATCAAAAGGTAATATAATCTGCCCTAGTCTACCATAACAATTGCAGAGAATGTTTTGAAACCTTTAAAACTGGCTGGACATGTAAAATTCTCTGTTTCTCCTGTTTGTCAACAGGAAAAAAAGAATCCTTTTTATTATCAAAACTCATGGAGACTTATTACGTAAATTCAAGTCACCTTCACCTTGTCTGTAATTTGGAAAACTAGTATTAGTAATCCTTATCTTCTGAGTTTCATTGTGAATGTAAATCTAGGACTCCAGAATTCTAAAATCTACTTTGGACAAATTTTGAGTGAACAATCCCTAATTAATTTGGGAGATTTTAGATGAATAAAAATAGTTGTAGGTAGGTCATTGTTTTGATACATTATTGATAATAGTGAAACTTTTTTTATGTTATGATTTTTTTTCCACTTTAACGTTTTACGATAAATTTCAGACAAGTTAGAAGAAATTTTAGTCAACATCTGTGTTCACCACCTTGATTTTACCATTCACTTTTCCTAAAGATTTTTATATTAGCTTAATTGAGATATAATTCACATACCATAAAATTCTCCTTTTAAAGGGTACAATTCATTAGTTCTTGGTATAATGACAGATTTCTACAGCCATTACCACAGTCAATTTTAGAGCATTCTCATTACCCCTAGAAGAAATCCTGTACCCTTTAGCAATCAGTCCTCATTGTCCCCCACCTGCTGCACCCTCCCAGCCCTAGGCAATACTAATCTTTTTTCTGTCTCTCTAGATTTGCCTATTTTGAACATTTTATATAACTATAATCTTACAATATGTGATCTCTTGTGACTAGCTTTTTTTTTACTTAGCATAAATGCTTTCAAAGTTCATCCACCCGGTAGCATGTGTAAGTACCTTACTTTTATTGGCGAATAATATTCCATTGTATGGCTATAGCACCTTTTATTTATCCATCCATCAGTTGATGGATATTGGATTGTTTACATTCTTTGGCTATTATGGATAATGCTGCTATGAATATTCCTGTATAGGTTTTTTGGGGGGAGGTGAGATTGGTTATTTATTTAATTGTTTATTTTTAGAGGTGGTACTGAGGATTGAACCCAGGATCTTGTGCATGTTAAGCATGCACTCTACCACTTGAGCTATACTCTCCCCTTCTTGTATAGGTGTTTGTATAGAGAGAAATTTTCATTTCTTGTGGGTATGTAGCTAGGAGTAGAATTGCTGGGTCATGTGCTCTGAATTCTATGTTTAACCTTTGGTGAATTGTCAGACTGTTTTCCAAAGTTGTTTTCCTACAACCGTACCAAATTTATTTATTCTAGTAGTATTTTAATGGAACTTTTAGGATTTTATTTTTGTGAGATCATGTCATCTGCAAATAGAGATAGTTTTACTTCTTCCTTTCCACTCTATAGGTACTTTTAATTTCATTTTCTTTCTTAATTACCCTGGCTAATATGTCTACTTCATTTCTGAATAGAGATTAGGTAAGGGCAGAAATCCTTGTTCCTGATCTTAGTGGGGAAAAAGCAGTTAGTTTTTCATCACTAAATGTGATGTTAGCTGTGGATTTTTCATAGATGCCCTTTATCAGGTTGAGGGAATTTCCTTTCATTCTTAGTTTGTGGATTGTCTTTTATGAAAAGATACTGGATTTTGACAAATACTTTTTTCTACATATATTCAGTTGATTATATGGTTTTTGTTCTTAATTATATTGATTGATAAATTAGATTAATAGATTTTTAGATATTAAATCAAATTTGCATTCCTGGGATAAATCTCACTTGGTAATGATGTATAATCCTTTTTTATATGTTGCTGAATTTGACTTGTTAATTTTATTGATTTTCATGTCTACATTCATAGGCAATAATGGCTTGGAGTTTTCTTATAATGTCTTTGGTTTTGGTGTCAGGACAATTCTGACCTCATAGAATGAGTTGGGATACCATTCACTTTTTACTAAATTTGCTTTATGTGATCAGTTTTTGGAGTCGGACCCTTGGTTACATTTTGGTGGGCCATTTTCATATTGTTGCACAAGACTTAGAGCATTCGGCTGAAGAACATAGTTCTTTTGGAGGTAGTTGGTATACTTTGAATGGATTACAGCTTGAGTTAGACTGAACATTTTTAGGAATAAAGTTTTAATGGGTGATTAATCAGTCCTTTTAAGTGGATTTAACTTGATGGACTTTGGTTTTGAAACAAGAGTGGCTCATAGGTTTGAATGAGTGTTGGCTTTGTTACTGACACCATGACCGTCCAGTGTTACTGACCATGACCATCCAGTGCTCCTGAAGGCTGAGGGTAACAGTTACTTATTGTAGCATTGCCTTTTAGTTTGTGGAGAGAAATGGTAGTTTGAAAAAGTCACTAATAAGTGTTTTTTTTTTTTACTTATTTGTATAGAGGTAAAATGTAGATACAGTGAAGTGCACAGATCTTTAAGTGTACAGTTTGATTTGTGACAAATATATATATATATAGTACTCATGTAACCACCACCCCAATCAAGATATAGAACATTTCCATCACTCCCAAATTTCCCTCATGCCCCTTGACAGTCAGCCCCTCCACTTCTCCAGCAGCAACCACTGTTCGGATTTCTATATCCATACATTAGTTTTGTCTGTTTTTGAATTATGTATCAGTAGAATCACACAATGATTTTGGCTTTTATTCAACACAATATTTTTGAGATTTATCCATGTTGTTGTGTGTATCAGTAGTTTGTTCATTTTTATTGTTATGTAGTGTTCCACATAGATATGCCAGAGTTTATTTATGCATTCACATGTTGATGACCATTTGGATTGTTCCCAGTTTTTGTGGACATAGGTGTTCATGTCTCTTGTATAAATACCTAGGAGTGAAATTGCTGGATCAGAGGATAATCCTTAATAGGTTTGGTATTTCCCATTTCCTCCAGCTTGGAATATTTAGACTGTAGTAATAGGCTACTTGATGCCTGGAAGAGATAAACCTTGGTGTAGTAGAACAAACTTTTAAAAAGTTCTATTATAATATTTTATGCTTAAGGATATTTTTAAAAGTATCTTGCTCAGCTGTATTTTAATGAAAATAGTATATGGTTTGTACACAATAAGCTCCTTTTAGATAGGTTTATAAAAACCAAGGGAAATGAACCACTACTTTATTTGATAGTAGCAATTTTAATTTTAAACTTGTATATATATATATTTTTTTATTGAAGTACAGTCAGCTTACAATGTGTCAATTTCTGATGTACAGGATGCTTCAGTCATACATATACATACATATGTTTGTTTTCATATCCTTTTTCACTGTAGGTTACTGTGAGATATTGAATATAGTTTCCTGTTCTATGCAGTATGAACTTCTTGTTTATCTATGAATTTTAAATTAAAAAATAATTTGACAATAAAACTGATGAAAATAAATAGAACTTGAAGCATTCTGGATTTAACAACATTGGATGTTTTAAACAACCTTAGCATTGGTGCAGTATCTTCACATTAAAGTTGTTTTCAGGTTATTTGGTAAGAAAATTTCTATCAGTTTGTTTGTGAGGCATATTAATATTACCCTGTCTCCTGTGGTGCCTCTTGAATTCACCAGGCCTAGCTGTTCAAGAGTTTATTTAATAGTGCCCCTATGTGGTTTCTCTTCACTGTTGTCTTTCCTTCATTAGTTACCTCCTTAAAAAAAAGAGGTAAGTATACAATTATATTTTAATCTCTAAAGCTAAATATTCAGTGTACTGTGTGTATATATGTGTATATATATTTTTTTGAGGTAGGAGATAATTAGGTTTATTTATTCACTTTTTAGAGGAGATACTGGGGATTGAAACCAGGACCTCGGGCATGGGCTCTAGCACTTGAGCTGTACCCTCCTCCTGTGTGTAATGTATATTTTGAAGTTGAGGGAGGTCACAGAAAACTAAGCATAATAATAACCATTTTGTACAATGTGCCCTACATTCTTTTTTGGGGGGGGTAAGTAATTAGATTTGTGTGTGTATGTATGTATATGTGTGTGTGTGTATGTATGTATGTATTTATAGAGGCAATACTGGTGATTGAACCCAGGACCTCATGCACGCTAAGCATGCACTCTACCACTTGAGCTATACCCTCTCCCACTGTCCTACATTCTTATGTATTTGTTATATATGGCCAGAGAAAGTAGAATTATAATTTGTTACTGATTCATAACCTGCCATGGATGCTTTGGTGTTAGATGGTTTTTTGAACTTTCACTTAGGTAGTATTAGAAACATTTTCAGAAAGACGTGATGCTAATTTCATGCCCAGGAGTTTGTGGTTGAACTCAGCTGAGCTCCACCGCTCTCATCGTTTTCAACGAGTAAGTAGGCTCATGATGCTTTCATAAAAATGGCAGAAGTACAGGAGACAAGTGGAAGCATTAAGATGGCTTAAGACTTGGCACACTATCACTTCTGCCCGCATTACATTGGTCATAGCAGGTCTCATGGTTGAGCCCAGTGTCAAGAGTGAGGAAATATATTCTGCTTATAATAGGACAAACTGCAAAGTGACTTGACAAAAGGCATGTACATAGGAAACAGTGAAGAATAGTGTAGTCTGTTACATATGGAAAATTAAAAACACGTACAAATAGTGCAAAGACTATAATGTCCTCATCATTCAGCTTAGCAGTTAGAAACATGTGGTTAATATTCCTTCATATATGTTTACTTAGTGCCTTAGTAAGTTAAATGTGTCTGATCTATTTTTGTAGGTTAAGATTGGTCATTTGATTCAGGGCATTGCTGTCTTATCCATCCATTGTCAAATGCCTCATCAGTCTTTTACCTAATGATTTTAATAGCCAATGTCTAATTCAGTGCTTCTCACAGATCTGCAATAAAGAATCAGTTTTTAAAAAATTCCAATCCACCGTAACTACTGTTTTTGTAAAATACCTTTTTAGATATTTAAAATTAAGAAATCTAATGCAGAGAATAAAAGCCTTAAATTTTTATTACAGATTCAAGGAAATGAAATTACTCTCTCAACTTGTTTTATAAGTTTATAAATGCTTATATAAAACTTATGTACATTTTCCTTTTATGGACTGGTGACAGTTTGCAGACCAGCACTGGTCCTTTTGTGGACCACAGTAACTTAGATCCATTATTTTATAAGAGATTGCAAAATGGTGATATTCTAATTCTGTTTTTTCTGGAACTGTTATAAAGAACTTTCTCTCATTAACCCTATGGTTACTTGTGGCAGAGTTGATACTAAAAAGCAGAATATATGTATACATGATTCCTTCCCATAACTCAAAAATTTGGTTCATAGTTTTTTCAAGTTCTATTAACTCATTATTTTCAATAAAGTGTAGTTCAGGCACATGTGATAGTTGAAAGGGCAAGATATAGAACGGAGATTGGGATTATGAAGTATAATAGTAGTATCTTGAAAAATGGACTGTGTGCTGAATACCTGTGAAACTGACATTCTACTGCTTAAACTCTATAGTTTTTCTTAGAAAAAAAAAAACTATAGATTTCCTTAGATCTCTTCTAAGCTAAAACTAATTCTTAAACGTGTTTTAGGAATAGTGATTTTATAAGAGAGGCAAAGTTGAAGCTCTTCACAAACTCAGTATATTTAAAGAGATAGCCCTTTGATTATCTTTCATCTCTGCTTGAAAAGTGTTGTCATCTGAGGTCATACTGATAGTATGAGGTGATGAACTGAAGGGAGGCTAAAACTGTATTTCTGTTTCTTTGTTTGCTTCTTTGCAAGGAACCTTTGGTTCTATAGTATCGTGTAGCCTATCCAAGGCAGTATTTTTTGTTAAAATAATAGATCTCAGCCACAATTAGAATGCAGAGTCAGTCAGGAAAACTAAAGGTTAACATAAAGAAAAAAACCTGTGAGGCGTGTAACTAAGAAAATCAGGTTGAACATAATTCAGAACTTTTCCTTCTGATATTTTAGTGGTATGACAACAGTTACTGAATGCTGTTTGGGTGTGTATATTGCCAACTTTCAGAAAAAAAACCAGAATGATTTGGGCTAATTAATAGTAGTTTTGATTTATCTAGAGATCACCTTGTTTCTCAGTTGGCTAATGCTGACCATTGAATGGGAAAAGTAGCTATAATAAAACTTTTTAAGGATTTAAAATGAGGTAAAGAATAGTGTACTTTGATTTTAATCAACAGTGCCAAGTTTTTTTAGTTATAGTTTGTCAACCAAGTTAATATTGCTATAACTTTCTCAAAAGACCTCTTTTAGGATCATTGAAATCAAAGGGGAAAATAGATCATTGATTTCAAAAGGTTTAAAAATTAGAATTAGAAATTGTGACACTGGAATAAATTTTTATTTCCCTTGAAGTTAGAAAAGAAAGATAATTTAGAATTGTGTGTTTATTTTATTACCCAGTGATCATATGTATAAATTAAACCCATTAATGCTATAGTTTATCTGAGAAGCTGAAATTTCTCAACCACTTCCATGATTAGGGTTTGTGTATATGGGTTATGGCTGTCTTTAAGTGGCTGCTAAAAGTAGTTTCTGAGTCTGAGCTAAACTGCTTTTTAATTCATTGATTTAGATAATACATTCAGACTGTTCGGGAATGGTGCCCACTTGAACTTGAAAGGAGCTGTTCACACCTTTGTAGATAGGGGAGAAGAGGATTTATAATGACTTTGAAGAATCAAAAGCTACAGTTGTTTACTCAAGAGAAGATGATGTTCTAATCAGAAGTACTACAGATTAGTTCAGAAAAGGAGAAAAAATAATTTAACTAGAAATTAGATAATACCGAAATGATAGTAGCATGGTCCCAAATAACATGTAGAAACAAAGTAAGAGTGATGAATAACTACAAGCTTGAAATCTCGTTAGGGAAGAGTGTTTCCTCAATGTTTGAACTCATTAACTAACCAAGAACAGTGAACGGCTATGTCAACACCATATTTCACTAGGGACTTGTATTTCCCAAACTTGTTGAACACTGAAAACTTAAACATAGTAACTTATTGAAGATATTCCATTAGAGGCCTATAGGTTGCATACTTGGATTAAACGAGAGAGAGAATGAATTCAAACAAATTGAGTGATCAAAATTATAATATTTAATATCTACAAATGTGTTGAAATTATAGACAAATGGAACAAAAGTCAGTGATCATAATTTAGGTAACGTGAAACGGTCGGTGATAAGTAAGCATTGCTTAAACGACTAAATGTATATTCAGTGTTGTGTATTATTGCATCAGGGGATGTCGCATGACTTCTAGATTTTTCTTAGGTGTATAACTAAAGGCATTTTATACATTTGTTACATAAAATGAACAACTGAATAACTGTCACCTGTATTCAGTAATTGGACCTAGAATTTTTTTATATATTGTAGCAGACTTACTTTTTTTTTTAAAGAATCACATAGATAAAAGATCTCTATATTTGTATGAAATAGTTTTAGCGTTTCTAAATCTTCTTCACATTTAGCCTCTCCTGAATTACTTTTTGACTTGAGTTGTCCATGTCCTGTTTTTCCACAGATCTTTTATTCCATCAAGAATTTTGATGATTCAGTATTTCTTGAGGATGCTCAGTTATTTCTGGGATTTTTTTCCCAGGCCATTGACAACTCATTCTGGAATTTTTGACACTAGTGCTTCCTTAATCTTACCAGAAGATGTCAATGGAAGTTTTTCAGGTAATAACCAGAACTCAGTCCTTCTTCAAATGGTTTGTAAAAAGCTTTGCTGACTGAAATGTTAAGGGATTGCGCTTGTTCAGTGATACCAGTAGAAATAACAAGCCACTGTACTTTCCAGGGATCTTTCTCAACTGTTCATAGAATGAATAGAGAAATGACATACTTGATGAATTACAGAAAGCTCCAGCATGTCTATTCTAGATGACTTTCAGGCAAGCTCACCTGTATTTCTTTCCCTGAACTATTGGGGCATCTTTCTGCTCTAAGGGAAATTAACTGAGAGATTCTGGGAATCACTCTCCCTTAAGGGATTTTATGTCAAATTGTATGTAACTATGACCATGGCAATGACAGTTTTGTCATTGGGCTAATGGAAAATTTAAGTTATAGCATGATTTCAGAGATGTCTGATTCCTTTCAGTTGATGTATCTGAGATCGATTCATCCATGTGGGATTTTTCAGCCAGAGAGGACAGCATACTACTCTGAAGGGCTGTGGAAAGTTTAAAATGGCAATTTAGGCAAAAGAGTAGGCCAAGGCATCATAGGGCTTCGAAAGTATTTTGGCCTTTATTGAACTTTATTCTAAGGGAAAGTTGCTATAGGGTTTTAAGCAGGGGGAGGGCTTAAATCAGATTTTCTTTTTTTCTTTCGAGCACACAGTCATGTGAATCAAGTGATCAAAGTAGATATCCCTGGTAGTGGAACAAAATGGCATTGTGTCCTTGCCGTTCTATCATATCAGGAGAAGTCAATGTAAAATCATCATCAATGTAAAATTGTTGCCAATTTTTCAAAAAAAAAGATTTATCTAGAGTATAATCTTGAGGCAACAAATAGATCCTGGTTGTGGGTCATTCTGCAAAAAGCTTGCTCTGAACTTTTAAAAATGTCCATGTTGTGAAAGACCATAAAAAGGTGAAGAGGTGAGTAGTTCTAGATTAATGTGTGTGCAAAGTTTGTGGTCTTTGGTAGGGTCCTGGAATTTTTAAAAAAGCCATAAAGGTATTTGTGACATTTGGGGAAATGTATAATATTAGTGTTAAATTTGTTGGGTGTGATAATGGTATTGTAATTGTGTAGGAGAATATCCCTCTTTGTAGGAGCTACATGATGGAAAGTTTTTTCGGGGAGCTAAATATTTACAGTTTACTCTCCAGTTTTTCAGGCAGTGGGGAAGTATACATAAATATAAATAAAACAAATGAAGCAAAATGTTAGTTTTTTTTTTTAATAGAGGTACTGGTGATTGAACTCAGGACCTCGTGCGCACTAAGCATGCAGCTCTACCACTAAGCTGTCTCCACCCCCCTAAAATGTTACTAATTGTTAAATTTAGGTAGAGGATGCTTTTGATTTTCAACTTTTTGTAGGTTTGTAATTTTTCAAAATCAAAGGAGGGTAGAGCAAGCATAGTATAAGGTCAAGAGCTAGAGTCTAACTCTTTGATTTAACCCTTTGGTTGTAAGCTCAAACTTCAGCGTTGTATGTGAGGTGATGGTCTCTTGTGAAAAACCTTCAGTGAAGTTGATTCATCTAAAGTACCTGAGGTGTTGGATAATTTTGTGAAGAAATGTACTATTTTTTTAGTTATGGGTGTGAATGTACTGTTTTTTTTTAGTTACAGGTGTGAGATTAGATTAAGTATTGTGGTCAAACTTCCAGTAGCCTTTTGATAATGAAAGGATTATTTTGGGCAGTTGAGAATCCCAGATCACTAAAATGTGTGTGGGTAGGTGTTTTTAAAATCTTTTTAATCCTAAAACTTTTAATTTTATTTCAACAATTGAAGTCTTTTGTTTTGAAAGGCCTTTCAAAGGCATCTACCCAAATAAGTTTAGTGTTGATGAAATTCAATTTCCAAAATCATTTATGTATTTTCTCAGACATCAGCAGAACATTATTTCACTCATGTAAGCAAACTTAAAAATAATGCTTTACCCCTTTTAATAAAGCACCAAGATATTAAAAAAGTAACTTTGAAGGTAGTCTTCCAAAAATATGATGCATATTTATATACTACCTTCTGTAGTGCTAATTGTCTTGAAGTTTGAAAAGACCTACCATTTTAGTCCTATTACCAGGGAAGTAACGTTTTCTTTGTCTGTAAAACAGAAATACTTTATGAATAAGAAAATACATAAAACACCTTAAATAATAGGTACAAACTAAATGTTAATTCCCTTTTTCTTTATTGTAAAATAAAACATAGATAAAGAAATCTACACGTAACGAGTGTTCAGTTGAGTGAATTAGAAGTTGTGTGCTTTTTACCCAAAATATTTAAAAATTTTTTTCTTTAAAGCCACATAATACTATTAAGAGGATGTCTTGGGATTGGTCATTCTGTGTTCATAGTCAAATTTTGATTCATATTCTTTCATGCTTTGCATAATTTGCTTAATGTCTTTAGTTCACTTAGAAATAATACATTCCAGTTTTGATCTGTTGAGTATGTCTTTCTGACTTGCTCTCTTTAGAGATACTATTTTATTCCTTATTTCCTTTTTTACTTTTAGTAACTTTGTATGGGATTTAACTTCTCTGCTTATTGTTTCTCTTTCATGAAAATTTAATCTTTTGAATTTTTAGAACAAATATTCAGATAATGTCTGCAACTTTTGATAGAGTTCCCTCTTATGTTAAAATCATGGCAGTTTGTTTTTTGAGCATTCCTGGCACTGCTTCATTCTCCTTAAGTCTGGCCCTTCTGTTTTCCTTTTCTCTTGTCCTTATCCTAACTTAATTTTGATTCTGCTCCCAGCAGTTGCTCCTTACTGTGAGCTCTGACCTGGAAGGGAGCTCTGGCCTGTTTGTTGCCACCTGCGCACCGTTAGAGTGGGCACACCTCCCAGTGCAGCTACTGTTCTTACATTGGCCCATGTGCTTGCTAGCTAGCACCTGTTGGCTATTTTGGAATTCTATCCTCAGATTCTTTTATGAGACCTGGTTGTTACATGAGACACACAGCTGCTGTAACACTAGGGATTGTGACTGTTTAGTTCCCACCAGCTTGTATTTTGGGATTCTTGGGGGAGTAACTTGTCATTTAGTTACGTATGTCTTGAGTTTTGGTTTGCTGTCTGGTTGTTCAGTGATATTTAGGAATTCAAGAAGATCCCCAAATGATGCCATTTCCATCTTTTTTTTTTTTTTTTTTGGAGGTGGGGAGGTCATTAGGTCTAGTTATTTATTAATTAGGTTTTTTTTTTTAATGGAGATACTGAAGATTGCACCCAGGACCTCATGCATGCTAAGCATGTGTTCTGTTACTTGAGCTATATATACCTTCCCCCAGTGCCATTTCCATCTCTACAGAATCTGCAAGATTCTTTTGCTTTATTCTTCAATAGGTTTCTGAATATGGTTTAGTTTTTCCTTAATATTTTTTTTTGCTGTCTTAAAAGATATCTTTATGAACATCACTTACTTTATGATGATTACCTAGGTCACTTGAGAGGGGTGTTAACCTTAAACCTTTAGGCTTTCGTTTTTACTTTTTAATAGATGTTATAAATAGACAAAATAGGTTTTTCTGTCTTGTGATGTGGAATTTCATTTGTCTCTACTATTGATGTGACTCCTGAGATATTTTTCTCATTAGGCTACTTTTTCTAATCTGGTGAAGTTTTGTAAGTCTAATGATCAAACTTTCAACTTTATGTGAAGTAGGAGTAAATAGATTCAAGGTTTTTAGGGAAAGAGAAAGAAACTTTTGCTTTTATTACTGGTGACCTTTTTGCTTTCCCCTGAGTTGTTGAAGCTTTGTGCTGGATAGGCAATGAGGCCAAGGATTCCGTGTTTCCTCAGTGATCTCTGGTGTCATTTGATTGAACATTTTAAAACATACTAAGGAAACAAAAACTTTTATTTTAAAATCAATTTATTTAAGTAAAAATTTGTTGATTTAAAGAAATAGACAGTCCTTGCTGCACAATATTAAAATGATCATAAAAATGATCTTACCAGCTGAAACCATGCAAAGCAATCTTAAAATCAATGGAAAAATTACGATGGTTTTGTGACTTTTACTAAACTTTGTTGACATATTAAGTCTTACTATTAATTATAAAAGGATAGGGAAAATAGTGAAACTACTATTTGGTATGACTTAAAACATTAGAAACACTGAGAATTGCTTTTCTTTTTAAACTACTCTTGATAAGTTTTTTACACAGTGCTTCCCTTCACATCTTTTCTGTGCTTTGATGGCTTTCAATATTTTATCCTTTGCATGTCATGAAATATCTCAGAGTTTCTTTAATTGGAAATATTTCCCTGGAGTCATTTCCTCTGGGACATTGTCATCCTTTTTATCACAACTGCTTCCCTCATTGATGTTGATAAGTTTTCCTTCACTAAGTGGGTCTGACTGCACATCTAGAGGGGCTCACACAGCAGCAGTGCCAACAGTGCCGTGGCCAGCTATTTCTTCTATAACTCCATTCACACTGGACTCGAATTTCACTTCTAGCATACAACTTTTCATTTCTTTGCTGCACTTTCATTTTGCTTGTCAGACCACTTCTTTGGTTTATCCATATGTGTAAAATGTGATGTGGACTTACCGCCTGACAACAAGGAGGCAACACTACCACACTCTTGGCTGTTTGTTGTGCAGTGACTAGTCACCAACAGACTTTGAAAGAAAGAACGGGCTTGGTCACTGATCATGATGTTTTTTTATGTGATAACTTGTGGATTGATGAGCAAGGTTTGTACTTTATGTAATTACAGTTAATATATGTTAACTGAAATTTGAACCATGATGTTAGGGACTGTTTTGGTTAACTAAACCTTGATATAAAACATAGCATGAAATTCATGCATTTAAAAATTATCCATAGTGAGAACTCTGCTTCTAATATGAAAAAAATAGGTTGTCCTTGTATTTGATGAAAATTTTGAGGGTGATAATGGAACTGAATCAGAAACTTACACAATAACATAGTGATCTTTTAAATATACTTTAATCTTTACTAAAAATAGATTAAGAATTTTTAGATAAATTCCTTAATCTTAAAGGGAAATGTGTATGTGTGTGTATACAGAAAGACTAAAGGTAACGGTGTGAAAGGAGAAAGTTTTAGCATTTCTTGAACTAATATATTCTATAAACTTCTGTTTTCCTTGATCTGATTTTTCTACATTGTTCAGTGTTTATGTGATTAAAACCTTCATTTTTGTGATCTGAGTAATTCCTTCTGGACTGTGGTTAGGTCCCTCTCACAAATCCTCCTCTGTAGATGTGGCTATGATTGTTGCTTTTTCGCTTACTGCAGAAGGGTGAGTGGTGGTGTGAGGTCTGCATCTCACATAAATGGAGATGCAAGAAGGGTGAAAGGATTGTATAAGTGCCTTTAAGGGGGTTTACAAGGTTTTTTAATGTACAAATTTTACAACTAGAGGGGGGAAAACTCCAAAAATACGTCTGTTGTAAACATTTAGAACATACTGAAGAGTCTGAAAGACAAATTTTAAATAGCTTACTAGTTTCGTTACTCAGATACAGCCTCTGTTAATCTTTTGGTGTATAATCTGTCTATACATTTTCTTCTCATACATACACACTCTTGCACTTTTACACAAAATGTTATGAAATGGGATCATATTGTATATGCTTTCTCCAAGTGACTTTCCAGGGTACATAAACATCTTAAAGCTTTTTCTCACCTGAAATTTATAAAAACAGGAGAGAGACTAAAGTAAACACAATGTTTGTATCACCCAGTTTCAATGATTTCAGTACGTAGGCAATCTTGTTTCATCCATACCTACCTACTTTTGCTTTATTTTGAAGCCAGTTGCAGGTAAATATTTTAGCACACTCCGCCTAAATATTTCAGCACACATGGAAAAGGTTTTACTTTTTTCCGAATTGCTCTCCCAGAAAAATGTTCTCAATGTACACTTGTCAGAGATAAGATTAAAAAATGTTTTTAAAATTTTACTCTTGTGGGTTAGATGCATATGTAATTTTTCTCAGGTAATATAAAAATGCTAGTAAAGTGAATTTGGGCATGCTTATACTCTGGCAGGGAACTTACAGTTCCTCATCAGTATGTTCCCTCATAGGGATGCTGTGACTATTAGATAGGGCGGTCATATAATTTATTGTCCAAACTGGGATGCTTTTGAAATTTGAAGGAGGCACTATTAATGATAATGCCAGTATAACAGGCATGGCATAAACCAGTACTATATTTTGACTTAGCTGGGTTGTATGCTTACCCTATTATTGGATAATGTGCAAAAGATTCTTTAAACATGAAGTGACTATATCATGTAGTCAATAGATGGTAGCTTTTATTTATTCCTGTGGATGAATATATGTAAAACTCTTTCCTTTAAAAGAAGTATTTTGAGTTGGCAACTCAAAATCCTAAATTAACCATTTTTGTTTCTGTGTGTTTTTGGAGCTGACAGTGATCACAATTTTTGAAAGTAGCTCTAATTTTTATAATTAAGAAGACATTTGTGTTAATATTTGCAGCTGGAGAATGCCGGAGGAGACCTTAAGGATGGCCACCACCACTATGAAGGAGCTGTTGTCATTCTGGATGCGGGTGCTCAATACGGGAAAGTCATAGACCGAAGAGTGAGGGAACTGTTTGTGCAGTCTGAAATCTTCCCCTTGGAAACACCAGCGTTTGCCATAAAGGAGCAAGGGTTCCGGTAGACTTTTCACTTAGTTTTTCTGAGAAGGTTGAGCTTAGATTGTGGGATATTTTATTATTAGTTTGCCAGGGTGCTGAATTTTTTAATGAAAATAAGATATGGAATGGTTTTACAAGAAATTTCTCATGGCTCTGATTTAAAAAAAAAAAAAAAGGAAAAGATTACCTTAATTTTAAGTGCACAGTTAGAAGAATTTATCATATCATATCATATCATATTTTAAATATCTTATGTTTTATAGGATTTCTCGGTCAGGCTTAGATTTACTATTATGGTCATTCATTCATTCATTGATCCCAGTGCATTTGATCAAAGAAACATATATAGTAGCTAGAATGCCTGGATTAGATCCTGTGTACAATATGTCTCTGCTGCTTATCCCCAGAGACTAGTTTCTAGTATGAAGACTTCCTAAGTCTAATATAAGGGCTAATTCCACAGCATGTACTCTTAAATCTAGTCAAAACGACATCTAACTTACATAGCTTTTTCCTTTAACAACTATTTCGGGTTGATGCAGTGTCTTCTCTCATGGAATTAATGTTCATTCTTTATAAAGAGTGTTATTCAGAAGCAGGCAACTGCAGTTTATATCTTTAAATGGCTCTTAAACCTTAGTGCTATGTTTCTTTCAAAATAATGTGTTCTTTTTAAAAACACATGTTTTTCCATTAGAAAAATGGTTAACTTTAAAACTCCTTAGACGTATATTCATTTTCTTGTGATTCTTATTTCTGAAATAGAGTGACTTGGAAATCAGAAAAGGCAGGCTTAAATTTAACCCTATTCTAGTTTTAAGATGCAGATTTAAAACAGCTATCCCTTTTAAACTGTAGAATTTTAGGGCAAGAAGGGATCCTTTGAGTTCATCTAATTCAACTGTCTTGATTTGCCAGAGAGAACCAGTTTTAAGGGAATCAAAAAATTGCAAGAAATTTGAATGTTAAATCCAAGCTCCTTCATTCCCGCCACCCCAAACAAACAAACAAACAAAGCCCCAGCAAACTAATCGAGACCAGATGTTTTAGAATAGGGTAACTAATTCTTGGTAATAGAAGTCTAATTTTTTTTTCTTGTCACCTAATTACCTGTTCATAAAGAGTTCTTAGGTCCTGCTCATGCCTAGAGCTTCTTCTCTGTGTAGAAGAGTAGGAACTATAGTACTGAGGCTTTCATTGCTGTAATCCTTTCTGCTGAGATAGCTATTTGACACCCTTTTTCTAGAATAAGTTTTAGGTTTATGACATGAGAGACATCTTAACCTGTTTTCAGAACCTTGATCTGTCTGATACATAAAATTGGTATCGAATGCCTTGGGGGCCTTACTGGGCCTTGTAATTGCAATTTAATTTCAAAATAATAGCACAGTAGAAATAGAAAACTCAGAATGGGTGATTAGCTCATCTTAAGACTTACTGAGATAAGAATTTTCATAATTGGTTTAAGTGCTGCTTGAGTTTTATCCTTGACTAAGTCCATTGCCTTTTCTTTTTAATAGTATTAAGAATCTTACAGCCTTGAGTTGTTTAGCAGATTAATGAGGGATGCTGGGCAGTCCCATGGTGCTTATCCTTTATAAAGCTAAATAAAACATACTGAAATTCTAGAGATCTTGATTATTAAACATGTTTTATAGAATTCTATCTTCTGCATTTTTAAGGAGCTAGGTTATATATTTACCCTTTGGGCTAACCCTGCATCCCTTTAAAATTGTTATCTTAAAGATGTCACATTTATCATCTGGGTAGGTTGTTGTCAGTTTCTTTTACCAGGAAATAAGCTAACTGATGTAATGTGTACCATAATTCATGTTACCAGTACAAAGTTCAAAATTAGGGCTTTTGAGCTCCCTGAAATTATTGTTACATATTTAAAAACTATATACTAGCTTGTAATTTTTATGAAATTGACTTGCATTACTTTTCTGGATGTATTATAAGTCTAACATTTTGGTTTATATGTTTTTATGTGGCAAGCAACCGCTAATTATAAAGTGAATTGTAATCCAAATTTATTTGTAAGTAGATTTTAGTTAGATCTTGGAATGTATTTCCTTTTAGAAATACAGATAAATTAGAATTTCTACAAATTCAAACTTAAAAAGAGTTTGAAAATATCTTAAATTGAGTAAAGAGCATAAGTATGCCTGTACTGTGTAACTGGGCGTGTGTGGCAAACTGGAGAGCATGAGTAGTCTGAAGGTGCAAGTCTCCCTGTGATTCCAGTCATTTGTAGCCACGTGAGGATGAAGGTCCAGTGTTGACAGATTTTTCCCCGCCTCCTTTTTCCTAAAGGAAACTTCAAAATCTGAATTTTTATGTAAAATTCAAAATATTTGAAGTGTTGTAAAATTCTTTTGGTTGAATGCTGAGGACCAAAGTTAGATGTATCAGAGGTTGAGAGATATAGGCCTCAGTGTTCAACTTTCTTTATAATAATAGTTCTATTCCCAAATTAACCCATAGAATGTTCCATAAATTACAATGTAGCTAAGTAATAATTTTGACTTGGGCTCTGAGAGCAGGGCATGTGAGGCAAATCATGTTAACTTCCATTCCTGGGTCACAGGTAAAACTGTCGGGAATGTTGGACAGGTTTTAAACAGGCAAAGTTAGGTAATTCTTCACATTCTCTGCCATTCTTTATTGTAAAGTATTGTGCTCTGAGTCATTCAGGGCCTTCATAATACTGTCAGTTGTCTTCCTGTGACCTACTTTACTCCTTACCTTGCAGAAGACCTCTATTTTCTCCGTGTCCCTTGAGAATTCTTGTTTACTTTCTCCATTGATGAGGAAAACAAAACAAATTCAGGCTAACCTTCATAGATACTTTGGTGTTATATATTTGGAAGTTTGTGCTTATTAACTGGTGATTGTTTAATTGATAAACTTTCACATATTGCAATAAAGTAAACATAATTAAGCTGTATAGGAGGCTGTTAATTAGCTGTGATTGAATCTGGATCTGCTACAATATACTGGAAACATAACAAAATCTCAGAACCTGTATTGAGTCTTTTTCTCAGTGATACAAGCAGGAGAGGGCATAGACTTTGTATAAAAATGAGCAGCTAGAGATTCTTCACTGATTCTCTTCCTTAAATCTACAGTGCCATTATCATTTCTGGAGGACCTAATTCTGTGTATGCAGAAGATGCTCCTTGGTTTGATCCAGCAATATTCACCATTGGCAAGCCTGTTCTTGGAATTTGCTATGGCATGCAGGTACATATATCTGTGAATTTGCCTTGAGTTGCCTTAATTTTTTTCTGTATCACTCCTACCATACTAGTATTTTTTTGTCTTTTGAGTATTTAGGATATTTAGTTGTATGAGGTAATTTGTTTATATTACAACTGTTTATGAATACTAATATGGCAGAGCTGACCTGAGAGGGGATTTTTAAGAGAAGAAGCTAATTATATTACTGCATACAACACAACACTGTCCACTAAAAAACAAACAAAATTTAGACATTCAGACATACATAAAAGTTGCAGAAACAGTACACAGAGCTCCTGTACACTTTTACTCAATTCCCCAATTGTTGGCATTATTAACCATTTTGAGAGTAAATTGCAGACATGATTTCTGTTACCTATATTATCTAAGCACTAGAATTCTCTCCTATGTAACTATAATACAGTTATCAGAATCAAGAACTTAATATTGATTCATTGTTAATGTCTAATCCACAGACTTCATTCATATTTTACTATTGTCTCATTAATGTCTGTTATAAGTCATGAATTCAGTCTAGGACTGTATATTGTCTTTAGTTGTCATGTCTCTTCGCATTCCTTTAGTTTGGAATCATTCCTCAGTCTTTCCTTTTCTTTTGTGACCTTGGCAGTTTTTTAAGAAGTACATTTCAGTGACCTTGTAGAATAGCTCTCAATTTTGGTTTGTTTGATGTTTCCTCATTGTTAGATTCAGGTTATGTATTTTGGGGCAGGAATGCCACAGAAGTGATGCTGTGCTTCTGTTAGAGCATCTCTTTAGGAGGCACAAAGTCAATTAATACCATGATAGGTGATGTTAATTTCCATCATTTGGTTAAGATGGTGTTTCCCAGGTGTCTTCACTGTAATGTTAATTAATTAATTATATCTAGGGAGTAGCCAAGATGGTGAAGTAGGAAAACCCATAGCCCACCTCCTCTCACGGGCACATGAAAATTTCAGCTATTTATAGAGCAACTGTTGACAAGAATCTAGCAGAAAAGATCTTCTTCAATTAAATAAAATAAAGAAGGAACCACAACAAGATGGGTAGGAGGGGCAGAGTTGCAGTATAGTCAAAACACATACCCCTAGGTGGGCGACTCACAGACTGGGAGGTTAATTACCACTGCAGAGGTTCTCCCCAAGGAGCAACAAGTTGGAGCCCTACATTGGACTTCCCAGCCCTGGGTTGTGCACTGGGGAGATGAGCTCCCAGAATGTTTGGTTTTCAAGGTCAATAGGGCTTACTTTAAGGAGAGCCAGGGGGCTGTGGGAAATGGAAACTCCACTCTTAAAGGGTGCACACACAATCTTTAAAAGATCCAAAACCCAGGGCAGAAGCAGTGATTTGAAAAGAGCCTGGGTCAAACCTACCTACACATCTTAGAGAGTTTCCCAGAGAGGCAGGAGGCAACTGAAACTCACCATGGAGACACAGACGCTGGTGGCGGCCTTTTTTTCCCCCATTTTTTTCATTTTTCAGTTTAAGTAGAATTGTTATAATTTGAGTGCACATATACAATATATTACATGTAAATACATATACACAATATATTGCACATTTAAAAAAATTTATATATATGAACTGTTCATTGTTTCTAAGAATGTTTAGAGCTTTATCTTTTTAAACTTACATAGTTATCAAAAGAATTAAGCCAACCACAAAATAAGAGTTAATTCAGAAAGATACATACACCCTGCTACTAACAGCAGCATTATTTATAATTACCATGATATGGAAGCATCATAAGTGCACATCAATAGATGAATGGATAAAGAAGATGCAGCATGTATATGTAATGGAATACAACTCACCCATAAAAAAGGATATTCTGCCATTTGTAGCCCTTCATTCACTTTTTTTTTTCACTTCAAAAACCAGAATTTTATAACTGGCGTTAATATTTCCATTGCATTAAAAACAACAAAACACATAGAAATGAACTTAACTGAGGAGGTTACCTATACTCTGAAAACTGTAAAACATTGATGAAGGAAATTGAAGATGATACAGAGAAATGAAAAGATATCTTGTGCTCTTGGAAGAATCAACATTATCAAAATGGCCGTACTATACCCAAAGCAATCTACAGATCCAATGCAACCCCTGTCAGAATACTTAATGGCATTCTTCACAGAACTAGAACAAACAATTCCAAATTTACCATAAAAGACCCTGAACTGCCAAAGCAATCTTTTGTAGGTTTTTTTTTGCCTCTTCTTTTTGTTATCTTTCCTTATGGTTTGATGACTAGAGAAGGTCCTTTAGCATTTGTTGTAAAAGCTGGTTTGGTGGTGCTGAATTCTTTTAGCTTTTGTTTATCTGTTAAGCTTTTGATTTCTCCATCAAATCTAAACAAGAGACTTGCTGGATAGAGTGTTCTTGGTTGTTTTCCCCTTTCATCACATTAAATATATTGTGCCACTACTTTCTGGTCTGTAGAGTTTCTGCTGAAAAATCAGCTGATAACCTTATGGGAGTTTCCTTGTATGTTATTTGTTGCTTTTCTCTTGCTAATTTTAATATTTTCTCCTTATCCTTGATTTTTGTCAATTTGATGACTATGTGCCTTGGTATGTTCCTCTTTGGGTTGATTCTGTGTGGAACTCTCTGCACTTCCTGGGCTTGGGTGACTGTTTCCTTTCCCAAGTTGGGGAAGTTTTCAGTTAACTCTCCAAACATGTTCTCAGGTTCTTTCTCTCTCTCTTTTCTTTCTGGGACCCCTATAATGTGAATATTAGTGCACTTCATGTTGTCCTAGAATTCTTTTAAACTATCCTCATTTCTTTTCATTCTTTCTTTTTTCTATTCTGCAATATAAATTTCCACTAATCTGTCTTCTAGCTCACTGATCCGTTCTTCTGCTTCATTTAGTCTATTCTTGGTTCCTTCTAGTGTGCTATTCATTTCAGTGATTTTATTCTTCAGCTCTGGGTATTCTTTATATTTTCCAACTCTTTGCTAAAAACTTTGCTGTGTGCATCTGTACTCCTCCTGAGTTCTCTGAACATCTTTGCCATCATTACTGTAAACTTCTCAGATAAATTGCCTATCTGCTCATCACTTATTTCTTCTGGGATTTTATCTTGTGCCTTGGCCTGGGAAATATTCCTCTGCCACTTCATATTGTCTATCTTTCTATTTGTATTTTTAGGTAGATTAGTTACATTTCTCAACCTTGGAGAGGTGTACCCCCAGCAGTACACTCCTCTCTTATCACTCAAGGGCCAGGGTCCAGCCAGTCCCAGTTTAGAGTCTGGCCTGTGTTTGTGGATTCCTTCCACAGGCTTTGGGATTGTTGTTTTCTTATTTCTGGTATCTGCTCCTGGTGGATGAGGCTAAACTAGAGAATTATATAGGTTTCATGGCCACTGCTGGATGAACCTTGGTCCTGCACCTCTGGTGGATAGGACTGTGTCTAGAGGCCTTTATGGTTTAGGAAGTCTGCTGATGGGTGGGGCTGTGTTCCCACCCTGTATGTTGTTTGGCCTGAGGCTTCCCTACAGGCTATTGGGTGGGACTATGTCTTGGTGCTAATGATCCAGTCAAGATGTCAGCCTCCAGGAAAGCTCATGTAGATGAACACTCCTGGAATGTGGGGGTGGTGGAAGCCATTTTGAGGAGCTCATTCTTCCAGGAGCACACTGGTGTTGGCAAAGATCATTTTGGAATCCTCTCTCTAGCTTATTAGTGCTGGGAATGGGCCCCACCCACCAGCCTGTGAGCACCCATGCTAGAATGCCTCAGATCAAGCAGCTAGGTGGGCAGAAACACAGCCCCACCCACAAATGGGCCAGGGATTAGGACCTCCTGACCACCCAGCACCCTGGGATCTGGACAACCCACCAGAGGGCCCAAGGCTGGCCCCACCTACTAGGGGGTTGACACAGCTCTGGGACGACTTGGGACCCTTAACCAGCTGCCCTGGGATCTGGCCCCACTTACTAGCAGGCCAACATCAGTTTTGGGACACGCTTAACCCCATAGCCAGCCATGTCAGGGACCAGCCCGGCTCACCAACAGGTTGACACTATCTGGTACCCTGGGCTCTGCAACCAGCACTAGCCCTGGGACCTCCGGGGCTCTGCGGTCAGCTGCCTCATATCTGTCCCTGCCCACCAGCAGCCTCTACACAGGGCAAGGCCTGGCAACAACCAACAGGACTGGGGATGAGCCATGCCTGCCCGACTGCACACAGTAGTCAGCTCACCACAACAGAAGAACATATACAGCCCACTTCAGGGGCACCCCTAGAGCATATAGCTCTGGTGACTAGAGCAGAGTGTGCTGCTGGATATTTATCTGAAGAAAACAAAAACACTAATTAGAAAACGTGTACATTTATGTTTATTGTAGCATTATTTACTATTATTATTAGTAGCCAAGCAACCTAAGTGCCCATCAACAGATGAGTGGATAAATAAGATGTCACACACACACAAACACACAGAGGAATGTTAGTCAGTCATAAAAAAGATTGCAGTCTGCCATTTGCCATAACATGGATGGACCTAGAGGGTATTATGCTAAGTGAAATAAGTCTGACAGAATCAGATTGATATGTGGAATCTAAAAAACAAAACAAATGAACAAACATAACAAAGCAGAAACAGAGTTATTACAGAGAAGAAGCAAGTGTTTGCCAGAGGGGAGAGGATGGGAAGAAGAGAGAAATAAGTGAGGTAAATTAAGAGGTACAAACTTTCAGATGCAAAAGTCACGAGTATGAAGTGTACAGTGTGAGAAAAATAGTCAATAATTAGGTAGTATGCTGATGGATGGTCATGAGACTTACTGTGGTGATGACCTTGAAATGTTTAGAAATACTGAATCAGTGTGTTGTGTAACAGGAACTAATACAGTCTTGTAGGTCAATGATACTTCAAAAAGTAACTCAGAAAAGAGGTCAGATTTGTGGTTACCTGGACCCAGGGTATAGGGAGAGGGGGAATTGGATGAAGGCAATCAAAAGGTACATACTTCTGGTTTAAGATAAATGTGTACTAGAGATGTAATCTACAACATGTATAAATACAGTTAACATTGCTGTATGTTATATATAAAAGCTAAGAGAATAAATCCTAAGAGTTCTTGTCAGAAGGATAAATATTTTTTCTGTTTATTAAAAATTTCATAACTATATGAGGTGATGGATATTCACTAAACTTACCATGGTAATCATTTCATGACATATGAAGGTCAAATCATTATGCTGTACACCTTAAACTTTTATAATATTTCAATAAAACTGGAAGGAAAAAATAAGTATATGTTCCTTGGAGTTGTATCAAAAGCAAGACTAAATAGAGACTAATTGAAGTATTCATATACGCTGGTCTTCTATGAGTTAAATGTTTGGAAATCTGTTTTGGCTACTTTGATACCTTTTCTGCTTCCTTCATTTTCAAACAGTGCACTATAGGCTTATCAGATGAGTGTGATTATTGAGTAAGAAAGATCTTACTGAGCCAGTAACATGCTGATTTCTCATTTATCAACGAATGATTTATTCAGTAAGATGTATTTACTGAGGAGGTGAGAATATAAATAAATACATTTAAGAAAAGTTATCCCTGGTTCCTGTAATCAAAATTATTTTCTAATTGAGATAATTTTTGACAATGTATCTTATTTAACTACATCATCTGGAAATTGAGTTGGCTAGGAAAGTATTCCCTGAGTTAAATAGTAGTATTATTAATTGACATGTTATAGTACTTTGCTTTTTCTAGTGTCAGAAGCAAGTTCTTATTAACTCAGAATTTTCTTCCATGATAAGAATAGCCAAATAAATATAGTAATTATGGATTCATTTGTTTGTGAATTGTCTTGACCTCTTTTCTCTGTTGCCCATCTTTTGGCTTTAATATCCTATCTCCACAGCACAGCTTTCTGCAGACTATTCCTTTGGGGCCAAAGCTTGGAGGAATTTATATCTGCCTAGTTTTAATACCAACTTAGGTACTTTCTAAGCTCAGAGTACCTTTTAAAATGCTTTTAAATTAAACTCAGATGCAAGTATTAAAGAAATCTTTATTTTAAACAGATGAATTAATTTAAAGTCCATTAAGTGGAAAATTTGCCAGTGTTTAATAGAAATTAACCTCAGGTCAAATTTCTAATCTAGTTTTGTTTTGTAACTAGGCCTTTTGAGAACTGTAGAATTATATATAATAATACCAAGTTATCTACATTTATCAAACTTCCTTTATTTTTTGGGCACAAAAATAACAGCTATTATAGAAACAAGAAATATAAATGATTAAATTCGCAAAATAGGATAATTTTCTTTTGATTTATATTAACATCAATTTATTTTCTTTTGGAACAGATGATGAATAAGGTATTTGGAGGTACTGTGCACAAAAAAAGTGTTAGAGAAGATGGAGTCTTCAGTGTTAGTGTGGATAACACATGCTCGTTATTCAGGTATTACAGATATTTTTAGATAAATAAGAATGTTAGTAGATTAACTAACTTAAAGCTGGGAATGTTATTCTTCAAAATTGGAGATTCTGTAGTTCTGAGACAAAATTAAGGCTACAGTAGTGGCCAAAGGTGTTAATTGTCATATTTGTCTTCCAATTGAGTGTCAAGATGGCAGAGGATGGTGATACTAATAAGGAATAAGAAAAGCACTTAATGACATAATTTAAAAGCACTACTTTATTGGACCCCCATTTGGGATTACGTATTGTGATGCCAGCATTTGTAGTTTTTCCCTTTTCACTCCTGTGAATTGTGGTTCTAAACATTACAGTGACACATGTGGCAGCTGGAAGTTAAACTGTCCTGCATTTGTGTACCTCTGCCTCTGTTCCGTGTTCTTGCTCTCAGTACTTAGCAAGGTACCCATTTGCTGGACTCATTACTAAACATGTGTTTTATTTCTCTCTTCTTCACTTTCTCTACTGTATCTGAGCATAACTGTACCTGATATATTCTCTTTTAAATACAGCAAATGCATTAATTGCTTTTATTGCTAGGTGATAATCGATTAGGTGTAGTAGCTTTAATATATTTAAAAATTATTGAATGAGCTGTTCACTAGCTTCCTTACAGTCATTTATTTTCTTTACTTAAAAAAATAAAAAGGCTGAGTTTTCATTCAGTTTTCTCAAAGACTAGAAAACTTAAGCTTTGATCACTTGCTTTCCTTTTCTGGGTTTTCCCATGTTTTGAGTATTGCCCATTTAGGTGTACTGGTGTATTGGTGGAGTTACTTTTTTTTTTAACCTAAATTTCATTTTTATTTAAAAATCACATTTCCCCCTAACTGCATTAAATCTGTAAAATGCAGGCTGATGTCAACGACTGAGCACATGTAGTTTTTATTTTCATTTTTTATAGCTGTGCTAATTATTATTAGTTACAGATTTGTTTATTTACAGATATTCTTAAGGCTCTATTGAGTTGTGCCTAAGTTAATTTTTTAGTGAATAGTTTTCTCCAAATTAGACAGATCAGAAATTTTAAAATCCAAGTTAAGAATTTGTTTTTATTTGAAATGGAGATATGATCCCAGTTTTTACACAAAATTGGCTGCGGCTGGCTCTTCTTCAGTATTAGGAGCAAAGATAAGAGTATCTGTGTTCAAAGATTCTCATTTTTCAAAGGAATATTAGTAAAAAAGCAAAAGTTGCTCAAAGTAATTTTATGAACTGAAGCTACTCATTCCCAAAATACATTTTGATATCCGATGCTTTTTCTACTTCATAATGGAGAAGTGTTGCTTGCATTCAGCTGTATTTCAAGTGTATTTCTTTGAGAACTGCTTCAGGAATCTTGCTGGTGGTATGTGATACTGCAAGAGGCTTTAAATGTAAAGATCTGGCTAAGATTTAAAGTTTTTCTGTGTTTCTAATTGTAAAATTCTGATACTCAGTTACAACCTACACTAATAATCCTTCCTAACAATGGTAATGATAATAACCACCCCAAAATATCCTTTTGTCTTTAATGTACTTTATCTTCTTGTTTTATTTTTAATTTTTTATTTCTTAATCTTATTTGATACCAAGTTCTTGTTCAGACTTTTTCATAATGTAGAAAATATCTTTTTATGGTTGATTGGTTTGAATCTGAGTCCAAAGAAAGTTCATGCAGTTGCATTTGATGTTACTTACATCCGTTTTAAACTATGCCATTAATGATGGCTGTTCTTAAGATAAATCCCAACAGAGAGAGAATTTTGAAATTATTAATTTTATGGCCTCTTGAAACTTTTTCTATGTGTATGGTTATACCACCAACTTTATATGTTTCAGTTTTCAGTTTTTATGGATTGCCTTTTTTTGAGATTTCATGTTATTATGGGTTTTATAATGGACAGAATAAACAAATTCTATCAGTGTTGCACTCTTACATACTTTTTCTATTTTCTTGATTTATACATAGAACAAGCTAGTATTTCTAAAGCCCGAAACTTCTAATTATAAGAAGAATAAGTTCTAGGAATCTAATGTACAGTGTATTGGCTACAGTTAACAATACTGTATTGTACACTTGAAAGTTGCTAAGAGAGTAGATCTTAAATGTTCCCACCACACACAAAAAAATGCTAACTATGTGAGGTGGTGGATGTGTTAACTAACCTTTATTGTGGTAATCATTTTACATTATGTATATCAAATCATCACTTTGCATATTTACATAATGTTATATGTCATTTATATCTCAATAAAGCTAGAAACAAAGCAAAATATTCCATTAATCTTTTCTTATAATTAAGCTATTTGTGTATTGTGTTTTATTTTTTATGTATTTAGGGGCCTTCAGAAGGAAGAAATTGTTTTGCTTACCCATGGAGATAGTGTAGACAAAGTAGCTGATGGATTCAAGGTTGTGGCACGTTCTGGGAACATTGTGGCAGGTGAAAATTCTAAAACTTTTGCAGATTTAATTTTTAAAAGTTTATCTGAAGAGTCTAAGCATATGTTTCTGTACGAGGTACAGTTTTTGATGTTTCTTATTTTGTAAAGATACTGTAAATGTCATGAGGTCAACCATTAATTTATAAAAGGTATTTATTTAATATATTAGAAGGATTATTTAGAAGTCACTAGTTTGCTATGAAATACTTCTAAAAATGTTTATTCTGATATGTTTTTCAGATATAAAATACAACTATTACAACTCAGGCAAAATTTGAGAACTGTCTTTCTAGCATGCTATATTCATAATTCCCTCCCCCCCCTTTAATGACTTTCTTAGGTATATATAGGCATGTATATACCAGACTAAGCATTCAGGACATTTCTCTGAATCAGGATTGGCAGACTGTTTGTTACCTGTGAGTCAGATCTATCTGTAGTCTGTTTTTGTTTATTTCCAGGAACTAAGAATGATTTTTACATTATTAAAAGGTAGTAATAAAAGACAGGGACTTGTATGTATGTGTCCCACCAAGCTTAAAATTTATACTGTCTGGCCCTTTGTAGGAAGTTTGCCAACTCATGTTCTAAACCATTTTTTGTTCTCTTTTTTTTTTTTTTGAGGAAAAGGAGTTGATTTTCTGACAGTTTCTGAGTTTTCCCTTGCTTGCTTGAATAATTGTAACATAAATAATCACCAGTAATCCTGGATATCAATAAAATAAAAAAAGTGAGTTTATCAGTGAAGTTCTTGTTTGAAATGCCACACCTGAAAAATTGGAAAAAAGATTTGTGGATAAATTGAATTGAGTAATTTGCTTCCAATTCAATGACAGACTAATATATTAGCATCAGAATTATCAGGAATGGTTTTCATATTGTCAGGTTTTAATTTCATATGAAAGATCAAAAGTGGTAGATAGGTTTATTTATTTTTATTCACTCAGCAAATATTTGTGTACCCACACATGCCAGGCAAAGTTCCGGGTGCCAATGAACAAAATGGACAAAAATCTCTGTTTAATGTGCTAGTTGGTGAGGTCAGGGGTGGGTTATGGATGGGTCTGACAGTACACAGATAAATGCAGAATGTCAGATGTTAGACAATGTTGAAGTTCATTGAAAAAACAGAAGAGAGGAGTGTTGTGAAATGTATGATTAGGGTTGAGTTACTCTTTTGTATGGGATATTCTGAGAAGGTGTTTCTATTAGATGATATTGGACACGGAGGAAGTAAGTGCTGACCTCTCTGGATATTTGGGGAAAGAGTATATGGCAGTACAAAGCTCCTGGAATGGGACCATGTTTGAGGAGCAGCAAGGAGACCATGTGGTTAGAGCAGAGTAAGCATAGGGGAGTGTGGTAGTTGAGGTCAGAGAGGTTTTGAAAGTCAGAACACGACCTTTGAGGCCATTGTGAAAATGTTGGCTTTACTCATAGTAAGGTGGAGTTTTGAACAAAGGAGGGAGAGACATGATCTAATTTCAGGATTACCCTGGTTATAGTGAGGAAAAAAGAGACAGAGTTAAATGTAGAGACAGAGAGACCAGCTAGATGTCTATTATATATTACAGTAATCAGGAAAGGAGACTATGTGCAAGGAACAGGGTGGTGGAGGTGCAAGTGCTCAGAGGTGATTGAATTCTCATACAGATGTTTTACATATTTTGTTAGATTTATACCTAAGTTTTTCATTTTGGGGGGAGGTACTAATATTAATTGAATTGTATTTTTTAAATTCCACTTGTTCATTGCTGGTACATGGGAAAGCTGTGAACTTTTATGTAATTGTAATCACTTACTGATTCCAAGTGTTTTTGGTTGATTTTTTCAAATTTTATATGTAGACGATCATGTCATCTGTGAACAAAGTCTGTTTTATTTCTTTTTTCCCATTCTGTATATCTTTCATTTCCTTTTCTCCTATTGTATTAGCTAGGACTTCTAGTATGTTGAAAAGCGGTGGTGAGAGGGAACATACTTGCTTTGTTTTTGATCTTAGTGGGAAAGTTTTGAGTTTCTCGTGGTTAGGTATGATGTTAGCTGTAGGTTTTTTAAAAGATACTTTTCATCTAGTTGGAGAAGTTCCCCTCTATTCCTAATCTATGGAGAGTTTTTAATCATTAGTGGGTGTTTGGATATTTTTCAGATGCTTTTTCTGCGTCTGTTGATATGATCATGTAATGTTTCTTTTAGCCTATTGATGTGATGGATTACATTAACTGATTTTTGAATGTTGAGCTAGCCTTGCTGGGATAAATCCTGCTTGGTCATGGTGTATAATTCTTTTTATACGTTGTTTCATTTTTGGGGAGGATTTTTACATCTGTGTTTATGAAAGATATTGGTGTTTAGTTTTCTTTTTTTTGTAATACAGTAATGGATTCATCTCTTCTTTGAGAATGGATGACTCCTTTGTATTTACATATATATGTATATATGCCTTTCTTTATTCTTGATAACTTTTCTTGGCTGAAGTCTCCTCTGATATTAATATTGCTACTCATGCTATCTTATAATTAGTGTTACCATGATAATACCTTTTTCTGTCTATTGTCTTTTAATCTGTATGTGTCCTTATATTTAACGTGCATTTCTTGTAGACAGTACATATTTAGGTTTTGCTTCTTGATCCACGGTAACAATCTCTGTATTTTATTGGTGCATTTAGACCATTGGTGTTGAAAGTGATTGTTGATAAGATTGGATTAATATCTTTCTTATCTGTTACTGTCTTATATTTGTTACTTTTGTTCTCTGTTCCTGTTTTGTTTTTCTGTTCTTTTTCTGCCTTTTATGGTTTTAATTGAGCATTTTGTATGATTCCATTTTCTTTTTTCATAACATGTAAGTTATACCTCTTTTTTTTTTTTTACTTTTCTCAGAAAAAGTTGCCCTAGATTTCACAATATACATTTACAACTAACCCAGGTTCACTTTCAAATAACGTTACACCACTTTACAGGTAGTGTACCTTATAATAACAAAATAAAACTCATTCTTCCCTCTTATCCCCTTTACATTGCTGTCATTCATGTCACTTAGAAGTAAGCATGAATAAGATTATCTGTATATGTAAGCATACATAACTATACATTGTTGCTATTATTTCGAATGAACTTATCTGTTAAATCAATTAGGAAGGAAAAGGTTTTATTTTGCCTACATTCCTTTTTTGATGTTCCTTTTTTTAGGTAGATCCAAGTTTTTGATCTTTATCATTTTCCTTCTCTCTAAAGAACTTCTTTTAACATTTCTTGCAAGACAGTCTACTGGCAACAAATTGCCTCAGTTTTTGTTCGAGAAAATCTTTTATTTTTCCAGTACTTTTGAAGGATAATGTCTCTGGGCACAGACTTCTAGGTTTGTGGTGTTTTTTCTCCTAACATTTAAAAAAAATTTAACTTTTCCTGCTTTATTGAGTTACAATTGACAAAATTATAAGATATTTAAAGTGTACAGTGTGATGATTTGATGTACATACACATTGTGAAAGGATTTTCCCCCACTGAGTTAATCTAACCCATCCATCACATCACATACGGCTGATCCTTACACAGCACAGGCTTTAACTGTGTGGGTCAATTTATATGTGGATTTTTTTCACTAAATCACAGTACTGTGTGATCTGTGGTTGGTTGAAATTGTGGGTACAGAAGACCAACAGTAAAGTTGTATGTAGGTTTTTGTTTGCACTAATGGTAGGGACCCCTAAGCCCCACATTTTTCATTTTTCAAGGGTCAATTGTATTTCCTTTTCTTTTTCTTTCTTTCTTTTTTTTTTGGTGAGAACATTTAAGTTCTACTGGCTTAGCAAGTTTTCATCATGTAATACAGTGTTATCAGCTATAGTCACCATATTATACATTAGATCCTCAGACTTTATTTATCTTCTGAGAGTTTGTACCCTTTTACCAACCTCTTTGTATTCACTCCATCCCCCAACCCCTGGCTGCCACTTTTCCACTTTCTATTTAGAATTCAGCTTTTTTTTTTTTTAAAGATTCTACTAAGTGATATCATGCATTGTTTGTCTTTCTCTGTCTGGCTTACTTAGTTTATAGCTCTCTAGGTTCATACATGTTGTTGCAAATGACAGGATTTCCTTTTTTGAGGCTGTGTACTATTCCAGAGAGAGTGTGTTTGTATTCTGTCTGTCTGTCTATCACATTTTCTTTATCCATTCATCTGTCAGTGAACACTTAGTATGTTTCTACATCTTGGCTATTGTGAATAATGCTGCAGTGAACATACAGATATTTCTTTGAGATTTGGCTTTATTTCCTTTGGATATATATCTAGTAGTGGGGTTGTTGGATCATATGGTAGTTCTATTTTTAATTTTTGGTGGAATCTCCATATTGTTTTTCATAGTGGCTCTGCCAGTTTACAGTATACATTTCTACCAACAGTCTACAAGGATTCACTTTCCTCCATATCTTTGCCAGCATTTGGTATGTTGTCTTTTTTATAATAGACATCCTAACAGGTGTGAGGTGATACGTCATTGTGGGCTTGGTTTGCATTTCCTTGATGATTAGTGGTGTTGAGGACCTTTTTATGTACCTGTTGGCCATTTGTAGGTCTTCTTTGGAAAAACGTCTATTCAGGTCCTTTGCCCACTTTTTATTTGGGTTATTTGGTTTTTTTTTTGCTATTGAATTGTGTGGGTTCTTTGTATGTTTTAGGTATTAACTTCTTATTGGATAGTTTGCAAATATTTTCTCTCATTTCATAGGTTGTATTTTTGTTTTGTTGATAGTTTTTGCTGTGCAGATTTTTTAGTTTGAGGTGGTCCAATTTGTTTATATTTGCTTTTGTTGCCTTTTCTTTTGGTGTCAAATCCAAAAAACCATTACCAAGGTCATTGTCAAGGAACTTTGCCCCTATGTTTTTTTCTAGGAATTTTATGATTTCAGATTTCATATTAAAGTCTGCGATCCATTTTGAATTGAATTTTGTGTATGGTTTAAGACAGAGATCCAGTTTCATTCTGTTGCATGTGGCTATCCAGTTTTCCCAACACCATTTATTGAAGGGACTATCCTTTGCTCATTATATATTCTTGGCTCCTTTGTCATAAATTGACTGTATGTCTGTGGGTTTATTTTTGGGCCTTTGATTCTGTTCCATAGGTCTGTGTGTCTGTTTTTATCCCAATACCATACTGTTTTGATGACGCAACCTTTGTAGTATACTTTGAAATGTGTTGCTTCCAGATTTATTATTCTTTCTCAAGATTGATTTAGCTGTTTGGGATCTTTCGTGATTCTATACACATTTTGGGATTGTTTTTTCTATTGTGAAAAAAGCCATTGGAATTTGGATAGAGATCGAATTGAATCTGTAGATTACTTTGGATAGAATTGATATTTTAACAATATTAATTCTAATCCTTGGACATGAAATATCTTTTTATTTATGCGTCCAGTTTCTTTCATCAAGGTATTAGAGTGTTCAGTGTACCAATTTTTCTCCTTTTTGGTTAAATTTATTCCTATTTTATTCTTTTTGATTTTGTTGATGAGAATGTTTTCTTATTTCTCCTTCTGATAGTTTGTTGTTGGTGCATACACAGTTGATTTCTATATGTTGATTTTTCTATCCTGCAACTTTGCTAAAATAATTTATTAGTAATAATAGTGTTTTGGTGGAGTCTTTAGGGTTTTCTAGATATAATGTCTCGTCATCTGCAAATAGAGACAAATAGACAGTTTTACTTCTTCATTTCCAGTTTGGATCACTTTTATTTCTTTTCCATAACTAATTGGTCTGGGTAGGATTTCCAGTACTATGTTGAATGAAAGTGACCAGAGTGGGCATCCTTGTCTTGTTCCTGATCTTAGAGGAAAGGCTTTTCACCATTGAGTGTGATGTTAATTGTGGGCTTGTTGTATATGGCCTTCATTATGTTGAGGTACATTCCTTCTGTCTCCAGTTTGTTGAGAGTTTGTGTCACGTATCGGTGTTGAATTTTATCTGTTGCTTTTTCTGCATCTGTTGAAATGACCGTATTATTTTTATCCTTCATTTTGTTAATGTGGTGTATCACTTGATTGGCCGATGTTGAACCATCTCTGCATCCCTGGAATAAATCCCACTTGATTATGGCTTGTGATCCTTTTAATATATTGTATTTGGTTTGCTAATACTTTGTTGAGGACTTTTTACAACTATGTTTATCAGAGATAATTGGCCTGTGATTTTCTTTTCTTGTCGTCTTTTCTTGTCTGGCTTTGATATCAGAGTATTGCTTGCCTCATAGAATGAGTTTGGGCATGTTCTTGTCTTTCGTATTTTTTTGGAAGAGTTGGATAAGAGTTGGTATTATTTCTTTAAATGTTTGGTAGAATTCACTGGTGAAGCCATCTG
Organism: Vicugna pacos; assembly: GCF_048564905.1. Taxonomy (NCBI): domain Eukaryota; kingdom Metazoa; phylum Chordata; class Mammalia; order Artiodactyla; family Camelidae; genus Vicugna; species Vicugna pacos. Next base: position 31,389,331 of record NC_132987.1, read on the forward strand.
GTCCTGCCAGTTTCGGGGAGGTGTTTGATTATTGATTCTTTTATGTTTTGAAGGCAGAGGCAAAGGATCTGCTGTTGGATTGCATGTGGAGTGGGAAAGAGAGAGTAGACAGTTGAGTTTTAACTTCCAAATTTCTCAGCCTAAGCAACCAGAAGGATGGAGTTTCTGTTTACCTGATGGGAGGGAATGCAGGAGTTTGAGCTAGCTTATTAAGTTCTAGATGCCTTATTGAACATTGAAATGAAGGTATGAATAGGCAGTTGTATATTTGAGTGAAGACAGTAGAAGAGAAAACTGGGCTGGAGAAATAAATTCGGGGGTATACCAACATATGGACAGTATTTAAGGTCATGAGAATTTGGGATCACTCAAAGTGTTTAGAGAAGAGATATAAGGGCTGAGTACTTGGTGACTTTCATATGTAGAGATGGATAAGATGAAGAGCCAGCAAAGAAGATTCAGAAGGGATAAGAAATGAACCAAGAGAGTGGTGTCCTAGAAGCTGAGTAAAGAAAGTGTGAGGTTCCCTGATAGAGTACAATGAGTATAAGTTTGGGAGTCTGGCAGGCCTGATTTTACTACTTAACTAGCTGGGAATTCAGGCAAGTTTCTTGATATCTCAGAGACATAAACAGGGGTAATACGTGTGTATGTAAAACATCTAGCCTAACACCTGCTGCTTTATAGATAATAATTTTTCAGAAACATTAATCAAGTCCCTGAAGTTATATTTGTGGTTAATAATATCTGAGGAAGAAACACACTAGATTATTCTGATAGGTTTAATGTCTCAGGATCTTATAATATAGAAAATTGGTAGCTGCACATTGCATGTGAGAAGCATATGGGACTGAGAACCAAAATTGAGTATCAGTGCATTAAATAGACAAGACACTTGCAGTAACCTGGGTGGAGAAGTGAGGGGGCTATGAAATAATCTCTGTAGAACTTTTCTTACTGTCATATATATATTGTTCATTAATTACTACGTAAAGAAAGACTTTTATAAAGATAGATCATGACAATGTAAACTTTCTTTGTATTGTGTTTTTTTCCCCTTATAGCTAAAAGTCCACTAATTTGTGTCAGTTTTCACATTTATAGGGGAAGAAATTGTGAGGAATTATTGTGGGTACTGGCTGAGTCCTTTCACACTTGATCTTAGCCAAAAGGCCGAGAAGTGATGGCTGAGTCCTTTCAATGCGAAAAAGATTAATTTGTTATTTTTCCCTATAAAGGTATAGCAAATGAGTCTAAAAAATTATATGGAGCACAGTTCCACCCTGAAGTTGGCCTTACAGAAAATGGGAAAGTAATACTGAAGAATTTCCTCTACGATATAGCTGGGTGCAGTGGGACCTTCACTGTGCAGAACAGAGAACTTGAGTGCATTCGAGAGATCAAAGAGAGAGTGGGCACATCAAAAGTTTTGGTAAGCAATTTACACCTGTAAGTCTAAATTTTTGTCAATAATGTTGGAACTCAGAATTGACTTCCTCAACATAGCCCTTAAATGTTGGCTGCGTGATCATGTGCTTTGTGAGTTGCACTCTTTCAGGGCGCTTTTCCAGTTACCATACCTACCTTTGATAACAGTGTATTTTAGGTAGTGATTTAAGATGATAGCTTTTGTCATCTTTTTCCTTATTCTGCTCAGTTTTTCTTTTCATTTCACCTTTTAGGTTTTACTCAGTGGTGGAGTAGACTCAACAGTTTGTACAGCTTTGTTGAATCGTGCTTTGAACCAAGATCAGGTCATTGCTGTGCACATTGATAATGGATTTATGAGAAAACGAGAAAGTCAGTCTGTAGAAGAGGCCCTCAAAAAGCTTGGAATTCAAGTGAAAGGTATTGATGAACTCCAGAAAAGTTAGTTTACATGTCAGGGCTTATTAAATCAAATCTAGCCTATGGTTTAAGTAAGTGCATTACCTTAACCAAGTACAGTTTTCCCAATAAGCTCATGGTTGAAAATGTTTCTTAATTTTACATTACAATTCTGGTTCAAGAGGGGTTCCAGTGTAAATTTTAAAACTGTTGATTACTCCTAATGTTTTATATAGATCAACAAGTTATCATTTTCTAGCTACCATTCTGTTCTTTCTATTCATTCTTTTTTAAATTATCTTTTCCCACCCATAATATCTGTGCATGAGAATATCCAGGCTTTCCTGTTACTGATACAGATGTACAGATTATTTTACAGATAAAAGAGCTTATATAGAGAAAAGGAGTGAAGCGTCTGTAAGTCACTTTTTTTAGGGCCACTAGTAAACTTTTTAAGCCTTAACTGCATTTACATTTGTGGATATCTTGTATACTTTTTAAAGACAAGATATAATCAATAGAGTGAAATTAAGTCAATAGTTTAATGATATAAACTACATATTATTGATTTAATTGGAATTGTTGCTAAAAGATGTGAATATAAAATGAAGACAGAGTTAAAAATGAAGTAAAGATGAATCTGTTTCTTTTCCTCTTTTGAAACTTCACAAAAATAACAGTATAGGCATTAAAACAAGTGTAATGCCACAAGGATAAGGAATAGAGAGGAGGTGATAGCAGTCTAATGGTTTCAACAAAATGTTGGAAGGTGGAAAGTAGACGGATAATGCAGATTTTCTCTGATAAGCTAATGAAACTTAAATTTCAGGACCCTCATTAGCGAAGCCTTTTCTAAAACCTGGGGAAAGACCCTAGTAGTGTCCTTCGCGTGGTCATAAATTGTATGAAATTCGCAAGTAAGATATTTTAATAATTTGTAATTAATTTAGTTTACTGAATCTTTCCATCTAACTTGCTTTCTTTTGGGTGGTTTTGGGGTGTAGGCATTTTGAGATTAGGCAAGGGAAAAGTTGAGTTGGGGGTACACTTAGTTGGGGTTTAGTGCTATATATGCAATGTGCAATTGTTTCTGTATATAGTTTGTGTTAGCTATCCTAGTCTTAACTTGTGATTTAAAAAATGCATCTCTTGTTAATTCTTTTTCTTGAAGGAAGCCTCCGAATTGTAAACATTTCAGCCCCACGAAAACCTGCATCTGTCCCTGTTAACTGACATAGGAGAAAGGAGGACTTTACAACCTTGGTGTGGGGAGTAAGGGAAGGAAGCCAACAAAAAGCAACACTTCTGGGGAAGCTCAGGAGTTGGAACATTGGCTTCCCTGTTGGGCCTGGCTCACTGAGTCATTTTAAAACTGATTTGTTAAAAATCTGAGAGCAGATCTTTTTCCTTAAAACGGGAACACACTGCTGCTATCCCTTCTCATCAAGAGAGGCTAAACAAGAGAAACTTTGGACTTGGGCATATCAATTCCAGACAGAGTTGAGGGTGGAAGTAATATTCTACATTAAAAACAGTAAAATTAAGTAAAAATCTCCTGGTATCTCCCTCCTCCCACAACTTCCTCTGAACTGTTCAACTACCAAAATGCTGATAGGCAGGAAACTGGAGATATCTTCTCTGGGATAATTGACCAGCTTAAGAGAAAGACCTACAAATTCACTGGTGGTCCCGAGTGAAGTAGCCAGCTGCCTTGGCATCTTACAGCGAAGCCCAGCAGTTGTTCAGCTTTATTACCAAATAGAGATTTTAGTTAGTTTATTTAAATATTTCACTCTTAAATATAAAAGGACAGCCAAGGATCGCTGAATATATATTCATAGACATCAAGTTTTTAAGAGACTTGGTCAGTATGAAATTCTGAGAACTCTGATCCCTGTATATCTGCTACTGCTTTAATTCCTTTGGGGCTGTGCTTCTTGCTGGGGCTTTTGCTGTTGCTCTGGTGAAACACTGAATAGAGGGAAAGCAATTAGCATAATTTGTGATATTATGGGCCAAGATCATTAAATGCGACAGGATTCTCAAAAGAATAAAATTTAATGAGTGCCTGTGTGTGGACTCATGGTTTATTGGTGGTTCTGAAATATGTAGGCAAACTAAAGGGAGATCAGAGGATCTGTCTAGGTTTTCTTTTTGTAGTTTGACCTATTATTTATGATTTAAAACAATCTTCTATGAGTTTAAAACATACTTCTCCCCTCTTCCCCAGTGATAAATGCTGCTCATTCTTTTTATAATGGAACAACAACTCTACCAATATCAGATGAAGACAGAACTCCACGAAAAAGAATAAGCAAAACATTAAATATGACTACGAGTCCTGAGGAGAAAAGAAAAATCATTGGGGATACTTTTGTTAAGGTACCTTTTTAACATCCTCAACGTGTACTATTTTTGATGTGAATTTTAGTATTTTTTTTCTTGTCATTATACCAGATAACCACATTTTCTGGCTAATGTTAATTCCTTTGTTAGCTAAGAGTTTTACTGTGTATTGCTATTCTACTGAGCAGTAGAAAGCATTTTATGTTTTAAAAAACGAATGTACTTGCTTTGTCAGGCTATTGGTTTAATTGTTTAAGGATAGGTGTTTTCACTTGATATTGTATTTTAGTTCTTTGGGTATTTCAGTGGCTAGATTTTTTTTTTTAGGCTTTTGATGGGAATATTGGCATACCTTTTTGAATCATGTCAAGGATATGTTCTAAAGGAGTTTATTTTGGGGGCTGGTGGATTTCATCTGCTGGTCAGTATTGCAAAAGGACTGTTGAAAAATTTAGCTGAAAGTATAAACTTTTGTTGTCTTTTAGAAAAAATTCACTTCTTAAAAGGCTGTTTACTCCTGTTGATTATAGATTGCCAATGAAGTAATAGGAGAAATGAACCTGAAACCAGAGGAGGTTTTCCTTGCCCAAGGTACTTTACGGCCTGATCTAATTGAAAGTGCATCCCTTGTTGCAAGTGGCAAAGCTGAACTCATCAAAACCCATCACAACGACACAGAGCTTATCAGAAAGTTGAGAGAGGAGGTAAGAGCTTATGAGAACTTGTGCCATAAATCCTCCCTCCCTTCCCCGTTCCCTTAATCATTTTTTAAGTGTACACTTCAGTAATGTTAAGCATATTTGTATTGTGAAACAGATCTCCACAACTTTTCCGTCTTCCCAAACTGAAACTATATACCTGTTGAACAACAGCTACCCTTTTCTCCTTCTCCCTAACCCAGTAACCTACCACTTTACTTTGTTTCAGTGAATTTGACTACTTTGGATACCTCATATAAGTGAAATCAATGTTTGTCTTTTTGTGACTGGCTTATTTCACTTAGTATAATAGATCCTCAAGATTCTTCCATGTTGTAGCCTGTGACAGGATTTCCTTCCTTTTTTAACTGAATAATATTCTATTGTATGTATATACATATTTTGTTCATTTATCTATCGATGCACATTTGGTTTGTTTCCACTTTCTGGCTGTTATGAATTGTGCTGCTATAAACATGGGTTTGCAAATATCTCTTGGAGCCCCTGCTTTCAGTTTCTTGGATATATACCAAGAAGTGGGATTTCTGAATCTTACAGTAGTTCTATTTTTAATTTTTTGAGCAACCTCCTTAAATGTTTTCATAACAGTTACACCATATTACAGTCCCACCAAACAATGCATAGAGCTTCCACTTTCTCTACAGCATGCCCAACACTTGTTATTTTCTGCTTGGTTTTTGTTTTCGTTTTGAGAGTAGCCATTCTAAGGGTTGAGGATTATCTGTCCCTTTTTATTTTGGGCATCCTAGTGGATGAGAAGTGGTATCTCATTGTGGTTTTGATTTACATTTCCCTAGTAGCTAATAATGTCACTCATCTTTATGTGCTTATTGGTCATTTGTGTATCTTCTGTGGAGAAATACCTATTCAGATTTTTTGCCTATTTTTAAATTGGCTTATTTATCATTTTATTATTGATTCGTGTTTTTTGTATAATCTGGTTACACATCCTTTATTAGATACATGATTTGCCTTCTGTGGATTGTCTTCACTTATTCATGGTATCATTTGGTGAGTTTTTTAAGCACTAGCACAGTATTTTCTGATTGCCTTGTTTTCAAATGAGAACTAGATCAGAGTTGAGTCGGTTTGTTTGCTCTGATTTATTTCTATTTAAGAGGTTTATGTTTAAAATGTGTTTCAAAGAGAAATATGAAGATCACTAAACTATTCATCTAACTCTTTATAAGCATATAGGAGGAAATACTTTAAAAGGTCGAGTTTTGAAAACTGATTTTTTAAGGTAAAAGACAACAGGAAAAGCCAGTAATTACTTTTTGTTTTCCATGTCATTTTGGTTACTACTTTGTATTAATTGGCCTTTTTCTTCTTTGTAGGGAAAAGTAATAGAACCTCTGAAAGATTTTCATAAAGATGAAGTAAGAATTTTAGGCAGAGAACTTGGACTTCCAGAAGAGTTAGTTTCCAGGCATCCGTTTCCAGGTGAAAAAACAGAACTGAGTTCTGTTTGATTTGTTATTAGGCCTTAATGTTGAAGAAAAATCAACTCAGACAGTTTTTGAAGTAATTTATCATCTTAGGACATATGTAACTTGAGAGAAAGGAAAGGATGGGTAGGGAATAAACATTCTTTATAGTGCCTACTGTATATATTTCATTTTTTTATTAAATACTCATCTAACCATTTTTGTATAGATTGGCATGTAATGTTGCCATCAGATGAGAAAGCCAAGAAATAGAGATATTTTAATAACACTGCTACACAACTCTTAGTGTTAGAGCTGGGATTTTTATGTTCCTTCTACTGTACTAGGACATATTCCATGGAAGATGGGGTTAAAACTTGGTTCTCTGAAATCCCTTATCCCATGGCTGACTTGTCTGCATGGAGGAACGATTTTTTTGAACAGTGCTTTATGTAACTAATTCATGAACAAATAAAAATAGTCAGTTTTTAAAATACTTTGCTGTATAAAAAAATAGATAATTAGAGGTGATATTTGTTGAAAGTTAGAATTGAGAGTCTTAAACATATTTTTGTTATGAGTTCTTGAGCTTGGACAAGTCTTACACTTCAGTTTCTAGGCCTCTACATAGTCATTAGGTGATGAATTGAGAGAATGGTCTAATTAAATTAAAAAAACATAATAATAGTTAACATTTCTTGCATACTAACATGTTCTAGGCATTCTGCTGAGTATTTTACACACATTGTCTTATTTGATCCTCACAATAGAATCTGTTTTGCAGATGAGGAAATTTAGGGACAGAGGACAGTTTGCCAAGGGTTATGCAGGTTGGGTTTAGAAACAGGATTCTAGTCCCAAAAATCTCACCTCAGAGCTTGTTACTCCTAGCTACTGTATTATCTCCATGAACAATGTCACAAAGGTATAACCCATGTTGGTATTAGCACTTGTTTACATTATTAACTTAAACTCTAGTAATTTAAGATTCTCAGTCCCTAACATGTATGTTGGCAAAGGATTATGTATATAAGTAATTTTAAACAGATTGACATACATATTGTGAATTAAAAATATTTATTGGAGAATTCTGTGACACTATCATACATGAACTTTCAAGATAGGAGACAGAAATCATTGATTTAAAGAGAATTGAAGCATTCTTAAAAAATGAAGTGTTGGATGGGAAAGTAATAGCTACATTTGAAATTAAACACTTGAAAAAACCTACACTGTATATGTCAATTATATTTCAAAAAGATTGGTAAAAAATATAATATAAAAATATATTTTGGGAATAGTGACTTTAAGTCAGTTTTTTGTATTTAACATAACCTTTAAATTAAATACCACTGTTAACTGTTCTCTATAGGTCCTGGCCTGGCAATCAGAGTAATATGTGCTGAAGAACCTTATATTTGTAAGGATTTTCCTGAAACCAACAATATTTTGAAAATAGTAGCTGATTTTTCTGCAAGTGTTAAAAAGGTAGTAATTTACATTGAATATGTATATTATAGGAACTTTAAACAGACACAGATAATCAGTACAAGGAATTGAATGGATTCTTGTTTTACTCCAGTTTTTATAGTGAAGTGATTAGGGTTTCATTGTTTGAAATTTCTAAGTAATTTAATCTTTGAAATGACTATGAAGAAAGTATTCTACAGAGATTCTTAAATGCAGTCTTCTCTTTCAAGCCATTCCATATATTTTAACAGATACCTTTAATCGCTAAAAATGCTAGATATAAAGTATTTTAAAACACCTTTTCATACGTATTGCAAGCAAGTAAGGGAAATCATTTTAGTTCTAAATTGAGGATGATGGAAAAGTCTCCAGTTCTTTATATATTTGGTGCCTAAATTTATTATCTGTGTTAAACTTTGTTTGGTAGTGCTTCCAGGTGTCAGGCAAGAAGCAGTGTAAATTCTCTTTGGAATATCTTCAACTAGGTCTCAAAGAATTCCTGTAGATAGAGTTCCAACAAATATGAGCTTACAATAAAAAACTATAAAATATGTATAAAAAGTAAGGCACCATGAATGAGAGCTAGTGGGAACAACTAGCAGAAGACCCTCAAGCACTTCAGGTACTGGAATTAGCAGACTGACAATGTGTAAAGTACATAGAATTAAAAGAAGCTATTGATATAAGATTAAAGTGTATGATAAGAGACTAAAAAAAATGGCTGGGGTGCTTTGGAAAAAAAAATTAAGTTCTAGAAATAACTGGAATTAAAAAGAGCTAATGAAAGAATTAGTGAACTTGAAGACAGATGTTAAATTATCTGGAAATTGGAACAAAGCATCAAAGAGAAAATATGGTTAGAAGAGGTTAAGAGAGAATGAGAATGTCAACTTTAATGTATGTCTAGAAGGAGATAATAGACAAAAGTATTTTAATTCTTCCACATTGGTGAAAGCACCGTGCCTCAGATTCAGGAAACATAATAACATCCCAACCAGGATAAAGGAAAAGAATTTGGCATCCATTAGGCTTACCTGTGGAAACTGCAGAATGTGAAAGACAAAGCAGCTGCAGAAAAAAGATTGATTTCCACATAAAGGAAAGACTATTACTGAAAGCAACAGTAAAAGCAGAAAGACTTCAGAGTGCCAAGAGAAAATAATTATGAATAATAGTGAACAGATAAACTGTCTCAAAGAACTAGGGCAAAATAAGGACATTTTCAGATAAACAGAATTTATTACGAGCAGTCTGTTACTTAAGGATAAAGGCAGTGGTTCTCAACGCTGTCTGTGTATTGGATTCAACAGGGGGAGCTTTTGAAGTATCCATGCTTGGGCCCCTTCTCTCTAGAATTTCTTATTTAATTGATGTGGGATGGTACCTGAGCATACTAAGTAATTTGAGTCTACAGCTAGGGTTAAGAACCACTGTTTTAAAGAACTGGCTTTAGGAGAATCAAAAGGATCCTGGTTGAAAGGTCTGAGATACAAAACGGAGTGGTAAGCAAATAAAATGGTAAGTGGATAAAATTAAACAGACATAGACTGTATAAAATAATGGTCTGATTTTTGATGTTTATTTTTAAAAACCGTATAACATTGTATAGCTAAAATAACGTTTAAGTCACAGGGGGGCTGATGGGAGTTAAAGCATTTGAAGATGCTTTGTGTTGTTCGCCAGGTGGACAGAGAGGTTGATTCTCTTTTGTTAAGTATCCATGATAACATTGAAAGGGGACTGTTAAAGAATAAAAATAGAAAGTTTAACTTCAAAACTAGCAAAGGGGAAATAAATGAACTGTCAGAAATCATCAGTTCAGAAGAAAATAAGAAAGGAGAAAGAAACAAAAAGTGTGGCAAATAGAAGCTACTGAATGAAATGGTAGGATGGCATTCAACTATATTATTAACCCACGATTAAAAAGGACTAATAACTCTAGTTTGTTTATCTAGGGATAGAAGGAGTGAAGGTAAAAAAGAAAAAAGGAAAACCTACACCAGGGAAAAAAAGGAAATAGGTGAAGATAATAATTTCAGATAAAGTTGACTTTATGGCAGAAAGTTTTATTAGAGATAAGGAGAAAGTTTGACTTGCCTGATACAATGTATAGCACACACAAGTCAGAGAGAAATGCCAAATAGGATCTATTGCTATAAACCAGTAATTATAGACACATAAAACAGTAATAGGTACCAAAAGAGTGAGTACTTTATTTCTTGAAACCCCAAGAAGTGTGTCTTTGGTTTTCCCAGCCGCATACATTATTACAAAGAGTCAAAGCCTGCACGACTGAAGAGGATCAGGAAAAGCTGATGCAAATTACAAGCCTGCATTCACTGAATGCCTTTCTGCTACCAATTAAAACTGTGGGTGTGCAGGTGAGTTGTGTGAATTCATTGACCTGTGACATAACTTTCTGCTGCTGTTTCTGCTCATGTTAAAATAGGAATGACTTAGGCAAATGAAATATGAAAGTGTATACACCAAATTTAGATGTAAAAAGGCAAAATTTAAAGAATGTTTATGAAGTGAGTAAGGTAATAGGAATGAAACATACAGACTGAGATTTTGTAGTTTTGAAACATGTCATCTGTAGTTAAAAAGATTCAAAGAATGATTTGCTATAGGATTGGCTTGCTTGCTTCTGCCTTGAAGGACAGGTACCGAGAGGTCATGTCCTCATTTTATCCTTCTTGATATGAAATGGTCTGTGGCTTTAGAAGTCTTTAACTGCAAGAAGGTCCCTGGATGAACACGTTAAACCATTTAGGTCTTGTTCTCAGATTGTGTATTCCTGAAACCAGTGCCCTCTGCCTTTTCATTGTGTCCTTGCTTGCTCTCTTAGCTGTGATAATGTACAGCTAACATTTTCTGTATTTATTGTTGTCTTTCCAGGTGTTAAAGCATGTGAGGATAATATAGTTCTCACTATTGAAATGCTATTCATAAATAGATTATATTAAGTTCTCCTTTATTTATGTGACCCTCAAGTGAGTTTCTGAGGGGGAAGATGCTTGGGAGACGAAGGAAGAGGAAGGTTTCTTTTCTGTGATTTAGAATTTGAAAACTAGAAATGGTGTCAACAATTCAACTCGAAATGGCATGAATGCCAGTTAGTGAGTTAATATGTTTATATTATAATGCTCTCTTATAGTAGAATTATGTGTGGAAAGAAGTTAAATCTGTTTTAGAGATTCATCTGAAACTTGATAAATATACTTTTTCTTAAATATCTGAATCTGAGCCATCCATTTAAATTCCCCCTCCTGAATTCATGTAGCTCTGTCTATAAATAAGACAATAAAAATTCATTGTTTTAAAGTTAAACTAAAATATTTTGGTTTAGGGAAGTGATAGGGCCAGCTATTTTGTTTACAGGACTCTTTCCCCCTCTTTCTTCCCCTTTTTAAAGGCCCTGTGTGTAAGCTACTTACGTTGTTTTTAAATCACTGTTGAAATAACCCTTCCTGGAATTGTAAAAATAATTTTCTTTCAGTGGTGTATAGGTTATCTCATTTATCATAAATTCATTTTGAAGTTCATGATATGAGATTTACAGCCAGAAATTACTCTGGCTGTAAATAGAAGAGCAGATAGGTTGATTTTTTTTTTTCTTTCCTTCTTTTTTTCCTCAGTCCTAAATGGATCTATTACAGAGAACTTCCAGCTCTGTATACTGCTAGACAGGGAGTTGAACTGACCTAGTTCTTCACTCCCCTTTTTGGATAAGTGTTGTAGATAATGTCATAGATAAAATGTTTGAGGTAATACAGTTGGTTGAATGAGGGACTTCTTTTTCTAAAAAATAAAACTTACTCAATTTCTACTACTTTTCCTTTCAAAATAAAAGTTTCTTTTGTTGTTAGTTATTTAACTTTATCTAGTCTCATAGGCCCTTGAAGCTGAGACCCTTATAAACCCAGATAAAAATCATAATTCATGGTTATGATAGCAGTGAAGTTTATTTTCTAAATATCAAACTGTACTTGTAAAGAAAAAAATTCAAAATGGAATACATTTAAAAAGATTCTCTCTGTTTCTGCTCACCAGTTAAATGTTCTTTCTAGAAACATTTTGGAAAGAAAATGAAAGGGAATTATGGACATATTGTTCATCACTTTTTTCTTTTAACTGAGCACCATGAACTTCTTATCTTTTCATGCCATTACCAGTAGACTCTTACTCTTAACTGCTGCCTTATATTCCATGTATGGTTATACCATAATTTGTTTAACCATTTTCTTACCAACGGACATGTAAATAATTTTTACTTTTTTGCTATTATAGGTGTTTCAGCAAGTAACAAATAAGAAATATCTTATTTCTTCAAGCAGTTACTCATGTGTTTCAGTAATATCTCCTTAATGAAAGAGCATATACATTTTAAACTTCGATAGATACTATTAGCATTAAAATAGTCTGAATTCTCATATTCTCAGTATACTGGGTATTAGGTAGTTATCTAATGACTCTTACTCTTAAGTTGCTTTTCAGTTTAATTTTTATGGCTTTTTTTGTTTTAAAGCAAATTATTTGGATTAAATAGGACAAAGGAAATGAGAATCAGTATTATCAGTTTTATTCACTTCCTTTAAAATTAACTTTCTTTGCTCATTTTAAAGGAATTAATAAGTAAATATGTATGAAATTATTTTTATCTCTGACGTGAAAATCCTTTATCCACCTAATAAACATGCGCAGATCTTGCCTGCCAAATTAAGTGTGCTGGCCACCTACAGTTGGGCAGGTATTTGGAATGAAATCCCAGTGGATCTCTGGTGCATGTTGAATAAATTCTTGAAATTACTTTGACACTTTCTTTATGTCTGAACTGATTTAGATATGATTTACTAGGGGATTTAATTTTAGGATTTATTTATATTATTAGTAAACTATCCACATATACTTTTATTCAAGCATGTTTTTGTTCAAAAGATTTTTTAAATTACTATTAATGGTGTTACCATGCATGAAGTATTTTCCAGTTCACCTTTTGGCTTCTATAAAACCATTAAAAGTGATCAATTATATTTTTATTTTTAGGGTGACTGTCGTTCTTACAGTTACGTGTGTGGAATCTCCAGTAAGGATGAGCCTGACTGGGAATCTCTTATTTTTCTGGCTAGGCTTATACCTCGCATGTGTCACAACATTAACAGGTGTGTTCTGCAGTGGGTGGGGGAGAGATGTAATGGAAGGATGTGTTTTTTTAAGGTCTCCCCACTGTTGAGAGACCAGTGGCTCAAGTGTAGATACAGGTATGTGCTGAGGTCACAATCCAGCAGGTATTTGGTAATACCTTGTATTTTGTTTTCTCATTACAGTGCAGTCATCTGCTTATTAAAATTTTTTGTTGTTTAAGGGAGAAATACAAAAGTCTTGCATTTTGGTACAGTATTAAAAACAGCTTTAAAACATGTCTTCCTGATTAGGAGCTTAGACTACCTATTTGTTTAATGATAACATGTTTTATTCCAGAAGGACTGAAAAAATTATACAGGTTATAGAATTACCATTAGAGACTTGGTCAATTTATTAATAATCCTAGAGTAAATCAAAAGAAAAACATATGCCAGATATCATTAAAATAACTGCATTAAATATATAACTAACTTTGAATTTAGTTTTTCAGATCCAGTTTTCCTTTAATTTGCACATTAATTTCTTTTGTTGGATATATCAACAGCTGATTTATAATCTGTATGTAATGGTTGCATTGTTTCATGTATAGTTAAAAAAATCATACTTGTTTAGTACCAGATGCTAATTAAATGTTCTTATTTCACAGTTGTTTACTCTTTTCTATTTTCTTAATGAGTATCAGGCAGATAACAGCCAAAAAGTATTATTTGAAACTTCAGTTTACTCAAATTAGCTACAGAAATTATAAATCTACCTATTGATGTTCACCTAACAGGGTGTGTATATTTTATACCTGTTGGTACTCACCTAACACGCTGTGTATATTTTATACCTGTCTACTGGTGTGACCTTTAAGACAGAGAGTTAAAGAAAAATCACATTTTTACTGATAGGAACACGCCCTTTAAAAAACTTACTCATATGAGTCCAAAGCCCTCAGATACAGAAGCTTGTTTAATATACTGAAAAAAGTGAATTATTAATGAATAATGGTAGATTTGTAATTGCCTATTTTGAATGGAGATAACTGTCATGGTTAAAGTAATAGTTCATCATTCATCTTTTGAAAAATGCTACTACCTAAATAAACTTTATAGGTCATACAGAAAGTTCCTTTTCCTTAAGTTTGGCTCCACTGCTTTTACTATATAATTAGTATGTTTTTCATTTCACAACATTCTTATAGTTTCATCTCTCTCTTTTTCTTTTGCTAAACGTACTCACTCATGCTTATACTTTATCTTTGTCCTTTTATATGCTGGTTTCTTTGCCTATCTTTTCTTTTTTCTCTGTTTGTCTCTCCCTCCTTTCTTAACCCTTCCTTCCTCCCCAAAAGAGAAAAAAAAATGCAGTCTAATAACCAATAAACAAAAAACTAGATTTTAAGATATGAACCTAGCAGGCCATTAAAGAGTCTTGGTGAATTTTCTATTTCTTTGCCAGAGTCCTTTTGGAATTTAAAGAACTTTTTTAAAAATTTTCAATTTTTGCCAGTTTCCCCCTCTAATTCTTATGATTGAATTCTTTGTACAGAGAAGAACTGTTGCAGTTTTATTCTTCTGTACAGTGTGGAAGACTGCCTATCCCTGTACAATCTGTGGTCACTCTTGTTTGAAAGAAATAAGATAAAAAGAACAAGTTCATGGCTTTTTTTTTTTTTTTTTTTTTTTTTTTTTTTGCCTAGTAGCTTTTTCCTCTAAGGATTTTTTATGAGCTCTAGGAACTGTATTGTTTAAAATTGTGGCTTTCTGTGCATGACACAAAAACCTTCCTGCTGCAATATGTTTGGAAGGAGGCAATGAAGTAGTTGGTGGTAGTGGTGGTTTTGATCTGATGCTGTTTTCTTACGTTTTATTCTAAATACATATTAAGAAAAAAGAAAAAAACATTACTAAACCTCAACTGTGGTAGTTGCAGGGGGGGTTTGTTTTCTCTGCTAAAGACTGGGCTAAGGAAAAGGGACAGTTGCCTGCTGGTTGGATCGGGAAGAGCTAGGTGGCACTCAGTTCTACCCCTGCTGCCTCTTGTTTTCTGAGAGAAGGTTGTGAAACAGTTTGCCCTAACTAGTGGCAAGAGTCCCCTTAAGTTGTAATTATTTGAGTCTAATTTCCTCAAGCTGTCTTTCAAATTGTACTTTTATTAACACCTGCAGTGTATCTTCATATCTTTCAAACAGACTTTTGCTTAAAGCCGTAGTCAATCATTCCTTTTGGAAGGAAATAGTAAGATTCCAAATCTTACTTTGGTGACATTTTTTTTTTTTACATTTTTATTGATTCATAATCATTTTACAGTGTTGTGTCAAATTCCAGTGTTCAGTACAATTTTTCAGTCATACATGGACATATACACACTCATTGTCACATTTTTTTCTCTGTGATTTATCATAACATTTTGTGTATATTTCCCTGTGCTATACAGTGTAATCTTGTTTATCTGTTCTACAATTTTGAAATCCCAGTCTATCCCTTCCCACCCTCTACCCCGCCCCCCCCCCCCCCGGTAACCACAAGTCTGTATTCTCTGTCCATGAGTCCATTTCTGTCCTGTATTTATGCTTTGTTTTTGTTTGTTTGTTTGTTTCTGTTTTTTAGATTCCACATATGAGCGATCTCATTTGGTATTTTTCTTTCTCTTTCTGGCTTACTTCACTTAGAATGACATTCTCTAGGAGCATCCATGTTGCTGCAAATGGCATTATGTAGTCGATTTTTATGGCTGAGTAGTATTCCATTGTATAAATATACCACCTCTTCTTTATCCAGTCACCTGTTGATGGACATTTAGGTTGTTTCCATGTTTTGGCTATTGTAAATAGTGCTGCTATGAACATTGGGGTGCAGGTATCATCCTGAAGTAGATTTCCTTCTGGGTACAAGCCCAGGAGTGGGATTCCTGGGTCATATGGTAAGTCTATTCCTAGTCTTTTGAGGAATCTCCACACTGTTTTCCACAGTGGCTGCACCAAACTGCATTCCCACCAGCAGTGTAGGAGGGTTCCCCTTTCTCCACAGCCTCTCCAGCATTTGTCATTTTTGGATTTTTGAATGACGGCCATTCTGACTGGTGTGAGGTGATACCTCATTGTAGTTTTGATTTGCATTTCTCTGATAATTAGTGATATTGAACATTTTTTCATGTGTTTTTTGATCATTTGTATGTCTTCCTTGGAGAATTGCTTGTTTAGGTCTTCTGCCCATTTTTGGATTGGGTTGTTTATTTTTTTCTTATTGAGTCGTATGAGCTGCTTATATATTTTGGAGATCAAGCCTTTGTCGGTTTCACTTGCAAAAATTTTCTCCCATTCCGTAGGTTTTCTTCTTGTTTTATCTCTGGTTTCCTTTGCTCTGCAGAAGCTTGTAAGTTTCATTAGGTCCCATTTGTTTATTCTTGCTTTTATTTCTTCTAGGAGAAAATTTTTGAAATGTATGTCAGATAATGTTTTGCCTATGTTTTCCTCTAGGAGGTTTATTGTATCTTGTCTTATGTTTAAGTCTTTAATCCATTTTGAGTTGATTTTTGTATATGGTGTAAGGGTGTGTTCTAGCTTCATTGTTTTACATGCTGCTGTCCAGTTTTCCCAACACCATTTACTGAAGAGACTGTCTTTATTCCATTGTATATTCTTGCCTCCTTTGTCAAAGATGAGTTGACCAAAAGTTTGTGGGTTCATTTCTGGGCTCTCTATTCTGTTCCATTGGTCTATATGTCTGTTTTGGTACCAGTACCATGCTGTCTTGATGACTGTAGCTCTATAGTATTGTCTGAAGTCTGGGAGAGTTATTCCTCCAGCCTCATTCTTTCTCTTCAGTAATGCTTTAGCAATTCTAGGTCTTTGATGGTTCCATATAAATTTTATTATGATTTGTTCTAGTTCTGTGAAATATGTCCTGGGTAATTGGATAGGGATTGCATTAAATCTGTAGATTGCCTTGGGCAGTGTGACCATTTTAACAATATTGATTCTTCCAATCCAAGAGCATGGAATATCTTTCCATTTTTTAAAGTCTTCTTTAATTTCCTTCATCAATGGTTTATAGTTTTCTGTGTATAATTCTTTCGCCTCCTTGGTTAGATTTATTCCCAGATATTTTATTACTTTGGGTGCTATTTTAAAGGGGATTGTTTCTTTACCTTCTTTTTCTGTTGATTTATCGTTAGTGTAAAGAAAGGCAACTGATTTTTGAACATTAATTTTGTAACCTGCTACCTTGCTGAATTCTTCGATCAGCTCTAGTAGCAAGGTGACATTTTTAATAAAGTGGAAATAAGAATCTTTCTTGGATTAGTGTTTCCCAAAATGATAAAAGAGGTTGAGTTGACAGCCAACTAAGTTTGGGCAATTCACTGTAGCCTCATATTGGAGGTTTCCAGTGCATACTAGCATATTGAAGTTTCTGAAGTTTTGTCATAAAACCTGTTTATTCATTGATTCCCCAGCCTTATGTGGATTAATTTCCCAGGGCCACTGTAACAAATTACCACAAACTAGAAAGCTTAAAACAACAGAAATTTATTCTCTGACATTTCTGGAGGCCAGAAGTCTGAAATCAAGGGTGGTGTCAGCAGGGCTGTGCTCTCTCTGAAAACTCTAGGCAAGGATCCTTCCTTGCCTCTTCCTGGTTTCTGGTGTTTGCTGGCAGTCTTTGACTTGTGACAGTTTAAGTCCAATCTTTGTCTCCGTCTTCACATGGCCCTCTTTTCTCTGTGTGTCTGTGTTTCCAGATTTCCTTTTTCTTAGAAAGACACCCACCAATCATTGGATTAATGCCCTCCCTACCCCCAAGCCATTATGACCTTTTTTTTGATTGCAGAGACCCTGTTTCCATCCACAGATTCCAGATGGACATGAAGTTCTGGGGTTACTTTAATCCAGTACATTATATGAAAAGATGATGGTGATACTCAAAAATCTTTGCACATTCTGAGATACGAGTATACCAGAGAATATACTTTGAGAAGGTGCATAGAGCATAGACCTTCTATAATCTTAGATCCTGTCCTACTCATTTGGGGATTTGAAGTGGATAAGAGAGAGGCCTAAGAATAAATGGAAAGAATGTTACTTTATGTGTCTTGGTTCTCATACTAAAACATAATTTCTGTATAATTTTCACCTCCTCCACTTCTAGAGTTGTCTATATATTTGGCCCTCCAGTTAAAGAACCTCCTACAGACGTTACTCCCACTTTCTTGACAACGGGGGTGCTCAGTACTTTACGCCAAGCTGATTTTGAGGCCCATAACATTCTCAGGGAGTCTGGTAGGTTGCCCATTTTGTTTATCACTGCATGTTCTAACTAGGTTTTGGAAGCATGGCATTATAATGTCTAGTAGGAGGATGCAGCTTTTAGTTTTATTATTTAATTCTGTGGGTAGTTCTTTGATACTGCCTTATCTATATAAAATTTATTCATCTTTGTGGTCTTCTGTGAACATGCACACAGTGGCAGAAAATTTGAGTTGCCCAACTTGCATGTTCCCAGCTGAGGCTGAACAAGGCGACCCTCTGTCTTCTTGTTTCAGCTCTCTTGCTATAAACATGTATCCTTTTTATAGTCTAAGGTCATGTTTTTTGCATTTTTGTGCTTTTTGCTGGTGATTTCACTTTAAAATGTCCCCCAAGCACAGGAAGGCTGTGTGCAGTGCCTTACTGAGAAAATACGTGTGTTAGATAAGCTTCATTCAGCCATGAGTTATGGTGTTATTGGCTGTGAGTCCAATGTTAATGAATCCACAATAAATATTGAATAAGATGTCTTTAAACAGAAACACACATTAAGCAAGGTTGTGTATTGATCAGTTGATGAAAATGTTATGACCAGAGGCCTGCAGGAACCCAACTCTGTTTCCCCTAGGAGTAGTGGTTCAGTATTCCCTAACTTAGTGTCTGCGGTACAGAACGTAACTACCATGAATAATGAATTGACTGTATATATATATATATCTCACATCACTGTCACATACCACTGCTGTTATCAGATTCTGTTACTTGTATTTGTGATTGGGTTTACTTAAAAGTGCTATGAGAGTAACTGAGAATAGTACATGATGACAGCCTGAAGAAGTGATGTGTGTATGTAGGCAATTTTAGATATTGTCCGGGAGGATTTAATTGAACTAGGTTAGAGTGCTTTTCCATGGTGTAGTGATTGGTTCTGCATGTTACCTTCATTTCTCTAGGGTATGCTGGGAAAATCAGCCAGATGCCGGTGATTTTGACACCATTACATTTTGATCGGGACCCACTTCAGAAGCAGCCTTCATGCCAGAGATCTGTGGTTATTAGAACCTTTATTACTAGTGATTTCATGACTGGTATACCTGCAACCCCTGGCAATGAGATCCCTGTGGAGGTAATTTATGTATTTTTTCTTAATGTACATTTTTAATACCTTATACATTTTACAGTAATGGTGAATGGGATAGGCTGTGACAGTGTCGATGTTTCTGAGGTTGGTCTTCTGTTCACAAGACAGGTTCTTTTTTTTTCTTTATCTCCACATAATTGATTGCTTAATGCACTATAGTAGGAAAAGGCCTTACATTTATTAAAACCCTCCAGATTTCTGATTACTATGTGGAGAGTAACCAACTCTAATCTATCATTTTATCTAATCTTACCAACCTCTACTTTATAAATAGTATTCTCCAAGTAAAAAAGAAAATCCTTGGAATGAAGAAGAGTTTATCAGAAATAAGGATGAGATTTTTTTGTTTTTGTTTTTTTGCAGGGAAGGTCATTAGGTTTGTTTGTTTATTTATTTATTTTTTAATTTAACAGAGGTACTGGGGATTGAACCCAGGACCTCATACAGACTAAGCCTGTGCTCTACCACTGAGCTGTACCCTTCCCCCAAGGATGAGATTTGACGGCATTATGGCCAAGCACCCTTGAATTTCTTAATGCCCTTGTTACTGTCAGTTGCACTTTTGATCACCGTCTCCCTCTCCTGTTATTTTTCAACCAGAGTATTTCAAAGGAGCTATTTGCATGATAGATAGCAAATAAAAATCAAAGTCAGACTTTATTAGTTGGACCACTGCTCCAAGGCTCTGATTATAGCTAGATAGCTGGGTAGGGGAATGTGTCTTAGAGTCTCTTTTCCCTTAGGCTCACATTTGCCAAGTCTCTCTGGACAGTCAAGTGACCAGGCCTCCTTATGTCCACACAGCAGTGGTTATTACTATAGTGCATCATGTACCATCTTGTTGGCCTTGGAGTTGTAGGCCACCGGTCATTTGTGAAGCATTGGCTTAAGCCCATAAAATCACATGATTGGATGCCACAGCAATGTCAAACTGCTATAAATGTTTCTAAACACTTGTTATGGACCAGTAATAAACATAATTTGCAGATTGACACCAGTTTGCTGACTACACTTTGAGCAGTGTTGAGTTTAAGTCACTTAAATCTATAAAGGGTCACTACATGAATTAATCCGGGACTATCTCCTATACATAGAGGATTATAGTAAAAATAGATCACATTTTAATTTCAGATTACAAACGCAAGCCTTCTAGGTCTGTTGGACATGCAGTGGACCCTGTCTCTGTATTTACAATCTTTGTTTTATAACAGGTGGTGTTAAAGATGGTCACTGAGATTAAGAAGATTCCTGGCATTTCTCGAATTATGTACGACTTAACATCAAAGCCCCCAGGAACTACTGAGTGGGAGTAATAAACTTGTTCTACTAAAGTTCCGTGTGAGTTTAAATTGATTAGAAACCATTCCCAGTATTGAAGTGCAGTACTGTCGAAAGAGTTACTGAAACGACTACATCACATCTGAGTTCTCCACAGCAAAAACCTACGGCTTAAGAGCTGAGTTGGGGATAACTAAAAGGGACTGAAGAGTTTGTACGGGTATAATCAAAGCACCATTGCCTACACTCAGATTGACACTGCTTTTGCCTTTGCCTCACTTGTTTTTTATGTATAAACTCACTATTGCTGTTGATATGTCTGTCATTGAAGATGTATGGATGTGGATGAGTTTGCGATCTAGTAATAGATTTCTGTCCTCTTGCCAGTTTCCAAGTGATGGTAGAAACACCCATTATCTACCAGTGTGAATTAGTATGTATACCTTTTGGAGAATCTGAGTTTCCTTTTAAGTAACCTTATTCCTCCAAAGGTTCTGGGAAGGGATCAACATATCAGATAAATGTATAGATTATCTGTTGCAGCCACTTTTGCATGACACTGGGGCTATGAAGTGGTAAGCTACCTTAAGATGGAAAAGACCAGGAATTTGTTGAGTTAATTTGAATTTTATGTCATCACAGCCATGGGAGGAAGGAACTGAGTAGTCTTAGTTTAAAATGTTTTCAAATCATGCTTCACATTGCTGTCAACCTGTTCATTAGTAAGGGAGCTTTATCTTCCCAGCCTTATATTGCCAACTTCCATAGCCTTGCAGAGGACATTACCTGTTCTCTCTCCAGAAGAGACTGTCTGTGGTCTAGCATAGATAAATTTGAACATTTTAATGTTGTTTGGTCAGAGGATATCTCTGAGATCACAGAAACCATCATGCATGCCCACAGCTTACAAATGCATGCCTGCAGTTTGCATGCTCTAGTAAAGAGCTGTAAGATGAACTCTTACATGTAATTGGTAGACAAGCTTATTACCTACTGCTCTGAAGATTGTGACCAGTCTGGGTCCATGCAGAGTATTGCCAAACTTTGTACTTTTCTCTACCAGCTGTAAGAGAAGATCCAAGAACTGGTGTAGGGCTCTGCCATTGCTGCCAGTTTCTAACAGACGCTTTTATAACATTCATGTAAGCGCTATAAAAATAGATAGCACTGGATTTAAATTCTACAACCATTTCTCTCTCAGTATTTTAGCTCATGTTTCTATTTAAAAACATTACCATATATTTCTCATACCAGTTTCATCTCAGGTTGCTGCCTCTTACCTGATTTTCTGGATCTTCGGCGTTGGATCAGGTACACAATTTTGTTTGGGATTCAGTGTTAGCTGAACAATAAAATACACATGGCAGAAGTCTTCCTTTCATTCTGGTTGGCCTAGAGGATAAGAAAATTGTGTTGCTGGGCCAGCAACGGAGAAGCTTCTGTCTATTGTAACATATTTGTATCTGAGACAAAGGAGTATTTGACTTCTACAAAACTTGAAGGGTTCATTTCCTGTCCCGATGATGAGATACTCATAATGCAAAGAGGATCCTTTTGCAAAGAGGATATGTTTGTTAGTGGCCTGGCCTTAACAGATTTGGAGTCAATTTATTTTAGAGGTGAAACAGACAACCTATAAAAGGCTTAGAAACATTTGCGTTTATGTGCAAAGAATTCTTCTAGAAAAAGTGTCTTATGATTTTGTATTCAAGCAAATAATAGGAATCTGGGAAGAATATATAGTTAGAATTTTTTTCCCCATCATGTATGTTCTGTGTAACAGTATTCCACAGAGATACAAGGTAGGGTGGTCATATAAGTTTGGAAAGTGCTGCTCACTTGTTCTTCCGTCTTGGACATTTATGGTATACATTATATTCAGAGCTCTGAGAAATTTTAAAGTTAGAAATAATGGTTAAACTTTTTAAACCTATTGTTTTCCTCATACTTGTCCACTAAACCCCTTTTATATAATCTTAATACTGAAAAATGGTTTCTCCAAAACATATCTTTATATAATATAGTAAAAAAAAAAATTCCAGAACTCAAATTTCCTAATGTTTAGTGTCTTTTCTTTTTTAACAAAGCACTTTTTGCTTTGTGCCATATGACATTTACTCTGTACCTTCACAGTATTTTATCTGAGGACATGAGAAAAGTTAAGATTGCAGTCCCGTTTTACAGTTAAGAAAACAAGGTCAACTTAGTAATGGTTACCTAATGAGTTTCAGAATTAAACGTAGGGTTTCCATAGTCCCAGTTATCCTTTGTTTAAGTAAATTCTGGCACCTAAAATTATATAAAATTACGGAATGGTTCTTTTTGACCAAGTCTAAGACAGTGACTCCCTGACCAATAACATTTATCATTGATTATCCTTGGCAGCTCTTGACTGCATTCCCCTCACCTATTTACCTCTCCATCTAAGAGACGTATTTTGTTTCTTTGAACCTATAGAAGGAGGGAGACAGGTTAGTGAAAGCATCATCTATTCCTAAGATTGGTAGGCACAAAAGTTTTCAAGAACCAAATACCTAGGCTCACTTTAGTGGCCCCATCTGTGATCGTCAGCTCTGTTAGAAATAACAGCCTGTCATAATTTCTGAGAGCAGGTCTTTAAATATATCTGGGAGATAGGGTTATCCAAGTTTTCCCATCTTTTGCCGCTCCTTTATCTTAAGGTAACTGCATGCGTGTAGCCAAACAAGCGTCAAAAAAGTTTATTTCCTTGCTGTGTTTGGGCTTATCTCCTGTTAGCCTGTTTTATTGAGTAACTTGAATCAAACCTCTAGAGAATGAGGGCTTTCAGGTTAGGTAGGTGGGCTGTTCATCTCTAGTGCTTTGTCTTGCTGTTTAACAGCTGTATGAAACTGGTCATTTCAGAATTTTTGTTTTCTTATGTTTTTTGTTTCTTACGTGTAAGATGAGGCAGTTGAATTATATTTACACCAAATCCAGCCCTAAATTCGTATTAACAAGAAAAAACGTGGCAGGAGATGAGTTGAAAAATGGGACAGTTTTCTTTCTTAAAGTGCTTTTAACATCAGATATGACCCAGTCAACAGTAAGCATCAAAATATGTTGTAAAATCAGGTATTAATTACCCGTTCTTTTGAAACTGAGGCATGGGTCAACAAGGTTTGACCACTTGAGAATCTTTCTTCTGTTGTGACTATGACACCTGGAAGATACTCGTCAACATGTTCCCAGTGGTAGTCTCTTTACTATGTGTTTTTGGAAAAGTTGACAGAGAATATGCTTTGATTTTGAGACTAATGAAAATTCTCCCATACTCAGTTATATACAGCTGTCGACAGAGCCAGAATCCAGGCTTTGTGCCCTCTGTGTTGAAGAGGCAATGCTCCAGAGCCCTTCAAGGCAAGGCTTAACAAGAAGTTCTCAGTGTGTAACTGACCATCAGGGATGAATGTGCTTCCAAAGTATTAATCATCTTAGTTACAATAAGTGAGTGAGTGGTTTCTGGAGATAGTACTGTCTCTCAGAAATCCTCTGATACTTTTGTGCCCAATGTTATACCTCTGTTTGTTCCTACCTTTCCACACAACTCTCCTCTGCTACTCCCCCTACCGCTTTCTTACCTCTTTCTACCCTCTCCCCATTTCCTGAATTCTCGTTGGAATGTGGTGAGAAGACACCTTAGTCATTACCATGGTGGATATTCCTTTCATGGGCTCAAATTAGAATTTAACAGGGAACTGAATACAGTGTGGATGTCTCTACACTTGGAAAGCACCCCTTTTGTCCTTAGGTAATTTAGCTGCCACACAGGTGATACTGGGAGCCAGGGAATCTTTTCCACCAATGTAGGGCTTTGACAACAGTAATGGTGGCATCCTTGGCTCTTATATTCCCAAATACTTCATTTAGTGACAAGTGAAGAGATTTGGAATCTCCCCAAAATTACCAAAATGCCAGCACCCAATCCTAGTCATATATATTGAAGAGGCCCAGGTATTCCACCCAATTCTAACTTTTCTCAACCCTGAATACCTGTTATTACCACTTGGGTTAATTCTGTATAATGCTCAGACCCTACAATCAAGTCAGTTAAGCTAGTATCTTGGTGGGGCCCAAGCATCGACGGTTAACCATATCCCAGTTGGAATAAGTTGTTACTGAGGGACATACCTGGCCTCTCTAGTTACAGCTTAAAATCTTAGTCAAACAGGTGAAAAGAGGTGGCCAAAGATACTAACTTGCTTAAGATCTTGGAGCTAAATTAGTTTGAAGCTACAGACCAGACTCTGGAATGATGCTACCTATACAGGTTTTCCCTGATATTCTGAAAGTAGAGCATTCCTATGAAACCTTTCCATAAGCCAAAATGATGTAAAGCAAAGGAACAATTACTTTAGGATACATCTTGCTAACAATGCACAAAATAAATCTAGATAAAGAACAGGTGCTTATACACATAGTTCAAAGCTATGGCAGCTTGATGCTGAGTGTGGTTCCCTGGGGAAGGAGCTTGGCTGTTCCACTCTTGCTGCTTGAGGTTTACGCCCTCTACTGACCTGCAAAACAAAACGCTGAATGCTATTTTTACATTTTGTCCTTTTTCATAAAAGCTTAAATCCTTTCTGAATTTCTTTTGGTTTGTGAAAACAGGTATTACTGTAGATCTTTGCAAAAGTGAAGTGGCGTAAAGTGAACTTTCAAACCAGGGAATACCTGTGTTGTGTTGTAGATGAGACACTCCAAGGGCTTGTTTGGTAATAATCAGTGCAGTGAACATAGATAGTACTTGCTTTGAAGTCTGCAACAACTATACCAGCTTCTTTGAGAATCTTTCTTCCTACTCCTTTTTGCCTTTGTCAAAGAGGAGGAATGACCCCTAGGCTGCAGCCAAGTCTCCAGATCAGATTTAAGCCAGATTATGGAGCTGAAACGATTACTACACTTACTTAGAAATGCTTCTGGAGCTGTACCATTTGGATATAATTCTCTAGAGAGCTAGAGATGACCAACCTGTAACCTGAGTTTCCTGAATGAAAATCTTTTGAGTAGCTCCATCTCAATTTTTTCATTTAGGGTATTTGTTCACTGGTGAATCCTGTGGCTTCTTTTGACCTTGCTAGAAGCCCATTGATTAGCAAAATCAAGACTTTTTGGGGGGAGCTTGGCTATTTCTTGGGTATGCTAAGTTCAGTAGCTCCAAAGTCCTCTGAGTGAGTGTTCCAGGAAACCTGAACCTTGAGTAATTCAAGTGGAGTATATGCCTTTGGAGAATACAAATGTCCAAGGTAAGTAATTTTCTGGTTTTGAATCTACTATGACCATTGTTGCAACCTTATACTAAATGAAAAAGTGAATGTAATGTCTTTTTGAACAGATTTTTTATAAAATATTTTGTTAATTGGAGTAACTAGTTGTGAAATCACTAATTGTTCATGGTATACTGAAATGTTTATTGTATGTTGTGGCAATATTGTTGGCATAAAATAGCTTTGCTAAATTAATGTCAAATGACTTCAATGCTTTTTTGTCTTCACTATACTTCATAAAGGAGGAAATGATGACTTTTGTAATTTGTCATTAAATGTCAGTGTTCATTAGAGAAGCAAGAGCAAATAGGGTGGACACTATCAGGATGTGGGAAATAAGAAATTGCATATGCTATCAGGGGGTTCTGGGTAATAAAATTAACCTGTTTCTCTTAGATATATAGGAGGGTGTCAGTGTTTCGCCCAGAGTGTTAACAGTGGACACGGTGAATATAAAATACTGGGTAGATACTTAAATGACTAGCTAAAGATGTTTGTGTTTCCAAAATTAAAGTCATATGTATGTACACATATACTTATTTGATTTCTTGAATATTCATTAATATTTGATCAAAACTGTTCTCAATTTCTTAAAACATAAATTGCTTATTAATTTAATTCAAAAATTGGGTCCTTTTCATTGTTTGGAACTATGTTATCAGAATTGATCAAACCCATCAAAATAGATGTTTGTATTAATGAGTTACTAATGAGGATTAGAGGAAATAGCCATGTTCAGAAACTGAATTCAGGAATTACTTCCAGGTAGCTACATTCCTCTGGTAGCTCAGTCCTTTCAGATCAATGACCTAGTCTGGCCTTCTGCTGTCTGGGAAGACAGTACTTGATTCAACTGTATTTGGTAAATTTTTACTGTTTTAACATTACTCAAAACAAAAAATATTACTGAGTTTTATCTTTCATCCTCATAAATATGTCATTTTGCCTTTTTAAAAAATTCTACTTTTATCAAAAGCTAT
The DNA here is from genome assembly GCF_048564905.1 of Vicugna pacos. Lineage (NCBI taxonomy): Eukaryota > Metazoa > Chordata > Mammalia > Artiodactyla > Camelidae > Vicugna > Vicugna pacos. The sequence goes on from NC_132987.1 coordinate 31,416,179, forward strand.
ATTTCACACCATAGCTAAGGTTTTTTTTTTTTTTCGGTAGAGTGTTAGTGAATTATTTTAGTGAGTTATGAGTTATATTAAATTAGATACTAGGAAAAGCAGTTAGGAATCCCACTTAAACCTCACTGATATCCAAATATAGTGTTGAATTCTAATTAAATGCTTTTTAAATATTTTAGGATGCTGTTCCATATGTAGTTGTATATTACTATTTTAGACAATATGTAACCTGCCAACACATACTTTCTAAAAAAAATGAACACCATAGATAAAACTATTTTAAAATCTCCACTTAATGTGGCTACATTAAATAGTAGAGAACATGAGAGCCTTTTGTCAAGATGCCTTTCCCTAATTACATTAGGATATTGATATTTGTTCTAAATAAGAGCAATGGACTAAATTTTAGTATTTAGCAAAATGCAAGAAAATTCTACCTTCTGATTCTTTGGAAAGCAACGTCTGTTACAATGTGGGTGATAAGGATGTAATGAATTGAACTCTAATTTATAGTGCTTATTTTATTTTGTGGGGGAAGAAAAGTACCAAGAATTATATATAAAATGACTGTTGTGTTTTCAACAATCTTAAAGTTTTTTAAGCATACACAAACGTAGAGTAGAACATTTAGCATTTTTCCATATTTCTAATACTCAGATTCAAGAATTAGAATAATACTTTAATGACTGAAAAAACCATACAGCACATAGTTGAGACTTCCCAAAAGCTGGTAATAAGTACCCAGAGATTTTTAAATAGGTGAGGTATCTTGGACTATTTTTTCCTTAAGTAATTCAATATTTATGCTGCGTTCCTAGCCTATTTTCTGTCAGATTTGTGCTTAAAGAGAAACAGTTAAGGCTTTACCATTGAATAGGAAACATTTTGAAAGATCATTTTGACTTCTTTCTTTCTTTTCTAGTTCAGCTCTTAAAAGTACCTGATGTGAATTTAGAGGTTCTCAAACTTTCTCCTTTCACAATTCTGCTGGTAATTTTTTTTCATAATGACCCTAGGCCAAAATAAGTATCTAACAGTTAAATTTCGTAAAGTGATAGTAATATTCAAACAACATAAAAAGTATTTATGTCCTAACAACATAGTAGCTGTTTGAAAAAATATATTATACATTGAAAGAAAAAAAAACTTCATAAGTAACTAGAGTTAATCTTTATTGGGGTGTATGTATTTCTTGGGTGTTGGACAACTTACTAAACCTTGGAATAGGTTGAATACTGCGGTCTTCATTTTCCATTCCATGCTGACTTTTTGAATGGTACTTTTTATCACAACAGCCACTAAAAACCCGGCTTTGCAAAGATACGGCATCATCGAAAGGAATGTAGCATGGTCCCGTAACTACCGTACGCTAGTAGTTCCTGTGTCTGTGAGTTTGCAGTGGCTTGGAGTGCCTCAGTGAACAGGTTGAGAACCATGGGGTCTCAGTGTTTTAATGTTTTTTTTTTTTCCTTAACTTCGAAGGGTACATCTAAAATATACTTGTGTCTTTAATATTGGAAGAATTGTCTTTGGTTTTGACACTTAAGAATTGAAGTATTTTGCAAAAATAAAGATACTTTAAAATCGTAATGCATCTTCCTGGGAGTGTAGAAACAGGCATGCCATTTATTACATAAAGTATGCGTGTATAGAATGTGCCTGGATCCAAGTTTGATGTATACTGCCGTTCACCTTGGAGCTTGCTTTGTCAGATAACTTGTTGCTACAGAGGCTTAAAACTATCGTATGCTACAGAAGTGAATATTTTAATTTGCTGGATTTAGACTGTGCTAATGTGCTATCTACACATTTGTTACTACATTAATTTCTCTTTGTAAGAGAAGGCGGAGTGGGGAATCAGCACAGCTCACATTAGTTTGGGAATAGATTGAACTTAAAACTTACTAAAGGAGCTTAGTTCTCTTGTATATAGTTTCACCTTTGTGTGCTTTCTTAACCTTAAATCTCAGAAGAAAACCTTTGTAGAAAATGTAAAAATTTCCTGAGGCATGAGAATAAGAATCTACCATGAAATCTTAGGAGTATTGATGACATAGAGTAAGATTCCTAGTTCAGTTGTTAGGTGTAATTCTGAGAATGTATTTTAGAAATAATACTTGTTCCGAACTCTGCTGATTCAGCATCAGCCTGAAATCTAATAAACTTGATTTATTTCTGACTCTAACTCCATGTAGCTATATTACTTTGGGCAAGGCACCAGTCTCTTGGGCAACAGTTAACTCAAATACCTGTTAACTCAAACCTGTTAGGGTTAAGTATGAAAAAATGAATACATTATGTATGAAAATGTTTTATCTGTAAAATGCTAGTATAAGCATGATCTGTTATTTAAAACAGATGGCAGTGCAGATGAAACAAATGCTATGGATTAATAATTCCATTGTGCTCAATTAGCTGGGACAATTCAGATAAATTTACACTATGCCAGGTCTCCAGATTTTGAGGGTGGGGTGAGAGTTACAGCTTTCAGTTGTACAAGGGCTATATATTCATTTTTATGAAATTTATACCACCTGATATTAACCCTGCCATAAGGGAACAGGTCCGTCTTTTAATCTCCAATTTTGTACTTGAAAAGTACTAAAATTGTATGTCCAGTTTCTCTTCTGATTCTAGTGGTGTGTGCAATAATGAAACATTTGTCCTCTGTATCAATCTTGTGGTTGGGGAGAGAAGTTTGGGACAATAATAGATGTGGTAAGTCAGCATATGAGTAGCTGTAGAATAAAACATTCAAGCAATAATTTCCATAAGATGTTGAGAGGTGAGGGAGAACACCTGAAGCTGATATGATGTTCAAGTGCCTTACGTTACCCTTTAGATTGGAGCTGAGTCTTGGAGGTAGGCTATGGAGAGGTAGAAAGTGTTGAGTATTCTGGTGGGTGGAGGCCAGAAGGAGCCAAAAGTGAATAAACTTTGACCGGCCTGTGTTGTTTAGGAGGTAGAACTGGAGAGCTGGTGTAAAACTGTGGAGGGCTGTGATTGAGCCAAGGGTTTGATTTGTGTTCACTTGGGAGTGTGTACTGGAGAAGCCAGAAGGAATGGAGAACTGATGGCCCAGCTGCTCTGTAAGAAAGTAGCATTGACCCATTTGCTTTGCTGTTAATGTGGTCTGTGATAATCTCTAGTCAGTCTAGTCAATCACATGAACTATTTCCATGCTACTTACGTGGTTCAAGTGACATGCTGTATCTTTGAGAAAAGTGCTTAGTGTGGCTTCTAAGGCCCTCCACAGCCTAACTCTTGCCCACTAGCCAGGCCTGACTTTGTCTTCCGCAGCCAGGTGGGTCCACTTGTGGGTCCTTCATGCCCTTTTGTTCCACTTCTCACCTTTGCCCCACTGCTCCTCTGCCTGGAGTGGCAGCCCCAGGACCCTTAATGTCTGCACTTAACCACAATTTCCAATACTCACGGGGGTCTCGTCTGTGGAGACTTCACAGTCCCTCCTCATGTCTGTAGGATGCAATGTTCCTTTCTCAAGTTCCTACTACTTGTTGAGGAATTCCATCACTATTTGTGTATATTTTATTTCTTATTTCTCTCTTGTTTACAGTCTGGCTGAAGAAAATAAATACAAACTTTCGAAGGCAGGGTTAGTGATTTACTCATCTTTGAACTTTCAGAGACTGGTTCATAAAACATAAAAATGATTAAAAAAAAAGACCTTCAAGAAGAAGACAAAGCTTACTTAAAGGAATAAATGTCTAATAGTAGAATTCCAAATAACAGACACCTAAGTGAAGAAGCTAGGCTAAGTTAGGTAGCCTACCCTGCACCCTTGCTTCCACACCGATACCACCAAATGGGAAACCACTTACATTTTTTCCCTATATATGTAGCTTCACCCTTTTTTGTTGCTTTTTTAAAAAAAACTCTAGGTAGACAGTCTGTTTTTGGTGGCAAATTCTGTTTGAATTACAAATTAAAATATGAGTCCTTGGAGAATAGCATTCAGCTATTGAGTATTTGTTCAGTGAGATTGGGTGGTTAAGGGCTTCCCTGTCTGGGAAGCAGAAAACTACAGAATTCAAAGAAGTGGGATGGTGGGCCTGACTTCAGGTGGTCTGAACAATTTCCGTGGTGCTTATGGTTAGACACGCCAGTTGGCAGGCCAGGTTTCCTTTAGAAAATGTTTTGCTCTTTAGTTCTCTGGACATTTTATAAGTACTCTTTTTTCAGAAGATAAAAGAATTTTGGAAAAGAAGTTTAAGCAGTGAATGTTGAGAGTGTTTCAGCTTCTGTGGCAGCAGGGGGATACTAAGTTCATTACTCACAAAAGTGGGTGCTGCTGGGTGTCCTGGCAAATGTGAGGCAACTATAGGCTGCATTTATGTTGTGGCTTAGTGGTAGAAGAGTAAAAGAGATTTATTATCTATCGTAATAATGTAAACATTTTGCATTTATTCAGTAAAGAGAAGGTGTACGTGACTTGACATTTATTATCCTTCAAGCAGCAAGCATGAGTCCATTCATGGCAGTAACTGCTGGTTGAGCACTTGTTCTGTACCTGCCTGGTACTGCACTAGATTCCAGAGAACAAGGCTTCACGCCTGGAGGAGATCTTGTCATGTTTGATTCCTCTGGTTCCCTCATCATACCCAACTGTCCACATTGTATCTAGTTTGTTTTTAAATGACTGCTCCTCCTTCCAAGATGTCTCTTCAGTCATCTTCTTTCCATTCTCAGCTTCCACCCTAGTCCAGGCCCTTGGTTGTCTCAGATCTACCTCACTGCAGTGCAGCCTAGGGGTTTTCTTTGCCCCTGGTTTCTTCCCTCTCCAAATTGGTATCTCCATTTCAAAACACAGATCATGGACTCATAAAAAGTTTTGGTCCACAACACTGTAAAATGATTATAAATCAATAAAAAAGGTTAAAACAATTTTTAAAAAAAGTTTTGGTCATCGCATTCATCTGCTCAAAACGCATCAGTAACCTCATGTGTCTGTGGAATAATGCCCAGACTGCTTTACCTGACACACAATTATTTTTCCATCTTCATCTTCTAAGACTCTATTCTCCAGCCAATGGATCTCTTGAAGCTTTAGGCATCTTTCTGCCCCTTTCATATATCTAGGCTGTGCTCTTCTTAGGCTGGTGTAATATAAAGCCGGCTCAAGCTTTAAGGCCCAGCTCAAGTCACCTCTCCTAGAAGCCCCCCTCAGTTCCTTTAGGTCAGTTCTTAATAGCTCTTAGTAGTTTTCCAGAGGCAGCGAGGGGCCCTCTTGTGTCTTGCCATAGATGACAGAAGAGGTGGCCTGGTGCAGTATGTGGGCATTGTTGCTCCTACTTCCTCTCCTCCTGGGGCTGTGGCCGACCAGCTAGTTAGGCAGGTTTGTGCAGAGTTGCTGCCTGGCGTGCTACTCCAGACGGGGTTTTTGAGGAATTGTCTGCATGTGATCTTTTGGTCCATTTGCCTTTGGGACCCGGTCCTTACAACACTGGAGGTTCATGACAGGAGCAGTCTTGGTTCCCTGGGAGGCTCAAATATGATCATTTGGGGCACCAGGGTATAGGGTGCCAGGCAGCTAGAACCCAGTCACAACTCCTATGATGGATAAGAGCTTGGCATTAGAATCTAAAGGAACCAAACCCGGAGAGCAGTGGTACACAGATTATGCAATTTGTAGCTGAAATTGAATGATCAAAATGATACTGCAAATGCTGAAAATTTGAGCAACAAAGGGAAGAAAATCTTAGTTCAGCTTTGCAGTTTAGGCAGTGAAACTCTAGGCTAAAAAAATCCACCTATCCTGATCTGATAATTCAGAAGTAATGTTAAGATTTATCTAAGCGTTCTCTTTGTACAAGAAGGGTTAAGCACTCCCCATATCTCCGGCTCCCCCTCTCCTTCCTGTCACACCCAGATTGAGACACAGAACTCTTTACCAGCTTAGTTTCTGATTTCAGCCTACAAAAGAGTTTCTATTTTAATTGGTTCCTTTTCCTTTTCATCCTTTAACATCAGAAGTCAGACTGTCTCAATTTAAAACACATTTGCTACCAGATGCCTGAAAAAAAAGTGATGTGAAGTCAGTTTTTCTTTGTTTTAAACAATTGTATTTTTATCATTCTTTTGGAGCCTTTGGCTTCTAGGAAAAACAAAAAAAGTGTGTATTGATTGGTGGGTACAAGCTGTTGGTGCTCATAAAGTGTGACCTGGTCCAATTACAAGTTGTTTAAAATGCTTTTTGATATCTATCCATCCCTCAGCTATGCAAGCCTAATTATGTCCTCTGCTCCCTGTCTTCTTACTGCCTGTCTTTAGCTATTGAACTGCCTGTTACCATCTTGGTCACTGGGAAGGAAAGAAGAGGAAAAGCCATAGGAACACTAAATTTTACTTCTTGATAACTTTAACCTATAAAGAACTTTAGTGGGGGAGGAAATACTGTTTACCCCAAGGTTATTCGAGGCTTATTGAGTTCATTCAGATTTCTAAAAGAGAATTGGTAAGGAAAAAGAGTTGTATTTTATCCCAAAGGAAGTTCCCATGTCCAGCGATGGGAAGAGCGCACAGCTGGTTAAAGGTGGAGGTGCACATAGAACTCCATTCTAGGGAACACTTCTCTCTGCGTGAGATTCTCAGCCCTGTAGAACCTAGTGGTCAGGGAGAGACTCCCACCTCCCACCACCTACCACCCCACTTGAGAACAGGTGTCTGTTCCCATTAGTCTATGTCTTGGGTCACTGACATATCATTTGGGGCCTCCCTGTCAAGCGTAGTTTAAAACTAAGAAACTCATCCTGCTTGCTTCTTGAAGGAAGGACCAGAGTCCTTTTAGCAGAGAGAGAACCACTACCTCAAGATCTCTTTCAAGCTAACTTTTATCAGATTATAGACTGATTTTTCAATTTTTGGAGGTCTTCTTGGAAGGTAAAATTTTAACTTTTTATGTTTGGAAAAAGGATATTTAATGCCTTCAAAAGCTAATTTAATAATTCAGCATTTGAATGCTCACTCCATGCTTGAATCATCTCATGACACTCAAACAGAAGAGAATCATGGTATGATTCTCAGATACTTTGATTCTACTTTGTATTTTAATCTCTTTCTAGATAGAGCTAAGGAAGTGATGTTTCTTTTTTAACTCATGAGGATTTTTTGATGAGGACCCCTGGAATCTCAGTGGTAGGCCTGGATGAGAGGGGTAAGCTTCCAACAAGGCTGGAGTCAGGCTGGCTACCTACCATGGTTTAGGCCTATCTCCAACCCCCACTGTCCACGAATCCCAGCATCAGTGTGGGGAGGTGGCCCCAAACTGAAGCAGTACCTGAGCAGGAACAAGGCTCAACTCCCACAGGTTGGGCTGCAAGAGAGATAGGCAAGGTGTTCGGGGATTAAACACCAACTTGAGTCAGACTGGAGTGCAATTTTTGAGCTACATTTATCACAGCTAAGGAGCTAACACTGGTGCATTACTGTTAACTAAACACATTTTATTCATATTTCACGAGTTTGTCCCTCATATCTTTTTTCTGTTCTAGGATCCTATCCAGAATACTACCTTACTTTTAGCTGTCATATCGCTTCAGCCCACTCTTGCCTGTAACAGTGTTTAAGACATTTTATTCTTGATTACCTGATGGCTTTGAGATGTACTGGTCAGGTGTTTTGTTCAATATGCCTCAGTTTGTTTTTTCTTTCTCTTTTTAGTAATGGCCTTACTGTGATAGAAATTACACTATAATATCCACTCATTTAAAGTGTACAATTCAGTGGTTTTAAGTATATTCACAAAGTTGTGCAACAACTTCCACAATCAGTTTTAGTACATTTTCATTACGCCAAAAAGACACCGCATACTCAACAGTAGTCATTCCCAGTGCTCTCTCCCCCACCCCAACACCCCTGCCCTAGGCAAACACTAATCTACTTTCTGTCTCTATGGACTTGCCTATTCTGGACACTTCGTATAAATGGAATTATACGGTAAGTCTTTTACAACTGACTTCTTTGATTTGGCATATTATTTTCAAGGTTCATCAACGTAGCATGTATCTGTCCTTCATTCCTTTTTATGGCCGAATAGTATTTCCTTAATTTGGATTTTTCTGATGTTTTTTTCTTCTACTTAGAATGGAGTTATAGTTTTGTTTTTGGTTTTTGTTTGTTTTGTTTTGGAGGAAGAGCACATGGGTGAAGCACCCTCATGACATCCTAACAAGGGGTACTTGCTATCTGTGTGACTTATCACTGGTAATACTAATCTTGATTACCTGGTCAGGGTAGTGTTTGCCAGGCTTTTTCACTGTAAAGTTGCTTTTCCCCTTCTTTCCATACCCTACTTTTAGGAGGCAATTGGGGTGGGTTGGGGAGTGGAAGGTGGAAGTATTTACATAAATTATTTGGAGTTCTGTGTGGGAGATTTGGTTTTCTCCCATTCAGTCATTTATTTATACTAGTATATTTACCTCATGCCTTAGATATTTCATGGATATTGATTTTATACTTTGGGGCCATGCTGTTTATTTTGTTATGCAGAGTGTTCCAGTTTTAGCCACTGGAAGCCCTTTTAGGTTGGCTCCTGGGTTGTGTCTTTTTGACATGTGCACCCACTCCTGCCCTTTTTAAAGCCTTTTTACCTGTCACTGTAAGATATTTCTGGCTCATCTTGTATATTCCTTGCCCCAGCCCTAGAATTATCCATTTTTCCAAGGAGCCTGGGTTCTTTCATTAAATAATGGTATTAGAAGGTCTGGGTGCTGGGTGTGCTTGTTGCTTCTGCGTGTTGTGCTGCTGTTTCTGGGTGCTCTCAGTGGACAAGCTAGGAAATGCATGTATGTGCCCATGCATATATATGTGTCTATAATTATTTCAGTGTCTGTGTCTAACATGAAACATGACTTTGAAGTAAGATCAACTTTTAAAGAAATACACAGTGAGATGGGCAAACACCTCAAGGAAAGGTTTAGTGTTTAAACACTATGGCTTCTTGGCACAGGATGAAACTGTTGCATAAGTGGAATTGGCCAAAGAATTCTCCACTGGACATGACTTTTAACCACATTTAACCACAGATGGACTCTCTCCCTCTGCATCAGAAGACAACTGCCATCACACCATGGGGCTTCCATTCTCAGGGGCTTTAGTTGGTGTCCATTCTCTTCTAGGTGCAAGTCCTCAGGGTCTGGTAACCTGAGGACAATAGCATATTGGTTAAATGAATTAAAGCACATTCATGATCATTCATTGATATTACAGAAAATCATTGTTGTAAGAAAGTAGTTTTTGTATACAAAATGTGCTAAATGAACCCATTTCTGCAAAAATGTTCATATGGAAAAATTGTAAGGATATTCACTAAAATGTTAATGCTGTGTTACCTCAGGATAAGGAGATTAGAGGGAACTCTAAATTTTCTCATTTTTGCTTGAATTTTCTACATTATCCAAAATTAACACATGCTTTTACAGTAAGAAAAAAAAAATTCTCACCAAACAGAAGTAGATACTCCTCTGAGAAGAAGGCCTAATGGTACTTTAATTAGACTATAATTTTGCTTAACCGTTAGCTGAAAACCAGGAATAGGGCTTTTTGATGAAATTAATGGGTTAAAAGAGATTTTTCAGAGCCTCGGGGTATATGGGAAAGGACATGTCTTGATAAAAGACTTTGGTACTTGGTAAGGGAGTATGAATTCTCTGAAAGCCCAAGAAAAGATGGGGGAGAACAAAACAAAACAAAGCAGAAAAGCAGTGGCCTAACAGGAAACTTCCAGCCTTGTGTTTTGGCCTGATGCCTTTGTTGGAAACTGAAACTATTGTGCCTGGGAACCCTGGGCACCTTGTGAAGTGGAATGAGCTCCCTGTTATTTAACGTGATTAAATCCATAGCTAGAAGCCACACAGCCAGGGGTCTGGATAAGAGGGGACTACGCTCATGCCATTCTATAGAAGGTAAACAGTGGCTCTTGAGAGGCGCACACAGGAGGAATGAGTGTAGGGGACTTACATGTAATGACATACTTGGACATGCATTGTTTTATTCTTGGTTAGGTTTTTTGAATTTTAGTATTGAATCACTGTCACTAATTAACATGAGGTTAACAGTTGCCCTAACCAGGAAAGTTTATTTAGAAAAACCCAAACTGGTTTACAGTTGATCCAAATCAACCAGAGCCTGCACAAACTCCTTTTCTATTCCAAGTATCAAATCTTGTCACATAAAGGTTAAAGGAAAGGGAGGAAGCTTTCATAATTACTCAAAATTACATAAAAATTCCAATTACTCAAAATTATTTTAGGATTCCTTATTTTTTTTTCATTTAGGTTTTCATTTAGGTTTTGTATTTATGATGAGATTTTTAGGATTTTTTCTTTTTTCTTTTTTCTTGTAGGGGGGAGGGAATTAGGTTTGTTTATTTAATGGAGGTACTGGGGATTGAACCCAGGACCTCGTGCATGCTAAATATTCACTCTACCACTGAGCTATACCCTCCCCACTACGAGATTTTTAGATCAAGATTTAAATGAATATTAAAAAGTTTTTTTTATATCCTTAGTTGCAACTGAGCACTCATTAAGAACATAAGCTAAAAAACTTGCAGATGAGTAAAAAGAGTATTGAATGAACTTTTAGGTCACATCTCACCTCCGTCATTCTTTGCAGTAAATTGGAGAATGAATGCACCAGTAGTGAATGGAAGCAGAAGTTGAACCAATTGTAAAGGTGGTGAAGCATGACATTGGATATATGCCTCGGACAAGTTACTCAAGCTCATATAACCTCATGACAGCTCTGCGAAGTAGGTATTATTATCATTATCCCTAGTTTACAGACAAGGAACAGGCATAGCACAAAGCCCTTGATCAGAGCCTGGGCTGTAGAAAGTTCTATATTAGAGTTGATTAAGACCATATTGTGTCTGTGACCTTGTTTGTCTTTCAGCCTCTGAAGAATAAAGATTATTTAAAGCGAATTAAGTTCAGACTAATAATAAAATTCAAATCCTCAGTTGCTTCTTGATCACTCAATATCACACATTCTTGGTAAACACAGTCTTGAAAGAACTCCAAGTTTGGTGACTAGGCCTGAAGGAGAGGAGAAATTAGCCCCATATGATCTCCACCTTGGTTTTAATATGAGCTGGCCCACGTATGTCAACAAAAATGCAGTTTTCCAAAGTATTTTGTAACAATATCCTAGAATTTAGGGGCTTGCAGGACAAGGTGGTATTCTGTGAAATTCAATTTCTGGTTCCTAAAATCTGAAAAGTCATTTTCTCTAGTCCACAGAGCTATATTTCTCATTGAAAATCCAGAAAATGGGGGGTCTGAGGAAAGTTTCTGCTCTCATATTTTAAGTAAGAATTTTAAAACTTGGCAAATTTATCCATATTTTTGAACTTTCAAAAGCTAAGAAACTTTGTTTTAGAAAATGTGTTGACCAAGTGTGTTATTAATACCTGGCCCACTGAGCTTCAGAAAGGGTACTGATTTTATCTGTCTCTTCCTTTCTACTTCACTACTCATCCCTATTTCTCCCTTCCTGGACTATCTTCTCTATGCATACTAGAGAAATGATACCTATTTTAAAAATTACTTATAAATATTTAATGAAAAGTGTGTTTCTTGGACTTAATTCTATTGTGACTTTTCACAATTCTCTTTATAAAGGAAAACTATTAAGTTGGCTTTAATTTCACATTCACCTTAAGTTTATGTAATGATTTAAGACACACAGATCCTTGACTTACATAAGGATTATCATGACAGAAATGTGTTCAATAATATATGATAGGGAAAAACTCATTTTCCATCCAGAGAATGGCCAACAAAATAGGGTTCATGTATAGTCTAGTATTCACGTAGCTGCTAAAAAGAACAAGCTTTATGTACTGTTAGAAAAACTCATATAGCTAATCATACTTACATTTGAAAAAATGTAATTATGTAAATGCATAAAAAAGAACTGTAAACTGTCTAAAGTAGTTACATTTGGGATAGGTCAGTGGAGGGGGAAATTAGGGCTTCAACATTTTACTTTGTATTCTATATTCAAGAACCTTTCAAGAGAATAACTCAATGTATTATTTCCATTTCTGTATTACTATTTTTTTAAGTCCACACTAGGGATACAGTGTTCCCTAATCTTTTGAGTGGATGGGTAGAATATTGTAAGACTCTGAAGAGTTTTTCTCGCTCTTGAAATCCTTTTTCCCATTCCTCTTTCTGAGCAGTGATCTGGTACATGGGCCACTCTTCTCCAGTGGCCTGTAGCCTCTGAAGAGCCTCCATTGTGATGTTAACACTCCAACTTTATTGTTCCACTTGCTCCCATTAAAATGTATCTGTCTTCATCTCTTTCTCCTGGAGAGGATTCCTCCTTATTAAGTGACAGTGAGAAGCCAGTACCAACTACCTCAAAAGCCTTTTGGAAGCTACCTCAAAAGCCTTTTGGAAATAGAGCACCAATCAATAATATATTAAAGAATAATATATTAGCTGGTAATGCTAAGAATATGAACTTTTCTCAGCTATCTGCTTCAGGTTGCCCCAGATTGAAGTTTGGTGATGCTCTAATTGGCCCAGTCCAAACCCTAGACACAAGTATGGATGTAGCAAATTTGCCCTTACACCCTACAGTGTTGAGTGATCCTCTTGAAGTTGTGTCTAAAGGCACTTGGATAGCAGCATTTTTTCAATACTGTGACTCTTTCTCCTAGTATGCATTTTTTCCTTCTCTCTTCCTGTATCTACATTTCTTTTTTTTATTCTCAATATCGACTTCAACTCTACTGTTTGTTTCAAGCTTCTTTCTGTGTGACAAACTCTTGGTCTCTCTCACTTTATTATCTTAGAAAAAAATTTTAAACTATAAGGATCAGACCTCATGGGAAACCTCCCCCATTTGACCACCCATAAGGGCAGAGATCATTGTCCCAGTAGATTTAAGAAATTGGTTCTTTCCCAGTCTCATCCTTTTGAACCCAACTTGAATATCTAGGTTTTATCCCAACCCAGTTTCTCTCTAGTTTCCTCTGTAATCACCGTAAAGTTCGTCCAATTATTAACAAAGGAACTAATGTTTCTGGGAGCCCAGCTCCTCACCTAATGTGAACACTAACTAGTTGGTTCCTACGTATAAATGGCCAAATTTTTCCCTACTATTGACTCCAATCTCTTTCGTTGCATTAAAGCTCTTCCCATTACCATCAACAAAGGAGCTAACATTTTCCAGAACCAGTTCCTTACCTAATATGACCACTCCCTGGCTTGTCCCTGTTAACCAAGATTGGTCACCCAAATTTTGTCATATCAAAGTTTCACTCTACCTCCCTCTGTAGTCTCTCCTAGACTCCTGCAATTATCATTAGCAAGGGAGCTGACATTTTCTGGGGTTCAGTCCTCACTAACATGGCCCCACCTGGCTCTCTGAATTCAAGCATACTGTTTTTATAAAGAGGTAACTCCAGGACCCAAATCTTTGCCCAGTTAAGATCCTAGTTCTCTACATGCTGAAGAGGACTCCCCATCCAACACCACAGCCTCTGTCCTTAGATACCCCCCTACCCATCCATGCTCAGAAACCAACCCACCAGTGTTGATACTTGTCAGTCCAATGCTCCCAGATCTAGCTTGGATTCCAAACTGGACATCCTCCCAATAGACCCAGAGGTGATACTCAAGGGGTAAAACTAGAACCCTTGTGACATAGCCATTGTCTGATAGCTTCTCCCTTTCCTTGCACCCTTGTATCTCATTGCTTTTTGACACCTTCACCTCTTCCCTTCCCATTGTCTACATAGGTTTAGACAATCTTTCTTGTTAGAGTGAAGTGAGTGCTACTCTCTTAAAACTCAACAGAGCTGTTCTTATGATCTGATTCCAGACTTAGAAAGAAGTGGCTAGTTCTCCAAAAGTTAGTATTGGACCACTTCATGCTTCAACGTATGGTTTTGATGGCCATGTGCCTTTTTTCCATCCCCTGCCCCTACCTGTACCTTCTCTTTATCATGAGCAAAGGAAAAACAGACACTACATCTCCCCTCCCAACCCAGCCCACTATTACTGAATCTGCAATTATCCTGTGGCCCCTCCATTCCAAAGGGCTCCTTCAGACACTTGAGAAACTCTGCCTTCTTAAGAGAAACCTTAAGGTTCTGGAGCATCAATCCTCTGTCATGTCCTAAGGCTGGCAACAGTTTTTCTCCTAGAAGAGAGGAGTTCCTTAACTACACCGTGTGCAGTGATTTTTCTTTATGTCTCATTTTTCTTTATATCTCAATACCCAGCTCAATCCTCAGAAAATTTCTTTCCTGCGTAAAGAAGAGGAACCCGGAAACCTCAGATCTCCAAGGTAAATAAATGTCTTTTACAGCAGACAGAGCCAAAGTCACTAGCTAGTTAAGGAACTGACCATTACGTACATATACACAGATTATGAAGTGAATTGAAATTAGAATGTCTTGCAATGAGTTAAATATTTTTCATGAATCTCTTTCCCCCAGAAACAGTCCTTATACACTTATCTACTCTGTGGATCTGTGTCAGCCACGCATCTAGTTCTAACCACCTTGATCAGCCCAGCTCCCAGAACACTTTATAGTTGGATGTGCTGCCCTCCCCACCATTATCTGTTGATTATAAAGAAATCAGTAGTCTCTGCCCCCTTGTTTTCCCAGTAGGAAATATGGCCAGGGAGCTCACCGGGAATCAAGAGTGGTGCTGCTTCGGTCCCGAAGCTGGTAGTGCTCTCCTGCCCACAGTTCCCTAGCTTCTGAGCAGAGCCTAAAGCTTCCCGTCAGGGTTTCTAGGCAGGGGCTCCTGTCACAGTGCCGGAGGACTTTGGCAGGTGGTGCTGGGGAGCAGCAGTTTGTTTATCAGGAAAGCTTTTTTATCGGTGCTGCCCTTTGTAGCCACTCTTCTGGGCCAGTTTCAGTCATTCAGCAATCATTTAAGGGGACCCTACTAAGCACAGTTCTAGAAGATGCCTAGGACACATGGTACCCAACCCTCAAACACTTTGCAGTCCCTGTGGGAGGACTTTCTCCTTGAGAAGTTGTTTTCTAAAACACAGGCCTGTCTTCAGTCCCCAGGGTGCGGTGTTTCTCTGGCTACTGGGTTCCAGCAGGCCCTATATCTCTGAATTCCACTTTTACCGTCCCCTGGCCTGAGCAACACCTACTAAGTTCCCTAGCAGTGGACCTCGTCCAAATTCCTGAGAGTTTATTCATTGTCTTCTGGATTGGTGTTAAGGGAGCAATCATCTTTTAAGTTTCCTTTTAAGCTTTCCTTTTACTGTTCTCTGAGCCAGGAGAAGAGATCCCTAGATTATCCTTGCCTGCAGGGAACTCTCATATCTCCAAAGGTGCTCCAGTGCTCAAGAACCCAGTTATGGGGTCTTGGGATTTCCAAAGCTTGGGGGTTCGGACGTCATTCAGTCAGTCAGCAGCTCTGCTTAGCCCCACCACTAGACCCACCTGTGAACTTTCTACCTCATGTTTTTCATCCTGGGTGTGGAATCCCACTGACAGCCAACCAAAGTGTGTGGATACTTTAAAAAGGCAATTATTCAACTCTGCTCTTCATTACGCTGTGTAATTTTGTAATTGGGAAAATAAAGTTCTCATGTAGCATTGAATGAAAAAAGCAAAATACAAAATTATATTTACCCTGTCATCATGCCTGGATAGAAATGTCGATGCTTGTAGGCCAGAGCTGGAAGGGAATACAAAACTGAACCATACGGTTTGTTAGGGAGGTGGGTTCATAAGTGATTGTATTGTACAAATTTGTTCTCCTTTGTGGTTACAATTTTTCATTTTTATGCAAAATATATACAGTATAATCAGAAAGTGGAAATGGAAAAAGAGTGGGAGAAGGAACTGGAACAGAAAAGAAGGGAGATGAGGAGAACTGCCAAATAAGGCCCAGCAACTGCTGCAGCTCTGCAAACCCGAGAGGCTGGTGAGCGAGCGTGAAGCAGGAGGAGCAGGGGGCCTGCCACCACAAGATAGGGTTGCTTTTAAAAATTTTTATTGAAGTGTAGTTGATTTACAATGTTAGTTTCAGGTGTACAGCAAACTGATTCAGTTATACCTATACATGCAGATATATTTTCCTTTCAGAGTCTTTTCCATTATATGTTACTACAAGACATTGTGTATAGTTTCCTGTGCTATATACTCCTTGTTTATCTATTTTATATATAGTAATGTGTGTCTGTAAATCCCCAACCCCTAATTTATCCCTTCCTCTCTTTCCCCTTTGGTAACCATAGTTTGTTTTCTATGTCTGTGAGTCTGTTTTGGGTTTGTAAATAGAATTTGTATCTTTTTTTTTAGATTCCCCATATAAGTGATAATCCCTAAGTCCATTCATGTTGCTGTAAATGGCATTATTTCATTCTTTTTTATGGCTGAGTAATATCCCATTGTATAAATACACCACATCTTCCTTATCACGTCATCTGCCGATGGACATTTAGGTTGTTTCCATGTCTTGGCTATGGTAAATAGTGCTGCTATGAGCATTGTGGTGAATGTGTCTTTTCAAATTACAATTTTCTCCAGATATATGCTCAGGAGTGGGATTGCTGGGTCATATAGTAAGTCTATTTTTAGCTTTTTAAGGATCCTCCATACTGTCCTCCATAGTAGCTGTACCAATTTGACAAGATAGGGGTTTGAGCCCAGCTACGTGAGAAAGATACAAGCAGCTGCTGGGAGCTGGCCTCGTCCTCACTGCTAGTCTGTGGTGTTCTCCTGTTGAATGTTAACAGTTTTACAAAACGAGTATCTGACAAGGGCCTTCTGTGTCTGCAATAGAGGGAGACAAACAAGACCACTCTGTAATCGTGTCTAAACACAGACAAAAATAAGAATGTGGTGCAAAATGCAAAAATGCCAAACATCCCCTTACCTGGCTCTGACAAATGACCATTGCTTCTCTACCAATTACAGCATTCTCCCCACTGTGTTCCTTCTGCCTACTAGACACAAAGAAGCAACATATCCAAGTATACAATTGTCCCCACTACCTGGGAGCACTCAATCCAGAACAAAACCATGCTTCATCTGATTTTCCCCCGAACATCTAACACAAGCCCAAATCATATAATAACCTTTTCCCAAGAAACTCTTACTGAGAGGGCCCATGGCTTTCTGTGCTTGCAAATATTCCACTAAACCCAGCTTTTTTTGGATTATAGATATGTTCCTGCATTTAACTTGCTATATACTCCTTGTTTTGAGCAGGGAATTCAAACTTGCTATAACTTGCTTTTTGTCTATTCAATGGAGAAGGTAATCTCTGGAAGAAAAAATGAGAAATTGCATATGAAAAATACATGATACACCATACAGTTTTGTATATACCCTTTACTTTCTTTGAAAACATGATATTTTCTCATTTCCATGGCTTTACACTTCTCCCACTGCCTGAAAAACCCTTCCCCCCAGCTGCCTTCAAACTTTTATTCATGGTTTGGCACCAGCATGTTTTGGTTACATTCCCAAGACTGCCATTTCTCAGGCTGGTGGTGAGAAAGAACCTATTAGTGAATAAGGTGTCAGAACCAAACTCAGCAATGGGATCCTCCCTGTGACAGCTGCAAATTCCTCAGGCCTTGCTGCTAGGAGGGGTAGTATGGTGAAGGCATGCTTTATTATTCTAGTCCCTGCCTCCCAATCTTCATTTATTCATTCACTTACTCTCTGGCTCAACTCACTGGTGTGTTGGAGCTGGCTCTCACCCATTTTATATTCAGTGATATCATGTTGGTAGCTTGGAATTGTCCATAGTGGGAGAAGCTACACGGTGGAAACGGGCAAATGCTATAAATTAGCTCCCCTTCCCCGAGAACTGGTTGTTAAACATCTACCAGCACACCACTGCGGGTGGGAGAGAGGTAAGGGTAATAGGAAGGTAATGTAGAATGTGGACCCCAGAGCCGGACTGCCTCTGAATCCTGGGTTTGCTGCTGCTAGCTTTGGTATGTCAGACAAATTACTTAACCCTTCTGTGCCTCAATTTCTTCATCAGTTTAATAGGGATAATAATATTTACCTCTGGAGAATGTTGATGAGAAAATAAGTTAGTATGTGTAAAGTGCTTGGAACAGGGTGTAGTACATAGAAAGCACAGATACCTTTTTAGATGCTGTGGGAGCTAGTGATTTGCTAATTGTCATTTCATATTTTCACCTTAGAATGAATACATCTCAGAGTCTCAGCTGCTGGAGGCCTAGTCCCAACAATAGCCAGAGAGTAAGGGTTCTGCTTGAATATGTATCTTTCTTCCTCTGGTCTCTCCTTGACCTATTTCTCGGCATGACCCTACAAACAGTGCAAGCCACGGGCATTTTCGAGCCCTGCCACTGGTCTGTGCATTCTATGATGGCCTTGATGCCCGGAGGCACAGTGACTTGGCCTTCAGAGTTCTTATAACAGAAAGGGACAGATAGCTGCCAACATCTGTATGAACATTTGTGAAACATTTGCTTCCTACTTTTCATACAACAGGCAAAGGTATACATAAAACTAGCTTTTCTTGTAAAAGGAGGGAGTTTATACTCTGTTTAATAGGGCAACTTCAGCATCCAGACTGACCCTATTTAATCGTGAAACCCAATTATTTTACTGTAAATTTACAGGGAGTGCATGATATATAGGAAAAATCACTGTACTAAAAGTTTGAGTGGACTTTAATCCTTGTCCTGACTCTATCACTCCTGTATTCTTGACCGAATTTAAGTATTTGGTGATCGAATTAAACCAGATTATTTTAAAGGGCTGTTTCTCTTAGGCCATGTTTTTAAGAAAATTGTGAAAGTGGATATTCTAGTTTCCTCAATCAGACCTATTCAATTGAATTCAAGGTGCAGGGCAATTTATAACAAAAATAGGAATATTTCTTACAAAAAAAAACCTTAGGAGACAGTCCATTACCTGTGCAGCCAGTGAACTGTGGAGATTTGTGATTGCTGTGCAGTGATAAAGGTTGGCTGGGAAACCTTTCCCTCTGAGTCTGTAGGGAAAGGACATACTTGCTGGAAGCATTGGGTCTAATTGTTTTGGTCAGAGCTTGGTGACAGGGGTTAGAAGGTGGTTTAATAAAGGGGAATTGAGCTGAGACCTTCCTCCCATGAAGAAATTCTAGCAGAAAAGAGAAGCAAAAACCTGATCTTCAGACATCCTGATTCACCCAGTAAATGGATTCCAGCTGGGGGTGAGTTGTTATACAGACACTGATTGTGATCCGTGATGAGGTGCCCCTGGAAGCCTATAGAGGCAGTGGGCAAGATTCTGTGCTTTTATTTTTTTTTCCCCTTTCTTGTAAATGCAAACTGCTCCCTTCTCAGCTTTTCCTCTTTTGCCTTTGGAGTCCCAATCATTGTTTCTGTGTTTCTTCTCCTTCCCTTCCCTTCCCCCTCTCCTTTCTTCCACTCTGCCTGCAGTGACTTATATATGTTCATATTGTACAGTCTCTCTGAGTTATTTGGTGACCCGGAGTTAATAAGGGTTGGCCTCTATACAGTTAGCACTTTCATTACTTTGCTAGGGCTGCTGTAACAGAGTACCACAATCTGAGTGGCTTAATGACAGAAGCAAATTGTCTCTTGGTTCTGGAGGCTGGAAGTCCAAGATCAAGGTGTTGGCAGGGTGAGTTCCTTCTGAGGACTGCAATGGAGAATCTATTTCCTGCCTCTTCCCCAGCTCCTGGTGTTTTGTTAGCAATCGTTGGCGTTCCTTTGCTTTAGCTGCATCCTCTGTCTGTCTTCAGGTCACATGGTGTTCTCCCTGTGTACATGTCTGTATCTGTGTCCAAATTTCCCCTTTTCATAAAGATACCAGTCATATTGGATTAGGGCCTGCCCCTAAATCATCTCATTTTAACTTGATTTCCTCTGTAAATACCTTCTTTCCAAAAATCATGTCACATTCTTAGAGTTAGGACTTCAACATCTTTTTGTGGGGAGACACAGTTCAAACCATAGCATCTAAGGGGATACGCATGCAGCAATCAAGTGTCTACATGGTTCAATAAAGTAATTACAAATGTTATTGAGCATTTCCTGTGGGCTGGGTACTTTATACACGTTATCTTCTTAAAATAATGAGCTACGTATTATGTTGATCCCCACTTTACAGATAAAGTGAGACTTAGAAAAAGTGACCTTCCCATGGTCACGTGGATAGTACATGGCAACACCAGGTTTCAAGCTCAGGACTGTCCAACTCGAACATCTGAATTTGTAACCACTATGCATTCCACCTCCAGGATAGACACCTGGGCCTGCAAAAAAAGCTTTTTCATAGAAAGAAAAAGCTCGATGTGCCTTATTTCATCTTTTTAAGTAAAATCTATTCATTTCTTACTCAACTTCTGACAGTAAAATTGAGCCCTACTGGCTAGTTATTCCCCTCTTACTGTTTAAGATATTATTTTGATGAATTTTGGTAATTGCACAAAGTCATGTAACACCACCATAATCTAGGTATAGCATAGATCCTTTACTCTAAGAAGGTTCCTCCTGGCTCTTTACAGTCAACCCCCATCTCTGTCCCCTGCCCCCAGGACCAGGGAACAACTGATCTGCTTTATGTCATTATAGTTTTACATAGGCTTTGTTTTGGTTTATAACTGCTAAGATCCTAAAAAAACCAAAAAACCCAAAAAAAACCCCAAGTCTTCATTATTAACCAAAGGAAAGCAGAGACGGTCCCTCTCCTCTGAAGTTACAGAGGGAAATAACTTTGTTAAACTTGTTAAAATAGTCTGATTTGGTAATATTCACAGGATTATTATTTTTCCTACTGTCTTACTTTCGAATTAATCTATTTTGCAATATGAATTGACCTTTGACCCATGCATAATTTTGTAATGCCATGCATTAGTCACTTGGAAAATATTGGCTTGCTGTTATACAGGTCTTCTGAATGTGGCACATTTCCATATACAATAAAAGGAAATCATAGTTGTTAATGTCACCACCAATCTCATCAGAAAAGTCCTTGAGGACTGGGAAACTAACTGTCCAGTTTGTGGTGGCGATCATAAGTTTCCAAAAATTCTAATGTCGTCTTTAAAACTTGAATTTTATTATTAGCAACAAATGCTGTCAATTGTTTTCCTTGAGGGGACAGGCTCACTTTGTTCATTTCTGAGAAAATGTCCACCAGACTCAAATCTGAATAACCTAGTTTATCTGTCAGCTATTTTTCAAGTAAAAGTGGTGTTCCATGCGAAAAACAGTTCAGCTTGCAAATCAAACAGTTGCGCAAGTACTTTCCTCGAGACGGCTACCAGACATGGGTATGAGGCAGAAGGGCTCTGTGCGTACTCCCCATTTCATGCCACAGAGTATGTAAGAGGCATGTGCTCAAGTCGGCTATAATAAAATGTAATTGCTTTTACTGCTTCATCAAGGACATTAGTAAGTACCCTGGTTCCTCCCCACCAGGCCCTAGACCCTGCACGTGCGTGGAGGTGAAGTATGCAATACCACCAGCATACTTTGGTGCCACTGTCCTGATTCATGCTAAAGAGCCTGCATTTTACCTACTATTGCTTTTGCATCATCAGTGCAAGTGTTAACATCCTTTAAAAATGCAAATAATTTTTTAGTGTTATTGTGAAAGCAGTTTTGACCTTGTGAAATTCTTGAAAGGGTCTTGGTCTTCCCAGGGATCTGCAAACCACATTTTAAGAACTATTCTTCCAGTGGAAAAAGCAAAAACCAGAGTAAGCACCTATCAAATACTCAACTCAGTAACACACATGTGATGAGCTACAGTGCTGTATAAAGTAGATATATTAAAATCTTCTGAACACACAAAACAGGAGTCTACAAAATCACTTTATATCCATGCAAATGTGATCAATTGAAATAAAATGTTTAAAGGAAAAATCAGAACTTCTGAAGCTTTAGCAGTAGATCGTAACACCCTCAGCAATCAAAATTCAGATTACAGATAGCACATAACATGTCTTATATAGGACTTGCTTTAGAGGTAAGACATAAGGCTCTTAAGGAGTCGTATACTGAAGGACCAAGGAGCTGCCCTACTTCACGAGGCATTTCAGAATTCAACTTCAGCCTGAATTTTCCAGTCAGAAGTCAGTTTAGTATTTAAAATTTTTAAAAATTATTTAATACTTAATTTATATACAAATATATACAACAAAGTTATAAGGCATAATAATAAAATGAGCACTGGCAAGTTCACAACCCAGTTTAAGAGCTTTGCCAGTGCTATTTAACCTGTCAGTGTTCTCTAGCCTATCCCTCTGCCTTTCCCACCAGAGGTAGACATTATCCTACATTTTGGATTTATTATTCCCTTGCTTTTTAAAAAAAATATTTTTGTCACATACACATCACTAAATCATTTATTTTAGTGCTTTATAAAATTGTTTTTATACTGCATGTAGTCTTTTAAAACATGTTTTTTTTTTCAGTCAACTTTGTTTCTAAGATTCATTCATGTTGCTTGTGGCTGTGAGCCATTGATTTTCATTGCTATATAGTATTGCACTGTAGGAATACCCCACAATTTACTTATCCATTCTCTTGTCAGTGGTCCTTTGAGTGTTCCAAGTTTTTTGCTATCATGAACAATGCTAGTATAAAAATAGTTATACATGTCTCCTGCTACATATGTATAAGACTTTCTTTTGGGTATGTAACAAGGGGTGGGATTGCTAAGTTGTAAGATACACACATACTTAACCTTTACAAGATTATGTCAAGTTATCTTTTAAAGTTTCTGTACCAGTTTATAGTTCTAGATAGTGTATAGGGGTGTGTGTATGTGTAAAAAAAAAAAAAACTCCACTCATCTACTCCTTCCCAATACTTGCTATTGTCAGACAAAGCAGCGGGTATACCATGGTGTCTTATTTACTTTCTGTTACCTTGAGAAGATTGAGCATCTTTCTCTATTTATATTCACCACTCTTGCTTCATCTTCCTTGAAACACTTGTTGCTTTCTTTTGTACATTTTTCTATTGTATCCTTTTTCATTGATTTCTAGTTCTTTTATTCTTGGTATTGATTTTTTGTTCGATATATGTGTTGCTAATATCTTCTCCCAGTTTGTGGCTTGTCTTTTCCGTTTCAAAATTATCAGTATTTTGTTTTATGGATAGCACTCTTTTGTATTGCTTACATCCCTATCCTGAAGTCATAGAGTGTTCTCCTGTTAATCTGTCTAGCTGAGGCCTGCAATACAGAGTTGAACTGAAACAATTATTGAGAATGTCATTTGTCTGCTGGGGCTGCATAACAAAACACCACACACTGGGTGGCTTAAGCAACATAAATTAATTTTCTTATAGGTCTGGAAACTGGGAGTCTCAGGATGAGATGCCAGGAGGTTTTCTGGTGAGACCTCTCTTCCTGGCTTTCAGATGGCCATTTCTACGCTGTGTCCTCACATGGCTTCTTCTCTGTGCACATCAAGGGAGAGTGAGCTCTTCCTCTTTTTTTAATATAATTAATTTTTTTTATTGAACTATAGTCAGTTTACAATGTTGTGTCAATTTTTGGTGTACAGCATCATGTTTCAGTCATACATATACGTACATATATTCCTTTTCATCTTCTTTTTCATTGTAAGTGCTGTACAGTAAAAACTTGTTGTTTATCTATTTTATATATAGTAGTTAGTATCTGCAGATCTCAAACTCCCAATTTATCCCTTCCCACCCTTTTCCCCCGGTAACTATAAGTTTGTTTTCTGTGTCTGTGAGTCTGTTTCTGCTTTGTAAATAAATTCATTTGTGTCTGTTTTTTTTAAAATTCCACATATGAGTGACATCGTGTGATATTTTTTTTCTGTTTCCAGCTTACTTAACTTAAAATGACGATCTCCAGATCCATCCGTGTTGCTGCAAATGGCATTATTTTATTTTTAATGGCTGAATAGTATTCCATTGTATAAATATACCACAACTTTCTTCCTCTTTTTATAAGAACATTGGTTCTGTTGGATTAGGGCCCTAACCTTATTACATCACCTAACTTTTTTTACATCCTTATAGGTCTTATCTCCATATCCAGTCACATTATGAGTTAGGGCTTTGACATATGAATTTTGGGGGGACACAGTTCAGTTTATAGCAGAGGGTGTCTTTATCTTTTTCTTGTCTTTAAAGGGAATACTTTTATCATTTAGAATTATGTTTGCTCTTGGTTTTTGTTAGATGTATTTTATCAAAGTAAGCAAGTTTTTTTTTATTCCTAGTTTGGTAAGAGGGTTTTTGTTGTTAAATTCTGATTGCATATTGGATTTTATCAAATGCTTTTTATGCCTCTATTGAAATGATTATATGTATGTTTTTTCTTCTTTAATCCATTAACATGATAGACACATACATAGATTTTACAGAGTTTAACTGTCCTTGCAATTCTGATATTAACCCAACTTGATCAAGATGTACAGTTGACCCTTGAACAACATGGGTTTGAACTGCACAGATCCACCTACACATGGATTTTTTTCAATAAATACCTACTACAGTACTAGATGATCTAAGGTTGGTTGAATGCATGGATGTGTAATGGTAGATACATAGGGCTGACTATAAAGTTACAAGCAGATTTTAAATTTCTGGGATTGGGGGGTGATGCCCCAACCCCCAAGTTATTCAAAGGTCAACTATACTATAATTTTTATGGGTGTGTTGTGTTAATGCTTTGTTTAAGATATTTGCATTTATATTCATGAGTGGCTTTGTGTTCATGAGTGGGTAATATTCCTTTCCCATATTCTACTTGTCTGATTTGATCTTGAGTTTATACTAACTTCATAGAATGAATTGGGGAAGTATATCTTCTTTTTCTGTTCTCTGGAAAAGGCATTGTAGTATAGTGGTAAAAGACACGATTCCTATGGTGCCAGACTGTGTTGAGTCACATAGTTGTAATTCCCAGGTACTGTGAGAATAATGTGGTGATGAGGCCAGTGGGTCTATAATGCCCAAACTCAAATTCCTTCTCAGAAATCCCCAAATGATAAAGTCTATTAAGTTAAAAGCTAGAAAAAATAATATGCTTATAATCCTTAAAAAAAAAAAAAGCAGGTGTTACTTACTGTTGAATGATGCTGCTGGCTATGATCCAAAGTTCCAAATTTTCTCAATGTTTCCACTTGAATCATAAATTTGGAATATTATAAACCTTAGAAATGTCAGTGTCAAAGTGTAGGCGTGATTCAATATCCTTATAAAATAACTATGGAATGTTGAAATACTGATTGTAACAACCGGATGCCCAGAAGATACATTTTCTATCTAGGAAATCAGATGGGATATAAAGAAGAATTTTCAAAGATGGACATAAAATCCATAAAATCTATGAATTTCCTTTGTGTGTGCTCTGTATTCCTCTAAATGTCTACAAGAAGCTAAACCTTTGTTTGTTGGCAAGATTGTCTTCAGAGCTTCAGGACCAAACAGATGTTGGGGAGAGTATTGTAAGGTACTTTACTGGTGTTTCAGTGGTTCATTTTCACTATGCCACTGGCTCCTCTATCTTAGAGGGTGACAAATGCAATAGCAAGCAGAACCTTACTTTTCTACTGGCAGAAATGGTTGTTGGACTATTCAGAGCTGTGTTGGCTGTGTGTTTTTTTTTTCCCCAGATTCTTCCATCTCATAATTTTGAATGATGTTCAAAGGGAAACTGACCTATAGAGATGACATTTTGAAACTCAAGGATTCCAAGTGGAGAGATTTCTATTTCTTTTAATTTATATTTTTATATTTAAAGCCCCTAGTAATAGAACTCTTGCCATATCTTCAAGCACAGAGATTCTTTCCTCAGCCATGTTCAGTCTACTAATAAGCCCACAGGAGGCATCCTTCATTCTGTTACAGTGTTTTTGATCTGTGGCGTTTCTTTTCCATTCTTTCTTAGAACTTCCATCTCTCTGCTTACTTTACCCATCTGTTCTTGCATGTTGTCTACTTTTTTCACTAGACCTCTCAGCATATTAATCACAGATATTTCAAGTTCGTGACTGGGTAATTCCAGCATCCCTGCCATATCTGAGTCTGGTTCTGATGCTTGTTCTGCCCCTTCAAACTGTGTTTTTTTCCTTTTGGTATGACTTGTAATTTTGCTGAAAGTCAGACATGATGTACTGAGTGAAAGGAACTCTAACAAAGATGCCTTTTGTGATGTGGTGATAAGGTGTGGGGTAAGAGCAATGTTCCCTATTCCTGTCAGTAGGTTTCAGTGTTTTAGTGAGCCTGTGGCCCAGGGCTCTGAACTTCACAAGTGCTTCTTGTCCCACCCCCAACTCCCCACTCCCTTAGGTGGGATGAGACGGCTGGTGTGAGCTAGACTTGGCTATTTCCCTTCCCCCAGGCCAGTTAGGCTCTGATTAAACCCCAAAAGATTAGGCTCTGGTAAAACTGTCTCAAGGGCTGGCTTTGTTAAAAAGAATAGAATCTCTGCTATATTTCAAGATGGTTCAATTGCTCTTCCCTTTGCTGGAAGAGGATTTTCCTCTGATACTCACTGTGAGAACCTAGTTCAGCTCCAAGAGGTAAAACTCACAAAAGTGTGGAGACTCCCTCTCTGCCCCCTGGAGCTTTAGCTCTCAGAGTTGTCCACACTGAGCCTGAAGCAATTCATCAGTTACAGTTCTGGTTTTTCCTACCCTGAAGCTGGTTCCTGTGGAGGTGTCTGCTGGCCTGGTTCTGCTCTTGTAAGTTGTGGTTCTATGTATCTGCCTGTCTATCTCTGTAATTTGAGGAGTAGCAATTTGCCCTGTGACCTCTCTTTTCTGGTGGATCTAAGAAGAATAGTTAGTTTCTCCATTTGTTCAGCTTTTTACTTGTTGGCAGAGACTTTTAAGTACTTTTAAGACTGGAAAGTAGAAGTTGGTATGTCAAAGAAGTCTTTAAAATTAAAAACTTTAACTTATTCCTAAATTCTCAAAGTACTTTTCAGGAACATTAAGTAGTGTGCTTAGTAGTCTGGGGAAAAGAGTACTTGGTGTTAGGAGGCAGATGTAGCATAAAAGTAATTGTGTTTATTAAAAGATAATTTCAAAACAAAACAAAATCACTGCTTTTAGGGGAATTAGTGAGGGAACATGAAGCACTTTGGATAGTTTGGAAGAAAAATGTCTTAAATGCAAAGTATGATGAATTTGTTTTTGTACATTTTATCTGTCAGCTTACGCTACGTTATGCTGTGGCAACAAACAGCCCCCAGATTACTGTAGCTTGTGACAACAAAGGTCTCTTTTTCACTCATGCTGCATTTGCATTGCAGTTCAGCTGAAGCTTTGCTGCTCCATGTCATCTTTATTTTATAACCCAGGTTGGAGGAATGGGCTCTCTCTGCGACATGCCAGTCAAAGGAAAAGAGAAGATGTTGTTCAAGAGGCACACAGCATCTCTGTTCACATTTCTTTGCCAAAGCAAGTCATGTGGCTACTCCTGAGTTCAATAAGGTAGGCTCCAGAAAAGGGGAAAAGTCACATATGATGTCAGTATGGTGGAAGATAGGTGTAATTTTCCTACAGAAAGGATGTCAGATATTTTGAGTATTAATACAATTTATTATATAGTTCCTACCAAATTCTTTTCTAGTTTATTTTGAGTTGGCCAACTAGAATTCTCTTACCTAAGTTGTTCTAGGACTGTGCTTACTACTGTGCAAAGTTTTTATTGGCCACCTTCATACCTACTTTGCAGGTGAGTTTTTTTTTTTTTTTTTTTTTTTTTGGTAACATTCTCTTGCTAGAGGATGAGGAGACAAAGGAATCTTCAGTTAAATGCTTCTGGGAGGGGCTTTTGGGTGCTGGGTGAGAGTGAAGGCTCAGCACTTGCTCTCATTTACAAAACAGCACTCTGCAGCCAGTCCTTGACGTAAGCATACATTCCTGGAATCTGCATTGTGAGACATAATGGAATAATGATTCCTCTTTTATGTCACATCAGAGTTTGGATCTTGAGAAGCATGTGGCTACCCCTATTGCCGTCAGGTTGCATTCATGTAATGATGAAGAAATACGTTGATTGAATGATGATCAGTTATTTCATCTGTACAGAGATGGGTATAAAATTACTAAGTGGGAAGAATTAGGAACAGGTTAGGGATAGGTAAGCTGTATGAAATAAATGGGTAGAGAAAATGCAAAGCAGTAAAAGCCAAAACTGCTTGTTCTGGCAATAACTAGAGTACAGAGCTTCAAAAGTCAGGTCAAAATATTAAAGAGAAATTATGTAACTTAAAGGGCACAGGCTGGCAGCTCACAAGGATGCGTCTGGGCCCTTTACATGTTTGTGTGTGTTTGTGTCGGGGGGGGATACTATGTTTTAAATAGCAAGAGATTTTACATAGAAAGAATATAGGTTTCTGGTTTCTTGTGAAAAATGAAATATTTTCAATTTTTGCTGACATTCCTGGATTTGATAACGTTGGCTGGAGCTGCATTGCTGTCATCCCCTTGGGCAGTAGCATAAATATTCCATTCTCTGCATGGAATCTAGGGGGATTAAAGACCTTAATATGAAAAATAAAACTTTAAAAAATAAAGTGTATGGAAGAAAATACAGGAGAATGTTTTTGTCATGCTATTTGAGGACAGATTTCTTAAAAATGACTCCAGATCTTCTACCATATACATTAAAAATTATTTTTATCAAAAGTAAGGATTCTTATTCAACAGTGATCATCAGACAAACAACCTTGGGAAAGCAGGTTGGATAAGCTAATTTAAATGTATGAAACAAACAAAGAATTAATATCTAGAATATTCAAGGAATTCTTGAGCATAATTTTAACTCATAGCAAGGAAAGTCAGAAAACACACTGATAAGTAATTAATAGAAAGGAAAAATTGTGTAGCTATGAAATAGCTTAAATGAATATAATCAGAAAAATGCAATTTAAACTAACATGATTCCACTTCCCAACAATCCATTTGACAAAATTGTGAAATCAGATATCATCAAATACTGACCAAATTTGTGGGGATGTGAGAATCTTCCTGTGTTGCTAGTGGAAGTATAAACAGCTATTCCAGTAAGGAAGCTTGGCAATGCAGAGTGAAATTAAGAATATGTATATCCTGTTCCTAGAAATTCCACGCCCAGAGAAATGTTAACATACAGAGAACCACTTGCATAGTTTTGCAAAAAGATATCCTCAGAAAGACTTCTGAGAATGTTTGTGGCAGTATTACTTGTTCTAACAAATAAAGGTCAGAAATAGCATAGATGTCTATCTCTAGGGGAATGTCTAAGTAAAATGTGGTATATGCATTTAATGAAATACTATGCAGCAGGCAGAAACTTAATAAATAAGATTTACATATCATTATATGTATACATATATCTCAATAAATACGTATGAAAGATTGTTTGAAAGAACAAACTTTAAATATACTAGAGTTGGTGTCAATACCTGAGAAGAGATTGGGACTTGGAATGGGGAATAAAGAGAATTAAAAAAACCAATTGAAATAGAATATGATAGCCTTGCAGGTGCCACCGATGACAGCACACTATGAACTGAAGAGTATGATCCATTCACCTGTAAACCTAAAGTTATAAAAGTCATTAACCAGAAAGAGTTACTGTTCCTTTACATTTTGGTCAAAGATAACTCTTTTAATTTTTTTTTTTAATTTGTAAAGACGGAATAAATTCCAGAGTTTGGCCTGATTTGAGCAGCTCCAGTGCCAAACACTAATATAGCGGTTGCAATTTCCTGTCATCCAGGCACACATTTGTGATCTTCCTATTTTGTTGTTTTCTGTGTGTTCTTTTATCTCCACTCAATAAACTCCTCCTGTGCATAATTGCCAGGTGATCTACGCCACCTTGGCCTAAGCAATGTTTTTTCCTAGAAACCAGAAGGAAAATTCCTGAGAATTAAGCTACTTTAGTGCTGCTGAATTTGAAGTGGCAGATGGTGGTTGGATTTTACAAGTCCCCTTCGCCCTCTGCCTTCATTTTCTGCCTGCTTTTACATTAATCCTCTCCGTGCAGATCTGGCTAAGTGTGTGAAGCACCCTCCAAGGAACTGTGTTAATGATAAGCCCATATCTAGGTCTCTAAAGAGTCATACTGCCTTTCATCTGCGGAGTCTGGGAAGTCCCTTCTGGCCTTTGCCAAATTAAAGTTTTGCAGCAACTCTGATATTTAGAGAGAACAAGCAGGCAGGACGGAAATGGAGGGCACGCCTGTCTTCGCAGCAGGGGGCCTCCCAGCAGGCTTGATTTATTGGATTTTTCACTTTCCTTCATTCACCATTTGGATTTCCAAATACTTTTTACGAGTTCAGTCTTTAAGGTTGAGAAATTCAGCCAAATTGTACTGCATCCTTAGTCCCCTGGGGCCCAAGAACAACTGCTGAATTCTTCCAACTTGGCTGCATAGCAACCTCTGCTTAGGTCTCCTGTACCCACCTCCCCAGCCAAAGGGACATCACATTCACCGTGCTGGGATTTTGTAAAAAACAAAACAAAAAAACTGAATCAGTATACTTTACATCTCAGTTTTTTTCAGAATATTACGCTTCAAGTTAATGTTTCTAACTTAGGAGTAACTGAAGTGATTTTACAGTGCTTATTAGAGCAAGATTTCTTCCTTAGTTTTGAGTCCTTCTTACATTCAGTAAGTAGTTTCTGAGTATTTGTGTCAAGTATGTGTCTCTAACCTTTACCAGGTAATGATTGGCTTGTCCTCTTCCTTCGGTGGTGAGCTCTTGTGTCGTGTTTTATGAACTGTTCTAATCGTACTTCTGTGAGATGAATAAACCCTGGAAATGAAGTTTCCAATCTATTGTCAATTTGCTACATGGCTTTTCAAATTGTTACATAGGGAGTTGATGTCCTTGGAAACAGAAGGAAGAAATGGGGTGCTTTATTACTCTTAAATTCTCCCTCAGCAGTAATCTTTACTGTTAGATTTTAGTAAACATCAGCTACTTTTCACACCGTGCTGGAGTGAGGCATGGGGTGGTGTGGTATGGAAAGGTGTAGTGTTTGATAGTCTAGTATATCACAGTACAGTATAGTAGTGGACCTCAGATTCACATAGTATCTCAAGCATCACCTTAGCTATTATGTTGCCTCGTGATCTTGGGTAAGTGTCTTAAATTTCTGTGCCTAACTTTACTTAAAATTTATAGGAATGTTTGTATTTGGAGTTACTTAAAAAAATTGGTGAGGAACTGTAGGCACTCAGTACAGTAGGAGCTCATTAACTGTCCCCTTCGGCTGCCTAAGAGGAACATCAAAGTAGAGAGCCCAGGCGAAGTCCTCAGGAACTAAGAGTCTAGTTAGGAAGATGAGATATCGACTCTGTAAAGTCACCAGGCACAGTGCCTCTGAGAAGAAACCTAAATAGCATGAGCTAGCTAACTCTGTCCCCTCCTTACCACCCATTCTGGCTATGAAAGATGGACTTTTCTCATAAAAATGTGTATACACTTGATGTTTGTAATTGATGTCCAGAAGGTTTTCTATAAACAACCCTTCTTCTTGGGGAAAGTGAAGCACTTGAATTTTAAATTAGGCTCGAACACACTCAGACTCACACACCCACGTGAACATTATAGTGACTTAGGGTTCCATCAGAACTTTCACCTGTGTGACAGCTCATAGAACATGTTATTTCTAGTGTTTGCAAATAATTATCTAAATAAGAATCTGTTTGAAGGGATTCTATTTAATGTGTATACACTGAAAAGTAATTTCCTTTGCCATTTTCTGTATTAAAAGAATTGAAAACCTTCCTTACACTGACATGTCCTCATGCTATTTGTCACACCACTCCAGATGTGGTGACAGCAGTTCATGGCAGCAGAGCTTGATTGTGTCATTTGAGAGTGCTAGGTCCATGTGGGTACAGTCTCTCTCTATCAGGGGCCTCTTTTTGAAGCGGATATTTAAAATCCTCATTGGTCTATGCCAGCAGGTTCCATGAAGAAAGCAAGGGCCTTGAAGCTAATGAGACTTAGGTTCTAATCCATATTCCTTGGAAGGAGGTATTCAGAATTTGCTGGGGTGGTGGCAGTCACATTTGTGTAGGGGACACAGGACCTTCTAGAATCGAGGCTCGATGCTTTCCCCTTCTTATGTTAACTGCTATTAAAATAGCCCTGATGATTGGAATCATCCCAAGTGGTGAGCTGGATAAGATAGGCCACTCAGGATCTCCCCAAGGGGCACTTACTGGGAAGGTGAACCCCAGCCCTGTGCCAGCGCCTCAATTATCTTGGTGAAGGAGATGGTTCTGGACACAGTTTGTGTCTGAAGTTGAAACTTTAATTCTTATTCTTTGCTGGTGAGCTTAGCAACACTTTGAAGGAACTCTTAATAACACACTGCATCTCTGCTGACTTTATATCTCACAAAGTTGCTGGGGTCACACGCGGGGCAGTGTAGCTGCACGTTCTTCAGTGATCAGCTTCTGGGGCTGGTTGTGCTATTCTGAGACCACAAAGTGGTGCTTTCAGGAGTAGATTGTGGTGATGGGGTGGGTGTTGTGGAGGTGGGAGTGTGGAGGTTTGGGAATACTGTAACTCCAGGTGTGGTGACAGTTAGAGAAGGGGACTGATGGGTGCTTAAACACGTCAGGGTTTGGGAACTCCTAATCACTCCTCCTCTTGAAGAAGCAACTAACTAATTAATAGCAGGGTTGGGACATGGACACAGGTATTGTTCTACCTCTGGTCCTGATTGTCTCTCCAGTCTGACCGTCCCTAATGAAATGATGTATGTATGGATCTGGAGGAAACAGAGCTAGCTTATTTGGCTAGCCTTTACCTTGACGTAGGAGTGCCCAGTGCTCAGGTATCAGTGACCACTATTCCTGAACCATGCACAACTTAATTGGAATGCCCCTCCAGGAGCTCCTGCATTCCTCAATGTATTTTTTATTTTTGAAGGAGTAAATTGAAACTGCTGGCTCTTTCCCTGACTCCTCTTCCTGTGTTAAAGTATTCTCAGGAGTGGAGAATTCAGAGCTCTACATGGTGTTGTTTACAACTCCACACATGAGCTTTTACAAGTATCAACCTCCATGAATATTGAGGACAAAAATACTTATTTTATTTACTCTACATGTTTAATGCTAGATTAAAGAAGAAAAATGCATATGAAGTGCATTGCAACAAGACTATTAACATGGAAGAATACAAAGCATACAACAAGAAACATTTTTAAGGGTTCCTAGAAGATCAGAATTAAATTTAATATTCCCTTAAAGTAAATAAATTTTCCCTATTAAAGACCATCAACAGAATGTCAGTTGGGGCAGCCACTATGGAAAACAGTGTGGAAGTTCCTTAAAAAACTAAAAATAGACTTATCATATGATCCAGCAATCCCATTCCTGGGCATATATCTGGAAAAGACAAAAACTCTAATTGGAAAAGACACATGCACCCTAATGTTCATAGCAGCACTATTTATAATAGCCAAGACATGGAAGCAACCTAAGTGTCCATCAACAGATGACTGGATAAAGAAGATGTGGTGTGTATATACAGTGGAATACTACTCAGCCATAAAAAATAATGAAATAATGCCATTTGTTAGCAGCATGGATAGACCTAGAGATTATCATACTAAGTGAAGTAAGTCAGAAAGAGAAAGACAAATACCATATGATGTCACTTATATGTGAAACCTAAAATATACAAATGAATTTATTTACAAAACAAACAGACCTACAGACATACAAAACAAACTTAGAGTTACCAAAGAGAAAAGAGGGTGGGGGAGAGATAAATTAGGAGTTTGGGATTAGCAGATACAAACTACTATATATAAAATAAGCAACAAGATCCTACTGTGTAGCACAGGAAACTATATTCAATATCCTGTAATAAACCATGATGGAAAAGAATATGAAAAAGAAATATATATATATACTGAGTCACTTTGCTGTACACCAGAAACATTATAACATTAAAACATTATAAATCAACTATACTTCAATAAAAAATAAAAAATTTAAAAAACCACCAACAAAAGATTATCAGGAACACATTTATTGTAGTAAAAACAAATTAAGTTTATTGTTTCTTGCTGTAGCAAGACTGAAGCACTCCAAAGTATCCAGGAGGAACTGGGAGAAGCTTCTTACAGGATATGGGTGTGTGCTAGATGATTCAAGGTGCGTTGAGGCGGGTGGAGGCCATTCTGGACGAATGAGGTAAAGGAGCAGCAGTCAGTCTTGCTAGGCAGAAGAGAGGGATGCTTCACCGTTTTTGTGGTTGCTGAGTGGCCTTATTCTGTCTTGTTCTAAATATGGCCGTGGAGTGGCCTTGTTTAGACATCTGTTCTGTGAATGTGATTTATTTCCAACTGGGAACATCATGGCCTAGCTGCCGGCAGGGCTGTTTGCTCACCTGGTTTTAGGTATATTTATGTGTCCCCTTTTCTGGAAGGCAAAGAGGAAGTCATATTCTAGAGGTGTGCCAAGGCTGAACTCTAGTGTAGAGGGTCTCTAACTGGTTATATAAAGAACGTCAGTTAAGTTACAGAACCAAAATGGGGAACAATAATCACCACTAAAAACCAACGAGTGGGGCATATCGGGGGGGGTGTGTGTGTGTGAATAATTGGGTGGGCCTGAAACAATTCCAGAGGCAGAGTGCAGCTTCTCCTTTAAGTCTATGTCCCCACATGGCTGCCTGTGAGGAGTGCAGCAGGATTCCAGTGTCCTGACTTTAAATCCAGAGACCAGACTCCCTCCCCAACACCTCGACAAAGTCATCCCTTTCACCTCCTTGTTAACTGCCATTGATTCCTTTTCCATATAGTCTACATCTATATACATAATCTTCATTTCATCTAGATAAAAATGGGAGTGGTCAGCTATTAACACCGGTTACTACAGGGAAGGGATACCTAAGGGTTCGGGGATAAGTCATCACTCTGCTTAATACACTTACATATTATTCAAAGTTGATGGGTCAATTTATTTTTAAATTAGATCATTAAAAACAAAAATGAAACAGCGTAAGATATGGCGGTGGTGGTGGAACATGTGATTTGCCACTGGTGATGCTCCCCGAGGGCTGGTTTCAGAATTAATAGTTCCCTTTTTTGGAAGGGAAGTTCAAGATTTGCTTTTGTGAAGGGGTCGGCGTAGGTGTCTTGGATCTGTTTAAAAGATGATTTTGATTAAAAGCTAAAAAAATCATGATTCTCATACAAATATAAAATGAAAGATAATGCTTCTGCTTGATTCATTAATTAATGGGGATCCAGTAAGATTTATAACCAGTTCAAGAGAATTCAAAGAGCAGACACATATTTAGACAACTAGGAATGCTGAACTGGGTTTGATTAATGAATATAAAACTGGCTTCTTGGAAAGAAAGGATATCAGTTTGCACTTTTACCTGACAAAATTCATTTGCAGTCTATGGATGAGAGTCGTTTGCAGATGACTAGTTGTTGACATGAACAGAGCTGTAAAATAGTTCAAAGACAATGAAAAGCAGACATAACCCATACAGATGCACTAGACAGGACGTCCAATAATCTACCTTGCCTGCTTTAAACTTTTTCACATTTTTTTTTCCTGCCAGCTCAGAATAACACTTGTTAAAATTCAGGTGTTCCCACCCAAGATCTGTACTTAAGATTCTGTGTCTTAAAAGAGAAGTGGGAATTTGTCATCACTTTATTTTGACATTTATGTTTGGGGTGATAAATTACCAACCCCAAAAGAATGTAAAAAAAATAGTTAATTTCAAGAATGACATATTAATGACATAATTATCAGGGAATAGTTTAAAATTCACTTTTATTTTTCATTTTATCTTTTGAGATGGAGCAGAGAGCAAGTATCTATTATAATAAACAAGATAATTTTTTAAATCAATTTTTTTAAAGTGATGGTTTGTTTATTGCATTGGGCATGCTTTTCAGAGAAAAGTTGATACCACTTACCAAAATAAATTAACATGCCTAATCTTAACCTGATCTATTTTAACCAGAAGAAGAATCTCCTTCTACCCTATATATAAGATTATCCACATCTGTTTGGTTGGGTTTTTTAAGTTGATGTCCACGCACACTCATGCACACACACGCATACACATGCCCCATCCCCCTAGTGAAAGGAAACTTAAAAAGTATGATTTAATTGCAACCAGGAAGGGTAAGGTGGTGGGATGGGGAGTGGGACTGGTGAGAATGGATCAATAGGAGAAGAGTCATAAAACCATGCTTATGTCTAGGCGATCTCTTTGAAAGAAGAAAATTAAGGGAGTTTATGTCTCTCACCAGCTTTTCCACTTCCCTCTTTGTCACTTCTTTGCTATTTTTCATGTCACTCCAATGTTGTGCTGTAATGTTTGCGTCTATAATGAGAATTAATGGAGTTTTATTTGGAAAAGAAATTTAAATTTGAGGAAAAGGATGAGAAGAGAAGAAAATTGAAAGAGCTATTTTATAATTTTAAAAGAGAACACTGGCTACTCTTCTCCCAAAACAAAACAAACCAAACCAATTTATTGCCAAAACGCAACTGTGGAAAGAAAACAGAATTCCTCCTGACTATGGAAATAAAATGGAAGTTTAAAATAAAGTTAGAAGTATACATTGGAGGGAGTATTGGTCAGATTCTTCCCAGTATTTATTTGCTGCCCAGGGACAGTATATGTCCCAGTAGCAGGGGGGAGGTGCTGTGACTCAGGGAGGGGCAGTGAAATTTTTTCTAAGTCCTCTCCTTTGCTTTGAAAGAATTACACCCAAAATGTCTAAATTTTTATTAGACGAATATTATTCACATTTCCTCAAATGCAGACTCTGCAAAACCAAAGAAGTAGACCATGCTAATTATGAAGACACATACCCTCCAGGGGAACAGTCTGACTCTGGTTCTAAATGCTATAGAGTCTCCTTACTTCAGGCTCCACGCATTCTTAACTCCACAGGGACCGTCTGAGGTTTGCTTAGCAAACCCTTTCTCCATGGATAGTGAAAATTAATACTATAAATAATACTCCAATAGTGTCTGGGATATTTCTGATTTATATTTATAAGAGCAACTATATTCCAGGCATCCTGGAAATATTGTTTAGAAATTTAGTTGAATTAAACACATATTTCTTATTTAGACTGCTAGGTTTAGAGGAAAATGGAAAAATTATGCATTCTGGTGTAGGTTATTAAAATTGCAAATCTGGCTTACTTTGACTATGTCTCTCAACCACAATTTGAATAAATGAACCAATGAACAAAGGAATATCATAGCCCAATTTGAGTTATTATATGTATCTCAATTAAATAAAATTTCTTCTCTGCTCCAAATCTCTCCATAACAGTGGTTTCTAAAGAACTGCATTTGGTTCAAGGCAGTTATGTGATAACTTTTTGTTATTAAATAAACTTAGATTAGGGAGCATGACTCTGAGCCAAGGAAATTTATTGTTTTACTGAACTACATTCGAACAACCAGATAAATTATTTTAGCCAGGTTTCAAAGTTCTGGTCCATCCAGAAGTGACTTTGACAATTAAACTACAATAATCAGATATTACTAAACGATTAACAAATGTACACAGAAAACTATGTACTGATAACAGCACTTATTAAAATATAAAAGAGACATTTTTCAATGCTAATAAAACATATAGTATTAAGTAGATCATTTAAAATGTTTAACTATCTTTTAAAGATATATCTTCTGCTTGGTTTTAATGTACATGTGTGTGACAGACCCTTCATTTTCACTTAAGGTTTTGTCAGGTTTATCTGAACTATGCCCTTTCTCAGAAAGCCAGAACCCACATTCCAAGGTCTTAATGAATCCT
The DNA here is from genome assembly GCF_048564905.1 of Vicugna pacos. Taxonomy (NCBI): domain Eukaryota; kingdom Metazoa; phylum Chordata; class Mammalia; order Artiodactyla; family Camelidae; genus Vicugna; species Vicugna pacos. The sequence continues at coordinate 31,453,953 of NC_132987.1, forward strand.
ATCCAATGCAACATTGCCATCTAGGGTTAGTCAGGCATCTTGGCAATGGACTCCTGCAAGGAGATCTAAAACACTGGAGGGAGAATTTTGTGGTTGTTGTAGGAAAAGAAAACAATGGGTATCCTTTGTTTGTTTAGTGTTCCTTTTCTGCTGTTCACAATGTGAATGGTGCTTATGTTGAATTTCTTATGTGAAATTTAATAACCTAAGTGAATGACTACCTTAATGCCTAAGGGACAAAGAAGCACTGTTCATTTCTGATGTTAGCTGGGTCCTTTGTTGTGTGCCAGTGACTGTGTTAAGTGCTATGTCTGCTATTTCACAATCATGCTTAATCCTCATAACAAACTTGGTACTATTGTCTCTGACTTTACTTATGAGGAAACTGAAATAGAGAACAGTCAACTGACTTGCCCAAGGTTATGCAGTTGGTGGGTCAGAGAGCCAGGCTTCCAAATCCTGGAGACAGAACCTCACACTTAATCACTGCTATTGTAAAGAAATCAATTTTTTTTTTGGCATAAGTGACAGATATTTATTTCTCACAGTTCTGGAGGCTGGAAGTCCAAGGTCAGGGTACCAGCATGGTTGGGTTCTGGTGAGGACCCTCTTCTTGCTGCGTCCTCACGAGAAGGGGAAGAGAGAGCAAGTTCTCTGGCGTCTCTTCTTTTTAAAGGCACTAATCCCATCATGAAGGCTCCGCCTCATGACCTCATGTATCTCTGATTACCTCACTAAGGCCCCATCTCCAAATATCACACTGGGGTGAAGGGCTTCGACATACAAATTTGTGGGGGACACAATTCAGTCCATAGTAGATTGTAAGAGAAGGCTTGTCCAAGGAGGAGCCCTCGGAGCAGCTTCTGGGGTGAAATGAGGGAGAAAGGACAAGAAACGGATACTTAAAAAATAATTCCTAATGTACTTGCCTCTTGGTAATTGAAAAAAAAAATTTTTTACTGTCATCCTTACACCATTAGGGCCAGACCATGAGGCTTTTTATGCCAAGAAAAGGAAAAGGTGAACACAGGTGGGTGTGGGTAAACATCTAAACAGGTTTGGGGGTGTCAAATAGTATCCAGGCTGGGGAGACTGTAAGTTGTGGAGGGAAACCCTGGGTGTGTGATGGCACCTTGTTCAACATGGCACCATTGAATGGGTTCAGTTCAGAAGTGAAAGAGGTTTCCATGGAGGGCCTAAAATAGCGCCCCTGTTCCCTGTGGCCTACCATCACACACTGGAGAGTCACAAGTGCTTGCAGACTGTGCGAAGTGAAGAGGAACATGGAAGCTGAGAGAACTGAGAGATTAGAAGAAGCCTGGAGTTATAGAAAGGAGGCCACAGAGTGCAGGGCCTTGTGAATGGAGGCATGACTAGAAGTCTGCAACCTTGTTGGTGGGTACCCATGTGACAGCCACAATAATGACCAAATGGAGTGAAGCCCACAAGGACCCAGAAGGTGGCACATAGACCAGAGGCTCTTCCGCACCTTGTCATGAAGTTCCCTTGGACAAAGAGGAAGGAGAATTGGTCAGGGAGACTCCTAGAGGACAGAAACCCCTATAACAAAGAGACTAAATGAAATGCACTAGGTCTTTACCTTAAGAGAGCATTAAAAATGCAAAGAGATGCTATTACATTTATTTGGCAGAATCAAGTGTTCCTCCTCAACATGATTCCAACCCTACCTGTGTAACCATCAGCAGAAATGGAGCCAGAGCAAGCTGGAGCAAGATGAGGACAGTTGTGGAAAATAAAGTTACGTTTAGTGCACATCTGAATCATTATAAACTGATTCTGCTTTATCATATTGATGTATGACATTAGTATTAGAAGTCACTTCTGCCAAGTTGAGCAGTAACCTTCTTCCCTCAAAAACTAACTGACCAGCATGACTCCTTAGGCACTAGAAATTTCTTGAGCCTTGAGCAGATGTCAGCCAGCAATTTCCGGCCACATTTTTCTCCTCATTGGAAACCCCCAGTGGAGTGGGAGAGCTATTGGTAATGCCTGCTATTTTTTGTTCTTAAAGACAGGCAGCTGGGATATGTGTACTCCCATGGGCAGGTCACTGACTGAAAAATTCGCTGATACCTCTAAGGACCTTTGTGACCTTGAGATTATTGCTCAGCTTTTCTGAGCTCCAGGTTCTTCACGTATAAGATGGAAAAATAGTCGAATAGTACATTACATAGTTTTTGCAAGGGTTGATGAGCGCTGAGCCAGACAGACTGTGGAACATAGCACTTACCGTTCACGCTACTGCTGTTACTGCTGTTATTTCTTGGTATGTTTTGGGTAAATAGTTGAGGGATCCTGATGTGGATAAATAAGCACACGCAAAGCTGTGTGTCTGGTTTTACCAAACACTCTCTCATTATTCTCTAAAATCCAAGCTGTGTGACTCAATATTTTATTGCATATAGCCTCATTTTTAATTGTTTTACTCAGCTTTGTTGATTCGCACCATCTAAATGGTCATTTCTAGGCAGACACTGTATCTTATGGCACATAAATACCCATTTCTGTAGCAGAGATTCTAATATATGTCTGGTACATATAAAAGCTATAAAAATGTGAACTGGAGATTAGAAGTACTTATTTTCAACTCATTTGCAAGATGGAAAAGTTCTTGAAAACAATGCTGAGCAAATAATGTAGGAAAAGCTGGATGCATTTAAATTAAAAATTAAGAACTCCAAACAAGCTCTTAAATCTTCTAAATCCTTTCCCTTTATATCCTTGTTTCTTTCATGGCTTGTGTTTATTTTATTGCCTTTCTCCCTTATTATTACAAAAACAATGCAGCCTTAGTCTCACTGCAGATAAAAAATTATCATAAAGAATACTCATTATCCATACACTTTAATACCTTGATAGATAGCCTTCTAGAGCACTTTTAGCACATTTTAAAAAATGATCAAGTCACACCTAATCTTCCACATTATCAGGACTTATATAAACCAGTTCCATCCCATGGACATTTAGGTTTCCAACTAACCCTTTTTGCTGGACATTAGGCTATTTCCAACTCATTACTATTGTATTATCTATTGCTGCTGTAACTGATTACCACTCATTTAGTGGCCTAAAACAGCACAAATTTATTCTCTTATAGTTCTGGAGGCCAGAAAGCTGAAACCGATTTCATTGGGCTAAAGATGTCAGCGAGGCTGTTTCCTTCTGGGGGCCCTGAGTAGGGGATCTATTTCCTTGCCTTTGCCGGCTTCTAGAGGCTGCCAGCATTCCAACCTCTGCTTTTGACACAGGGCCTTCTCTTCAGCATGTATCTCCCCCTCTTTTCCCTTTATCAGGACACTTGTGATTACATCACCGAGCCTGCCTGGATAATCCAGAAAAATCTCCCTTTCTGAAGATCCTTAACTTAATCACACCTGCAAAGTCCCTTTTGCTATGTAATGTAACCTGTTTCTGGGTTCTAGGGATTAAGACATGTACATCTTGAGGGGGCCATCGTTCAGCCAGTAACAAAAAGTATAAAGGGTATAAACTGGTAGACTAGTCTGGGGAAAATACTAGGAGAAAAAAATCCTGAAATTTTATGAAAAGTGATTAAAAACATTTAAGGACATATGAACACTGGTAAAACTGCCACAATTTCTAATACTGCCTAAAATAGGGACCCTTTGTATCCATTTCAACCAAAGCATTTTAACCAGTTTTAAGTCTTGACCAACCTGTTTTCCATCAAATAGCCTGCAGCCCACTATGTAAGTACAAGGAAGGCAAGTCAGGCAGACTGCGGGGGCTGTGTATCTCAGGATCCAAGTCTCAGGGGAATTGGAAGATAAGCTGAGGTACGCGGAAGGACATCGATCAGGTGATGGGACGTAAGGCAGGAAGCTGCTGACACAGGGAAGGTGGTGCCCATGTGAGTGAGGAAGGACGTGGAGCTAAAATAGAGCATTGAGTGTTTAGGAACTGAAGGCAGGTTTATGTGGCTAGAAGTGTGTTTTGAGTTGGCAGTGGGATGGGGGTGCTGAAAAGAGGAAGCTGATTAGCTAACTAGGGACTGGATCAAGAGGGACCTCGTAAAGCCTGTTGTTTATGGACTTTATCTTAAGGCAGATGCAGGGGTCCTTGAAAATGCTCTGGGTCCTCTGAATAAGAACTTCATATTGTTAATACGGCAACATTCACCAAGGTGATCTGCAGGTTCAACACAAATTGTACTAAAATTCCAGCTTTCCCTACCCCAGAAATTGATGAGCTGATCCCAAAATTCATATGGGAATGGAGAAGACCCAGAATTATTAAAACAATCTTGAAAAAGAAAAACAAAGTTGGAGGACTTAACATTTCCTGATTTCAAAACAAATACAAAACTAGTATAATGAAGATAGCACAATATTGGCATGAGGATAAATGTATATCGACCAATGGAATAAAAATCCTCCCATTTACAGTCACTTGATTTTTGACAAAGTTGACATGATAATTCAATGAGGGAATAATAGTCTTTTCAACAAATGGTGCAGGAAGTGTTGGTTATTTACAGTAAAAACCAGTAACATGGACTTAGGCCTTTTCTTATAATCATACACAAAAATCAACTCAAAATGGATCATAAACCTACATGTAAGAGTTGTAATTTGAAAATATCTGAAAGAACACATATAGCTTTCTTTGAGTCATTAGCTTTAGGGACATACAAATCAAAACCACGGGATACCACTTTGTATCCACTAGAATGGCTAGAATAAAAAAGGAGTGATAATAAAAAGCAGCGGCAAGGATATGGAGATGTTGGAACTATGATACATTGCTAGTGGAACTGTAAAACGGTACAATCACTTTAGAAGAGAGTTTGGCACTTTCTCAAGATATTAAGCATATAGTTACCGTAGGACTCAGCAATTCCACTTCCACATAGCTACCCGAGAGAATCAACGTATGTTCTCACAAAGACTGGTACAATAATGTTCATAGCAGTTCTACTCATAACAGCCAAAGAATGGAAACAACCCAAATGTCCATCAGCTGATAAATGGAGAAATAAAATGGAGTATATCCATACAATGGAATTTTATTTGGCAACAAAAATAAACAATAAAAAGTAAAGTACTGATACATGTTAAAACATGGACACACCTTGAAAACATTATGCTAACCAAAAGAAGCCAGTAAAGTGAACACATTGTGATTCCACTTATATAAATGTCCAGGATAGAGACATCGTTAGCAGCTGAAAAGCAGATTAGTGGTTGTCCAGGGCTAGGGGTGATGGCTGCAGGGAGTGGAGAGTGACTGCTAATAGGTATGGGTTTCTTTTTGGGATGATGAAAATGATCTAAAATTTAACTGTAGTGATGGTTGCACAACTCTGTCAGGACACTAAAACTCATTGAATTATACATTATAAATGGGTGAATTTTATGGTGTATAAATTATGCCTTAACCTTTTAAAAATGAAGTCTAATACATGCTACAATGTGAATAAACCTCCCAACATTATGCTTTGTGAAAGAAGTCAGACACAAAAGACCACATATTGTATGATTCCATTTAAATGAAATGTCCAAAAGAGGCAAATCTGCAGAAACAGAAAGTAGATTGAGTGATTGCCTAGGGCTTGGGTTGAGGGAAGACTGGGAAATGAGGTTCCTTTTTGGGATAATGGAAATGTTCTAAAATTAGATTGTGATGATAGCTGCTCAAGTCTGTAACTATGGCTAAAAACTATTGAATTGCGCACTCTACATAGGTGAATTTTATGATATATAAATTATACCTCAATAAGGCTATAAAACAACTTTTTTAATGGCCTGGGGATTGACATGGTCAATTTCCTTCAGTGTGGAGATGGATTCGAAAGGGGCTAACGTAGGGGCAGGAAGGCATGTTAAGTTTTTCCAATGAGAGTTAAAACTAGCCAGGTTTTTTTCAATTTTAAATTTTAACAGAAACAGATGTTTATTCTCTAGAAGACTGTGATGATAATGGTTTCCCTAGTCAACTGCTTACCACCGTCACCGTTTTGGTCACAGCCGCAGCTCGCTATACCTGTGTAACAGGTGATGCATCCAAGGGGAAAGGATGCTTTCATTTCCGTATTTTGAGTTTAATGCCTTAGTGAGTCAGCTAATTTAGAGGCAGGGGATTAATCAAGCTGTCAGATTATTTCCTTGAAAATAGAGACAGCAGAAGAGATAGTAACCTGTGCCTTCTCAGTTCATCAGGGCAGCTGTTTAAAATGTTTTACGCCTGTAGTGCTTGTCTCTCTCCTTGGCTATAATTGAGGCCTTTCTCTAGTTAGATGTACAGGAGGCTCTTTTGTAACAAGTGGTTAGTATTGACATGTTAAAAAAAAAAAGCAAAAGCCTACTTCCTACTCACTCCAAGGCCGCTCAGCAATAACTTGCACCTCATATAACAATACAGGTATGAAAACCGATTTATTTTTAGTCTTCTTTCTTCTTAGAGAAAGATACAAGCAAGCCATAGTGTTGTAATGTTACAAAACTCAATACAGATGATAATCTTTAACTGTTGGAGAGATACATTAAAAAACTAGTATACATATTGTAAAGTAAAAACAGCCACTTAAACACATATAACTAGGTGTTGGGTTCATTCCTTGATTGTTTAGAAGGACAGCTCCCCATGGGAAATAAGAAAATAGATTAGTGTATTCCTTCATCTGGTGCTATGGAGTGAGGATTGCCCAGGATTCTAAATGATTATGAAGGTAAGGGAGTGACGGAGGGGAATGTAAAAGCCAAGTGATACCTAACAAGCTCAGCCTGACGGAGAGGCTGAAATCCGCCGAGAGCTCACCATGGTCGCTGTCGTGCTGGGGCTTTGTGGAAGCATGCAGCGGTGTTCACCTATGGTTGATACATACTTTGAGCTTTTCCTGGAAACCTTGTCAACAGCCTTTAAATGCTCTTTTAGCCTTTGTTAATAAGATGGTTCTCATATCCTTTAAAGGCTCAGGTGTTTTCCTTTGCTTGAAGGCAGAGACAAACCTGGGCAGAATGTGTTACTGTTCTTGGAAGGGAGCCTGACCTTCTCCAGGGCCCTGGGAGAACAGCAAGGATCAAACAAGTCTGGGAGAAGGTGCTGAAAACATAACAGCTCTCGGACTCAGATTGAGGAGCCGGGGTGTGACACATGGGACTGAAAACCCGTGGCCATTTATACCAACATTCTGAGGCCTTTTGCCTTGATTGGGGATTCCTGAAGTCAGAGTCCTGTGGAAATGGTAATTAGGTTCAAAGTATTATTTAATAAACAATCTCACCTTGACCATTAACAAAACAACTTGCTACTGCTTCCTCTGACAGCATCTTATTAAGCTATCATTGAATTGATCCTGGAAAGAATATTGCTGACTCCTTAGGTCCATAGACTCTGAAAAAGGTGGTCAGTCCTTTGGATTGAGGGACTGGCAGTCCAAAGAGATGGAGAGAGGGCTGGACGGCGAAGAGCTAGATCTAGGGCCCACCCTCCTGGACGTGTTCTGTGTCCTTTCTCTGTACTGCAAAGCCGCAGAAAGGGCAAGGGCTCTGGTATCCATGTGTGAGCACGTACCAGCCATGTGAACTCATTTGCAAAGTGAACAAAAGAAAACCAGTCACGTAGGGTGTTTTGAGGGTGAGGTGACATGTTGAACATTCATCACTGTGCATTTAATAAGAACCCTCTGCATAAGAGCACGGGTGTTGTTTTTCCTATTCTCTGCCTCATCTTTGATGAATTCTACTGCATTGGGAGGAAGTAATCATTATGGCCCCGATGAAGTATACTACCATCCTGGGAATTACAATAACATTGGGTACCAGATGCTGCTACACAAATCAGAAGCCTCAATGCTGAATTGAGTTCCTGACCTAGAGGAAGAATAATGCATGTGAAAACAATTTGTACGATATAAAATGCTATAAAAATGTTAGTTTTTGTTATTATTAATATAACTTAATCAATTTTTAATGATTTTTAAGGCAGCCTAGTGTAGCTTTTGCCCAGAGGATTAAGACAAAACAGCTTTGGTAAAAACATATCTTTGTGCAAGAGTAGCCCTTGGCAACAAGCGGGGTAATTGCTTAGAAACAGCTGCCTTCTGGTAAAAAGGGAGAGCAAAAATAAGTGAGGAATAGTGCCAAATAGTTTTGAGAAAGGCCTGCACTAAACCTTTGCTGCTCCTGAGAGAAATTCTCAGGCTGTTGGAGAGGAGTGGTCTGTCACCCGAAATGCCATTTTGTTTGGATGAAGCCAGATTCTGAAGCCTGTCTGGGAAGAGATTTTTCTGGAAATCCATTTTTTTTTCTTTAAGTCATTTCTGTGTCATTTTGAAAGTCTGAGGGTGGACCCTGTGGATCATGCACATTTTAGAAAACTAAGGCTAGTCAGCTGTTCGACAGACTGAGATGTCACCCAGTCAGGGGCCAAGGGTGTGCCATCCACTAGCTCACTTGTGAAGGTCTATTCTGCTGTGGGGGACGGAGGCACAGGCCTGCAGTTTCACCAGTGAGGTGGTAATGGGAGATCTTTTGGGATTCCCCAGGGTCAGGTAGAGATTACCCTTAACCAACACATGTGCTGAAAATCCTTTGGTGGGGATGAGGTAAAGGAAATGACTTTTATGTGGAAGGTTTGGTAGGACCCAGGTGACTGATACTGTTGATGATATTAAGGGGTAAACATGTGTGTGTGGGTGTGTGTGTGTGTGTAGTGGGGATTACTGTTGAATGTACATGTGTTTTATTTAAAATAGGATTTTTCTTACAGTAGCATTTTTTTTCTGTTTACAAAAGAAGTACAAGAATTTTGTAGAACATGTGGGAAAATATAGAAAAGTAGAAAGAAGAAAACATCACCCACAATTTACCACCAAAAAGTAATTAAAAGTACTGCATGGGTGTCAATCTGGGCTGGAAATGAACATGGAAACATGAAGATCATTGGTTTGTTAAAATAGTGGGTAAAGAGATTTTTTCTTTTGATTTCAGTTTGCAGTGATTTCTTCTAGTGCTTTTAATGGAAATATATGTGTGAAAGAGAGCTGCAATAAATTGGTAAATTTTATAAACTTTAAAGAGTACAATTGTGTACGCCGGTTTGTTTTCTGTTATTTTCACATTAAGTGTATTGAGATTTTTCCATTGTGAATAAACATTTTTCTAAAACTTGATTTAATGGCTCCTTTGTTTTCCATCATGTGAATAGATTGTAATTGATTTTAGAAGTTTCCTATTGTGTACATTTAGTTTGTTCAGTTTTTTACTATTATAGTTAACACTGCACTTGATATTCTGATACATCGTGTTTATGTGAATCTCTATTGCTTCCTCGGGATAAGTGCTTTGAAGAAAAATCACATGACCAAAGGAGATACACATTTTTCATGCTCCTAATACATATTACTGGACTGCATTCTGAAAATACTCTGTGAATGGGAGACGTTGGAAGAGGGACAAAGAAGGAGGCTGGGAGTCCATGGTGAACTGACCTGGAGAAAGAGATTGGGAATCTCTCTGAGAGGGGCCAAGCAAGAAGACATGAGAGGATTCTCAGAAAAGAAGAATCCAGGAATTCCCAGGGATTTGTGCCTGAACTGGTGATAAAGTCAGGAAAATGAGCTGACCTTGAAGAGGAGGTTAAAGAAAATGATGTGTATGAAAAATGTTTCTTGAACACATACGGGCTTTCGAGAATTTTTCTAGCGTAGCTTATTATCATCCTAGTCACTAATGAGGAACTTGAGGCACAGAGAGACTTTCCCACCATCACACTAATCTAAGTGGCAAAACACAGATTCAAAATGATGTCTTCTAGTGCGAATCCCCCATGGTTCTCCACTTGAATTTTCCTATACCCCTAAGGAAAGAGCTTGGCCTGATGTCACCTGTTCTTACACTTTGTGATGAAGCAGAATGCCCTTCCTCATCTTTAGGGTAAGAGCAGCTCCCACAAGACTGGCTGAAGTGAGAATGAATGAGGCTGAGAAACAAGAAAGGGACAATTTCTGCAAAGTGAAAGACTCTATTTTAAATTCAAACACCACTATTATGTCATTATATATTATTGCTAAGCATAAAAGATTTTTAGGAGGCTCTGCTCCTAGTGCAGATCCATAAATTGCAGGTGAGTGTGAGGCTCTGTGATTGATTGAGGCATGACAATTAGGTAGCAAGTAGTGGCAAGCTGAATCCACTGGGATGTGGTGTGCACACACTCACTGTAACGCTGTATCAAGGCGCCGCATTAAAACTTAACACTAGTCATTTCCCCCAAACTTATTAAATGGCTGGCAGAAAGAAATGCTTGGTTCTAGGATTGCTTGGTTTTTTATGGGCTGAACTGAGCATTGAAGGCAAAGAAGAGGAAGAACAGACTTGTCGGCAAGTTTGATTTGAATGGGTGTGTAGATGCCAAAAACCATTCACTTGTTATTGGAGGACTGTTACCTACTCACTCCAGGACCATCCCAGCTAACAAGACTACTTTGGAGCCAGTATCAGCAAAATGTGAAGAGTAAGCCATTTTTTCTGTCTTCTTTTTGTCTATGTCAGTTGCAGGAGCTGGGGGTGAAGGAGTGGTGGGTCTGGGACTGGAGCCGTGATGCCAGCCCTGACTATGACCTTATTTATTTGACTCAGGATAAGTACTTCCTGTTTCTCCGAAGTAGATATTCTAGGATTGTGAAGAAACAAGAAAGAAATTAAAAAAACAGGTTTTGTATGATATAGACATTGCTCCTCAGGGGGTGGTCTGTGGACTAGCAGCATCAGCATCGCCTAAGAGCTTGTTAGAGAAGTAGAACCTCAGGCTGCATCCCACATCTGCTGGAGCAGACCCTGCACTTTGACAAGACCTCCTGATGATTCACGCACACATTCAGGCTTGAGAAGCATTGGTGCAGAATTGTGCAGTGTTGCTGCTTTACTGCGAATTGTTGCTAGACTGAAGTCTCCTCGAGTGAAAATACACAGTGTGGGGATGTGAATTTATAAGCTAGTATTCACAGCGAGCTTCCTTTAGCTGCAAGGCTTCTGCCTTACTCCTCTCACCCCAGAATTGTCATGTCAAGAAATGGGATCCAGGACTGGTAATCTGAGTTTGTTTGCTAAGATCCATTGTAAGAGAGGCAAACATGGGTTATATTTCTGGGTGTGAAACACACACACACACACACACACACATTTTTGCTATGAAAAGAATGCCAGAAATTAAAAGAAAGGAAAAAAACAGTCCACACTATTCTACTACCATAACAGAGCAGCTCTTTCCTTTTCGATTCCCTGTGTTCGTTCTCAGCTCTTCGTATAAATGCAACCATAATTTTTGCATAGTTGTGGCCATGGCATGGACACAATTTTATACTGTGCATTTTACATCATGTCTTAATCACTTCCATGATGCTTGCTGCATGGTAATTATAATTGTAAATGCATGCTGTAAAAATTTTGGCAACTTCTAATACAATTAAATCCTTACTGATCACAGCACCTTTCCTTTGATCGTATTTCATGCTACATATTTGAAATTTCACTAGAGGGATGAACATACTGTGATACTGTTGGCAATAGGGAAGGATTGTAGTCAGTCCCTACTTAACTCTTTCCTGGACCTTCTAATTCTTTTCTATTCTTACAGTGAAGCAAAGGGAAGGGAGAAAAGTGCTTTTGCTCATGGCTGTGCTACTTAGAGTGGGCTTATTTGTCAGAGAAGTTTTCACTTATTCAATCTTTAATAACATAAAATGAAAACCAGAGTTTGTCATAGTATATAGTACAGTAATATTTCATCAACGGAATTACTTAACTTGTTCTTCACCCTTCATTGCAACTTCTGAAGATTATCTTCCCAGCAAGGTAAAACGGAAAAACCAATATAGACTTCTTTTTAAGTAAAAATTACCCCTCCCCATTAAAACATAGTTTGACCTATCCACTGTGGTTGACACAGTGATGAGAAGTAAGTATGTTCCATTTAAAAAATAATTCACTGTATCAGGGATATTTTGATTTCCCTCTCTAGTCTATTGTTTTTATTTAGTTTTCAGAGTAGTCTGATAGTTGCTTTATATGTTCTGTCTCAGGATCTTAACTGTAATCAATGAGAGAGAGGGTGGTGCGTGCTTACTCCATCTTAACTCGAAGCCTCAGTAGCCTTGAAAGGATTACTTCAGCATCTTCTGACTTCCAGTGTTGCTGCTTAGACATCTGATGACATTCTAATTCATCATATTTTGTGTGAAATTTGTTTCATGTGGTCCAGGGCTTCTTAAAAGCCAGTTCTTCCTGAATGTGGATCAGTGACACAAGGCATCATTGTGGGGGTTCTGCTTGTCTCCCAGACTGTTGACTGAAACCCACATTGCTCATCTTTGTGCCGTATCAGGAGAAAACCTCCCAGCACTGAATTCTTCCTAAACACACCTGTATGCTTTGGACATGAACAATAGTCCTTATTTACATAGTTTGATACATTTTCTTTAAAATTAGAACTATGTAATGCATTTTCACCCATAACCATCAAGAGTTTCTATCTGTGCCCAACCCCAGTGTTTTTCCAGGCCTCTGAACTTTCCTCCACCTGATATAACGTTCCCTCCTAATTGAAGAGTCCTCGCAGGGGGCCTGGGTGGGTGGCATTCAGGAGCCAGGCTGGGCCTAATCTGATAGTAATTTCATTTTGGCATCATTAATTTTTACCTATAACTGGTCTAGATATGCAAACTGGAGTTTGGAAAAGTCTCATTTCTAAACCTACAATTTTCACGGGATGCTAGTTTTGGTTGGCCATCAGCTTAAGTGTACAGAAGAGGAAGATTTTTTTTTATTATTTTGAAAATGTTGCTTAGAGCAGAGAAAGACAGTAAAACTGAAGGAGGGAGGGAGTATTTTAATTCTTGTTTTGGTTAATCTAAACAAAGTTAGGATTTAGAGAAATTTTCTGGGGAACAGAAGGTATATACACTGTATAACAGTACTATGGGTGTCATCATGGAAATCAACAAATGAAAGAAAAATCACCCTAAATTCTACCCTTTCAATAATTATTCTTTGCTCACCTAAGATTTTTTCCTGTTGATAGTTATCCAAATGCTCCCATAATTTGTATGTAGTTTTTTTTTAATGTTGAAATGAGATTTCATTGGTATACAAGCTAAGGGAAATATGTTTTGCAAGGTACTGTATTTGCAGTGCAAAACTTTATATGTAGTTTTAATTATAGCATAGAAACAACTGCATACAGACTGTTTCACCTAATATATGCATGCTGCAGTGTAATTTCTCTAATTACAGTGTTTTTAATGATGGAAAATGTTCCCATCATGTCAATGTACCATAATTTATTATCACTGGGCATGTAAGTTCTTTCCAGTTTTTCAATATTATAAATAAATTCGTGTTAAACAGTTTGGGATATACACAGTTTTTTTCCTGTGGGAAGAACAATTTCTTCAGATAAATTCTCTGGTGTAGAACTATTGATTCAAAGTGAACATTTTTCTAGCTTTTGAAATGTATTGCTATCTCACCTTTAAAAGATATTGCTATATTTATTTCAAAAATGTGTATGCCAGTTTATATTGCCACCCTTGTAAATTTAGAAGCCGGCTGTCTTGAGACGATAAAGCCCTTCATGTTCTGGCTCCTCGTTCTCCAATCTCCTCTCCTGCTGTCATATCTGTTTCTACCCTGTTCTACAAGTGTACTGATCTTCCTGTACCTAGCATGTCTTCACATGTACTGTTCCCTCTGCTTGCAGCATTTGTCCCCTGTTTTTATGTCCCCCGTCAAGCCTCAGCTTAGCTGTTAAGTCCTCCAAGGTGAGCCACCTCTTTTTTCTCTAGCCCATGGTCCTTAACGTCTACCGTGATCACTGTGTTTATCATTTTGTGCATTGCTGGGCTATTGTCGGGCTATTGTCCTTTTTCTTCACCCAGACACCGCAGTGCTCATTTTGTTCACTGTTGTAGCTATAGTGTCTAGCAGCAGTGGAACTCAATAACTACATATTTAATGAAAAACAAAGCTAAACTAAACTAAAAAACCCAATCAAAGAGACATGGAGGGGGGGAGGGTATAGCTCAGTGGTAGAGCGTGTGCCTATCATGCACAGGGTCCTGGTTTCAATCCCCAGTACCTCCATTAAAAGGTAAATAAATAAATAATCTAATTGCTATTCCCCCCAAAAAAAATTAAAAAAAAAAAGAGACATGGAGGAAACATCTAATCTGCCAACAGGGCTATTTGCTATTAGATATTTAATTCAAAAGTATTTATTGAGTAGAAGATATGGAGTTAGATGCTATAGCTACAGAGGACATTAAGAGAAAACATTCTTGACATCCTTGCTTTCAAACCAGGTTATAGTTTGGTTAAAACTGGGAAGAAAGAAAGTTGGGAATATAGTAATTATTTTTAATGGAGGAGAAATTGAAAAAATGTGATGATGGACTACAGGAGAAATAGTTTCCCTTTTTAATGGCTAAGGAATGGAAGGGAGGAGGCATCTTATTCATGGTTAAATGTGAGAATGGTAGGAAAGATTTTTCAACTGAAAAAAATCTCAACATTAACAATCAAATTATGGCAGGAGAATGATCTAATCGGAGTCATACTATATATAGTATATATAAATGTTATATACTGCTTTTATGAAGTTGTATCATAAGTATTTTTGTGTATTTACAAAAATTTTTCATTATAATTAATGTCCAAAAGAAAACAAGAGAAACCTATAGGAAAGTAAGAAGGAGAGAAAGGAGACTCATATGGTACCAAGGGACTTCCAATGAATGGAGGAAAATGAGGGGTGCCCCACGTGGTGGGGAGAACTGAGATTATAAGAATATTTTTGTGAAAAGAGATAATCAGCAGTTTGGGGAGACTATATCATGAAAGATATACAGAGCAAGAAAATGTCCAAAAAGGTGCTTCCCAACCCAAACCAATCAATAATGAATATGATTCATACTTAGACCCTTTAAGTTTACAGTATCTTTTATGAAATAGTAACATGCTCAGATGAGGGAGGTGCCCACTGGTGCCTGCATGGGAGGTTTTGGCAAAACACCCTCAGCACCAACCCCAGCTAAAAGCTGCTTCCTCCTCAAAGACCCCCCAACTGACTAAGGCCTTACAAAAGCTGTTTCCTTTTCAGGTTCAACTTCCAGGGATTCCGCTGGTTGAAAACCATGCTCCACTCCATCAAGGAGATTAATGAAAGGAAGGGTATTTTGCCCCAAGTCACTTTGGGCTATTAGATCTTTGATAACTGTTTCACCGTCTCCAAATCTGCAGAAGCGGCGTTGGTATTCCTTACCAGGCAGGAAGAAAACAAGCCCAATTTCAGAAACAGCACTGGAGCAATTCTGGCAGGAGTTATTGGAGCAGGCGGGTCATCCTTGCCGACTGCTGCTTCAAGAATCCTAGGGCTGTGTTATTTACCTCCGGTATTTCAGAATATTGTGCTGAGTACTCACTTAAAAAGAAACACAAGCGATGTCTGTGGAAATTGCAGCAAAGAGTAAGGTGCTCAGGTGAGGCTGGGGTAAGCTGCAGAGACAGACGTGATGGTGGTGATGCAGGTGCCCCTAGTTGTTCTGTACAGTCTGGCCTCAGCAAGTGTGGCTGGTGGTTTCAGGCTCTTCTACATCCCTTGGGATCCTGCCTTAATTTTTAGCTTGGGGTTGGGACCCAGTGATCTGTATATTGACATCTCACTAGGCAGTACACTCTGAAGCACAGAGTAGGTGATCGAGAAGTACTTGTTGGTTGATTGATAGGTGGTATAGGAACTCATTTTGTCTCTTATTAATACTTATTAACTTCTATTAATACTTATTAATCATGACCTGTTTTGTTCATACACTAGCTACTGAAATGAGCTTGGGAATTTTACAAGAGACGATGTTGGGATGCTAAGGTACAGAATATTTTAAATTCAGGGATAGTGAAACATTTCAATCTAAGAAAAGATGATATTAGGAGGAATGGATTATTAAGAAAATATGAATAAAGCTCTATATTCATTTCCAGGGATGGTTCACAAAAGTATCAATAGTCAGGACTTATTAAAGTGGATGATGATTAAGCTTATTTGTGTTACTGAAGTAATGGGACAAGTTGAAATAATTGTAAAAAGTAGCATCTACATTGCAGCGTATACAGCTGCAAATACAAATGTAGGAGGAACAGGGTAACACTGAGAAACAGAACCAAGAGGAAGGGCCAAGTGACACAGCTGATACCTTTGGTGTAAGCTTCATGCAGCTCAGACAAACTGCTGCTGCACTGAGCTGTCTTCCACAAAATACCGACTCTGGTCCAGGCACCGGCTAGGAACCTCTAGATAGATTTTTCTCATTTAAATCCTGTAGTAAATCTGCAAAGAAGGTAAAAGAAATATTATATACAATAGACACTTTCACATTTGTTGTTTCATTTAGTATGCTGAGCAACCCTAAAATGTAGATGTCATAAGCTCGATTTCTCTCACGGGGAAACTGAGATTCAGAAGGTTTAAGTAACTTGTCCACGATCTTACATGATGATGTAGCCAGAATTAGAAATCATGTGCCTCTGCTTCCTAAAAGAGATTCACTCCTACGTATGACTTCCATGATGTTGCTGCTTGTGAGGTTTCAAAGAAGAACGTAAACTTGAGCCAACGGAGTAAGAATAGGACAAAGGATAGGGTAAAGAGAAAATAGGAATCACCTGTCACTTATGAAAGAACTGGCAGTGATGGAGCTGTGGAATTATACTACGGGAGCTCTTCCTGGAGGTAACGCGGCAATAACATGGGATGGGCTGGGCTGGGGAAATGCGGCATGTCTTCTAAACTGCAGAGTTGCTGAGGTTAAGGGTGAGGTACAACAGAAACGTATGTAAGATTGTGAGAGATTCATGGTACTGGCCACACTCATGGAAATTATGCACAAGAATCACTGGCAAAATGAGAAAAATGCCTGTTTGTATATCTAGGCAAGTGCTTATAAACTGAAGGCTTCTAGTAACTTTGTTGGAGAACTTTGTTGGGCTTAAAGTGACATTCCCTACCATCTTTCTCAAGCTAAATCTTAGGACTTAAATACCCAGAAGTCCTGGCAGAGAGAAAGAAAGAGAGAAGAGGAGAAAAAGAAGGAAAGTGGTGATGGAGAGAGAGAGAGAAGGAGACAGAGAGGGAGAGAGAGAGGGCGGGAGAGAGACAGGGAGAAACTGGACCTACTAAATAAATTGTGAGTCTACTTACGCCATCATCTGAGTGGTTGAGGAGTTAGATTTGAGAAAGAGCCTGCATGGCTTGAATCACGCACCTAGTCTCAGGAAAACATCGATAAGAGGGCAGATTACTTCCTTTTCATTGCTGTGACCCCACCTGTGAAAAGTGGTGCATTGAATGTCATCATCTTGATAATTAGCTTCTCCAACTCCCTTGGGCTGGATTGAGAGAAGGAGGGATAGGAAAGCCCAGAGTGCTCCCTCTAACAGTCCCCATCACCCGTGGAGGGATAGAAGGAGAAATCCTTTTGCCTGTGGAAGGGTGTGAGAACAAAGGGAGAACTGTTAGGTTCCCCCCTCCTCCAGTACAAATACTCAGAAATGGTGTCATTTGGGATTTGGCTACTGCTTCCTAATAACTACATGAATATTTTCAATCATAGGTGGGCTGTGCTTCTACCTGCTCAGTTCTCAGTGACAAATACCAGTTTCCATCTTATCATCGCACAGTAGCCAGTGATAAGATCTAGTCGGAGGCCGTGATACAACTTATCCAAAACTTTGGTTGGGTCTGGATAGGTACCATAGCAGCTGATGATGATTATGGAAAATACGGAGTAAGAATCTTTAAGGAAAAAAAGGAGAGTGCCAACCTCTGTATTGCATTCTCCGAAATCATTCCCAAGGTCCATTCTAATGAGAAAATGCAGAAAGCTATTAATGCCGTAAAGAACTCCACTGCCAGAGTCATTGTGCTTTATGCATCTGATATTGACCTAAGTCCTTTTGTGCTGGAAATGGTTCACCATAACATAACTGACAGAACATGGATAGCGAGTGAAGCCTGGATCACCTCAGCCCTCATTGCAAAGCCTGACTATTTCCCATATTTTGGTGGAAGTATTGGATTTGCAGTACCCAGAGCTGATATACCAGGATTAAAAGAATTTCTTTATGATGTCCATCCCAGCAAGGATCCAAATGATGTCCTGACCATTGAATTTTGGCAAACTGCTTTTAACTGTACGTGGCCCAATAGTAGTGTTCCATACAACATTGACCATAGAATGAATATGACTGGTAAAGAGGACAGATTGCATGCCATGTCTGATAAATTCTGTACTGGAGAGGAGAAGTTGGAAGATCTTAAAAACACCTATCTGGATGTGTCTCAGCTAAGAGTTACAAACAATGTGAAACAAGCTGTGTACTCTATGGCATATACCCTGGATCATCTAAGTAGATGTGAAGAAGGATACGGACCATATATTCCAGGAAGCATCTGTGCATATATACCTGATTTTGAGCCTTGGCAGGTAAGTCATTGTTTGTTTTACTTCATGATATAGTTTGTCATGAAGAGTATCCGTACTATTAAAACCATTCATCTGCTTTTGTACTTAGTAGGTATGATTTTGTCACATGGAGACCTAAAAGAATGACTTCCTTCTGTGACCTAAATGCACATCTTAGAGTTTCCGTTTGTTCACAGAGTTATTACTAGATTTGTTGTGAATGATAGAAAACCTAAAAGAACAAACAGCACCATGAAACGATAGGTTTTTTTCCTTTACATAAATGAAGTTCAAAGATTAGCATTCTGGGACTGAAAGAGTGGCTTGGGGATCAAGATTCCTTCTACCTCGCTGTTTCACCACTCTGAATCTGTGGGTTCACCTCATAATCCCAGATGGCTACATGAGCTTCAACCCTTATGTCCACACTAAACCAGGAGGAAGGAGAAAGGACAAAGATGTGTATATCTCCCTATTTAAGAATATTTCCTGGAAATTACATACAATTCTCCTTACACCCCATTAGCCAGAATCTAGTTATATGATCACATGTAGCTGCAAAGGGAAGATGTAGTCTTTGTGCAGCGTTAGAGGGGCCATGCTAGTGTGTGATGTCTAGGAGGTGAATATTACTGGGATCACCTTGGAGATTGGAACTCATATCGCCTGTCTCAGATCTGATGTCCCAGCAATTCATTTGGGGTACAGAACCCCTAATGGTCTCACCAAGATGCACAGCTAATCAGAGTGCTCCTCTGTTTGCATCCTTGAGTCCCTCCCCTCTCCTATAAAGGGCAGAGCATGAGCATCCCCAGTCTGGCACTGTCAGCATCTCTAACTCCATTGCTCCTTCTATGACCCTTAGCACTTTATTCTCCAGCAACACCAAATCACTTGTCACTCCCAACAGACGCCACAGTGGCTAGAACTACTGCATCTGCATTTTTATTTTTATTTTTAAATTGATCCCACATTGCATTTGGTTTTGTGTTTCTTTAGCCTCCTCCAATCTGTGGCAGTTTACCATTCTCCCTTGTATTTTGCAAACCTGCTGCTTTCTAATAAGTAATGTCCAGCTATTTATAAAATGTTTTTCAATTTGTGTTTGTCTAATTTCTTCCCTCAAGATTAGGTTGAGGTTATGCATTTTTGCAAGAATGCTATAAAAGTGATGTGTATCCTTTTCTATGCCTCATAGCAGGAGGTATATGATGTCAACTGTGTCTCATTAATGGTGACATTAATTTGGATTATTTAGTGATAGTGATGTCACCATGTTTTTCCATTATAAGGTTACTATGTTTCCCTTTGTAATTAATAATTATCTTTTTTGGCAATATTTTGAGGCTCTGAAAATATTGTGTTTTTCATAAGGCTTTGGTCTACAAATTTTAGCATCCATTGATGATGATTCTTGCCTGAAACAACTATTACTGTATTGTTTTAAAAACAGTGATTTCTCTATTTCTCTCATTCCTTCTATATTTATTAACTGGAATTATACTTTTTCCTCACTAATTTATTTATATCAATATAGTCTCATGGGTATTTATTTCTATTCTATGAGTATAATAGTTCATAACTATCATTATGTATTTTGTTGCTCAAAATTCAGGTTTGACCATTGGCAGCCACTTTGAGTTGCCTCCTATTTCCTTTTGACACATCACTGTAATTTCAGATTAATTTACTTTCTGGAACCCAAGGTGTTCCAGGCTCATCTTGTATTTCTCTGCCCCAGTCTTGTAGTCAGCCATTTCTCCAAGGAGTCTTGTTTCCATTGCCTGGAGAATGGAATTTAGAAAGCAAGATCTGAGTACTAAGTTGTTCGCTGGTACTGGGGAAATTGTGGTAAATTCAAAATGAGAAATTAAGTTATGCTATAGGTGAGTTCTTTAATTTTAAAAGAAATCCTCTGAGTACTTCTTTTTTAATAAAAGGATCCTTATTTATGGTAAACAACAACCCTCTAATTTATTATTTGAAGATATCAATATTACAATTTAAATTTGCTCCAAAAGCAACAAATGTATCTTAGGACTGCAGAGAAAAGAGTTTTTAGGAAGGGTCAAGAGACCACACAGTGTCAAGGTGAATGTTGATGGTTTAGTCCAAGTGAGAATTCATGCTCCTCGACTCATTCCCTGAATGGTGTAAGTTAAAATTGGGGGAGAAAAAAAGGCCTCACAGTAGAGAGAGTTAATAGGCACATTTACGAATGCTTCATAAATGTATCAAAGTAAGAAACTGTGACTTATTTAAAACCAACATGATAATGCACTCCATACTCATTTTCCTCAGCTTATCAGGCTTGGTCAGAATATATATATATATTCATGATACCCTTTTACTCTTATGGTTTATTTAGACATTTCTAAATTCTTTTGCATGCCTGGTGGTAGGGAACTGTGTCCTACCATCCAATGATGATAAACAGATAGAATTATAGAAAGGTTGTAAAATTTCCTTGCTTTACTCTTTTGAAGATTGGAAAAGAAAAATGTGCCTCTCCTCAATGGACTTGGCAGTAAAAGTCACTT
Source organism: Vicugna pacos (assembly GCF_048564905.1). Classification (NCBI taxonomy): domain Eukaryota; kingdom Metazoa; phylum Chordata; class Mammalia; order Artiodactyla; family Camelidae; genus Vicugna; species Vicugna pacos. Next base: position 31,474,989 of record NC_132987.1, read on the forward strand.
TGTCGTGAACTCTGATGAAGATTTCATGATGACTGAGACTAGCACACAGTAAAAGGGGGCGAGGGAGAGATAAACGTGCAAGTGACCTGGAGGAGCCCCCGTGGTGCATGGTGATTATTATGGCACCTTGGCATACTGACTTACTAAAGGCTTTCAGCTGTGTTACCTTAGTCCCCATAACAGAGGTAGGGCAGGAATGATTTCCCTTCTAGAGACCAGAAAACAAATTCTTATTTAGGATGTATGACTTGCCCAAGGCTATGTCATTTGACAAGAGCCAAAATATGACTCCGAATCATCAGACACCATAATTCAGGCTCCCTCCTCTATGTTGGGTGGTTTCTCTGGTTTGTGGAGGGTTAGGGATTGGACTGGGTCTCTGGTTGGGAAGCATGTGGTTCTGAGAAAAACCAAGGGCATATATCCCGGTGCAGACTGATTACCTTCATACTAAGGAACACATGCTCTTACTCCAGCTGAGGTTGACTGAGTGAAGCAAGAGTACGAGAGATATTATTTTGTTTGGGGATTCTTGCTGATATCTGTAAAAGCATTCTGTTGGTGTACAGTCATTCCCATCTACCACTGTACTCTTGGCCATGGTTTCTTTGGCACACCCTTGTCTCACATATTACTCCCTTGGCTTAGGAAATATTCTCCCTGTCCCCAGTAATCGTCAGGCAGAGTGCTACTAATTTTTTAAAGCTCACATGGCCACTTTCTGGGGAAACCGCCTCCAATTTTCCTAAGCAGTTAGTTAGCCACTCCCTCATCTATGCCCTCTTAACCCTCTTTCCACAACAGCAACAGAGAGTACATTGAATTTTACTATTAGCACCTGTTTGTTTGTCTAGCGTTTCTACTGGACCGTGAGCTTTGCAAGGGTAAGAAATGGATCTTGTTGACTTTCCTGTCTTTAGCACCTGACGAACAGGGGCAGGAGTGGTGGTAGGAGGGCAGACTGGTCCCTGAAAGCCTACGTGTGGAAGAAATCTAAGAAGGAATGTCCTCCCTTCCCTAGGTATGTAGGTATTCGGAGATATTCGGCACCATTTTACCTTAGTGCCTGTCCAATAGAAATTTACAAGCCACGCGGGTAATTAAAAATTTTCTAGTAACCAAATTAAAAACTAAGAAGGAACAGATGAAATTAAATTTAGCATATTTTATTTAACCCCAAATAATATTTTAGCATCATGTTAATATATTAAAATGATTATATAAAATTACTAATGAGAGAGTTTACATTATTTTGAACTTTCTGCAACCCAGTAGGTGTTTTACACTTAGAGCCCATCTCAGTTTGGCCAGCCACTTTTCAAGTTGCAATGACCACATGTGGCCAGAAGTTGTACTAGACAGCAGAGGTATAGAAGAAAAGGAAAAACTTCAGTCCCATGAGTGAAATATGAGTTTTGAGATTAGTTTCTTTAAAAACCCTGTTTTCTAGGCAATCAAATTTTTGCAATTGGTTTTTTCTCTGTTGTTTTCCCCCCTTGTTTTCTAGTTAATGTACTATTTGAAGACACTTAAGTTTACAACCCATAATGGAATGAGAATAGAAATGGATGATAATGGAGATGTGACTGGATACTATGACATTCGAAACTGGCAATTAGATGATAATGGAGAGACTGCCTTTGTGAAGGTCGGAGAATATATATTCACAAACTCTAAATCTGAACTCGTGATGAATAAGAATGCAATAATATTTTGGAAGACGGAATCATGGGAGGTTAGTTACTCTGACATCTTATCTTGTTTATATGTACAGAGAATTGCATTTTTGTATTGTTTCAGGTGTTATGAAATATTAGAAATCTGAAGTTGGTGATTCCAAGTTAATTTTCCCAAATATAATACATATCTTTTTTTTTCTTTTTCTTTTTCTTTTTCTTTTTAAATGGTGGTACTGGGGATTGAATGTTTCAAGACCTTGCCCTAAAGCCAGTGCTGTTTCTACAAAGTTTGGATCTATTTTAATGTAGGATGGGCATTTTCTTTCTAGGAATGATTTTGTCTTCTCCCCCATTAACCTTTGGGTGTCTGCTTTCCTGACTCTTCTCTGCAGTTTTCCCAGTTTCTCTTCATTTTCCATACCTCTAGGGATGAGGAGGGGCTCTAGAGATGGCCCTGGGATTTAATGGCTATTTCTCTAGTTATAAGCACTCTGAAATTCATAGTATTTTCAGGCTCTTTATGATGCTGAAGTCATGGGTCATGTGTGGTTTTATTGACTTCTTTTTCCTTTTAAACCTGTATGGTCTCTTTCAGAGAATGGGTGGAGAGATTCAGAGTTTAGCAGCTACCATTACTCTGGGGTAACCCAGAAATCCTTCCCTTCCCTGTCTGACTGTGGCCCTGGAGGAACTTCATTTCTTCCTCCTTTTTTTCTCATTTATTCCCAGGGTCAAAGAATGGGAAGAAGGATTTACAAGTTCATAACATAAGCTGATGTAGGGAACACTAGCTTCCAGTATGGTATATATATGTATATATGGCGCACAAACATGTCAATAAGTTTTAATGTGTCATTCAAAAAGTCCTTTATTGAGAGGTTATTTAGGAGAAAAAGATGAGATTCATAAATTTTAAAATTCTTTTTAAGAATTGTTTTTAAAATTGTTTTGGAAAGTAGTAGAAATAAGGTTTGAGGATTTGGCTATAAAGTACTTATCCCAGACAAAAAGCTATTACTTTCATTATTATTGTTATTCATTAATAATAATGCATTATTAATTATTATTAAAATTTGATTCCTCTGTCTCCTGTAGCAACAGGAGGGCTTTGATATACAGAACTGCAGCTCTGAACATTTTAAAAGAGAAGCTAGAGACTAGGTCCCCTGGTTAACACAATGCAAAGAGAACACCTAGAGAAGCTAGGAGAGGAGAGTTCGGAGGAAGCGTCATCACTTGTCAGACGGCTGAACTTTTTACCCTGAATGAAATATTAGTTCTGGAGAGTAGAACTGTAGGGCTTTTGATATTCTAGTTTAGTGTTTACCTGTAGTGTTACAGTAAAGCGATAGGGTGGTGGAAGAGCCTGGCAATTTAGTCTTACACGTGAATCTCAGGGTGGAGGAACCCGCAGGAGGGAGAGAGAGCTGAAAGTGGGCGTCAGGACAGCCAGCGTTTCTTCTTTGCTGTTGCAAGAACTTTCTTGGTGGGGGAGGATGTCTTTTTTCATCTCGTTTCTTATTAATGTATCTGCCCTCTTCTCACGTGGCCTTTTGATCTGAGATCAGAGATCTCCAGATAGTCTTCCAAATCATGCTGAGAAAGGATATACAAATATATGACAAAAAAATTAAGATTTCTGAGCTCCTACACTGTGCCAGGTACATAGGGGATCTTTTTAAAAAGTCTCTTTTTATCTCTTATTTTGGTCCTTGGCTTTCCATGGGTAGCAGTAAATATACATAGACTCATACATGCTGACACACACATACATACATATTAGTTCCTCCCTTTCTTGGCCCATCCTTAAGCAGCTCTTGAATACATTATGGCAGGATACAAAAGCAAAAACTTAGTGTTTGCCACTGTAGGGGCCACAGCTCTCTTCTGCATTTTATTTCTTTGACTTAGAGCTGTTCTGTCCAACACAGTTGTCCCTAGCCATATGTAGCTTTTAAAATTAAAATTAATTAAAATTAAAAATTTAGTTCCTTAGTCACATTAGCTACATGTCACATGCTCAACTGCCACATGTGGTTAGAGGCTGTCATACTGGACAGCACAGATCTATAACACTCCTGTCACTGCAGGAAGACAGGGCTGCCCTAGGCCTGGAGTAGAAACCGCCTTCTGTGGCCCAGAGCTCTCTCCCTTAACGGGGCCTGAGGCTTTTCACTTTTGTATTCCTAGGCTAACCATATAGCAGGTGCTCAATATAATGTTTTACATGAACAAAGAAATGTTACTACTTGTGTATACAAAGTTCATATGATGCGCGTTCTACTAAAAATTGATGGAAAGATAGTAAAATGTAGTAGTAGACTTCTATTTTAATAATGTTTCATTAAAGCATAATAATTTTATTTTTCTCATCTTTATCAAAATTAGGGTTATAGTATATTTGTATAATGGAATTGGTTCGAATGTAATTCAATACAGATTCACTAAGCATCTACAGTGAGTCCACCTCTGTATTAAAAACTGCAAAAAGACCACTGCCCTCACAGCACTTACCATCTAATAATTAATTAATTGAACAGATATGTATTGAGCACAATATTATATGTAGTAGACACTGTTCTAGGAGCTGAGGATATGTCAGTGTTCAAAATAGAACAAATCTTGACCTATTGGGACTAACATTTCAGTAGGAAGAAATAGGAAATATGCAAGATAAATAAATCAGTGATATAGTATTTTAATGGGTGATAATGTTAGGGAGAGAAAAATAGCAGGGATTGAAACAAGGGATACTGGGGGAGTGTTGTAATTTCACACCGTGTAGTTAGGGAAGTTCTCACTGGGGTGACATTTGAACAAAAAATTGAAAGGAAGTGAGTCCATGCATTATCTAGGGGAAAAGCATTCTAAGTGGAGGAAACAGGACTTCTAAACCCTGAGGCAGGGTTGTGCTTGGCAGTTTGGAAGAACAGCAAAGAGGTCACTGTGGCTGGGAAGAGTGAGAGAGAGAGTAGTGGGAGAGGAGGTGAGAGGGGTGCGAGGGTCAGAGCACATCGAGTGTTGTGGGCTGTTGGAGGACTTTGGCTTTTACTCTGAGTGAAATGGGGAGCCATGGAAGAGTTTTGACAGAGAAGAGTTGTGATCTGACTTAGAGTTTAAAGGATTATTCTATCTGCCATGTTGCAAATAGACTGAAGGGGACAAGAGCAGCATTCACTGGATTTGCTGATGGAGTGAACTTCAAAGTGCCCTGCATCAACAATTAGTAAATGGTATAAGGCATGATTTAAATCATGATAATATACTGAGTCTGGAGGTCAGTGAGCAGATGGGCCTGAGTGAAGGAGAGGGTACGTGTAGGCAAATAATAGAAGATAAGTTTGGAGATGATGGATGAGACTGGTGGTGTCAGTGACAGAAATGAGGAATTTGGAAGGAGGATTGGGCTAATGGGGGTAGTTTTGGAAATGCTGAATTTGAGGTGATGGTGGAATCTCAGAGCAGGGACACGTTGGAAGGTTAGCGTATGGAATTAGAGGTCTGATGGGAAAGTTGGTGCTAGAGTCAAGATTTTGGAGTTCGTATGTAGAGGTGCTGGTTGAAGACAGGAGAATGAATGTGCTGCTTTATATTGAGAGATAAAAGTAAAGGATCAAGGATAAAACCCCCAAATGCCCACAGTAATGAGGTAGGTAGAGGAAGTAGAACCAACAAAAGTGAAAAAAAAAAAAGCAAGGAAATCCAGGTGGAAACTTTCTCAACCTGGCGAGTGGTAGAGACAAAGGGCTTTGTTACACTCATTGTATTTGTCTTTGCTAGCTTCGCCATTCAGTGTGTACTGATCTGTGTCATCCCGGGACCTGGAAGGGGATTCGTCAGGGGGAACCAATATGCTGCTTTGACTGCATCCCATGTGCTGGTGGACATGTGTCATGGGAGCCAGGTAGAAATGATCATTTTTTTAAATTGATATTAAAATGCAAGTAGGTTAAGCATGTTTTGGCAAAGAGGGCCTTGGAGCCATCTTTGTAAATAGATGTGGACAACTTATCATAAAAATTATAATTCATCCAAACTATTGGATGTTCTGTTCAGTGAAAAAAATATAACATTGAATTTTAGTTCTAAGGCTGCTACATTTGGGAAAAAGACCTGTGTCCATGGATGTAAGAGAGGAAACAATTTTTTTAATGAAATGTGAAATAGGGATACATGGATTTGTAAAAAGTATTTAAAATTATTTCAAGTTCTGAAGTAGATTAAACATTAGTTATGGAAAAATAGTGAGTAATTAGTAAGTAAGTGAATTACAGTTCTGTGTTTTACAGAATTATCCCTAATTTGGAAATATAAGATCTAGAATTACATCTCTAAAGACAATTGGCTTAGGACCATAATTACTCAAGATTTGTAGGACAGCTGAATTCTGTAACTACTGCTCTGTGAATTTTTCACTACTGCCTGCTGAATTGCTGCTCTCTGTGACCAGAGTTTTAGCTGGGCTTGGTATGCTTAGCCTCATGAAGCATGTTGGAGCAGGTTTATTTTTATCTCTACCTTCTGTTAAAGGTAACACAAATTGTACTTGTCCTTTGCCAAAAGGCCCTCAATAGCAACTTATTTAAAAGAGAATTTTCAAAACATAAAAATTTTCCCAAATGGAAAACAAGCACAATGTCACCTGGAACGACTCCTTGGACCCCATGTGGCCCCGTCTCTGCACAGAGTTACATCAAGAGCAGTCCAGTCCAGCAGGCGGAAGTGACTGAGGGGGAATCCAGTTTTCACCTGCGTCTTTCAAAGACCAGTGAAGAGATGCACTTCATACCACAAATTCATCACAAATAACTTTTTCTTATGTTGCAGTACTCTCCTTTTAGAGCCTCTGCCCAGCCAAATGCCTCAAGTGTTTTCTGAACCTTAGTCAACAGGGTTGTTATTTTTGTTTCTCTTCTTCTTATTCTCGACTTTTCTCTACCTGTTCTCTCAAATCTGCATCTGGAGGGTGAAGAGGGGAGAGCTGAGCGGGCAAAGGCAAAATTCTCTCCAGTGGGTGGGGGAGATGTTGAATGCAAGATTGAAAACGCTCGTATTTTCATAAATCTTATCCCTGTTACAATTCTCTTTCACCTTAGTGGCTTTAATGTTCTCATATTTCTGTGGATTGTTCTCGGGTTTATGAGGGTACACAACTCCCTTCTCAAGTAGACAATTGAAAGAGAAAGAAAGATGCATCTTCCTGAAAAAGGCCCGTGTAGAAATGGCTGAAACCAAGAAGGGGACTGAATTTCAAAAATTAAAATAAATTCTCAATCTGTAATATTAGCTGCACACCATTTACCACTGTTGCTGTTTTTTTTTTTTTGAGGTATTATATATTCTCTATTAAAAAATTCAGTGAGTCCTGCACTAGGCCTTTGGCTGCTTTGGGCTATTCATAGCTGAAGAGGACAACTGGATTTCTTTGTCGTCAGTTCTCTGTTCTTTGCGCATTAGGTCAAAGGGAGTGTGAACAATGTGGTGACAACTGTTGGTTGAATGCACAAAAGAGCGAGTGTGTGCTGAACGAGGTGGAATTCCTTGCTTATGATGAAGCCCTGGGATTCACTCTTGTTATTCTCTCCATCTTTGGGGTGCTTGTGGATTTGGCAATCACAGTTGTGTATGTGATACACACACACACACACACACACACACACACTGCACTTGTGACCACCAATGACCGGGAGCTGAGCTTTCTCATTCAGGTTTCTCTTGTCATGTGGCTGTCTTCCATGCTCTTCATTGGCAAGCCACACAACTGGTCCTGCATGGCCCGCCAGGTCACTCTGGCACTGGGCTTTTCTCTCTGCCTGTCTGGCATTCTTGGAAAGACTGTTTCACTGTTTTTAGCCTACAGAATTTCCAAATCCAAAATCCGCCTTATATCCATCTACCCTCTTTATCAGAAAGTCATCATGTTAATCTCTGTTCTAGTCGAGATTGGCATATGCACAGCCTACTTAATACTGGAACCCCCAAGGGTGTACAAGAACATGGAATCTCAAAATATAAAGATTATTCTGAAATGTCATGAAGGTTCTATAGAATTTTTGTGTTCTGTGTTTGGGATGGATGTCTTCTTGGCCTTGCTGTGCTTTCTTACGACTGTTGTGGCTTGCCAGTTACCGGACAATTACAATGAAGGAAAATGCATCACCTTCGGGATGCTAGTTTTCTTCATCATCTGGGTCTCTTTTGTCCCTGCTTACTTGAGCACCAAAGGCAAGTTCAAAGTGGCTGTGGAAATATTTGCAATCTTGGCATCCAGCTATGGTTTGTTGCGTTGTGTATTTGAGCCCAAGTGCTTCATTATTTTGCTGAGGCCAAAGAGGAACACGGATGAAATTGTTGGCAGAAGAGTCCCCACTGTAGATAAGAGCATCCAACTGCCTTCAGCCTCTGTGAGCAGTGAGCTCAATGACACCACGGTGTCAACTATTCTGGGTGACTAGAGTCATGAGTTGTGAGTGTCCTTCAAATCTGCAATGGTGACATAGCTTAACTGTCCCTTTCAGGTGATTCCCATAGTAACTGCTGAAGCTCTGGGGTAGTATTAAGGATTTGGGTTCTGATAGCCTCGTCAAAGCATGACATATGAGATCTCATACTATAAGATACCATTTAGCATGAGGTAGAATAACTGTTACTATTGAAATTATAAACCACTTCATCCAACACATTTCATAGTACTTTGGTATAAAGAGTGTATGGTAGAGGATATAATAATGGGTGCAAGTAATCTGAAATGTTGGATTAAAATATTTGGGTCTTGAATAAATTTTTTCCCTTATATCATGGCTGTCTGATCCAGAAATTTACATTAGACAGAGTTACCTTGTGGGGAGCAAAAGAGACATCTTGTTTTACATCCTGTTAATGCCTCTATGGAATAGACAGCTTTTCTCTGGCTGAGGTAAGAATTACATAGACTTTCCCTTGGACCAGAGCATTAGGCAAGAGAATTTATGTTTCAAAGGATTCTGCAGCATACAGAGAATATTGAAGGAATTGAGATGTGAGTAAAACTCAGTTCCTTGTTGAATTCATAATGGGAATCGATAAGTTTCTCCCAGGGGGAATGCAAGGCCTTCCTGCTCTAGATTTTCCTGCAGAAGTAAAGTATTTGAGTTTCATAATGGTCTTCTTAAAACTTAAGAATGAAGGGAATGAAGTGTCAGCAAAGCAGTTATTAAGTTGATTATATAGTGAATGCCCAGATGGCAAAAATAAAAGCAAATGTTGACCTAGAATGAAATAGTTTTTGGATATATTAAGTGATAGATGTTTGCCCTCTGATTATCCTGAGTTAACTGGAATGTTATAAAAATATTTTCAATCTTCTTCCAGATATGAAAGTTTAAAATGACCTATATATTTATGTGCACATGAATTAAATGTGTAGAAAAACAGAATTTGTAGAAATGCTGATAAACTGAATACTCCTGTGCATCCTTGACTCTAGGAAACCTACAGCATCAGAGAGAGCTCTCTTTTCAAGAGAAGTTAATAATGTTTGTGAATATCAATTAACCAAACTGGGCAAAGATTCATGCAGGCTTGTGGGAGCAGAAAGTGAAACCATAATGACTAGTTTAGCAGAACAGGTCTGTCAGGAATTCATTTATTGATTTTTAAAGAATGATCATTCCAGACCTAATGAAGTGGATGGAGCGTCCTGTATTTTAAATAGGAAGCTTACTCCAGGTCCAGCAGAGTGAGCTCATTTGTTGAAGGGCTAGTGGTATCCCAGTATTTTCTGGGAAAGCATGTATTTACCCATCCATCTCCCAAAATTTCTACAGTGCTTTTTTCCATTATATCCCTAGGAGTTTTAGAGAAGAGTCTATATCACAGCATAAAGAGTGGAGAAGTTGCTATTTTTGTTCCTTCACTCGACCCAGCTGTGGACTTTGGAAAAGAGAAGACAGTTTGTCAAAGTATCAAACAATAGGAAAGTGAGAATCTGAGTCAATTCCTTGTTCAGTTATACATCTAGCTTAAGTCTTCTAAATGATCCTTCTTGGGATTGGGGGGAAAAAAGCTAAAAAGGTGGCTCAAATCTAGTGACATGCTTTAGTTTTATGTTAAAAATATTTCAGTCTCAGAGTAATGCATTTCTTTTCTGAGATACTGATTATTGAACACACGGAACCGAAAAAGATAATTCCAGAAATTCATTTGGGTAATATCAAAGTCTCCGTGATTTTCATATCGCACAGCTCAGTAATACTGTCTTATTGTACTTGCGTTCTTTGCAATTATTTATTTTTTTCTGATGAGCAGTGGGTTTGGGTAACTAGAGAAAATAAATGTTATTGAAAAAGAAATATCAACTGAACTTGCATGTTTAATGTTTCCTGGTAGAACTTTACAGTTTTAAGACACAACTTTTATCTCAAATGGTCTGAGGTTATCACTTGTTGATTTGGTGCATGGGCATTATTAATAGAAACTGGCTTATGGCAGATAAATTGAATAATAAGTGATTGTCAAAGGATGATAGTCTAATATTTATTATTGACTTATTCTTTATAATTAGTTACTTGTCAGGTGTTAAAACATTTCTCATAACATTCCAAGATAATTTCTCTTTGGATGAATGTGTCATTAAAAAATTATTTCTTGTGAAAAAAAGAAAAAGAGACTGGATTCTCTATCAGCACATGTTGACTTATAAGAGACTCTCACATGGAAGTCACTGGCAATGCTCCCTGCTGTGGATGAGCATTTGCTGGTAACCACATGCTGGGCCTCAGGGAGCGGCTCAGAATTAATTTCAGAGTGTTGCATCAAAATAATGTGGTTGCTGGCTTAGGGAGTAGCATAAAGACTAATTGCTTGAAATAAAAAAATTGCAAACCAATACTTTACTCAAGGCTGACCTAGACACATGCAGGTTTGAGCTCTTTGGAAAAAAGAAATATTTATCAAGGCTGTTCAAATTCACAGCATAAGATTAATTCCTTTGGGTTAAGGCAAAGAAAATTCCTGATGAAAAGTGATTATATTATTGACTGCTAGATTAATTGCCTTAAAACACTCTGATCTTGTCAGTTCTCTGCTTATCAGCTCTCAGTGGCTCTCTACTCTCTATTGCATGAGTCCAGCTGCCTTAGCCTATCATTCGAGCCCCAGAAACTGTTTTCCACCTTCTGTTGCAACATTGTCACCTGCCATCTTCCTGCCCACATCCTTATAACAGAATCCAACTGGACTTTTGCAGTTCCTGGAACCTATCTTTCTGATTTTAGGTTGCTCACACAATTCTCTTTCTCCTCTAGTGCTCTAATAGTACTTCAGTCATCCATCCACCTACCCATCCATCACTGAAAGCTCTGCACCAGAGTCAGAGTTAGACATTGAAAATGTACAAAGGCAGGGAATTGTAACCCACTTCCAGATACTGACTATCATTTGGGATGATAGATAATAAACTGACAATTATCCGATCATGTGACAAAGCTGTGATTGTGAAAGCATATCTCTGTGCTGGGTGAGTCACAGTCAAGCAATGCTCCCTAGGTAGGTGACACTTGAATGAATTCCTGAAGGACAAGAAGGAATTAGCTGTATGAAGGAAAGATAAACTAATGTATGCCTTCTGCCTAGCTTAGCTGGAGCGTGTAGGAACCAGATTTCCCTTCCTTTTATCTAAGGCACTTTATCTGTGCCTCTTGCCTGTCACTGGCCATTTTTCTAACTTATACTAGGGTTATCTGCTTCCACGTCTTGTCTCTACAGCAATGTTGTAATTTATTTTCTGAAGGGATCTCTTTCTCTCCCTCACTTTCTGTCTGTCTGTCTCTGTACTCATAACATCTAGAATATAGCTTGCACTTAATTGGTGTCCAATGCTTTTTTTTTTAAATTAATGGATGGATGAATAAAGTTATTAAGAGAGCTAACCACTCACCTAGCAAGGTCCAGGGACAATGGCTTCAACAAAGTTAAGGAGGCCTGGAGCACAGCAGGGGTAGAGGAGGCAGAAACAGCCTACTGGGGAAACACAGTGGGTTTCCAAGATAGCAGGAGTCTGAGAGCAATAGGTGCTTCATTTGGGGAAAGGGAGTCAGCACAGGACTGAAAGGAAGGAAATGAGTTGAAATTGGAGTGGGCAGTCTTGAAAAGAATTTTTCTATGGTAGTCACTTGACTGTTTTCCCATGATATTTTCTCCTTCTTATAGTCTCATTTTTGAAAAATAAATGCAATATTTTATCCCCCCTCACAGTTTCTTCTCTTTCGAGCTGTCATTGTAAAAAGCAGCAATTTGGAACATCTAGAGATAGAGTATTTATAATCTCAAAGTAGAGTTATTTACAATTTATATTTTAAAAACTCTGTGAAATTCACTTGTTTACATATTTAGAGAATTGTTATATATCCCCCCTGATAATTTTGGAAAAACAATTTGGATATAAAAGGCATAATGTGAAAATACAAATAGACCAGATATACTAGTTAGGATAATTTAACTGCTGGAACAAACAAACCCCTAAATCGTAGAAGTTTAACAGATTAACACTTAACACACACTAAGACTTATGTATGTGTTATTAGCCAGACTGCTCTCCGGGATGCCCCTCTTCCAGGCAGTGATTCAGGGATGTTGCCGGATAATCTGTATTTGCCCCACCAGACCCATTCTCTGCCTTCCCCGCTCTGCTCTGTGCCCCTGTGGACTGCATCACATTAACTCCCTTACCCTACAGCTTCCAGTGGGTTTGGCCAATGAGAGGCACCAGTGGGAGACTGCAGAGTGAGAGAAGAGGTTAGGGTCTTTGTTGTTTCAATCATGGCTCACTCTTCTACTTGTAACCGCCCCCTGCCGCCCCATGGCCGTGCTCTCACCAGGTGCCATGTTTGCTGAGCTGTTCCCTTCCTTCTTACACCTGAGTGTGAGAACAGCTTCCTGTTGTTCCTAGTCCCAGGTGCTTCACCATCCTGTGTTAGATCCTTTAACTTTGCCCACTCATGTCAAGAGTCTTACTTTAAACTCTCTTTCCTTCTGATAGCATATCAGCTGTTTCCTGCTGGAACCCTGACTCAAACAGTGACCCAAGTTTCTTTCATTTCACGATGCTGCCATCTTCAGTGCAAGCTTTGCAGATTCCAGTTCATGGAGGGATGTAAATAGTCTGCGGGGAGATCTGATGGTGCCTAGTCCGGGACCTGGGCCTTATGAACTTTTAAAATATTAAACAAGAGCACAATTCAAGGGCAAAGACTCCAATGAGGAGAAAATATTAGGAGCAAGATCCAAACTGGTCAGGACAAGGACAAAAAGGGGCAAAGAAATAAAGGGTTCAGTCTAAATGATCAAAGTAAACCTTACTGATTTAAAACTTTGTTGTATTGAAACATATGATAGAGTTGGGCTTAGGTCTAAAGGTTTTAGATGCTTAGGTCCAAAGGGTCATGATCATAGTCAGTTATTTTTGCTCATGGGGTGAAGCAATGGCAAAGATAATCTCGAATTATTCGTTAGCTATTACTGTCATATGACTGATTTTATCAACAGACATTCCAGGACTATTTAGTGTGTTTGCTGTAAAATGATGTGGGATGTGGCTGCCCATTTTCCCATCAGTTCACCAGCACTCAGAACACTTTGGAGTGCCTCATGGAAATTCTTCTGGAGTTTGGAAGACGTTGTTTTGAATATCTTCAATTATGAAAATACTTTTTCAGAATGATTAGATTTTTACATATTTATTTACTGTTAAACACTGAAAGAAAAATCCAAGAGAAAGAAGATATGTTAAAGGTTGAATGGAATAAGCAATGGGGTAAAGCAAAACGAAAATGCAATGTTGACTACCACTTTGGGAAGCTATCTGCACTGTCTAGTGGAGCTGAATGTATACACACCTTACGACCCCGCAGATTTACTCCCAGGAATATACTGACTAAATTACGTCTGGATGCTTACCAAGAATCTACCCAAATACCCATCAACAGTAGAATGGGTAAATAAATTGAGATATACTCACACAATGAAATACTGTACAGCAATGAGGATAAATGGACTGCTTTGTAGGGAAAGGCTGCAGAAGGGTAAGGCTGAGAGCTGGAAGAACAATTTAGAAGTGATTACTGTCATCTAGGCAAGAGATCACGATGGCTTCGACCAACAGCAGAGCTCTCAGTAGTTTGTGGCTAGTTAGGCACTGTTACATCAAATCTCTTGATCTAATTTAGACATTTGACAGTTGCACTTTGATGTGCGTGTTTAAAAGAAAAGGGAAGAAGGCTACATTAGAAAGCTACAATTTAAGCATCACTTCCAAAAATAATCCCATTATTTTGTATTGGCTTTTGCTGCCTTTTGAAATTCTGATTAATAAGGGACTCATTTAAGCTGATGAAGCCACCTGGGTAGAAAATGATTTTCTCAGAGTGGTTGCCAGAGCTCTTTCATAATTAAAAACTTGAATAAAAACTTCCTGCTTCTTTCCCATTTTAAAGTTTAAGTATCTGTGAGTGAACACAGACCTTTCCCCCTTTATCTTTATTTTGTATAGTAATTCTTTTACAAGTGCTGCTAGAGAAGAGCCTATGTTCTAGGTGGTGTCAAGAGAATAGAAATTGACGTGGGATGCAGATGCTGTTTCTGTTCCCTAAAAAAAAAAAATGGTGGGCTAACAGAAACCATCACTTGGTACAAATGATGTGTGAAACGGAAAAACACAGTCTCTTTGAGTCGCTTATAAATCTGATGATATGCAAAGAATTTAGAGTTACAGCCCAACCAGTAAATGCCTTTTTCCCCTCCTCCTAAAGACATCAGAATTAATTTCTACCCTTCTCTTTAAAGCTTCTCTCCATGATGCCCTGCTTTTTTGGACTGGAGGATATTGATTCATAGGTAAAGCATAAGGATTTTTAAGGCCAAGAACAAATTAGTTACTACATTCTTATTAGTGGGATTATTATTGCTTTATCAATTGCACTTTAAAAGTCTTCCTTTTATTTGTTTTAATTTTTTTTAACATTTTTAATTGATTTATAATCATTTTACAATGTTGTGTCAAATTCCAGTGTTCAGCACAATTTTTCAGTCATTCATGGACATATACACACTCATTGTCACATTTTTTTCTCTGTGAGTTATCATAACATTTTGTGTATATTTCCCTGTGCTATACAGTGTAATCTTGTTTATCTATTGTACAATTTTTTTTTACATTTTTTATTGATTCATAATCATTTTACAGTGTTGTGTCAAATTCCAGTGTTCAGCACAATTTTTCAGTCATTCATGGACATATACACACTCATTGTCACATTTTTTTCTCTGTGATTTATCATAACATTTTGTGTATATTTCCCTGTGCTATACAGTGTAATCTTGTTTATCTATTCTACAATTTTGAAATCCTAGTCTATCCCTTCCCACCCTCTACCCCCACCCCCCGGTAACCACAAGTCTGTATTCTCTGTCCCTCTGTCCATGAGTCTATTTCTGTCCTGTATTTATGCTTTGTTTTTGTTTGTTTGTTTGTTTTTGTTTTTTAGATTCCACATATGAGCGATCTCATATGGTATTTTTCTTTCTCTTTCTGGCTTACTTCACTTAGAATGACATTCTCCAGGAGCATTCATGTTGCTGCAAATGGCATTATGTTGTCGGTTTTTATGGCTGAGTAGTATTCCATTGTATAAATATACCACCTCTTCTTTATCCAGTCACCTGTTGATGGACATTAAGGCTGTTTCCATGTTTTGGCTATTGTAAATAGTGCTGCTATGAACATTGGGGTGCAGGTGTCATCCTGAAGTAGGGTTCCTTCTGGATACAAGCCCAGGAGTGGGATTCCTGGGTCATATGGTCTTCCTACAGTGGTAAGCGGATAGAAAGAGTAGCCAAGTCAACATACTCAGCTAGATCCCTGACTGGGGAAGGCAAGACACTATGATTTACTTGGTAACCTAGTCTCTCAGAACTGGTTGGAAACAGCAGAGCAAACTGAGTAAATGAAAAGAATTTAGAATAACATGGCTTGGGTATATTTAAATCTAGATGAGTTACCTTATTCCTCTAAGCACAATTCCTGGCACATAGTAAACATTCAATAACTGATAGCTGAAGACTCATAGACATAGAATACAAACTTGTGGTTGCCAAGGGGTCAGAGGGTGGGAAGGGATAGACGGGATTTCAAAATTGTAGAATAGATAAACAGGATTATACTGTATAGCACAGGGAAATATACACAGGATCTTATGGTAGCTCACAGAGAAAAAAATGCAACAATGAATATATATATGTTCATGTATAACTGAAAAATTGTGCTCTACACTGGAATATGACAGAACATTGTAAAATGATTATAAATCAATAAAAATGTTAAAAAATAACATTTAGCTGAATTATCAGAGAAATGCAAATCAATATTACAATGAGGTATCACCTCACACCAGTCAGAATGGCCATCATTAAAAAGTCCACAAATGATAAATGCTGGAGAGGACATGGAGAAAACCCTCCTACACTATTGGTAGGAATGTAAATTGGTGCAGCCATTATGGAAAACAATATGAAGATTCCTTATAAAACTGAAAATAGAGTTGCCATATGATCCAGCAATCTCACTCCTGGGCATGTATCCAGAGGAAACTCTAATTTGAAAAGATACATGCACCCCAATATTCATAGCAGCACTATTTACAATAGCCAAGACTTTGAAGAAGCCTAAATGTCCATTGACAGATGATTGGATAAAGAAGATAAAGAAGAAATATATAAATGAAATACTACTCAGCCATAAAAAGAATGAAACACTACCATTTGCAGCAACATGGATGGACCTAGAGATTATCATACTAAGTGAAATAAGTCAAAGACAAATACTATATGATATCACTTATATGTGGAATCTAAAATATGATACAGATGAACTTATTTACAAAACAGAAACAGACTCACAGACATAGAAAGCAAATTTATGGTTATCAAAGGGGAAAGGGGGTAAGGGAAGGATAAATTAGGAGTCTGGGATTAGTAGATATGAACTACTATATATAAAATGGATAAACAACAAGTTTCTACTATAGCACAGGGAACTATATTCAATATCCTGTAATAAACCATAATGGAAAAAAAATATGGACTGAATTACTATGCTGTACACCAGAAACTAACACAACATTGTAAATCAACTATATGTCAATAAAAAAAAATAACTGTTAGCTGGTATCTTAGTCTATTTGGGCTGCTATAACCAAATACCGCAGACTGGGTAGCTTATGAATAAGAACCACTTATGTCTCACAGTTCTGGAGCCTGGGAAGCCCAAGGTCTTGACAGTGACAGATTTGGTGTGTGGTGAGGGCCTGCATCTACATGGTGCAAGGGGTCTCTCTGGGGCCTCGTGTGGAATCAAGATACAGAGGGGACTACACATAATAAGTTTTTGTTCATTTTTAAAGTTTCTAAGCAGTACTGGCATCAGGTTGTACTTTAGTCCATGATTCTGGCTGTATTGGACCTTCCTCAAACATGGTCCTGCTCTGTAATAAATGCCATACTAATGGATACTTAAAACACCATTACAGAACCTGAGATCACTTGCTTCTTGAGAAACAGTGTTTATCTAAGGAATGAAGCCCACCTTTAAGCCATAGTCACCCATGAAGGTCAACATAGTATGCTGCTGGTTTGGGGTCTTCCATCCAGTGACCTAGGCCACAGCAGCTAAAGCTGGTTTAGTACAAACCTCTACAAACCACTAAGATCAAAATGCCGTGCCTACTCACTGAAGTTCAAGGCTTACAACCACACTTCTTGGCCCTCCCCAAAAACCTCTCTGCATGAATATTTTACCCTCCCCAATTCCATACCTTTGCTTAAATTTTAGTGTGAGAATTTTACATTTCCAGCCCATGATGTTTCATTGAGAATGTACTGAACAAATTAAACCTTCCTCTTCTTTCTGGGTATTTTAACGAAGATATGTCAAACAGTAGCCAAAATGCTGTCTTTATTAGGATAAACACCAAGTTGAGGATGTAACTTCTTGTGAGAGTTAAGTGGGTTTCCTAAATCTGGTCTCAAGAATTAAATTGACTTAACCCCTATAGCCACAGGCAATGCCAGGCTGGGACAGGATTCCCCACCATGAGAAACTGCCCAGGTAAAACTTGGGTCATGGGAAAGCAAGGGAAAATTCCAGACCCTATGAGCATCTCATTCCTGAAGAAAATGACGGATAAGTTGTCTGAGCTCAGCAGTGTCACTCCACTTCCCCTCAGAGATGAGTCAGCAGTGGAGAGATGCCAAGGGTGTTTGTTAGACTAGTTGACTTTCCTAAACATGTAAGGAATCAGGAATAGGAAAGAGATTTTCTAACCCAGCATGGGTTCAAGATAGAGACTCAAATAACTTCTGTGATTTATCAGTAAAAATGTATATATTAGGAGGTACAATTGTTCCATATCAGTATTGTGTTCCTTTTAGTTCCTGTAGTTGCCTGCTGCACTGGTCTAATTATGGGTAGACATATGGTGATTTTGCAGCAGTCAGGAGAAGGCAGGAGGAATCATTTATGGATGGCTTACCATGAACTCTAATGGTGGTTACATAAAATGCCGGCTCTGTTTCTTGCCTGTATTTTAATGCTACCCATCACAACACAAACTGAAAAGTTTCTAAGCCTTTAAGCATGGGGAAAATAACAGTGACCTTTTTTTTCCCCATAACTTTTTTTTGTATGTGTGTTCTTTTATTTTCTACTTCTGAGAAAGTAAAATATCCCTAAGAACAAGTTGACTCAATTTATTTTCAAACTGTAACCTCCTTTCAGACTTCTAATTTAAAGGTGGTAACGGATACACAGCTTTGACCTTAACACATTAATGTTGCATTTTAAAAGCCAGGTAATATGGGGCCATGGGGCGTTTCTCAGATTTAGAAGCCTGATCACTTAATAATGTCACTGTCCCTATCATTATACAGTATCAGGTGCTTGCTGAACTGGAGGCTGATGTTTTGGGTCTGTGTAACCAAGATACAGAGGAAACTGGTGAGCATAGCTGACCCTTCGGGAAGCCTTAGGACTTAGGATGTAAAAATGTGCTAACAGGCAGGTTTATCCGGGCTTCCAAAGAAAGTACAGGGGTATTGAAAAGTTAGAAGTACTCTGCCTCTACTTGCCCACTCGTGGTGATGGCCATTTCCCTGGCAGGGTGGGATAAAGTCTGGGGTTTGACCAGGTGACTTGTTAGGATTCCAGTGGTCAGTTTGAAAAATCACCAAGTACTTGCTCATTTCTTGCTGTGGCCCCAGCAGTGAAGTCTATTTGCCAGTGAGGGGAAGAAACATGGACAGATGCAGAGGGCCTGTGGGAGAATGAAAACCCCGGGCCTCATCTTGGGGGTTTACATTCTAGCCAGGGAGAATAAACAGATGCGCACAGTCATTTGATGAATGCCAAAAGTTTGGTCAGTTAAAGAGACAGTTTAAGGATGTTTAGAATACCCTGGTCACATCGCTTATCATTCCTGAGACATATCTTTCTGTCTAAATTTCCTCATGTTCTAAGGCTGTCCTAAAAATGTCTATCTGGTAGAGTTAAGAGAGGATTATATGAGATGATGCTTATAAGGCGCTTATGAGTTTGGCCTCAAAAAACACTAAATGCTAGACTTGTGCCATTTAATCATTGTAAAGCAAAGTGCCTGGATCATGTTTTCTCTGATTCCTGCAGGAAAGTTTTATTAACATTTAATGTTACAGCATTTTGTATGGGATTGACATAAGAAACATTTACTTTCCTCAAAACTGGGGTTTTGCATTGTCCATGATGTAACTCTTCCATAAACACCTGAGTGAAAAACCATTCCAACTCCAAAAGTGAAATGAGAAGAGGATGTGAAAAAAAAAATTCACAAAAGGAGAAATACAAACAGCTAGTGAATATCAGAAAACAAAGATTCTTAACATCATTAATAAAGAAATGAAAACTAAAACATCAATGAGACATTATTTTCATGGGCCCCATTGTAAAGATTAAAATGTTAATTCTCAGTATAAATTGCAGAAACAGGCTTTCTCATACTTGTGTGAGTGAAAATTGGTTCAAACTTTCTGGAAAGAAACATGACAATGTATTAACCAATCTAAGAGTTTTCCTGGTTCCAACCCAATAATTACATTTATTGACATTTATCCCTGGGACATAGTCAAGTATATATGCAAGGATTTATCTTCAGCACTGTCTTTATTTGCTGTAACCTCACCCCAAAATCTTTAAATTACAACAATAGGAAGTTACTTAAATAAATTACATGATGAAAATACAGTGAAATACTATACAACTATTTAATTTTAAGGGCTATTTAAGGGAGAAATGCTTTATTGATGTAGCATTTATTTAAAAAGTACAGAATATTCAAGGTTTCATTAAATGTTTCTACTGAAAAATGACATGAATAATTACCATTTTTCTAATTCTGTGGGATAATGTTCATATGTTGTTAAGAAAAAAACAGATTACAAAACAGTATTACAGTACAATTGTAATTTTATATAAAAGTGTATTTCTAGATGATATTGGAACTCTGCACATCAGATGTGAACAATGATTATTTCTGGAAGCTGGGATTATGTATGATTTTAGTTTCACCACTTATGTTTTCCTTTATTTACTGATTTTTCTTTTAAAATTTAGTTTTAATTGCACAAGTAATAACACACATCTATTCACTGTAATAAAATACTCAGACAACACAGAAGTATAGAGCACAAAGTGCAAGTCCACCTTCCCCTGCATTTCACCCAAGCACCCCAATGTGCATGCTCTTTAGTTATGGTTTGGGGAAGCCTTCCCAGAACCTTTTCTAGGGGTTCAGGACCCCCACACCACCTTCTCTGCACCATTCGAGTTTGCAGGCCACAGACTGGCTGCTTGCAGCCATTTTTCCTGGGCTCTTCTGGATGCAGTGCTCTGCTGAATGCGGGCCTGCTCTGAGAAGCTCTCGGCATCCCCTCGCTCTGTCAAGGGAACAGGGCTCCCTGGAAATTCCTCTGACCTTCTCCACATTACTGACCCTGAGAGCATCTAATATTGTGCCCTTTTCTTCTCTCCTCCTCCTCCCCTCTCAGTCAGACATCTTTCCACCTCCTCCTCAGGTAGGTATGAGCTCCTGAATTCTCTCTGCCTTTGGATTTTGAAAATTTCCCAGTTGGCCAAGCCTTAGTTTATAAGGGAATCTTTACAATAATGGAATTCATTCTCAACAAATGTTAGCTTTCAAGACTTCCCTTCTCCTCTCTCTGCTCCTCTTGTCCATCTCTTCCTCCATTTCTCCCTCTCCCCTTCCCCCTTCCTTTCCTCCTCCCTCCTTCCTTCCTCTCTTTCTGTTCTACATTAAAACTTATTTATAAGTCCTCTATCTAACACTGACTCCTTTCATTTTGTATTTCTGCTCAAATAATCCTTAGCCTCTAGCTGAATTGGGAGTTCAAATACAAGGAAAAGAAAAAGAGAGAAAAAGAGCACAATGACATAGTTCAAAAAAATTCTTACCAAAGTGTAGAGTCTGAAAAGGTTATACTGTACATGCAGTTTTTTTAAGGGCAGTTTATAGAGGTCTAACTTATACGTAGTAAAACCCACCCTCTTTAGGCGTACAGTGGATGAGCTTTGTCAAAGATACAGCCATGTTAGCAAGATCACATCAAGAAGTGGAACATTTTCATCATCCCAAACAGTTCCTTCAGGCCCCTTTGAAGCCCATCTCTCCCTTTCTTAGCCTCTTGGAGCCACTGATGTGATCTATAATTTTGCCTTTTCTAGGATGTGATATACATTACAGTATATAATTTAAATACTCTGGATTCTCCTGCTTAATATTATATTAAGCTTTTGAGATTCGTCCATTTTGTGTATTAGCACTAGTTTAACCTTTTATTACTAGGTAGTATTACATCGTGTGAAGGTATAATAATTGGTTTGTTTATTAGCTGATAGACATTTAGGTTGCTTCTAGTTTTTTTAGTGATTATGAACAAAGCTACTATAAACCTTTACATATAGTTCTTTCGATGGACATAACGTTTTCTTTTCTCTTAGGTTAATACCTAGTAGTAGGACTGCTGGGTCCTCTAAGTGTATAGCTAACTTTAAAGAAATATTAAAATATTTTCCAAAGTGGCTATACCATTTAGCTTTATACCAGTAATGTATGTGAGTTCCAATTACTCCACATCTGCAACGACATTGACTATTGTCAGGTTTTTTCCTTTTTTCTTTTTCTCTTCTTTAAAAAAAAAAACTTACCTTTTGCAGTAAGTGTGTAGTGGGATTTCATTATGTTTAAAATTTGTATTTCTCTAATTTAAGTGGTGTCTAGCATCTTTTTGTGTACTTACCTGCCATTGGTATGTCTTCTTTGGTTAAGGATCTGTTTAAATCACTTACTTTAGAAAAGTTGAGTTGTTTGTTTCCTGTTATTGAACTGAAAGAATTCTTTATATATTATGGATACAAGTCTTTTACCACACGTGTATCTTGTGAATATTTTCTTCCAGTCGGCAGTTTGTCTTTTCATTTTCTCAGTAGTGTCTTTCAAAGAGCGGTAGTTCTCAGTTTTGATGTTCAGTTTATTGATTTTTTTTTATAGCGTGTGCTTTTTGTGTATTATCTAAGAAATCTTTACCTAACCCAAGGTTGGAAATAATTTTTCTATGTTTTCTTTTAGATTTATATTTTAGGTTTCACATCTAGGTATATGATCCATTTTGAGTTAATTTTTTATATGGTGTATGGTAATGTTTGCAGCTCATATTTTTGCATATGGAGAACCAATTTTTACAGCACCATTGAAAAGATTATCCTTTCTCCATGGTGTTACTTCGGTACCTTTGTCAAAAATCAGTTGAGCAAATATGTTTATTTCTGGACTTTTTAATCCTGTACTGTTAATCTATATGCCTTTCCTTATGCCAATACCACACTCTGTTGATTATTGTAGTTTTATGGGATGTCTTGAAATCAGATAGTGTGAATCCTCCAACTTTGTTTCTCCAAAATTAGCTTGTCTATTCTAAGTCCTTTGCTTTTCTATATAAATTTTATAGTCACTTACTCAATTTCTACAAAAAAGCAGGCTGGAATTTTTATTGGGATTGCATTGAATTGATAGCTCATATTGGGCAGAATCAGTATTTTAACAACATTGAATCTTTCTATCTATGAATACAATACATTTATACATTTACTTTGCTCTTTTGTGATTTGTCTCATCCTTGTTTTGTGGCTTTTCACATACAAATTATGCATGTTTTGTTAGATTTATCCCTAAATAGTTATGATTTTTGCTGATATTATAAATATAGCTTTATTTAAAATTTCAATTTCCAACTTTTCATTGCTAATTTATATAAACACAATTGACTTTTGTATACTGACCTTGTATTTTGCAGCTTTGCTAAACCCATTTGTAATTCTATTAGGATTTTTGTAAGTTCTTTGTAAACAGTTTTATTTTTTCATTTGATTCTTCTTTTCTTTTCTTTTTTTTTTTTGGCTGTTTCACACTGGCTGAGTCCTCTAGTACAATGTTGAATAAGTTTTAAGAGCAGACATCCTCTATATAGATATTGTCAACCTTTTAAATTATTGCCACATTAATCAATAGAATTAGCATATCATTAAAAATTTGCATTTCCCTGCTTACTAATTAAACTGAATATCTTTTAGTATATTTATTGACAATTTGTCTTACTTTTGATAATTGCCTTCGTATGTCCTTTGTAAATTTTTCCTTTGTTTAGCTTCTCTGATTTGATTTTTATGTACTTCTGAAGTATTCTGCTTATTAATTTTCTGTATGTTGCAACGTTTTCTCCCAGGATGTTGCTCATCTCAATTTAATATATTGGGCTTTGGAATATAGAAATTTTAAATGTTATGGAGTCAAATGAATCAGACTTTTTTCTTTTATGATTTCTGAGTTTGTAGTTTGCTTAGGAGGGCTTTTCCACTTCAAGATAATACAGATATTGTCTTATAATTTATTATTCTACTCTTATAGTTTGATTTCTTAATATTTAGGTCTTAAATCCATCTGGAATTTCTCTTTCTGCATAGTGTGTGAAAGATGTAGCTTGTAGTTGTATAAATGATTAGCCAGCTGCTCCAACATTCATTTAATTGAACATTTTATATTTCCTCTACTTCTTTGAAATGCCATATTTATCTTTTACTAAATGTTTATATGTCGATGAGTGTCTTTCTGGATTCTGATTTTTGTCCCTTTGTCTTATTTTTCTGAATTTTTGCTAGTACCATGTAATTTTTATTTCTAGAGACTTTCATATGTTTTGCTCTGGTAGGAGAATTCTACTGTGGCAGATCCCATGGAGAGGCTGACTCCACATCCATTCTAACCCCTCTCAAAAGTGGCGAGGCTAAAGGCTATGGTGCACAGGTTCTCTTGTGATTGCAGTTCTATCTGAGATTTAATATTTAAAAGACAAAGTGGATTACAGTGTTTTGGAGGCTACTCTTTGTCACTCTGTTGGTGAGCACAGAGGAGGGTACCTTTGGTTTTTCTGTAGCCATTGTAGCAGAGATGCCATGGTCTGGCCCCTACTTTGGGGTAGACTGTGACAGATGTGGAGCATTATGCAGTCAGTGACTTCCTGACTCTGTGAGAAGCAGCTGTTGTATTAGTGGCCTAATTCTCTATTGAGGCTTTGGGATATGGTACTGTTTTGTTCATCTTCCCATTGTATCTGGCACAGTACTTAATATCAAAATGATTCTCCTTGTGCTAATTAGATGAATTCTGCTTTCTGAAGATGAGCCCTGACACAATACATCTGCCATCGTATTTATTCTTTGTTAGTTGGGAGATAGGGGTGGAAGGAAGACTTAAGTCTTATAAATGCTCTTTTGTCCTTTTTGTCTTTTGTACCAATGTATGTATTACCTAGTCTAATAAAATCCAAGTCCACAAAACATTTGTAAATGATTCAAATTTCATTGTAGATTTTGTAGAGAGATGGTTTGGGTTAGTCTTCGCATATATCCTGATAAAACTTAAGAAAAATCCTCCGTAGAGACTTCAGTTCTCCTCCCAAAGTTCTTCTCAGCTGTCATTTTCTAATTTCTTTCCCAATTCTTTTCCCACTGGCCTCCTTTATCTTCTGAATCCCTCACTTTCCTTCCCTCTCTGCACATATCATGAGATTAAATTTATTGCAATATTAAAATACGTCAGGATAAACAAACTCATAGAGAAACGTGTCCTTGGAAAAATAAAAGAAAGCACACACATGTGCACTGTTTTGAATAGTCGGTGTTTCTTAACGGTTTAGAATTCTAAGCAGTAGTTAGAAAAGCCAAGACTCAGTCACCTTGTCTTGTGATTACAGGTAGCCAAGAAATTAGCTTTGTCTGAATCTATCCATGTTGGTTATTAAAATATTATCTTTAAGGTCCAAACCCACCCTTGATGTTCTGCTTTGTGATGTTTGGGCTTCGCTAGCTAGCTCTGTTAGACTCTGTCAATAGGATGTGCTAGATGGAGCCTGGCAGTCAGCGGAGGGACAAAGACTTGCTGCTTTCTGCTGGCCTTCAGATTCTGAGTGCCATCCCAGCAAAGCCTTATGCTGGTAGCAGCAGTTCATTCCCTTAGTAGCCGCTGAACCCAGTCTGCAGCTTTTCTAACACATGTAAAACCAGTTCATTGTGTGTCCCCTCGAGACACTAGCACCTGCTGCCTGATGCCCTGCAGGGTATTGTCCATCTGGCTCACTGTTGTACCTCCAGCATCTAGAACAATGTTTGATAGACACGCCTAATAAATATTATATGAATGAATAAGTTTAAAAATTTAGACAGGCCAGAAATACGGTAGATTTCTAATGTCAAAAGAGAGTCTTCCACCCCTCCAAATCCAGACACTGTCTGTACTATCTCAGGGGCTTTGCATTAATTTTACTAAAGTAGGCATTAATTGTTTCATTTTTAGAAGAGGCATTTGAGGCTCAAAGCCTTACATAACTCAAATAACTTACCCAATTTTACTGATCTGATCAGCAACAGAATTGGGCTTCACACTCTGGTCACATCCGATCTCTAAACCTGGGCTCTTTTCCCTGGCCCCACAACAATTGTGGCATTTTAAGGACCAAGGGGGAGAGTCACTGACAAAGTATACGTGGTCTGATGTTACATATGTCTACTTTAACTGTGTGTAACTGTGAGGAGCAAACATTTATTGGAGTGCTATCATAATTTTCATATACCTGATGAATACTCATGGAAATCTGTGATAAAAGATGCTTTATAAGTTCTGTGAGAATGTTTAGCAGCATTCATTCTGGGGAGTCAGGAGACGTGGCTTCTATTTCTGGCTCCGAGGCTAATTAGCTATGTGACCCTGGGTGGCCCCAGAATCTCCCTGTGTCTCACTTCTCACATCTACAAGGTGAGGGCGCCAGTCGCTGGGACTTCTGATGCACATGCCATCTAGCCTTGTAATTTGTCAATTCTCTACGTGATATAAAAGTGAACTAGCTTATCCCAGGCAGACCACGGGACTCATCTAAATGTAAGTCAGGTAATAACTAAATAAAAGCATAGACCCACTATTCTTCCATTGAAATGTTTGTATTGCTACCTATGAAAATCTATTCTTCTAATTTACGATTTGTGCTCAAAAAGGAATTTGCAGAAACATGAAGTCATGTAACATATTTTTCCTTGTAAAGCTTGAGTGAGCTACCTTGAAGGTAAAATGATTTCTTAAGGTCTGTGTTGTTTAGAAACTTTTGCTTCTTCATATTGAAAAATTAAATGGAGGATTCTGTTTTCTCTTACTGGCATCAAGGAAGGGTCTATCGAGAGGCTTATCCAATTAGATGAATGAAGTAAGGCTTCCAATTTATTTGTCCTTGAATTATTTCTAAAAGGAGTCACTAAAATGTCTTGGTTAAATTCTCTCCTCTTTGTGGGTTTGAAATTCAGTTACTTTGGGGGGATGCATCAGGTTTATTTTTTAATTAATCAATTAAAAAGAATAGCTGCATCACACATTAAATTCACTGAAATCTCTGTCCATTTGTTGCACACCTGAGGGGCCCCCAACATTCTAATGGGTTTAGGGATCCCCAAAACCTGTGACCACTGTAGCTTACAGGTAATAAAGATGCCACCTCCTTTCCCCCAAGGGTACCACTCTCTCTCTCACCTCCAAGGGGGACAATGGAAGAGAGAAGGGCAGAATTTCAGTGGAAAGCACCCTGGGCTGGGACTTGGCCACCCTGTGTTCTAGTTTTTTGCTGGTCAGGGCTTTCTGGATATTTTGGGCAAATGACCATCTTTCTCTGGTCCTCACCTGTAAGAGGAAGTTTGGAGGAAACTCCCTGAGACCCTTTCTGGTTCTACTAATCTGTGATTTTAGAGCTGAATTTTGGGGACATTCATTGTCTCGAGGAGACTGGATGAAGGGGGTGCTGGTTGAAGAAATTGCCTCAACAGAGGGCTATGATGAGTCAGGAGCACTTGAAACTGGAATGTCGGAGAGCCCACCACGAAGAAGTCCCCCCAGTGGATCCCGCCCCGAGGCAGGCCCTGGCCCCGGGCTGCCTTTGGCTGGAGTCGTGTTGCAGATAAGTAAAGCTGTCCGGGCTGATGCTAATGGAGGCCTAACTAGGCTTTTCCAGAGGAGTCAGGTGAGGGCTTTAATCTGGCACAGGCTATTTGATCAATTGGCTTTGTGCAGTTGTCCTGGGAGTAGCAGAACCAGTTCTCCCAGGAGGAGAACCACTGTTTGTTCAAGCAGTTATATTTAATAACCCAAGACCTCCTGGGACAGAGACTGACATGAGAAAATGTTATTTATTCTCCCTTTACAATCCAAAGTGTTACATTCTTCTAGGTCAAAGCAGTGTTTTGCTTTTCCACCTGATTTTAACGTAGATAATTTCTATTTTAGTAACCTCCAAGAATCCTATCTGTCAGGGAGAGGAAGAGAAAAGCAGACTATAGAAAAATTTTCTCAGGTTACAGATTTTCAAATGATAATTTATATGGATGTTGATGGGGTAGAACTAGTGTTTCGATAATGGTCTCATTCATTTTAAACTTTTCATGTAATTGTTGTATTATAGTCATGTTGAAGAGTCCCAGGTCTCGAGGGGCCTTTTAATCTAGTCCATGGTGTGCTGGTAGATTGGCTCTCTGAAAACGAAGGTCCGGATTTGTAGCATTTGCTGATTTCTGTGCTGTAAATACCCTCACTGTGGCCAATTTCAAGGTATTAATGTGATGTCACGGAATTTGGAGTTGGGAGGAGATGCACAGATTGGCTCTGGTGATCTGGTAAGAGTCAGTTTCAGTACATCCCTGAACATCCTCAAGGAGTAGGTATGCCAAGGAGTGCAAAGGTGATGCAGTTCATTGATGGAGAATAAGGATGTCTAAGGTCTAAGGAGTGGGCAGCTTTCAGGGAGGGGTGCAATAAGCCAATGTGAATTTTCAGTATTATAAAAGAATGGGACTGAAACATATAGGTGAATATAGATGTTTGATCTTGGGATAAAAAATAACCTTTTTAAAAAGAAAACTTAAAAGTAACAAAAGAAATTACAAGAAAAATGCCAATAATTTTGATTACATAATATTTAAAACTTCTTAATGTCAAAAAAAAGCACTAATTTGGAAAGAGTAATAGTCTGGGAAGCGCTCAACCTGGATATGAGAGATAAGTGATTAATAACCTTTATACTGAAAGAATTCATGCAAATCAATTAAAAACTGATACCATAGAAATAAATGAGCATAGGAGAGGAGAGGCTAATGACTAATAAAATCAGATCACAAGTGTATGGAAATTAAAACAGTAAACATTAAAAACAAGCATACCCAGTTCTGGTTAGGATGTCCCAAGAAGTGCATTCTCATATTGCTAAAAGGTGTGAAAAATTGATATAATTCTTTTTTCTGGTGGCAAATTGAAATTTAGATCCTTCAATTTCACAATTCCACTTCTGGGAACTTAGAAGCTGAACAAAAAAAAAAAAGGATGGATACAAAGGAAAAATCCAAAGTTGGTGGGATAATAATTTATAAATTATGCAACATTCATTTGCAGGAATACTACATACCCATTAAAATATTTTTAGGGTTTTTAACGACTTTGCTGTGTTGTAGAAAATAACGTGGAGTTGGGTATATGGTATCTCAACAATATGTAATATCATGTAAACAGGGGAAATAATGGGTGGAATATGCCAACAGTGGTTATTTTAGGAGGGTGGCATTATGATGGTTGTTGTCTTTTTTATTTTTTTAAATCTTTTGAAATGATCACATGTTGCTTTTATAATTAGGAAAAAAGTATTCTTGGGGTAACGACTGGGAATTGTACTTTTGGGTAAATTTTGAAAAGGCTTCTATAAAGTGCCATTTTCTTTTAATATCGCAGCTATCAGACTTTTTGTTTAATCCTCTATCAGTAAGGGAATATTTATAACCTGTAGCTATACAATAATACAAAATATGAGCAACAGTAAGTAAAATGACATGGATGAGAGGATTTCCAAATATATTAAAAATGGATACCTTTTAGAAGACAGATGTCTTTGACATTTGGGAAAAAAAGTCTCAAATCTTTAGTAAGCTATCAAGTGACATCAGTATTTGTCACATTGAGCAGCATTTGTGTTGTGCTTTACCCTGTACAATGCGTGCACATTCACTGTCTCACTTCTTGTTAATCTTCATGACAGTCAGGGGCAGGAATAATTACTATCATCTCCAATTTTATGGCTAAAACACCAACTCGGGGCTCTTAGATGGTAGAAACGATTCAAATGTGGATCTTCTCATGAGACATCCCAAGCTCACTCCACTGTACTGCTCAGTTTCTCCATAGTTTTCCAGTAATCCAGTAGGGTCCTGACAACAGAAATGAAAAATAAATTTTTGTTACAAGACTTTTTTAGATTTGAAGCTCTATTTTAATTTTGGAGAGTGTGATGCCATCTGGAAGTGGTATCCTGTTCAAAGCTGAGATAGTAAGTCATGATTTTCTGACCCATATGTATTGTTTACTAGTTTTCTTCTTTCTTCTTCCTAATATTCTCTCTACCATCCAGGAGACCAGATGGCCGAAATATTGTGACATCAAAGGTTGCTGCATTGCATAACTCCAGGGAGTGCAATTCACACTTTAGTCTATGTGAATGGCATTTTTAGTCTATGTGAATGGCATTTTCTGGAATTGTGCAGTGCCTAGCCTATGCAGCTGTACATGACCTTGGTGACACTGGGATGAATCTTGCCTTTTACTGTGTTACTCAGTTCAGATAGTGTTAGTCCTGAGGATGGTGGCCAGCATAGGTGTCTAAACCACTGCATCCTGAATTTTGCCCCACTTAATATGGGAATAGCACCCTCCTTGAGTCCT
Organism: Vicugna pacos; assembly: GCF_048564905.1. Taxonomy (NCBI): domain Eukaryota; kingdom Metazoa; phylum Chordata; class Mammalia; order Artiodactyla; family Camelidae; genus Vicugna; species Vicugna pacos. The sequence continues at coordinate 31,505,095 of NC_132987.1, forward strand.
AGGTAATACATATAGTACAGAAGATATTCTAAGAAAACAAAAGTTTTATTATTGACTAGGCTACAATGCCTTCTTCTTAACTCAGTGGTTCCCAATCCTGGGCATATTGTCAATGTCTGGAGACAATCTTGGTTGTGACAACTGGGTATCTAGTTCTACTGGTATTTGGTGGGTGGAGAGTCCACGGATACTGCTAAGCATCCCAAGAGCATAGGATAGCTCCCTCACAACAAAGAATTGACTGGCTCAAAATGTCCACAAAATGTCAGCTTCCTTCGTGATGAGTTGGGCTAGTCCATTTGCAAACCTTGAGGATTTTCTTGGCTCTTTCAGTCAGGCCTTAAATAGAAGGCTAGAAGTTTCCTATCCCCTAAATCCATGCCCTATTGGGAATTTTCTGTTTCCTCTTAGAGAGAAAGGAGCAAAAATCCTTCCTGAGGTGAACGTTCCTGAGCTGTTTACCCAATACCTTTTCTTTCCTGTAAGTTTTGATGCAGCCGGTGGTGTGACTGTTTCTTAGAACAGGAAGTGCATGGTCAGAATCCCCCAGAGTACAAGCGGGCACTGGCCTTGAGCGCCCCCTGAGAATTTTCACTACTGCCTCCCTGAACCCCTACAAGTGGAGAGAAATGCAAACTGCTAAGGCAATGAAGGCCTAGCCTGAAGCAGGCTACTGACCCACCTTTGAATTTTCTCATCTTATTTGAAAAATACATAGAAAATTTTTTCTATTTGGTAATAATTATATTAATTTTATACTGTTTCAAATTATCAGATACTTCATTTTGTTCCTCTAAGTCTTCAAATAAAATTTAAGCTCCACGAACCTGCATGTGTTTACCCTGTTGCCTTGCTTACAGGGCCAGGTAGAGTTTCTCTCTGTTGCCCCACCTCAGGGGGCTTGGAAGACACCAGTCCCCTTCCACATGAAGGAGAGAACACCTGATTATTTTGGGCTGGGCCAGGGTTAGATGTGTTAAGCTGTGCTGTGATGTCCAGTTGCACTAGAATCAAAAGGGATGGTCGATCGTGGTATCTAAACTCTTAGAAGGGGAGTGATGAGTACACCGTTGGATGCATCATGAATGACAGAGGGGTTCCCCAGCGCCCACCTCAGTGTCTGACAGTATGTGCTCTAATCTACACGCATGCTGCCTGCCTCTGCTGCCAGAATGAAAGTTTCTCCAGCGCAGACTCTTGGTCTGTCTCCTTCTCACTATATCCCCAAGGCTCAGAATACAGGAAGTGTTCTGTCAGTATTTGCTGAAGGAGAAACTGCAAGTGAGTTCTTCACTTGTACCAATTTGTTTTCTTTACAACTGCTCAGGTTTGAGATTTTGTTTTGTTTTCAGATCCTGGGCGCATAGCTGGGCGTCTGGCTTAACAGCTGCTTTGGTAACCTGCTAACTAGAGTTATCTCCTTCCCCTGCTCCTTGGGAGGATGAAGAAAGAAAGGAAGCAGAGCTTTGAAAATTACTGTAACACCTCGGCCTTCTTCTCTGGGCTCATGGGTGTCCCTGTTTTTACCTTTTTCTTTTCAGTATCTCTCTCCTTTCCCTCCGTTACACACAGTCTGGAACGCTGCCAGTCACTGAGGACTCCCAGTCTGCCAGGGAGTGTAATTTGTGTTTCATAAGGCACCTCGTTAAATCATTCCCCAAACTCAGTGAAATGCCTTACCCCCCTTCCTTACATAGGAAAACTGATGTTTGGAGAGACTAAGTCACCTGTCCGAGGAGCTGGAGCTAGGATCCGAATCCAGATTTGCATCCATTTAAATCCCAAGCTTTCCTCACACCATCTTCAGTGTGTAAGAGAAACCCAGTCGGCTGTCACGTCTCTATGGGCTCTACAGCCACTGTTCTCCAGAGACCTGTCACTGACTGATCTGCTTCAGGAAAATAATTAGGGGAAATGTCGGCAGTCCTAAGTAAGTAGGTCGTGGGACCCAGGTCAAAGTTCACAATAACTTGCATGTGTATGAGGTAAGAAGTAAATGTACGCATGCGCCAATGGCATGAGTTGGCATTATGAACAATATGCTTGCACAGGCATTATCAAAGGACAAGTGTGCACACCTGCGGGTGCCACCCGCTTGTACTGCAATGAAGTGCTGTTTTGCTCCATGTCAGCTCCTCGCGCATTATGTCGGCTCCTCATGCCTTTCTCCCGTTGGGCAGCTCACCTCCTCGGATTCCTCTCCAGCCTCCCGCAGCTGACAGGAAACATTACATTTCTTTACTTTCCTAAATCTTATTAAATATGGTTCATTCCATAACCCACTAAGGTCTATGGGAAATGTTATCTCAGTCATTTTGTGGGATTTCTCAGTTAGGAAAAGCCTGAGTTGTGTGTAACTGAGACAAAGCAGCTAAAAGAAATAATGGTTACTCCATCAAGTGAGAGAAGTCTGGTAAGGAGTCCAGATGTGGAATCTCCACTAAGTTTTCTGAACTATTTTATTTTTTTCGGTTGGGGGAGGTAATTAGGTTTATTTATTTATTTAATGGAGGTACTGGGAATTGAATCCAGGACCTCATGCTTGGAGGCATGCATTCTACTACCAAGCTATACCCTCTCCCCCTCCACTAAATCTTCTGACTCCCAGGATCCTTCCAGTTTTCTGCTCTGCCATTTTTAGTGCACAACTTTCATTCACAAAATTGTCTTACAGTTCCAGGGATGGCTGGAACTCCACTCGTGACACCTAAATTCCAGACAAACAGGAAGGAGAAAAGGTGAGGGGACATGTCTTGTTAAAGAACTTTCCCAAAGGTCCAAACTATCTAATTCCTCCTCCCACTGTACCAAGTGTGGCCATGAACCTCTGTGGCTCCCACTGACTAGTACTTGGGGCTCAGTTTCCTAATAACCACACAGCATTCTTTAGTATGAGATTCGGTTACTTCTAGGATATGTTGAAGAAAAACGCATCTCTGAGATAGAACATGATGCAAGTCTCAGCCACCATGTTACCCACCACCAAGCCCTTATTCCCGATCTCAGGCAGTCTACCTGTTTCAGTTATCTTTTGCAGCATAACAAGTAACCCCTAAAATCAACAGCTTGAAATACCATCAGATATCTGCTCATGATTCTTCAGTTTGGGCAGCTTGGTGGGAAAGCCTCACCTTCCTTCCCCGTAGTGTTAACTGGGAACGTTCGTGCAATTGCTTTCACCTGGGGGCACTAATGGAGCTAGAAAGTCCAAGATGGTCTTCTCTGTCCCTCCAGGGCCTCCTTGTGGCCTCTTATCACTCAGTGGTCTAGTCCATGCATCTTCCATGGTGGGTGGATCCAAAGAGGGGACATTCCAAGAAGGAGCAAAGAGAAGCTGACAGTCCTGTAAGGAGCTGGGCCTGGAGCTGAAAGGCATGCCTTCCTCCATGTTCTATTGGTCAAAAGAAGCCATAAGGCCAGCCCAAAATCAAGGGAAGGAACCTCAGCCTCTTGAAGGAATGTGGCCAGTGTAATCCACCATTCTATGGCCTCCCTCTGAAGTGAGACCACTCTTCCTTTCTTTAAACTTTCCATATACTGCATCCTCTCAGGACAAGCCCATGATAATTTCTTGATAGACCTAACCTTTCAAAACAAAGCTTTCAAAAAGCTACTAACACAATCCACCTGCCTCCTTCTATGTAAGGGAGCCAATAAAAGTAGGTTTCTTATGAAAGAGAATTGTTCTTTTCTTTCCTTTTAGAAAGGAAAAAACAGTGGCAAAGTGTCAAAATTATTATTTCAATTGCTTATTCAGTTATGGTCACATTCATTTAAAAAATATAATTAGCCTCTATTCTCTGTAGTTTGGTAGAGTATAGACATAAGAAAACAAGAGCTAATGATGTTTATAAAGGTTTATTTTGGAACCTTATCCTCATTTGAATTGAAACAGTTATCAAACCCCTTAAAAAAAAGGCAGAAAAATTATTGAGTTGGCTCTCACATCCTTCCTCTTCTCATTATTTAAGAAAAAAATATGGGGAGTCATTAGTATAAAATCAGCTCAAAGTAGCTCAAGCAAAAAGAGAACTTACTGTTTCCTAAGCCTGGAAATCAGGGTGGGTCTGATTTGAACTGTAACTGGATACAATATTATCATCTCAAATATTATCATCACGGCCCTTTTTTTTGTTGCCATGTTGTGAGCTACAATTCTCAGTCTTGAATGCATTCCCTCCTGCTGCACATGAACCTCCTCCATGTAACCACAAAGATAGTTGCCAGCAGCCCCAACATAATTTTTTTCAAGGTTAGTCACTCCCAAGGTTACTCCTCCCATCCTAACGATAATCCCAGGGAAGACCTGCGCCTTCCTGTTCAGCTCACACATCCACCTGTGGATGGGTTACTTCCCCAAGGGTGGTGTGGGTACAGAAAAACTACCCGGCCCCCAGAAGAGAGTCACATTCTAATCTCTTTAACCTGTGAATACGTTGCTTTACCTGGCCAAAGGGCCTTTGCAGAAGTAATTAAGGTAAGGGTCTTGAGCTGGGGAGCGTATCCGGGATTGCACAGGTGGGCCCAATGATATAATCACCAGGATCCATATAAGAGGAAGGCAGGCAGCCTGGGAGTCAGAGTGAAGATGGCGTGGTGAGGGGAGCAGGGGTCGGGGTGACATGCTTTGAAAGTGGAGGGAGCCACGAGCCCAGGAATATGAGTGGTCTATAAAAGCTGAAAAAGCCAAGGAAACAGAATTTCCTCTAGAGTGTCCAGACGGAGCCGGACCAGCTGACACCTATTTTGGACTCTGGCCTCTAAAACTGTAAGAGAGTAAATTTTTTTATATTTTAAAAAATGTTAAGCCTCCAAGCGTGTGGTAATTTGTTACAGCAGCAATAGACACTAATGCAAACGGGTTTCCTGATCTGGCTCGATTAGTATTTTTGACCTGTGGTCCAGAAAGGGGGTGGGAGATACCAGGAGGTGACGGGGTGGGAGTACATGGCTGCTGGTATAACCAAGACCACATCAGATCAGGGAGAATTTCCCCAAAAGGGAAAGTCCTCTGTTACAAGAGACAGTGGATAGAAAAGAAGGCTTAATAAATAAACTAACAAGAAAACAACAACTCCATAAACAACAGCTACCAGAATCCAGTACTACCAGGAGGAAAATGCTAAGAGGTGGGCAGAAGGAAAGAATGAAGGGAGGCAAAGGCCTGGAGGACTTACAGCTGAGCCTGGGTAATCACGGCTCCCTAGAAGTAACAGCTAGTGTTTTCCGGATCTAGGTCCTGAAAGTCAGAGAATTAGGAAGAATAAAGCTCACGTCTTGGGCTCAGTAATACCTAAGCTCAAGTCCTCCACTGAGAGCTGACACTCTAATCTTAGTTTCCAACCAGAAAGTGAGAGAGCTGGTGCTTCAGAAACTGAATGTAAACGCTGAGAACCTGGAAGCCTCATAGGGACCCTCTGCAAGGAAAAGGTTCCTTGAGTATTAGTTTCATTATTTAAAATTTAGGTTAACATAACACTAATACTTTAAAATTCTTATGAGTTGTATTCTCTTCTCAAATAGTTAAGTTAATTGATGCTTCAGGAAGGTTTACCATTTTTAGCCTGGCTTCAAATACTCTGATTACAGTGACTTACGTGGCATGTGTAGCCCAGCTATGGGTTGAGGACCAGGTCCCTTCCAGGCCTCCAGCTCTAAGACGGTCACCATAGCTCTGCTGTCCCCATTGTCTGCCACCTGAGACCTGAGCTAGGAGGATGGCGTTGTCAGCAATAGTGAGCATCGAACTGTGGTGATGAAGAGGTTGCAGCCAACTCCCCTTCAGAAAACACTTCACAGCTACACAAAAGGAGGGCTGAAATTGTTTTTTTTTTAATTGAAGTATAATTTTTTAACATTTTTTATTGATTTATAATCATTTTACAATGTTGTGTCAAATTCCAGTGTTCAGCACAATTTTTCAGTCATTCATGGACATATACACACTCATTGTCACATTTTTTTCTCTGTGATTTATCATAACATTTTGTGTATATTTCCCTGTGCTATACAGTGTAATCTTGTCTATCTATTCTACAATTTTGAAATCCCAGTCTATCCCTTCCCACCCTCTACCACTCTGGTAACCACAAGTCTGTATTCTTTGTCCATGAGTCTATTTCTGTCCTGTATTTATGCTTTGTTTTTGTTTGTTTTTGTTTTTTAGATTCCACATATGAGCGATCTCATATGGTATTTTTCTTTCTCTTTCTGGCTTACTTCACTTAGAATGACATTCTCCAGGAGCATTCATGTTGCTGCAAATGGCATTATGTTGTCGGTTTTTATGGCTGAGTAGTATTCCATTGTATAAATATACCACTCTTCTTTATCCAGTCACCTGTTGATGGACATTAAGGCTGTTTCCATGTTTTGGCTATTGTAAATAGTGCTGCTATTAACATTGGAGTGCAGGTGTAATCCTGAAGTAGATTTCCTTCTGGATACAAGCCCAGGAGTGGAATTCCTGGGTCACATGGTAAGTCTATTCCTAGTCTTTTGAGGAATCTCCACCTGTTTTCCACAGTGGCTGTACCAAACTGCATTCCCACCAGCAGTGTAATTGATTGTAAAATATTCTTACTTTTTTAGTTTTAGATACACAGCCAAGTGATTCAATTATATATATTTGTATTTATATATAAATTCTTTTTAGGTTCTTTTCCATTATAGGTTATTAAGTGATATTGAATATAGTTCCCTTTGCTATATAGTAGGTTCTTGTTGCTTATTTTAAATATAGTAGTGTGTATCTGTTAATCCCAAACTCCTAATTTATCCCTCCCCTCCTTCCCTTTTGGTAACCATAACTTTGTTTTCTATGTCTGTGAGTTTATTTCTGTTTTGTAAATAAACTCATTTGTATCATTTTTTTTAAAGATTCCATGTAAAAGTGATATCATATGATACTTGTCTTTCTCTGACTTCACTTAATAGTATGATAATCTCTAGGTCCATCCATAGTGCTGTAAATGGTAGTATTTTGTTTTTTTATGGCTGAGTAGTATTCCATTGTACGTATATGTGTGTGTATGTATGTATATATACATACAACTTTATCCATTTATCTGTGATGGACATTTAGGTGTGTCCATGTCTTGGCTATTGTAAATAGTGCTGCTATGAACACTGGGGTGCATGTATCTTTTCAAATTAGAGTTTTCTCCAGATACATGCCCAGGAGTGAGATTGCTGGATCATATGGTAACTCTATTTTTAGTATTTAAAGAAACTTCCAAACTGTTCTCCACAGTGGCTGCACCAATTTACATTCCAAACAGCTGTGTAGGAGGGTTCCTTTTTCTCCACACCCTATCCAGCATTTAGTATTTGTAGACTTTTTGATGATGGCCATTCTGACCAGTGTGATCAAAACCATTGTGGTTTTGATTTGCATTTCTCTCATAATTAGCAATGTTAAGCATTTTTTCATGTTGGCCATCTGTATGTCTTCTTTGGAGAAGTGTCTGTTTAGGTCTTCTGCTCATTTTTTTATTGGCTTTTTTTTTGATATTGAGCTATATGAGCTGTGTGTATATTTTGGAAATTAATCCCTTGTCAGTTGCATCATTTGCAAGTAAGTATTTTCTCTCAGTTCTTGGGTTTTGTTTGTGGTTTCCTTTGCTGTGCGAAAGCTTATTAAGTTTGATTAGGCTGCATTTGTTTTTTTTTGCTTTTATTTCTTTTACCTTGGGTGACTGACCTACGGAACTATTGCTGCGACTGACTTCAGAAAATGTCTTGCCTATGTTCTCTTCTAGGAATTTTATGGTGTCATGTCTTATATTTAAGTCTTTAAGCCATTCTGAGGGTTTTTTTTGTGTGTATAACGTGAGGGAATGTTCTAATTTCATTGATTTACATTCGGTTGTCCAGCTTTTCGAGCACCACTTGCTGAAGAGACTCTCTTTTCTGCATTGTGTATTCTTGACTCCTTTGTCAAAGATTAACTGACTGTAAGTCTGTGGGTTTATTTATGGGCTCTCTATTCTGTTCCGTTGACCCATATGTCTGTTTTTATGCCAATACCATGCTGTTGATTACTGTAGCTTTATAGAATTGTCGAAGTTTGGGAGGATTATGCCTCCAGCTTTTTTCTTTTTCCTCAAGGTTGCTTTGTCAATTCTGGGCTTTTGTGATTCCAGATAAATTTTAGGAATATTTGTTCCAGTTCTGTGAAAAATTTCTTGGATAATTTAATAAGGATCACATTAAATTTGTAGATTGCTTTGGATAGTATGGCCATTTTAACAATATTGACTTGTCCAATCCAAGAACATGGGATATCTTTCCATTTCTTTAAATCATCTTCAATTTCCTTTATCAATGATTTATAGTTCTCAGTTTATAAGTCTTTCACTTCCTTGGTCAGGTTTATTCATAAGTATTTTTTTAAATTCGATTTTAAAAGCACGTGTTTTTTCACTTTCCCATTCGGATATTTTGTTGTTAGTGTAGAGAAATGCAACTGGTTTCTGTATGTTAATCTTGAAGCCTGCTACCTTGCTGAATTTGGTTATCAGTTCTAGTATTTCTTATGCGATGTCTTCAGGGTTTTCTGTATATAGTATTGTGTCATCTGCGTAAAATGACAATTTTATCTATTCCCTTCCAATAGGGATCCCTTTTCTTTCTTTTTCTTTTCTGATTGCTGTGGCTAGGACTTCCAGTACTGTGTTGAATATGAATGGTGAGAATGGGCATCCTTGTCTTGTTCCAGATTTTAGCAGGAAGACTTTACTTTTCACTGTTGAGTACTGTGCTGGCTGTGGGTTTGTCATAAAAAGCTTTTATTATGCTGACATATGTTCCCTCTGTACTCACTTTGTCAAGAGTTCTTATGAACGGATGTTGAATTTTATCAAAGGCTTTTCTGTGCCTATTGAGGTGATCATGTGGTTTTTGTCCTTTCTTGTGGTGATGTGTTGTATCTCATTGATATCCCTATGCTGAGCCATCCTTGTGACCCTGGGGTGAGTCTGAGTTGATTGTAGAGTATGATCTTTTTTACGTTGTTGGATTCACTTTGCATTTGGTTTGCTAATATTTTTGTTAAGAATTTTTGCATCTATATTCATCAAAGATATTGACCGGTAATTTTCTTTTTTTGGTAGTGTCTTTGGTTTTGGTATCAGGGTGATGTTGGCTTCATAGAATGAGTTTGGGAGTGTTCCCTTCCCTTTAGTCTTTTGGAAGAGTTTGAGAAGAATTGGTATAAATTCTGTATAAGTTCAGTGAAGCCATCCAGTCCTGGACTTTCTGTTTGCAGGGAGTTTTTCTTTTAAATTATTACAGATTCTATTTCACTTCTAGTGATGGGTCTGTTCAAGTTATCTATTTCTTCTTGATTCAGTTTTGGTGGGCTGTCTATTTCTAGAAACTTGTCCATTTCTTCTAAGCTGTCCAGTTTGTTGCATATAATTGTTCATAGTGTTCTCTTAGGGTTTTTTGTATTTCTATGGTATTAGGTGTTGTTTCTCCTTCATTTCTTACTACGTTTATTTGGTTCTTTTTTCTTGCTGAGCCTGGCCAGAGGTTTGTTTGGGTATCCATTGTTTGTTTTTGTATCCATTCAGCTAGTCTAAGTCCTTTGGTTGGAGCATTTAGTCTATTTACACTTAAGGTAATTATCAATATTTATGTTCTTATTGCCATCTCGTTAATTATTTTGGACTTGTTTTTGTAGGTCTTTTTCTCCCTATTCTTTTGCTCTTGTGTGGTGATTGATTATCTTTAGTGTCTTAATGTTTGAATTCATTTTTCTTTTTTGTGTGCATATCTACTTTAGATTTTGGTTTGTGGTTACCATGAGTTTTTATACAGCAGTTTATATCGTGATTGTTTTGAGTTGCTGATCTCTTTATTTCAAATGCATTTTAAAAACCTTGCTTTTGTACTCTCTTCTCTCGATTACTGTTTTTAAAATCGTATTTCATATTTAATTGCTTTATGCGTCCATTAACTGCTTATTGTGGATAAAGGTGATTTTACTACTTTTGTCTTTTAACCTCCCTACTAGCTTTGTGTGTGGATGATTTTCTGCCTTTACTGTATATTTGCCTTTACCAGTGAGCTTTTCCATTTTGTAATTGTCTTGTTTCTAGTTGTGGTCTTTTCTACCTAGAGAAGTTCTGTTAACATTTGTTGTAAAGCTGTATTGGTGGTGCTAAATTCTTTTAGACTTTATTTGTCTGTAAAGCTTTTGATTTCCTCTTCGAATCTGAGTGAGAGCATTCCTGGGTAGAGTGTTCTTGTTTGTAGGTTTTTCTCTTTCATCACATTAAGCATATTGTGCCACTTCCTTCTGTCTCGCAGAGTTTCTGCTGAAAAATCAGCTGATAGCCTAGGGGAGTTCCTTATATGTTATTTGTTGCTTTTCACTTATTGCTTTTAATAGTCTCTCTTTATCTTTAATTTTTGTCATTTTGGTTACAGTGTGTCTTGGTGTGTTCCTCTCTGGGTTAATCCTGTATGAGATTAATTCTCTGTGTTTCCTGGACTTGGGTGACTGTTTCTTTTCCCAGGGTAGGGAAGTTTTCAGCTATTAATCTCTTCAAATATTTTCTTAAGCCTCCTCTCTCTCTCTTCTCCTTCTGGGACCTCTATAATGCAAATATTATTGTGCTTGATGTTGTAGCAGAGGTCTCTTAAACTGTCTTCATTTTTTTTCATTCTTTTTTGTTCGGAGGTGATTTCCACTACTCTATCTTCTCGCTCACTGATTCATTCTTCTGCATCATTTAGTCTTTTATTGATTCCTTCTTGTGTATTTTTAATTTCAGTTGTATTCTTCAACTCTGGTTGTCCTTGATATTTTCTAGTTTTTTGTTAAAAACTTCTGACTTTTCATTCTGTGCATCCATTACCCTCCCAAGTTCTTTGATATCTTTACAATCATTACTCTAAACTCTTTCTTGGATAGATGGTCTATCTCCATGTCACTTAGTTCTTTTTCTGGGGTTTTGTCTTCTTCCTTTGTCTGAAATACATTCCTCTTTTGCCTCATTTTGTCTGAATTGCTATGTGTATTTTTATGTATGTGTAGATTAGTTACACTTCCCCACCTTGGAGAAGTGGCCCTCTATAGGAGATGTCCTGTGCATCCCAGCAGTGCACTCCCCACACATCACCCAAGGGCCAGGGGCCAGCTCGTCCCAGGGTAGTGTCTGGCATATGTTTGCAGACGCATTCTGCAAGCTGTGGGATTGTAGTTGTCTTGCTTCTGGTGTCTGGTGGGTGAGGTTAGTCTAGAGGCTTGTGCAGGCTTCCTGGTGGGAGGGGCCGGTGCCCACCAGGTGGAGCTGTGTCTTGGCGCTCTGATGGGCAGGGCTGTGTCTAGTGGCACATGGGATCAGGAAGTCTTTAGGCAGCCTGTCTGCTGATGTGTGTGGCTGTGTCCCTACCCAGTTACTTGTTTGGCCTGAGGTGTCCCAGCACTGGGCCTACAGGCTGTTGAGTAGGGCCAGGTCTTGATGCTAATGAACCAAGATGTCAGCCTCCAGGAGTGTTCACACAAATGAATGTTCCCTGTTATGTCTGCTACCACTGTCTCTGTCCTCAGGGTGACCTACAGTGGCCCCCCACCTTTCCAGGAGACACCCCAAGTCCAGCAGGTGGGCCTGGCTCAGGCTCCTACTTTTACCTTTGGCCCCAGTGCATGTGAGATTTTGTGTGCACCCTTTATGAATGAAGTTTCTATTTCCCCCAGTCCTGTGGAGCTTCTGCAATCAAACCCTGCTGGCTTTCAAAGCCAAATGCTCTGGGGGCTCCTCTTCCCAGTGCCAGACCCCTGGTGCCAGTTCTGACGTGGGGCTCAGAACTCTTACTCCTGTGGGAGAACCTCTGCAGTATACTCATTCTCCAGTTTGTGGGTCACCCATGCGGGGGTATGGGATTTGATTATATTGTGAGTCAGCCTCCCAACCTGTCTCGTTGTAGTTCCTTCTTTATGTCTTTAGTTGTAGAAGATCTTTTCTGATAGGTTCTAGTTTTTTTTTCATTAATAGTTGTTCTGCAGTTAGTTATGATTTTGGTGTGCTTGTGAGAGGTGAGCTTAGGGTCCTTCTACTCCACCACCTTGCCATGCTCTTCTGTTTGAACATCTATCTCTCTTCTAAATACACAGGATACAGACGAGTCTTACATCCTTTGATTAATAACACACTCTTTGAGGATGGTGATTATACAGAATGATGTTTTATTGTACCAAGTTTGCAGCCTGGAGTGGAGATCACGAAGTCAATGAGAAGTCACATCAACATTCAGTTCAGTTCTTTTTCACTAAAATCCAGTTTGGAATGAACTGAAAGTGTTTCTCTGAATTTATAAATGACTATGAATACATTAAAGAGATAAAACATGACAGCTCTTTGGAAAAGAGCAAAGGATAAATTAGTCAAGAATTATATTAAAATATCAATGGAGAGATTTAAAAATATTATGCTTCTCATTTCCTTTGCTCTTTTTTTGGGTGTGTGTGTGTGAGATTCTTCAATGTCTTTTCAGCTTTAGATTGCTCAGGATTAAAAGAATTACTTTCTATATAGTTTCTTCTGATTCCTTAGTAGGTCTTTCTTCAGAGACTTGGTTTAGTTTTTTTCCAAACTTAGCTTTCTGTTAAGTCTAGCCTCTGAAATTTAATACTGGTCTAGGAAATCTGAAGCTTATAAGAACTGTCATCTTTCACATGTATAAACACCCTGCCTTCCCTTGCCCCTCCCCGTCCCTCTCCCCACCCCTTCTTTTCTCTTCCCTCCCTCCTTCCTTCCTTTCTTCCCTCCTTCCCTCAGAAGGGATCCACATCAAATTTCCAAGAGTGGACAGTAGCAGTTGCCTGACTGACAGAGCACAATTCAAGTTCAGCTCACTCATGATCTTCCTTTGGCATTTCCAAATTCCTCCTTCTCTTTCTTGAGACCTGTCCAAGCTATCACTGTCTGCCCCATGTCTTAGACTTCAAACCTTATAGTTGAAAACATTGGCTTCTGCTTTCCCCTCTTTCCATCTAATCCAATTAGCTACCAATCCAGTTCCACCCATGAAATATTTTTCTAAATAACACTTGTGTTGAAGTCACTCTTCTGAACAAAAAAGATTCGGTGTTCCATATTGTTTAATGATTAAACTCCTCCACCTGGCATTGTAGCATCTCCATGTCTTCATCCAACCTACCTTTGGCCTTATGTCTAATTCACTCATATGTTTATTTGATGCATCTTGGAAACCAAGTTTATAAAAGTTTCCTTATTAAATCTGGTTCTAAATCATGCCAATTTCTACCATTTTTACAGTAATTAAAAAAATTACATACTAACACATGGTGGTTTTAGAAAATAGAAAATAGAGATGAACAAGATAAAAAAAATCTTTAATTCAAACTCAGATAATTACTGCCAACACTTTGCTGTATTTTCTTTCAGACTTTTCCCCATACATATTTTATACATATGTAAATTTGTAAAACTGAATTTTACTATATATTATAATCTAATTAATTTAATAACTATCTTTTTGAACATAATTCTGTGTTTATACTTCCATATCTTGTCTATCAAATGTGTGGATGTTTATCAGATCTCCTATTTTGATCATTTTGTTTTCAATTTTTTTTTTTACAATTAAAAATTTCTTTTTCCTGCAAACTTTATTGTAGCAAATATTTTATGCAAATATTCAGTTAATTTCTTAGTGTTAATTTTTACAAGTGATTTGGTTTTTGAACACCTTTAATGTTTTCTTTTTACTCTCATTTTCTAAACTGTAATAATTTTTATTTTTCTTTGGATCCAGTTCAGCTTCTTTTCATTTTTATTAATATTTGAAGACTAACCTCAGAAATATTAATGTAAGAATAGATCAAACTGGAGCTGTGGACAAGGTTAGTTCATAACTGGTTAACTCCAACCAGAATCACATGAGCTGTTAACATAGCAAAACTTGCTCTCAAAATGGTTTATGTTCAGGTGGCCCCCACCTCTCATCTGACTGAATCAGCTGTCACTTCCCACAGTGCTGTTGACCCAGTTTAAGCTTTGTTTATTTTGATTTTTTAAATTTTTGGAGGGGGAGAAGGTAATTAGGTTCATTTATCTTTGTTAACAGAGATACTGGGGATTGAACCCAGGACCTCGTGCATGCTAAGCACATACTCTACCACTGAGCTATACCCTCACCCAAGTTTAAACTTTGTTATTGTGATATACACTTTGTAAGTTTAGGTTTGCCTGGCTAGCAGCTAGAGACTATTTTTTTTTGTTTGTTTTTATTTTTGTCTTTTTTTAAAGGCACTTGGCCTATTATTCAGATAACCCACCACTAAATGGTTGTTTATTTTATTCTCTTCTACTTAGTTGAAAAAAGCATTTACTGAGCCCTGTTGTGCAGATAGCTCTGTGTTAGGCTCTGGGACGCAGTGATGAACAGGACAGGCTCTCTCCAGATGCTAAGGTCTAGTAGGGGAGGCTGACAGGCAAATACCTGGATTCCTTCACTGTGACCTGTTCAGCAATAGAAGCATGTGCAAGGTGGAGGCAGTAACTCTTCAGGGAGGGGTCAGGGAAGGTGGCCTAGAAGAGGTGACAGCTGAGATACGTTTTGGAGGATAAATAGAAGTTCCTTTTTTGGTTGTGTAGTGAGAAGGGTAGGGAAGAGAAAGAGTGGTATTTTTAAACACAAAGGAGCCTAAAGCAATATGGTATACTTAGGAAACCATATGCAGAGTGGTATTATTGGGAAAAAATGCCGTGGAGAGAGGAAAGTGTGTGCGACGACGCTTGGAGCAGGACAGTGCCAGATCATGAGTGGCCTTGTGCTGTCATGTGCCTGGACTTGACTCTCGAGGCATTGGTGAGATTGTTGTTTTAGAAAGATGTATTAGATAACAACATAGTGCCTGGATTTCAGATGAGAGGTACTGGAAACAAAAAGACCAGTTAGGAGATAATTATAATTACCCAAAAAAGAAATGAAGGGGGATGGGGTCAGGAGAGTGTTGAATGTAGAAAAGCGTAGCTGCCCAGGGTACTGGACCAGGCGGGGCAGGGGCCTAGGGGGCTTGAATGGGCAGACTGAGACGAGATGTGAAAAAACAGGGCGGAGTGGTTGAGTGATTGAGGAGAGTTCAGAAGGGGAAACCAAAACTGAGAGCCGGTGATTCTAGAGGAGGCAGCAGCAGGACAAGGTGCAGCAGAAGCCACATGATACACAGCAAACAGGGCCCTGGGAGCGCCGGAGAATTGTCTAGAGTGGAAAATCAACAAATATCCACAAAGTAAAAATTTCCTCTAACCTGAAAATATGTAAAATATCAGCAAAAGAAAAGTTCTTGAAAAACATGCTGAATTGATTTCATGGTAATTTTGATCTGATGTGGAAATCTCATTTAGAATAAAATACATTTCCTGGGCAACTCTAATTGAACAATTCCCCTATTTTACTGGTTTCTTTCTATCTCTGGCAAGGAGGACTTTGGTGTGCTTTTCTGTATCCTTTACTGGGTAAAGAGGCAAAAATATGTCACTTACAGATTCTGAAAACCACCCCTCTAAATGCTAACATTTGCCTCTACTTTTTCATGGGTATCATTCGCCTCCTGTTATGGTCTGTGTTCTAGTTATGTAATGCTGTATAAACAAACCATTTCAAAACTTAGTGGCATAAAACAATAATAATATTTTGCTTATGAATCTGTAACTGAGCCAGGGCTTAGCTGGGGCAGCTTGTCTCTGATCTACTCGATGTCAGCTTTGGGAGAGGCATGGAGTTGTCTGAACGCTCTCCACTGGCATGTCTGGTGGAAGACTCAAACAGGTGGAGCTGCATGGCCATCTCTGACTGTTCCTATGTGATCTCTCCAGGAGGGTACCTCTTCAAGGTAGCCAGATTCTTTTTCATATATAGAGGAGGGCTCCCAAGGCGCAGACAGAGGAAGAGAGAGACCCAGGAAGGAGCCAAATTGCTTTTCTAACCTACCTCAGAGGACAGCAGATATCTTTTGCTACTTTAAAGTTATTAGAAATGAGTCATTAATGACAGCCCATATACAGGGGAGGGGAATTAGTCCATTTTCTGTAGGAGGAATGTCAAATAATTTGTTTTAAAGCACCACAGTCTAAATGAAGGATGGTTAGCAGGAGAAGAGAAGAGACCTGCCGTTGTAGCCAGAGTTTGATTGTAGACCTTTCATTTTAGAGATTCTTACCAGAGACCTTTTTGACTCCTCCTAAAGCAAACAGGGTTCCACCTAATCCAACCTTCCCCATATCAGGGCTCCATAACTTTTTCTTTTTAATTGAAGTATTGTTAATTTACAATGTTGTTAGTTTCTAGTATACAGCATAGGGATTCAGTTATATATTTATATATATGTATATATCCTTTTCCATTATAGGTTATTATGAGATATTAAATATAGCTCCCTATGCCATATAGTAGGACCTTGTTTATCTATTATATATATATATTAGGGCTCCATAACTTCTGATGGCCCCAAAGCAACATGGTATAGTGGAAAAAGCAGGTGCTCAGAGTCAGAAAGACCTGATGAGAAATCTCCTGGTCTCAGGTGTGCTACCGACTTGCTGTGATTGCCTTATGACTCAGACAGTTTTCCCATGGGAATGAGGGTGGTTGGTTTAGAGCACAATTAGCATGCTTTTTCCTTTAGTTAAAAACACCTATAAGATGTATGTGTGGAGAAATTAACACATTTTACTGAGCTCTTTTTGCATGAAAAATGCTATGCTGGGCTCTGTGGAAGCAACAAAGTGGATCTAGGAGCAGCAGAAGTTGGTTCTAATCAGCTGGGGCAGGCTGTGCAGACAGAAGCCATTAGCACGACTGTCCTTAGGCCTGAGCAAGTGGGGCCCCCATGCTGTACACCACGCCTCTCCCCTGGCCCCCAGAAACTCAAGGGCTCCCATGCTTTAAAATATCTTCCTCAAATTTTTCTAAGTGCCTCTCCAGTGCTGAGTTCCAGCCAGGACCCTTATTGCCGTCTGAGCAGGGGTGCTCTGAGCCTGGACCATGTCCACAGCAATCCCTTGTCTCCCCTTCTCTTCTTCTGGGCACTCTCTGACTCTACATTGCTGTGTGTTGGGTTGACCAGATGTCCAGGAGCTTTAGGGCTTATGACGATAGGGTTGTTCCAGGCTCTGTGTCAGGGTCCTTGTTCTAGAAAAGCATCCAGGTGAGCAGATAGCTTCTCTTGGCTAGCATCATATTTCTCTTGTAAGACAACATGAGATTGGGCCACCAGGATGGTGCTGACATGCTGATTCTGGTCAGAAACCACTGAACTGGTGTGAAACTGACTTGTGAGTGAACTGTGTTCTATTCTATTTAATCCTTGGAGAACTTTCATTCTTACATTCTGTGGCATTGGTAAAATGCCTAGCTCAAGAGCAATGCAGGTCTAAATTTCCTCATCCAAATGCTGGATACACACAGTGACACTGACTCAGGCACTGCCCTGTGAAACAACCCTCTGTAAATGCTCTGCCTGACTGACCCGCAGTGTTGATCCCTGCTCAGTCAGTGCAGTGGGTTTCTCACCCAAGTGGCTTACGTGAAAGTGAGACATGAAAGGCCATGTTTCCTTAGCTGGAGGGCAAGAAAGGTGACTCTGTAGCTCAAGGACTGCCTGACTCTTACTGTGGCTGAATGACATGGGGGTGGATATGAGTGTGCTTTCTGTTGCATATTTTCTCAAATTTTTGTTAAAAATAGGATTTCAAAAAATAAAATCTAATCAATGTTTGCTGGAGAAGGTACCTCTTCAAAGGAAACTAATAATGGATATTTGAGAGGGGACATTGCTTTGGGAGTTTGGATTTTAAAGGGGCTGAGTTTGTGGCCAGGGTTTCTGAAGTAACAGAGAGACTGAAGTCACCCAAAGGTGACCAGCAGGTCAAATGATCCCTTAAGGGATTTAGGACTTGGCAAAGACATCTCTAGTCCCTTTGACTGAAAACAGCAGGAGATCCTCAACAGTCATTATTTACTAAATAACAGATGAGGGCCAGATCCACCCCCAAGACGTGGGTTTTGATGGTGTGGAGGTTCCCCTGGGGCTCAAGCACCGTCCCCCCACACAGGAGCTGCTGAGGAGCATTGCTGAGCAGGGAGGGCTCTGAGAGGTGTCAACCAGGTGCAGCAGAAACCGGAGGAAGGTGTGTGTGTGGAAAAGTGGAAGGTAGTAAAGTTTCCCATATGTTTCCTTGGTTGACATCCTATTTACTTAAGGAGGGATTTTAAAATTATTTTTTAATTGAAGTGTAGTCAGTTTAATAATGTTGTGTCAATTTCTGGTGTACAACATAATGTCCCAGTAATGAACATACACACATATATTCATTTTCATTATAGGTTTCTACAAGATATGAGTATATGTTCTTGTGCTACACAGTATAAGCTTGTTTATCTATTTTATATGTAGTAGTTAGTATCTGCAGATCTTTTTTTTGAGTTTTAGCCAGTTTACAATGTTGTGTCAAATTCCAGTGTAGAGCAGTTTTTCAGTTATACATGAACATACATATATTCATTGTCACATTTTTTTTGCTGTGAGCTACCACAAGATCTTGTATATATTTCCCTGTTTTATACAGTATAATCTTGTTTAT
Source organism: Vicugna pacos (assembly GCF_048564905.1). NCBI lineage: Eukaryota > Metazoa > Chordata > Mammalia > Artiodactyla > Camelidae > Vicugna > Vicugna pacos. The sequence continues at coordinate 31,523,715 of NC_132987.1, forward strand.
CTATTTTACAATTTTGAACTCCCAGTCTGTCCCTTCCCACCCCCCTCCCCCTCGTTTGTATTCTATGTCTATGAGTTTGCTTCTGTTTTGTACTTACGTTCTTTTTTTTAAACATTTTTGATTGATTTATAATCATTTTACAATGTTGTGTCAAATTCCAGTGTAAAGCACAACTTTTCAATTATACATGAACATATATATATTCATTGTCACATTTTTTTCTCTGTGAGCTACCATAAGATCTTGTATATATTTCTCTGTGCTATACAGTATAATCTTGTTTGTCTATTTTACAATTTTGAAATCCCGTCTATCTCTTCCCACCCCCCACCCCCTTGGCAACCACAAGTCTGTATTCTATGTCTATGAGTCTATTTCTGTTCTGTATTTATGCTTTGTTTTTTGTTTTGTTTTTTTAGATTCCACATGTAAGTGATATCATATGGTATTTTTCTTTCTCTTTCTGGCTTACTTCACTTAGAATGACATTCCCCAGGGACATCTATGTTGCTGCAAATGGTGTTATGTTGTCGTTTTTTTATGGCTGAGTAGTGTTCCATTGTATAAATATACTACCACTTCTTTGTCTGGTCATCTGTTGATGGACATTTAGGTTGTTTCCATGTCTTGGCTATTGTAAATAGTGCTGCTATGAACATTGGGGTGCATGTGTCTTTTTGAATTAAAGTTCCCTCTGGATATATGCCCAGGAGTGGGATTGCTGGATCATATAGTAAGTCTATTTTCAGCTTTTTTGAGGAATCTCCATAGTGTTCTCCATAATGGCTGCACCAAACTGCATTCCCACCAGCAGTGTAGGAGAGTTGTCTTTTCTCCACACCCTCTCCAGCATTTATCATTTGTGGACCTTTTAATGATGACCATTCTGACTGGTGCAAGGTGATACCTCATTGTGGTTTTGATTTGTATTTCTAAGGAGGGATTTTTCATTCCTCTTTTAAAAGTAGGGACACCAGGGCTCAGGGATTTGCCCAAGATCATACAGCTAAAGTATCCCAGAGCCAGGATTTCAGTCATTTCCACACACATGATGTATGTAGAAATGGATATTTAGAATAGATGATCTGTGTCAAATCATCACTCAATCATCTACTTAGCTTGATAGCTCTTACAGAAAATCGGGTTGTTCACATAAACCAGGCTTGTCATGAGGAAGGGAGAGATAAGAGGTGTAAAGTGCCTAGCCTGGTGCTGGACACAAAGTAGAAACTAAAAAACTTGTCTTCCTGTCCTTCCCTTCTCTTCTTTCTCAAGGGGCCTAAGGACATGGCTTCACTCTGATTCACCAGGCAGCATGAAACATAGATTTTTTTCTCTCAAGAAAGTTGCTTAACCTTTTCAAACCTCAATTTCCTTATTCATAAAATGGAGATAATAGTGCTTCCTACTTTATAGAGTTGTGGCATTCAAATGAGAAAATTCATGTCGAGTAGTTAGCACGATGCATGGCACGTGGTTAGTGCTCAATAAATGTTAACTGTATGTCATACTAGAAATGGGAAGATTTAAGTATTTAGGGTTGTTGGAGCCAGAGGGACAGTCTGCCCTGTACCTGTTGATTTGTGCCCTGTGCCTGGCATGCCCTTCAGTGCTGAGACAGGGCAGGCCCAGCCCCAGGAGAAGGCCTAAAGGAGGAAATTGGGGCCTTCTGAGTCATCCTGTTTTATTTACTGTGCATGCTATGCAGTTCTTGCCAAGGAGATGGCAGGATTTTCTTTCAAATAAAACTGAATTTTTCAGTTTTCAGAAGAAGGACTTTTTCCCTCTGCTGCTGAATTGAGCTTCCTAAGGGCTTCTTGCTGGAATGAAGAGAATGAAATGCTTGACTTTCCAATAATAGCCTCTGGTTTAGTAATTAGACATTCCAGGAATAACTGCTTTGACAGAAGTCAGCTACATTTTATCTTGACAGTGAAAGAGTCTTCTATTTTCTCCTTTCCTCCTATTCCATCGTAATAATGGAAGAAGCTATTTGGAAGCCTGGTGCTTTTGTAACATGTATCACTGGTTAAGGACCCAGTACGTGCTAAGATTTTCCTGAAAGGTCACAACTAGAAATACTTTATGGTGGAAAGATCATGGGAAAGGCCAGCTTCCTGTATATCCTAGCCAGCAGTATGAACTTGAGGGGTTTTCAGATTAAAGCTATATTGGAACCTCCTCTTCAAGTTTTCATTCTATCTTTGCAATAGGGAGCTGGCCCTGTGGAGTTTGAAAAGACTGGGAAGGTCTGGGGCAGAGAACAAGGCTGGAGTCCAGCCCAGCCATTTACTTTTATCTCTGGCAAGTTACTGAAAATCTGTAACCCTCAGTGTCCTCGTATGGAAAATGGTGGTGATGAACCCACGTTGCAGAATGATTGGAAGGATGAGGGAATGGATATAAAACTTGCAGCGTGGCATGTGGTAAACACTTAGTACATTTGAAGAAATAGTGGGTCCTTTCCCTCACCTCCTCCGATGCTTTATAGTTAGGTAGTCATGGGCAAGTCTCTTAGGCCCCCTGGTATCAGAGTACCTATCTGTAAAATTAAGGGGCTTGGCTAGCTAATTACACACAAATGTTGCATGGGACCAGAACAGTCCATAATTCTGTGATTTTTTTTCATAATTCTGTGATTATTAGTGTTATCATTCACTGACAAGCTGCTCCAACACTGGAGTGAATCGGCTCCAAGATGAAAGGTGGAATGACTGCAGGGGGCTGGATGGCAGAATGACCTGGCGCTGGGCCTGAGGAGAGTAGAAGAGCAGAGGGGCCTCAGGTGAGGGCTGAAGGTTCAAGAGGGTTCAAGAGCAGCCTGAACCTTCTGGGAATGAGAAAAGAGTCCAGGGAGGTTTAGCCCAAACCCTGCTTGGTTTACTGAATGATCACCCACTTGCAGGGCCAAGGTAGGCATTTTTGACATGTCCAGACTATTACATTCCTCAGCACCTTTTTGGTGAAAGGCAGCAGAAACCTAATAAAAACCAGCTGAAATCCAGTAAAAACCAGCTAAAGCACAAAAGATATTCTACCGTCTCCTGAAAACGAGAAGTCGAAGGGATAGACCCACGCACGGCTGGACGAGGGGCTCAAATGACGCTGTCAGGGCTTTTCCTTGCTGCATCTTCAGCTCTTGTTTGTCATTTTGAACATGGAACTTCCAGTTTTTCTCTCGCTTCTGATAGGCTTCATCTGCCTGAGAGCCAAGGTGGACCCTGGCAGACTTAGGTTTAGACTCCAACAGGAAGATACCCTCCCGCTGTGTCTGTATATCTCATGCTGTGGAAGGGCTCTGAGTAGATTTTGTTCATCGCAGCATGTAAATGTCACATCACAATGCTCAGAATACAAAGGCCTGGGAGATGTGGCCACCAATGTGAACCTGGGCCACATGGGCCTTGTGATTTATAGTCCAATGGTATCTACATGAAACTGAGGAGTTGCTGTTTACCATTTAAAAAAAAGGTGCTGGGCAAACACAAACACACACAACCCACAGAGACAGCCATGACAGGCGGCCCAGCAAGCAGAGCTCCATCCCCACACTGACTCAGCCTCCTGATCACTTGGTACTGACCCTCCAGAGACACTGAGAAACAGCAGTGAACCCCTGGGCCTGGCCTCGAGGAACTTGATCTTTTTTTTTTTTTTCTTCTTTTCTATCATTTTCTTCCTTTCAGCTTCTTGATCACAGATCTTAAACATCATTCTCCATCACAAGTCTTTCTGGTGACAATTTCCTCAGCCCCGCATTGTGCCTCTATCCCACCTGCCTGAAAACCCAAGCTCTGGGTCAACCAAACCATCCCATTTCTCCATGCTTACACTGCTGGGCACTTCAGCAGTCACAGGCCTGCACTGGAGATTCATGGCCTCCAGCCTCAGGCAGGCCCCATTCCTAGCAGATCTTTCATCCATCCTCCACAGTGGCCATTTCAAACATCTTCCTCCTGCTGGTTACTTGCTGTTTCCCCTGTGGATTGATTCTCCACCTGTATCTTTTCTGTGCCCTGATTGTCTGACCTCTGCAGATGACACCATCTGGCTCCTTACCCTCTGGCTTCCTGTTGGGTTTGGTCAAGGAGGGGGCTTGCAGAAGAATGAGGGCAAGAGGACAGAGAGGTTGGCTTCTCTATTTCCCTGCTTCCTCCCTGCCTCCCCATTGGTCTGGCAAGGGAGGAGTCCCACTGACTAATGTCTCTGGGCAATTCCCTTTTCATGACTGCAGCTCTGAGCAGCTCACTGTTGCTAGTTCCTGGGTGCCTCATTTTCCCTTCTTTGTTCCCTTAACCCAGCCCACATCTCTTTGACTCGCCCCTTCGTTAATTCTCTTTAGTTAAACTCTTTGGAGTGTGCCACGTTTCCTCCTGGAAAGTGCTCGAGCACAACCACTCTCCTAACATATGGCTACTCTGACTCCTTGATGCCCAGGAGGGAAGTGACCCCTTCATTCTTACATCACAGAGAGAACAGAGACCACTTGAAGGGACCTCCTCAACTTCCTTCCACTGAGCCTAAACCCACCTGCATCTGCATCCTTCCTCTTCCCACCATTTCTCCTATTCCATTAACAGATTGTCCAGCCTCTGCCTGAGACCACTATGTCTACTTGTGCTCTGGATTCCATGACCCCATCGACCTGGGGACCTTATTCTGTCTGTCGTCTCTTCTTTCTAGGATGTTCAGCCTGTCCCTCACACTGGTTTCTTCCTTCCTTCCTTCCAGCAATCAAATTTGCTCAAGCCTGTTCCATCTTTAAGACTCCCCCTGAACACCCACTTCTTAGTGACCATCATATTCTCTCTCACACATCACAGCAGTCTTCAAAAAAAGGTTGGCTGCAATCTCCACGTCCTCATCCCCCTTTTTCTGGGATGACACATGGCCTCTGTAGCCCCAAATGGGCAACATATCTGTTTAGAGGATCACACCATCCTTTGCTGAATCAAGCTTTCTATCTCTAGTAGGAATTTGGTTATTCCTTTTAATTATTTGGAAAATTGTGTTTAAGAAAGACGGTGGGTTGAGTCTGAAAAGTTTGCCAAGCATTGTAAATGCCAGCATTCTACACTTACTCTTCAGTTATAACTCGCAAAAGAAATCCATGGGAAAACTTAAACCTGGTACATCAGAGCTTGATAGAGGATGCTATGGTCAGCACTGGGCGTCAGGACAAGGGGAGACATGTCTCCGGTTCTGTGAGTCAGGAAGCAGCATTCATGGCCAAGAGAGGGGCTCAAGGCCAGGAGTGGGTCTGAGGGTTTGAGACAAAGACAATTCTGTGGTGATTTCTAGATTACTTGCCTTGGTTTGAGTTTTATCTCCCTCCTTACTCCCAGCTACCTGGGAATATCTGTAAATCCTTCTAAACCCTTCTAATCACCATTTATCAGGAACACATTTTATATAGAAAGCATTTATACTCTTTAAAAGGCATCCAACTCCTGTTTCAAAAGCACCTACTCAATAAAGAAAGAGCAGGGATTTTGGAATCAGACAGGCTTCAGTGAATTTAGGAAATTACTAAACCTTACTATGTCTGTTTCTTCTGTACTACTCAAAAATTGTGCATTCTCTATATTGTTCAACCCTCCATACACAGTCTCCCAGTATGTGAGACTAATAATTCTCAAAGTTCAATGTGCATATGAACCATCTGGGCGACCTCATTAAAATGCAGGTCCTATTCAGTAGGTCTGGGGTAATTCTAATTAGTTTCTAGGTGCTGCCTGAACTGCTGGTTTTGAGACCACACGTTGAGTGTCAAAAACCCATCTATGTACTGATAACATGAATATGAACAAAGAAAACATGTCACCATCCATTATGGCAACTGAAAATCCCAGAGTACCCCTGAACCTTTTCCAGAATCCCTTCCAGGGATGATGGAAGCACTGCAAGCAGCTCTGGGGAGTCTGCAGCCCTGCAGATGGTCAGGTCGCCTCCTGCCCCCTCACTGCTAGTGTGGTCAGGTCTGCTGTCCGTATCGGTCCTAACTCCTGCATTCTCCTATTCATGTCCTAGCTGCCACAGCAGCATAGCCTTCTTAAGGTAACTCATATTTATAGGGAACCTCTATTTCCAGTCTCCTCACCATTCACCCACTGTGCAAACTCCATCTTAAATTAGCTCCAGACATCATGGAATAAAGAGCTCCTTGCTATCATGCCTTAAACTGCATAAGTACTAGGCAATTACATATAAAGCAGCTTTTACACTCCTAAAAATTGGGCTAAAAAATTTTAGTCCAAACTCTTACATGTGCATTATTACAGTATGAATGTACGAATGCTTTGACACATTTAAAAAATGCTCTAGCTGTTAAAATGTAAATAATGCAACAATAAGTGACAAAATTTTATCATAATAATGTCTATAGTTTTGTTGAGCACTATACTTTACACTCTTTATCTGTAATCCTCATAGAAACACTGTAATTTGTATTTCCTCCTTGTGCAAATGGGGACACAGGGACTCTGAGAGGTGAATCAACTTTCCTAGGTCACACAGCTCATTTGCAGCAGAGCGTAGGTTGCCCACCTCTGTCTGATGTGAAGTGCCATTACACTACTTCTGCCTCTCCAGGTTTAAGTGATCTCTCAGGCTCCCTTTTCATTAGACAACTGCTTCCTTAAATACCTTTCTTGTTTTATTTTTGCCATTTACTTCCTCATTCATAATAGTTGTGGATTTTATTAATGAGGCTTCCCTTAACTTGAGGCAATGTGATCATAGCAACATTGTGATTGGAAAATATCAGTGAGAGACTTCTTCAAAATATTTTAGCTGAGTTTAATCTCACACAAATGGTATTCCTGAGGGTCAAGAATCGGTGGGAAATGGAGTCCCTTTTCTGCCAGGCAGTGAGGCAGAATCGACCTACAAAGGGCGGGAATAATACATCAGAAATGTGGGCTATTATTTGCTTTTCCAATGTGGGACTGAAGAAATATTTGAGTTCATACTGAACCACATGCTAAGAGCCCAGCTATGTTATTTTTATTGTGAGTGACTGAATTGGGGTCAGCCCCTAGGGTGGGAACCAGGGCAACAGGACCTAAACTGGAACACAACCAAAATCACAGCATCAGTACTCCAACAAAGGAGAGCTGGATTTAGATACTGGAGCCCGGAATAGGTTTTTATTAAGTGAAAGTGCTTTCCAAGTCTATAGACAAGTGGTCTTGCAAGTTTAAAAGGAAGAAGTTTGAGTAAATTATAGCAATAAAGGGCAATGGTCGGGACAGGATTATTGTTGGTCTGACTGACCTCACAAATATTTCCTGTAAGATCACAAATGTCATTGATCCTGGTTGCTGCCTAGTAATATGGCCTGCCTGAGGTTGGAGGCCATGAATTTAAGTACTTATCATCAGAACTTGTCTGTCTTTAAAAATAAGAAAATAATTGCCTCCTGTTTTGCACTCTTTTTATTTTTCCTTTTTGGAATCCCTCTTCTCTTTCAAAGGGGAGGAGACAGAGAAAATGCAGATTATTTCTAAATCTCTAGATTCTGTAAGAGGCTGTAAAAGCTCAGAGAAGAGTTTTTTTTTTTTCTGATGTTTCCTTAAAGCAGTGATTGCAGATAGCATAGCTTTGAGCACACTCTGCAGTGATGGCTTCAGTGTGTTTTGTTTGCCAAATATTTTCAGAGAGGTTTACTCTATGCTTTATAAATAGCAATGTTCTAAAATCTATCAAGAGGAACTGCATTTTCTTTCAACGATGACATTCTAAAAGAAATGTGTAGCCTATTTAAGCAGCAGAAATGCTGTAGGAATACAGTGACTCACTACACAGTGCTAAGTATTTAAAAGGTACTAAAGATGACCAATAGCCATTCATGGTTAGCAAATTAATGGGAAAGAAGAAACCAACCTGGCAACAGGCAGACTGAAGGAAAAAAAAAAATCCAAGGCTTTAGTGGAGCGGATAACCAGTGTATTGTTTATAAATATCATAAAGGGAGAGCAACAGAAATTGACCTCTTAAGAAATATTCAGTTCATGGAGAATTTGTTTCTGGATAGAATGCAGATTACTGGTGCTGAAAGGACACTTCTCCATGTCTCTGGGTGCTGGTCCTTCATTTGGCAATTGGGGAAGAAGTATGAACTGTGCAATACAGTATCTGACTTTGAGTCCCTCAAAGCTGCTTACAGTGGAGCAAGTCACACAACCTCTGGGCCTACATTTCCTCATCTAAAAATGAGAGAATGAAATCACAGGCAAAATTGATTCATATGTCTAACTACATGGGTATTAGCCATTGTGATAAATATTGTTGCTATTCTGACCGAAACTAAAGACCCTTATTTGAAAAAGGCTCTGGTTCAAAGTTCTTCCTGCTGAATCTTCGAGGTCAACATCCTCATGCTCTTCCCTCTACACTCTGCCCATCGTAGCCTGTGTGTGCAACCCTGCCTGTCGGCAGATGTGTGTGTGTTTCACTCACCTGGGAATGGCCTGATGGGTTCTACTAAGTTCCGCCAAGTTCAGAGGACACAGGGGGATGTTAAAACTAATAAAAATATCAACAGTCTTAGGACAAGGTGCAAAACAATTGGAAATTTCACATAGTCATGGCAGTCAGGAACACAAAAACATCACTATTCCTCAGTGTGTAACTCACAAAACCTTCATTTCCATTGAGAGCAGAACAAAAATTCTACCAATCCAAGATCAACAGTCACTCTTGAATGTGAATTCAGTCAGTTTTAGATTCTCTCCTTGTCTTTCTTTTTGGGGTGATCTCGGTTTCTATGGGAACTTGGATATTGTCTTGACCATGGGAGGAGTACCTGGTCTCAGCGCCATCCTTGGTCCTCAAGGCCTGCACTTCAGGGCTGGGCTGCTTGTCTGTCCTGGGGTGAGGCTTCCTTCCCTCACATCAGGCCACTTTGCAATTCCTTTGTCTTGACCCAGCTTCATAGCCGCTGGCTTCTCCCAGTCATTTCCTGATGCATTTTGACGGGAGGGACCACTGCTACAGAGACATTCTGGATGCTGTTCCATATGATGCTCGGTGTCTGAGTAGGATGATTATGCCTCCTGGTTTTGGGGACATTGCCAGGTTTTGCCTGTTGTTTCTATGTAATTATTAATAGCACTCCTCACTTGCAAAAGTGTCCCTTTTTTTTGTTTGTTTGTTTTTCTTTTTTTTTTTTTTTGAGGTACAGTCAGTTTACAATGTTGTGTCAGCTTCTGGTGTACAGCATGATTCTTCAGTCATATAGGAACATACATATATTCATTTACTTATTCTTTTTCACCATGAGCTACTACAAGGTACTGAATATATTTCCCTGTGCTATACAGTATAAACTTGTTTATCTGTTTTACACATACCAGTCAGTATCTGCAAATCCCAAACTCCTGGTTTATCCCTTCCCACCCCCCTCCCCACTGGCAGCCACAAGTCTCTATTCTATGTCTATGAGTCAGTTTCTGTTTTATATAAGTTTATTTGTCTTTTTTTTTTTTTTTTTAGATTCTACATATGAGTGATGCCATGTGGTATTTTTCTTTCTCTTAAAAGTATCCCAGTTTCACAACGTGTTCTGGAGTCACTTTTGTATGCAGGAATCCTGCCCCTCAGGCCCTCATGGCCAAATACCTCCCTCAGCCATTGCTTTCCTCCCACTCAGATGCCTTCTTGGATACAGGGCAATAGATAGGGCCCAGTGGCATCTCCGTCCTAATGAAGTTCACTCCTATTCTCGCATCCTGCCTCAAGTTTGTTTGGCCTGGGGGAAGGGAGAGGAGGGAAATAATTCGAACATGTTTATTTCCCTTCTCCCTCCATTTGTTTTTTAGAGAAAGACTGTCAGTTAATGTAGATTGGATAAAAGTTCAAAATGATAAGAGACCAGATAAGGATTTAAAACCAGTTATCAGTTATTGTAACTGTGCTCAGTCAGGTAAAGGAAAGTATGCTCACAGTGAATGAAAAGATTAGAAATCTCATCATAGTCATAAAACTATAGAAAGTATCCAAATGAAATTCTAGAACTGAGTAATACACGATCTGAAATTAAAAGGTTACTTGATGCACTTAACATTAGAATATAGGCAAAGTGAGCTTGAAGAAAGATCAATAAAATTATCCAACCTAAAGAGAAAACAAGAATGAAAAACAATAAAAAGAGCCTCAAGAACGTGAACAGCATCAAAAGATCTAATATATGTGTTATTGGAGTCCCAGAGGAAAGGAGAGAGACTGTAAAAAATGACCAAAATTCCCCCTAATTTGGTAAAAGACAGAAATTTAAAGATTCGAGCTCAGCAAATCCCAAGCAGTATAAATACAAAGGAAACCTGAGCACATCAGAGTCAAACTGATCAGAATCAAAAGTAAGGAGAAAATACTAAAAGCACCCAGCAAAATCCAACTCATGGCAAATAAGGTAAAATGACTTGATTGATAACTGATTCCTAATCTGAAAATGGGGAGGTCAGAAGATAAGATGAAACAAAATCTTGAAAGTTACAGAAAAAAAGAACCCAGAGAAAATACCCTCTAAGAATGAAGATAAAGTAAAGGTGTTTTTAGGTAAAAGAGAATTTGTCGCTAACAGATCTATAAGAAATATTCAGCGAAGTTCTTCAGACTATAGGAAATGATAGTGGATAGAAACATGGGTCCTCAGAGCATCAAGAATAGTGACTATCTAAGTAAACACAAAAGCAACCCTCTAATTACACCCACCCCCACCCAGCAAACTTGGTCCTCCTACATTTTCTTAGTCTCAGCAAATGGCTCTGGTCAAAATCCTTTGAGCCATGCTTGACTCCTCTCATTCTTTTATACTGCTTTCCTGGTAACAATCCACCAGGAAATTCTGTCATTTCTGCCTCCAAAATCTGTATTTAGTCTGAACACTTAAATTTTAACTTCCACTGTTTACCCCTGGCCTAAGCCACCATCGTCTCTCCTTGGTTACTGCAGCAGCCTCCAAACTGCTCTCTCTCCTGCTTCCTTTGACCCTCTACATTCTGTTCTGGCACAGCAGCTGGACAGATCCTTTTAATACATAAGACTGATCATATCAATCCTCTGTTATTGTATTCTAAAGTTCCCCATCTCGGAGTTGTCAGTGGATAGATATTAATACATCATTTTTAAATGACGCATCATTGTGATTTTTATATATGTCTGAGAAGACATTTAAAGAACTCAATAATTTTACTACAATAAAGTCTTCCCTTTCCATCAATTTATCTATATGAACCAGGTTTCTCAGAACATGTATCTTTAAAAATTTTTTAAAAAGGGAATAGAATTGATGGTGAATCTTGTCCCATTCTACCAATAAATATTGTTGCTCTGTGGACACATGACTTAATTAAGAAAAGAAATCCCAACCTTATTCCATGTCATTAAAAGATATATTTTCAATAAAATTTGATTTTTTATGTTAAGCAATAATTTATTAAAGTTTAGAAAATCTAGTTTTGATCAATCATGTCCAATAGTAGTTATCACAATAACTCAATCAAGACATTTTATAACAGACTTATGGACATAGAAAATAAAAATTTAACATTTTAAGTTACATTCATATTTTTGTTGCAGAGAATTATTTGATAGGGACATCTGTAAAATATTTTCAAGGATACACATCTTTTATATCAGAATAAAATTCTGGGTGAGAAATGGACTGGAAAAACGAGTTCAGAGAGAAAAAGGAAGAATGTAGAATTTCCAACTGCTAAAGAAGGGCAGGTTCATGAATTTTTTAAATGGATGATGATAGATATCAAATAGCTCTGGGATTTAAATTCCATTGGACTCATTTAAGATAATGATGCAACAATGTTATTTTTTAAATAGCAATACTTATGCTGGACACGACATCCTTTGTGACTTTAAATTTATGATAACAAATGTTGCATATTTTTAAATGTTTAAGTTGATGCTTAGCTTTTCAAAAATTTAAAAGGGAAATGTAAGCAGAAAGTTTGAACTCTAGTACTGCAATAGTATCTAACCTGGAGAATAAATATTAATACTTATTAAATGTTAATATGTGCTAGACGCTGCTCTAAGTATTTCACAATATTTTGTTAAAGATTTATAATAAGGATATGAGTAATGTTCTGGTTACTATTTCTGCATGATAAATAATCCAAAACTTAGTGGCAGTTAAGCAACTATGTTATTTAGTTATTTAGCTCACAGTGTTGTGGGTTAGGAATCTGGACAGGGTTTTGTGTGCACTGTTCTCACTTGGGATATCTCATGCAGTTGCAGGCAGATGTTGGCCAGGACTACAGTCATCTGAAGGATCTGCTGTGCCTAGACACCCAAGCTGGCTTTGATGTTGTTCTGTCATCTGGGAATTGGTCTGGGACCACTGATGAGAGCACTTATATGTGACTGTCACCATGGCATCCTCAAGGTGGTCAGATTCCTCACATGGCAGCTGGCTTCCTCCAGAATGAGTGTTCTAAGATGGTGCGTGAAAGCCACATGGCCTTTCTGGTGTATCTGTGGAAATTATAGAACCTCACTTTTTATCATGCTTTACTGAGCAAAGCAGTCAGAAGCCCACCCAGATTCAGGGGAAGGGAAATAGACCCCACCTCTCAATGAAAGAAGCGTCAAAGGATTTGAGGGATGTATTTTAAAATTGCCACAAGTAGATAATTACCTTTTTAAAAAAATAGATTAGGAAACTAAAGCATAATGGAGTTAAGTGATATGCCTAAGATCACAGAGCAGGTGACCACAGATGGAGTTAGGATTCAAGTCCAAGCAGTCTGACTCCAGAGCAGAGCCCTTAAACATAACAGCCCAGCTCCCAAGAAAGGTAAGCCAAGGGAAGTGTGAAGCCCTCTTTGGCTGAATGTCCATACACTCCCCGCACCCCACTAGTCCTACATAGACTCCCCCCACCCCACTAGTCCCACTGCGGAGCCCCCTATTGACAGACCCCCCCCAAAATATCAACCTGGGGAGACAGTCCTCAGAGTCTACACTTTGAGAGCCTGTTACTATGGATACCAAGTTGCCAGAGCTCTTCAATGACTCAAGGGATGGCAGGAAGGGAGAGGGGCTGGAGAGGCTGCAGCCTCTGGTGCTAAAAGTCCCTAAGTTCCCACGGCCTCACGTAGGACAGACCTGGTGCTTGGTAGCAGCTGCCTCATTACCCTTTATAGATGTTTCAGGTGGCTTGTGTCTTGGTGGTCACAGATCTAACCCTAGACTACCCTGGACACTAACATTCAACAGCTTTTACTTAAATGTGAGAGATTCCACCTAGTGATTTGCTGTACCCTCGTTCTTGGCTTTGATTAACTAACAGCCAAGATCCTCAAAGACATCAACATGGCTTCCAGAAGGGCTAACTTTTTAAGGAGACTTCCCCTCCTGCCATCCTCAGAGGCTATAAGACCTCACTATGTCTCTGTGATTTATAATTGTAGTCTTTCAGAGATAGAGAAATTTACACCCTTTCCTGAGTTCTTTACATGCAGTCAACAATGAAGCAGTTCATACAGGAGGGACTGAGGCTGATTGGGGGAAGCCCAGGACTTACGGGGTCACCAAATAACTTTGTGGTAGACATCTAAGTGGGCACTGATGTCACTGCCCACTGAGCTAGGACAGAGGTCAGATAGGTAGGCATGTGTGGGTCAATCCTATGCATCTTAACCACAAAGACCATTAACTGAATTTTCTTTCTATCTTCAGAGCTAGTTCTCATTTACATTGGGAGTGTGCATGCCTACATCCACACCCACAGGATCTTACCACTTCCTGGTATCACTCTAATATTTTTTCATGTCTAAGTTCAGCCTCTGTCTCCTTAATCATAAGGTGATTCTTATGCCTCCATCCATCACGAGTATTGAGAGGGTCAATGACTGAATCAGTGATGGCAGGCTTTAGGAAGGAAAGAATGACATATGTTACATGGTTCACTGACATTCAAAAATCCTCCTCCCAAAAGATTATAAAATAGATTGAAAATACTTTTTTAAGACTTACACAAAAGGAAGAATCCTCCCCTTGCTTTGATATTGTTAAACTTATTTGAGGACATTCACATTAAAATTTTAACTCTAAAGGGACTCTAATTAAGAATGGCTAGTGAGCCTTCAGTTGTCTTTTTTTTTTTTAAATAACTTTAACATGATGATCAAATATAATTTACCAACCTCTAATGATCTAAGGTTCAGAGTTATCATTGTGAAATGAAGCAGAAGTCCAACCTTTGTGGAAGAAATAGCATGGTAAAACCTTGGTATTACGAAGTCATTGGGGGTTATTTTAAAAATTTCCATGTTTGAGGATATCAAGGATAGTGGCCGCCTTAGCTCTTCCTCAGGAAAGTTAGAGATACCCTTTCATCCCCAGCCACAGACAGACCCAGCTCAGTTACAGCTTCGTGGCAGGATAAGGTTAAGGGGATGGGGGAGGACGGGAAAGGGGAGGGAGGCAGACACAGAAAAATCAATCCAAATTACTTTCATGACAGTGACTTGGAGTCTTCTCTCAAAGACAGACACAAACCTCTAGGATGCTGGCAGCCCGGACTGGGGCGATGGGGAGTCAGATCTCAGAAGAGAACCCCCAGTTAAGGAAACAATCTGGGTTTTCCATAGGGAGCAAAGGCAAATCTCCGAAGAAAGCTGCGGAAAATGGGAAAGACAGCAGCCTCAGCCCCTCAGGGCAAACCCAGCTCAGGGCATGGCAGCTGGCTCTAGTGCGCGAAGTGGAGATGAACTGGTACCTGAAACTCTGGGATCTGTCCAGCGAGCACACCACTGCCTACACCACCGGCATGCCTCACAGGTAAGCCTCGCGCCTCCCTGCGCCGGCTTTAGGAGAGACCTCTTGAAAGTGCTCTCCAGACTGCATGCTTAGATTTCTTTTCTGGTGCTGCTAGAAATGGTAACAGCTCTAAGTGCCTTAGAGGTGGTTGACACTTCAGAATGTGTAGCTGCAAAGAGCAGGAACTTGGTGGAAATGGCAAATAATGCTCCCTGGATTGTTATTCAGAAAACACCCCTTGTAAAGAGGCAGTAGACACTCAGGAGCTGAGAGGAGGAAGGAGTAGGGCATTAGGATTTGTATGGCATTAAGATTTGTCTTAAGTAACAATCAGAGGAGTTAAAAAATTGTGTGAAAATGCCTCCTTCCAAAGCAACAAAAGACTTTGCAATCTTTCTGCACTTCTTTACCTTGAGAACTTGGGGATGAGAGATGGAAATGTGTTTGCTGTTTGAAAAGTGTACAGTAGAATAGTGTAAACTTGCTGAATGAGAGCTGAGTGTGGCAATGGGGGGGCAGAGTAGAACACACTGACCACCAGTATGGGACCTGAGCCCCCTGTCTGAGTAAGACAACATTAGGAGAAAAAGTTACTTAAAAAAGAAAAAAAGATAAATGTAAGACAAATTCCTATAGGTTTTCTCTCTGTCTTTTTCTCAGCCTCAGCTTCAAATAATGCAGAGGGGGAATAATTTCACAAGTTCTAATGTTCTAAGGCAAAGTGTACAGAGTAAAAGTGTCTGGAGTACTGAAATTTAAGGAAGCTTCTTCACTGTAACTGCTACAAGAGATCTCTTAGGAATGAAAGATAATTTTGCAAGGAAAATTATTAGGAAAATAAAGCCTGAAATAACTATTTTCATGAAGTGGTAATTAAATGGAAATGAAAAATAGTTCCAATGAAATGGTCCAAGTATAGAAAACTTGTTTTGTAGAGACTATGTGATAGCATAGAAATTCTGGAATGTATTCTACTTATCAAAGTGCTCCAGTGTGCTCTGAGCTGCCCCATTTTTATAGTTGTAATTCTAAAAAGGCAGTTTAGGAAAACATTAAGCAATTGAATTAATTGATGCATATAGATTAAAAATTTGTTGGACTACAAACTTCAAAATGCCTAAACTTCCACTTTTCAAACCTTTCCAAGGCAGGAATAAAATAGATATTTCCAAATCCAAGCCACTATTTAAAAATCAACATTTAAAAAGTAGAACAAGGTGAACTTTCTGGAAGTGTTCCATGAAATGCATTTATTTTTTATGGCTAGAGTGATTGGTTTGAAGCTCCTAGGCTGTTATACCCACATTTGGGGTATAATAGAGGAAGGGCCCAAGGAGAATGGTCTCAGTCAAAGAAAGTGTGAATAAGTTTGTCAGTGTTAGGAATGTACCTCCTAGCTATAAATCTTAAATCTTAAAGGTATTATTAAAGAGCTTCTGGAAAAAGAGTGAGGTGGCAAAAGAAAGCCTTGATAATGTTTTTCTTCCTTTACATAATCTTTAACTTACTCTAGACCAGTAACTTCCATTAAGGAGTCTAACACAAGACTATAAAATTCCTGCCCTATTATCTGACATTGGAATAACATTTATCAGGTCTGAGGGGAATATAAATTAAGGTAATCAGTTTGAACCAGCAATTTTTTGGAAAAGAAAAACAAACTCTACTCTTCTCTCCTTTACTCAAACAATAACAGCTTGTCCTGTAATCAGAAGAGAAGATACAGCATTAATGGTTTCCATGGTAACCATGGGTATGTTGTTAATCATTGATTCACAATAGCCTTGTATGTCCCTTGTCTTGTGGTAAAGAACAGCGAAAGTCATGTCTGTCTTACACCATCAAAAGTGAAAAATGCCTCCTCCTCTTTTTTTGAGCGGGGGGGGGGGCAACATGATGTTTCCCGGAGGAAACTAGTACATGCAGGTAGAACTAAATCCATATGTATTAGATATATTGCAGGGCTCAATGTGTGCATACCGCAGAAAAAGGCAAATTTTCTCATTGACAGCTCCTTGCCTTTTTTACGTCCCAGTGTTAGAACTACCTACCTCAGTTGAGTTCTTGAGATTAGTGGGGCAATGACAATTATAATGGCAGTGACTGGTGTGCAATCCCTTCAAATTGTAATGTAACCAGTAGAATGTGCAATTCCCTAAGCCACCTGTTTTTCTTTCATTTATGGATGTTGCCTGTGGAGAAGTTACAGAAAGTTTTTCTGGACTTCCAGTTGTCTTTTCTTCCAACAACATGGTCCAAGGGTGATATCTCCATTAGAGACCTGTGTGTAGAAGATAAATATGATTAATATAAAATATAAACAAATGTATCCATCTGCGACAGTTACTTACAGGACAGAGTATGAAATGCTTTGAAGAGTCCTTGAAAACATCACACATTTGCTATGGGCATTAATTCTATGGGTAGTTGGTTAATAGCCGTCAGTAGGGAATTGCTAGAGGACGCTCCAATTTCTTTTCTGAGAAGATGGAATGGAAATATTTTGCAGCAGGTTAATTCTATTTCATAAGGAATTTGAAGATTATCTCATGCTCAGATTCAATGATAATTTATATTTCAAGCAAAGTTTATTATTAAATTATTAGAAGAAAGCATTAGAGATAGAGAAGGGTCCAGTAGTCTTGATATATTTAAGAAATAAAATTGCAGGAAGCAGGGCAGACAATGCATATTAGTCTGGTGGTAAGTGGTTCTGACCCCATTTCTGGGGCTGTGTCTGCCCAGGACTACATATGGAACAATCTAATATAATTTGCTTCACACTGATTTGCTATTTTACAGAGTTGTCTGATGATTCAGTGATGCAGATGAGTTTCATATGACTATTCATTCCTCTGCATAGTGAGGGCGGGTGATGCAGGGGCCAGAGTCCTGGAGTTGGAGGCAAAAGGTTGGCTTTTACTCCCTGTGTAACTGTGGATGTGATTTTTAAAAAATTTATTTGTTGCTTTTAAAGAAAAATTTTTTCCAGATTATGAAAGTAACTGAATTTGGTAGAAAATTTTGAAAACAGAAACATATAGAAATGAAAAGGCAACCACTGCTAATATTTTGATGTGATTTTCCCCAGCCTTTTGAATTAGAATCATATTATGTATTCTACTTTCTACCTTTTTTTTAACTTAATAGTATACCAGTCTATTTTGTTTTTTAAAAACCACTTAAAAAAAACACTTAAAGATTTATAAGAGCTACGTATTATGACTATATTATTGCTTAGCCATTTTTATTTTACTATTTATAATTATCATAAATAATATTATGATAAACATCTTCATATCAATTTAAAAAATCATATTTCTGGTTATTTTCTTAGGCTCTTTCTTGAAGTGGAATTAATGGGTGAATATTATATGTAATATTCATATATACATATATATATATATATATATATATACACTTATATATATTTATCCTTGATGCAGTTGCAATTCTGAAAATATTTCCTCAGTGTACCTCCTCCCTGGCAGTATTTTAGAGTGCCCACTTCATTCCTTTTTCTATATCACAGAGTGTTTATATGGAATCTATCGCTTGAGCTTTATAGTAAAACAAATTGTTGAGTAAGTTAGTTAACTTTTGAGTTTCTGTTTCTTTGACTGCAAGAGAGGGCTAACAGCAGTATAAAGACTTGTAAAAAATTAGATGAGATAATGTACAACTGATTTGAAAAGAGTAATGCATTTTGCTTTCAAACTCTTTAAAATAAGGATTATCATTCAGGATGGGGTGACTCTTAAAATTTCTAGCCAAAATGTGGACTTCACTTAGCACCTGACAGCTGAGGATCCTGTTGTGCTCAATTAATATTTGTGAGAGGCCATTGTGTGTTCTTACAGAGGCTTTTTTAGGGATTCATACAATCGCTACCCTCCTGGGGAAAAGTGACTTAGGGATAAAATACAAAAAGCTTTGATAAAACACTATCAGAATTAACATTCCAAACCAAAACTGACTGAACCTATTAAATTGAACCAACGGAACCTTTAGCAGGACAAGTCGACACATGAATGAGCTATAGCATGCCAATAGTGATTTCTACCATCTTAATTAATGGTTTCTTAACTGGAGAGTGGTTACACTGAGCCACATTTCTATTTCCTTTCTCTGCTGTGAAAACTCTGACTTCCTAGAAGTCATTTACTTCTGCCTGCTTCCAGAGGATCAGCTGTGGTTCTATTTGAGGATAGGCAGTTCTCCAAGGTGAATTTCGGGGGACTCAGTTCCTGCCAACAGGGCAGCAGGTGATCCATGAGCTTAGCGACCTCTGGCTTGAGTTTATGCAGGAAGTTCTGGTTGTTGAGAATGAAGCCTGTGGTCAGGGAATGAACACTGAACAGCTGTTGGCTGAGTATCCTCTTTGCGCAAGGCCCTACAAGTGACACAAAGATGCATTAGATAAGAACCCTGTCCTCAAGTTAGGTGCAGCCTAGGGGAGATGAACACGCACTTAAGAAGTACTACATAAAAAAAGGTCATAACAAAGCTCAGAGGAGGGAGTGAGTACTCCCAGCAGCAGTAATTAGATCTGGGATTGGAAGATGTGCAGAACTTGAGCAAGAGGAGATGAGGGTTGGAGAAGGCAATCCAAGTAGAAGGAAGAGCGTGAGCAAAGGCACAGATGTGTGAGAGTATGGAATGAAAATGGAGAGCTGCTTCTATTCACAAGGCTCTGGCAAGCATCCTGGAGGGGTTCTTGGAGGCTGGAGCTGGGAGCGTGGCCAGGAGGATGGGAGGAGAGGATACCATTTCAGAGACTTGAGAGTTGGGCAGAGACCAGTTGTGGAGGAGAGGCAGAGCATGTAGGCTTCTCTCAAGAAGAGACAATGGAGGTAGGGAGACAGGAGGTTAGCTGAAGTCTGAAGCAGGGTTGGGAAGACATTTGCAAGAGAAAGCAGATCTATAGAAGTTTTTGGGCAGATTGGAGGAATCCAGTGGATAGAGAAAGTACATGATGCAAACAGTGAGGCAGAGTCCCCAAGGAGGAAGAAAATGGAGTCAAGGGCTCCAGCTGCAGGTGCTGGCTTTGGCAAAGGGAAGTGGTGGAACCCAGTGATGGAGGCTGCATCCTGTCATCTGCAGGCTGCACCCCAGCAAAACCACCTACCAGCTGGGGCCTCTGGGCCTGACAGAGACAGTTGGCTTGGGGGGTTAAGGCCCTAGATCCCAGAGCTAGGTTGTTGGGTTCAAGCCCTGGCTCTGCCACTGACCAGCATGTGACTTGGTTTCTTCACCTATTAAAGGTGAGTGACGAGAGTACCAATGCTATGGAGTTATTATGGGGATCAAATGACTTAACTAAGTAAGCACATAGAACAGGGCCTGGCACAGAGTAAACGTATTATTATATAAATGTTCTAAGCATAGTTCCTCACATTAGGTCCCTGCCCTTGTTATTATCATAAGACTATTAACAGATCTACCAAAATTAGGGACGCTTCCCCTTTCTGGAGTCTACTGACTCTACTGTGGTTCTGTAAATGGGTGTAAGAACACCTAGCTCTAAAGACCACTGTGAATGATGTAAAACATCGGGTGTATATTGGGCACTTGATTGGTTTTGGTCCCCTTGTCACTTCCTCTTCCCCCACCTCTAACGATCAGAACATAGTGGACAGCACCAGTGAAATGATATCAGGGATGATAGAGTGATGGAAATAAGCTACAATGGAATAACTCTAAATTTTTTAACACCTGTATTATGGTATGATTCTTGTACAGTAAACTGTACATATTTCAGGTGTACTGTCTGATGAATTTTGCTAGATGTATACACACCAGCAAAGCCACCACCACAATCAAGATAGCTAACATTTCCATCACTCCCAAGAGGTGCAAAGTTCAAATTCCCAATTTATCCCTTCCCACCCCCTGAATAACTCTAAATTTTTAAACCAATTTTTTTCTTAGAAAATACTATTTTTTTAAATTTTATTTTTTTATTGAAATGTAGTTGATTTCCAATGTTAGTTTAAGGTGTACAGAAAAGCAATTCAGTTATATACATACATACATACATATATATATATACATTTCAAATTATTTTTCCATTATATGTTATTACAAGAAATTGAATATAGTTCCCTGTGCTATACGTTACATCCTTGTTCATCTATTTTATGTATAGTAATGTGTATCTATTAATACTAAACTCCTAATTTATCCCTCCCCTGCCCTTTCCCCTTTGGTAACCAAAGTTTGTTTTCTATGTCTGTGAATCTGTTTTTAGTTTGTGAATAAAATATTTATCATTTTTTTAAGATTCCACATATAATTGATATCATGATATTCATCTTCCTCTGATTTACTTTATTTAATAAAATCTGTAGGTCCATCCATGTTGCTGCAAATGGTATTATTTTATTCTTTTTATGGCTGAGTAATATTCCATTGTGTGTGTGTGTGTGCATGCACGTGTGTGTGGTGTGTTTGTATGTGTGTGTATATATATATCTCACGTCTTCTTTATCCACTCATCTGTGGATGGACATTTAGGTTGTTTCCATGTCTTGGCTATTGTAAATAGTGCTGCTATGAACACTGGGGTACATGTGTCTTTTTGAATTATAATTGTCTCTGGATATAGTCCCAGGAGTAGGATTGCTGGATCATATGGTATCTTAGAAAATATGATTGATTAGATTTTTCTTATTAGAGAGAAAGCACTTTCTTTTCTAAAATGTGATACATATTTCTTAGAGCAGAATTTCTTTAAGGCTCTGTCTAGCTCTTGGCATGTTTATATGAGAAGTCACATAGAAGATGTAACTTTCTAGAGATGTTAGAATATGAGGACATTGTTGTGTAGTTTATTATGATTTTAGACATATGATAGAAAGATTGCTTGCTAGCTCATTGTTTTGTTATTTTGAATGTTAGTACAAATCTTAGACTAGTAAATGACTGGGTGAAGAGTGAGAGGATGAACATCAACAGGACAGGAATTAGGTAGACAGAGAAAGTTTCCAGCATCCCAGCATCAGCTTCTGGAAGGGATGAGGTTGCCCTGGTCCCTAATGGTGATGATGTTCTGTGACGCAAGGACACTGAGGCTGTACTTGCCATGTGCCACTGTCCCCCTAGGGTAGTGAGTTGGAAGTAGACATCTCTGGGCAGGCACACCTACCCTACAGTAGTAGCCAAATACATAGGGACTTGCTTTAGGCCGCATCCCTGTGATTACTATTTGAGTTACCTTGAGAAAACTGGACCAGTTTCTCACTTTTACACTTCTATTAGTTGGGCCATTTGTGTGTATCCAGTTCCTTCTGAAGGACTGTGGACACCTTGAAAGCAGTGTCTATGTCTTGGTCCTCTTGCCTGCAGGGTTTCCTCCTAAACGGATGTTAGTGGATTATATAGAGCACAACACTTCTGGTTCCTCTTCCCCTGATGTCCTCTGCCTTTCCAGAGGGCAGGCTTGTGCAATGGCAGGGGCATTTATTGAGGGGTTTGGAGATAATATTTGAATCCCATTTTGCTCTGTGAGCATAATAAGGTTTTAAAAGTTCTCCAGAACCAGTGCCCTCTCTGTTAAATGAAAAGACGAGACATGATGATCTCTTGGGCTCTTTCCAGCCATGAAACTACATGGTATAATAATATCATAAACCAGACGGAAGGAACAGAGTTTAATTTTCTGCTCACTGACCTTTATAGGGATTGTGCAGTTGTGTTATCTCTGCGAGAAAAAGGAAATGGGTTGATGCTCTATTTTGAAGCTTTAAGAGCGATAGAAAATTCTTTTATTTTTAGAGTGTATTCTTTTAGTAATTGGTTGACCATTGCCAGATATGTTTTTTTTTAATTCTTTAATAGAAGGAGACAAAGTCACATGAACACCTTCAGTTTGTAATGTCCCTGCTTATGAAATGTTTTCATCTTCATTATCTCATGTGTCTTCACACAACGAAAGTCACGTGTTCTAATCTCCCAGTTTCCTCTGGGAGAACGTGCCTCCTGAAGGTGACCTGTCTGATCGTCCAGGCCCTAGACCTTGGCTCTCCTGGTCCCTCACCCAGGGCTCTTTACCTGCTTTCAGTGTCTCCCAAACCGTGGCGCACTAGTTGTCCCTGAGATGGTACTGGGGGGGCATGTGGACATTAAATCTCTCAATGGTTTTGTATTCATTTTCATGAGTGTTAGGAAAAATGTGTAAGTTACACCTCAAACCTATGAATTCATGCCAGCGATGGCAGAGGACAAAGCTAAGTTTTAAAATAAATGAGTCAGTTTAAAGGGAAATATTCACTCAATTTGAGTAGAAGTGGAACTCGGATCTGGCAAAATCCTGGAGGTGGTTTATTTGTTTCGTCTCCTTCATGTTTATCAAGCACCTATAAAGCATCATGCCGTCTGCCCAGGGCTTTTTATAGTCATTCCGTTTAATCCATATAACAGCCCTATGGATGTGTTACAACCCACATCCTCACTGATGAAGAATGTGGCTTATTCACTTTCTGTCTGTGGCTGCTTAATTATTTTTTCTCTTCCCGTCAAGAGGCTAAAAGATTCTCTGAGCTGCCTCTCTGTGAACAGTCTCAAGTATGTTCCAGGCTACCTCTTTGAGCCATTGACATTTTACTCCATGTCCAAGGTCACCCTTTCTAGTTCTGTCTTTATATACTGAGTATTCTGCTTCTCCTGGGATGGGGTAACATTGTACCATGATTTTTAAATTTGGCTTGGGTTATTCAGCTTGGTTTCATTTTATACAGCTTAGGTATATTTTCTACAGCTTAGTTGATTAGTTTTTACCTTTACCCTTCAGCTGATATGCTGGTATTAGCCAATGAGAGACACTGTACATCTTACCTTCTCTATGAGCCTCCAGGGCTACATAAACTGGGAGCAGATCAACATAAGCTCAGATGTCAGGCCAACCCCTGTCTGAACCCTGATTCCACCACACAATACCCACTGGTCACTATCTGTGTGACTTGGACCTTAGTTTCCTTACTTTTAAAGTGGAAATGACAATATTACACATTCATAGAGTTGGGAGGATTAAGTGAAATTTTCTCTCTCAAAGTTTTAGCATGGCGGTGAGTGCGTGGAAAGGGCCCTTCAGCAAATGCTATCCGTTCCCCTTTGGAGTGCTGTGAGCCTTGGTCTGTTATTTACATCCATATTCTTTCTTCCTCTGGATTCCTCCCAGGTGCTTCCTGAGCCTGGGAAAACTTCCTAACCCTAGGAGAAAGGTCTCGATGTGCTGCTTCCCTTCTTGTTTCACTTAGAGCCCCGTTCTTCTAAGATTTTCATTTACATCCTCATTTAAAATCTTTCGAATCAAATGTCTGTCTGACATGTCCTCTCTCCATGCGGAGAGCATTGATCTGTTGTCTTTAGAATGGAGAGGCCTAGGTCTGAAGTCTAGCTCTGTTGCTGGCTAGCTGTGTGGATTTCAACAAATCATGTCCCATCTCAGGGCCCCAATTTGTTCATCAACATGCTGGAAACAATGCAGATGTTTTTATCTTTGTCTAGGATTTCAAAGGTTAGATCCAATAGAAAATCCTTGGTATGCTATAAACCGGTATCTATATATAATCTGTGTATCTCTAAAATATAACCACTAGATGTTGGCAACTATTTTTTTTACCTTCTGTTCGGAGACATTGGCTCTAATTCAGTCTGGAACATGGCTTGAGAGCATAGTTACCCCTAATCTGCTTTTCTAGTAAATACAGGGGTATATACAGCCACATTTCTCTCCTAGGCCCTGGGCAGGGTTTCTTGGGTACATTGCAAAGACCAAGACATGAGCCTCCCTTTCCTAACATCAGCAGCTGCTTACTGAATACTTATTATATACCCAGCACTTTCCTTACACTATTCAGTTTAATCCTTTCCAATAATCCATGGGGTGGCAATTTTTATCAACTCTGCTTTGTGGAAGGAAACTGAGACTTGGAAAAGATCCTGTCCATGGTCAGACTCAAGTAAGCGATAGAAACAGTACTTAAACCCGAAAGGTACAAGAGGGGTTACCTCTTAACCTCAAGAATATTTCCTCCCCTAGTTTGGGTTGATTGCACATGGCTACTGAGATGTCACTTTAGTAATGTCACCTTTCATTTTCCATCACAGTACAAGGGTCCTTAATGTGGGGTGTGGGAGTCAGTTTCCCTTCTCCACTCAAGGTCCTTGCCTTTGTCCTGCATGTGTCTAATGAAGGGCTGGGGGATGTCAGGGAGCAGCTTAGATTGGGAGGAAGTCACTCAGGTGGAGAGCAAGGGCTGTGCAATAGAGCGGACTGTGGATTTCAATATTCTGGCTTCTCTCCATCAAAACAGCTATGTAAGAACAGCCCAAGTAGCATCCTCTATTAGATGAATTTAACTCAATTTCAGATCTTAGGTTTAAATTAGAGAGTCTTTGGCCTTCTGCCTCTCATACAAGCTCCAAGAGAATACAAAGGTTACACAGCAACAGCTGCCCTGGTCTTTCCAATTTTAGCATATGGTTTTCACTAAATGGCTTGTGCTAACGTTCTACCAGGGATGTTCACTGTTGTATTATATGCTTTTGCTCTGTGGGAGGAGGAAACAGCATCATTTTGAGGAACACTTGCTCACACTTCTCTGGAGATGTCAGTTGAAACAATGCATCCTTTTCCCAGCAGCCTCCCTAGCCCCGTGAAATGCCATCAGGCGTCAATCTTCGAGTTTTGGAGAAAAATCTCCATTCCAAGTTAAGACAAATCTTGAGTTTTGTGTACCTTGGCACACACATTGCAACCTAATCACAAACAAAAACTTGCCAAATATTTCTTCAGTCATCAGGAAATTAAACAGGGCTGCAGACCAGATATCTATCTGGTCCTGGTTTCCAATCCAGGAAGGATTTATTTATTTATTTATTTATTTATTTATTTATTTATTTATTTTTACATTTTTTTTATTGAGTTAGAGTCATTTTACAATGTTGTGTCAAATTTCAGTGTAGACCACAATTTTTCAGTTATACATGAACATACGTATATTCATTGTCACATTTTTTTCGCTATGAGCTACCACAAGATCTTGTATATATTTCCCTGTGCTATACAATATAATCTTGTTTATCTATTCTGCATATACCTGTCAGTATCTACAATTCTGAAGTCCTAGTCTATCCCTTCCCACACCCCTCCCCCTTGGTAACCACAAGTTTGTATTCTATGTCTATGAGTCTGAGTCTGCTTCTGTTTTGTAGTTACGTTCTTTCTTTTTCTTTTTTTTTTTTTTTTAAGATTCCACATAAGAACAATCTCGTATGGTATTTTTCTTTCTCTTTCTGGCTTACTTCACTTAGAATGCCATCCCCAGGGACATTCATGTTGCAGCAAATGGCATCATGTTGTCATTTTTTATGGCTGAATAGTATTCTATTGTATAAATATAGCACATCTTCTTTATCCAGTCATCTGTCGATGGACATTTAGGCTGTTTCCATGTCTTGGCTATTGTAAATAGTGCTGCTATGAACATTGGGGTGCAGATGTCATTTTGAAGTAGGGTTCCTTCTGGGTATATGCCCTGGAGCGGGATTCCTGGGTCATATGGTAAGTCTATTCCTAGTCTTTTGAGGAATCTCCGTACTGTTTTCCACAGTGGCTTCACCAAACTGCATTCCCATCAGCCGTGTAGGAGGGTTCCCCTTTCTCCACAGCCTCTCCAGCATTTGTCATTTGTGGACTTGTGAATGATGGCCATTCTGACTGGTGTGAGGTGATACCTCATTGTAGTTTTGATTTGCATTTCTCTGATAATTAGTGATATTGAGCATTTTTTCATGTGCCTATTGGTCATTTGTATGTGTTCCTTGGAGAATTGCTTGTTTAGGTCTTCTGCCCATTTTTAGATTGGGTTGTTTGTTTTTTTCTTAAGTCATATGAGCTGCTTATATATTCTGGAGATCAAGCCTTTGTCAGTTTCATCATTTGCAAAAATTCTCTCCCGTTCTGTAGGTTGTCGTTTTGATTTACTTATGGTTTCCTTTGCTGTGCAGAAGCTTGTAAGTTTAATTAGGTCCCATTTGTTTATTCTTGCGAATCCAGGAAGGATTTATTAAGGTTAGGCTGTAGGTAACTGCCCTTGACAAGATAAAAGCCCATTGATTTTATTAAAGATGACAATAGCTGCTAAACCCCAAAACCTCATTGACTTGACATAAACTATGTCCTACTCGTGTAAATTCAATCAAGGGTAGTAAGTTCCAGTCAGGTGGGATCCAGGCTGATGAGGGTTCTGTCGTCTTCAGCTTTTGTTTCTAAGCTGGCCGGGGGCTGAGAATTGCTGTCTGTCCAGCAGGCAGAAGAGAGTATGGATGGAGGATCACTGTCAGTGGAGCTGTGGGGAGAAGCATCATTGGCTGGAATTCAGGCATGTGACCACACAGAACTGCAAGGGAGGCTGGGAACTATAGTGCAAATGTGTGCCATGGGGAGAGAGATGCTGGTGTGGGGAACAGCCTGCCAGTCTCTCTGCCACAGAGCTGTGGTCAGAGCAGAGTGGAGGAGGTGCTGAGGTGGGGTCTGGCTGCTTCCTTTCCCTTCAACGTATTCCCCTCATTCAAAGCCTGACCCACCCACCTGGCCTTAGCCACACTGTGGGGATATCTTTTGGCTTCTCTAATTGCAACTCACTTTTCTGTTTCACCGAGGTTCATGGCCCCTCAGAAACCTGTAGATGGTGAGCTGATATCAGCTTGGAACACAGCCTTGCTTGTGTCAGTTCTTGAGTTCTCAGCTCCTGTTTTGAACCTCTCAGAGGTTCGGTTTTGTTTGATTTTGCCCTAAGATTCCCAAGCAGTTGGCTGAGCTGGGAGCCTTCCTGCAGCTCATGCTTTATTCCTCCTCCATGCGGTTGTGAGATGGAGTTGCTGCAGTGCAGCAGGTCAGCCTTTCCCATGGTAACGGCCACAGGCTCTAGTGCCACGGGCTTGGGCTGAGAGCTCACGAGGCAGGATCAGGCACGTGGAAGCCAGGGCCACAGAGCCTTGTGAAGAGCTGAGAGCTCGCTAATTCAGTCTATTATTTCAGAACTAGCCAGCTGTGTTGCTTTTTTTTCCCCACTTAGATGGGCTTTTTTATTTTTTAATCGAATTATAGTCAGTTACAATGTGTCAATTTCCAGTGTATAGCAAAATGTCCCAGTCATGCATATATACATATGTTAGTTTTCATACTCTTTTTGATTAAAGGTTATTATAAGATATTGAACAGAGTTCCCTGTGCTGTACAGAAGAAATTTGTTTTTATCTATTTTTATATATAGTAGTTAATATCTGCAAATCTTGAACTCTCAAATTTATCCCTTCCCATTCCCTTTTCCCCAGTAACCATAAGATTGTTTACTATATCTGCAAGTCTGTTTCTGTTTTGTAGAAGACTTCATTAGTGTCTTTTTTTCTTTTTATAGATTCCACATATGAGTGATATGTGGTACTTTTCTTTCTCTTTTTGGCTTACTTCACTTAGAATGACGATCTCCACACCTATCTATGTTGCTGCAAATGGCATTATTTTATTCTTTTTAATGGCCAAGTAGTATTCCTTTTTAATGGCCGAGTAGTATATAAATATATCACAACTTCTTTGTCCAGTCATGTTGATGGACATTTAAGTTGTTTCCATATCTTGGCTACTGTAAATAGTGCTGCTGTGAACATTGGTGTGCATGTGTCTTTTCGAATTAGAGTTCCCTCTGGATATATGCCTAGGAGTGGGATTGTTGGTTCATGTGGTAAGTCTGTGTTTAGTTTTTTTGAGGAATCTCCATACTGTTTTCCAAAATGGTTGCACCAAACTACATTCCCACCAACAGTGTAGGAGGGTTCCCTGTTCTCCACACCCTCTTTGCCAGCTGTGTGTTTTTAAAAGTAGCTTCAGTATGTTCATTCAGTGTAGTCATTACCCATGTTTTTCGATAACGCACCATCAGGATTGTTGAAGACAGATAAGCCAGTCACTCTGTTCCCAGCAGCAGGACACAGCATGGTTTAGAATGTAGTATCATTAAATAAAACTGCATATGATTTACGATGTTCTGGCCCGCCTTCTCTGGCTCACTATCCTCACACAAGTTCCATGCACATTTTTGTGTGGAAGGGTGAGGAATTTGAGGAAAAATTAGTTTAAAAAATTTGGGTTGCATTCAAGAGCTCCTTTTTTTTAAAATTACAAACTTGAAATAGTTCACTTAAAAAAAGCAAAGCCCCAAGTGCATTTTGTAGTTTAATCTTCATATTTAATTTGATTACAGCAATGAACATTAAGTATGAAACAAGCTGTCCAAAAGTGCTGTTGAATTATTTAATTACCTCTGGGACTGAGGAGATGATAGTCAGCATAAACAATTATATGAGTGGGGTGCATTTGAAAGATCAGTTCTTTCTGTCTCCAAGCTTAGTAATTTAAATGATGTGACTATCCAAACAGCAGTTGCTTGTTGAATAAAATATTAAACCCTTAAATCTGTTAACAATGTTTTAGGTTCCAGATGGTCATTTATCCAAAAGAAATGGCAAAGAAGTATTAAGTTTAAATGTGTTTTTAAAGTATTTTCAGTTAAATGAATTTTCAACAAAGTCAATACTCAGAATTCAAGGATACTCTCTCATTACCATATATGTAATATTGAAAGAATTTCTAACAATCAAACTAGGAAGTTAAACAGATATGCATTTAAGAGGTTTGATCAACTATTATGTTCAATTCTGGGAATCTGAGGCTAAATAAGGCAGGCTTCCTGCCCTGAATAATTCTGGAGTCTTTTCAGGGAAAACAATTCTGCAGCGTAGTTTTATTGGTGTGATGTTTGGAGTGTGAATGAAGTGCTTTGGAAACAGAGATAAAGGAGCCATTAGTTCTGCTAGGAGGTGGGGAGACAAGGAAGAGAAGTGTCAGGAAAAAATACATTTCACAGTGCACCATTTCAACTGGACTCTTAACAAGGATGTGCAGGAGTCTGGGAATGTGAACCAGCAAAGAGGGAGGCGGGAAAGGGGCAGGGGAACGAAGGGTGTAATCTGTAGCTCAAAAACAAAGTTGACCTTTTCTTAAGCTAGAATCAGCTAAACAACCAAGCTGCTACTAATGGGGGGAAGAGTTCGTGAGAATGGACAAGATAAAATTTCTAAACACAGAAAATAATTCGCAGTTAGGCCTTGTTCATCTGATATTGTCAGAGAATGAAAAGTTTCATGCAAGCAATTGTTCCCAGTACCTGAAACTTTCTGATTTAACTGTCAAGTTTAACTTTTTAAACCTGAAGAAGCAGTTTGACAACTCCAGTTTATCTTAATAAACGTCAACTATTGTGCTATGTTAAAATGTTTTCCGGGACTCTTCAGGCATATAGAACTATTTGCCTGGAAAATTAGAGGCCTCATTTTGCTATTTTATTTTTTAATGTTGGCTTCTGGATTTTTCCCCATCCATTACTTTTTCTGTATCCCTACCTTGCTGTAAATTTTCCTTGCTACTGTCAGGCTGCCTACCTCTAATAGCCCCTTTTATCTAATTTGCTATCTTTACTCTGCTGAGGAAAGGAAAATAAGAAAATCTGTCTTGCTTGAATTATGACCGAGAAGAACAGGTTTATGAATTGAGGTACTCTCCCAGGAGGCTTGAAATGTGGGCTTTGTGAAAGCTCATTTGTTCGTTTATAGATTCTTGCTTGTGTTCTATAGAACAAGTTTGCTAACAAGGTGACCTCTAAAAAAATCCAGTTGTTCCTTTATTTGAATTAACATTGGAATCTGTTTGGGAAAATGCCAAATGTTGAAAGTGGCTCCAGTTGCAGTTTATCTTGGAATAACCCTTAGAGACTTTAGAAAAGCAAACCATATAGGACACAATTTTTCAAAATGTTGATGGGACACTTGTGCTCTCAATTTTATAAATTCCCCAGCTGAAGAGAACATTCTATCATAAATAAAATAAGCAAAGCAAAGCTATTCATTTGTCTTCCATGGCAGAAGCACACTTTCCAGAGGATCATTTTTCAACAGTATTTCCTTGGAACTTTGGTCAGTGATTAAACATTTACAATTATTATACTATGAAGTGACATTTCAAGAGGGAAGGTAGTGTATGTGGGGGTTTAAATATATAAACTAACTTATCTTATTTAACTCTGAGGAGATAGTATTGTTTCCCCCATTTTTCTGAGGAAGAAACTGAAAACCCAGAGAACACTCACATCACACAGTGGTGCATTGTCGGGTGAGGATTTAAACCCCTGTCCATCTGACCTCTAAGGTCACGCTCCTGGAAACTTGTACTTTATTCCAGTCCTTACAGTAACTGACTCTTAATGTTGCCAGTTTATCTGAATGTTTCTTTCCTTATTGGTAAAACAAGAGAATTGAACCAGCTGATTTCTCAGATTTCTTACAGCTCCAGTAGAATCATAGATTTTTTTAGAATTAATCTTAAGTCCCTGGAAGAAGATGATGAAGAGGTAGGTGGGGTCAGGTGGAATGGTTCCAATAAAACCTCTAAGCAGTGCATTCTCTCTCAACACTGGAACTATACATTTTTAGGCTTGGCTTTGTAGCTGAGATTTACCTTTCAGGATGCCACTCTGTGTCCCAGCTTCCCAGCCTTGTCTCTGACAGGTTCAGACCCCAGGAGAATAATGCGGTAGAAGAAGATGGATGAACCCCTTGGCAGAAGGGAGCATGTGGAGCAGTGACCTTGGAGGTGTGGGATGCTTTTCAGCTTTCACATCTGCTTTCTGAGTAGACACTTAAGTGGTGATGGAGGAATTTCTTGCCAGACAAAGAACAAATCAACTTTATCCAGATAATCCTTCACTTCTCTTTAGGAAGGAGAAAGTCCTATTTCAAGCCATCTCATTCATTTTGTAGTCATGTAACCCATCCCACTGAAGTCTCCTGAAAATTGTTGCTTACTGAGTCTGTCCACGTCAGCCACGTACGGCCACGCCTGCTGTGCACGGCGACACGCGGGGCATCATCCACATAGACTGCAGCGTTGATGGGCAGTCTGTGGAGTTGTGCAGTGCACCGGCTACTGTAACAATAACCACCACTCATTCTGCATCAGTTACATCAAACAGCATATTTCCTTTAGTCTTCATGACAACCCTATGTTGTAATGTGGGGAGGGGTATTTTCCAGAGGAAGAAATAGGACTCAGAAAGTGTCCACTAGTCAATCCACTAGTGTGCTGTAGGAGTAGGAATCGAACCCACGTTTTCCTGCTTTCCTAGCTCCTGTTCTTTCCACCACACTCCACCCCGACTCCATGGAAACTCTTTAAGCCAGGACAGTGCAGACTGGGATGAGGTGGAACATGTCCTCAGTATTTTGGAACCACTGCTTCAGTGATGACTCAATGGCGTGTGACCACAATACTATACTATCCTGATCTCAAACCTTCTGTAGCTCAACGTTACTTAAAAAGAGAGTGCAAAGCCCCACAATAGGACCAAGGCCTCACCTCCCACATTCTTTCCTGCTCACCTACCTCTTCTCCAAGGCACTCTGTTGCCCCACTGGTCATTTTTCAAGGCATTTTTAGCCACAGAGTGTACTTTTGCATATTGCAGTCTCATGGGCCATTTCCTTTGCATTAGCCTTAGAATGAAGGCCACACTTTGGCATCTTTTGGGATCTTTTGCAGGAAGAGCTAGAGAGTCACACCCAAAGTAGTGAAGGGATCTTTCACTGCAGATGCCAAAAGTCAAAGATACTTTCTGGCTGTGAGTGTGTCAGTGTGGGATAAATGAAGGTGGCAGTGAAATCCCAAGGGCCAGCCCTGCCCTTTACAGCCAAGAAAGAGACTGTAGACCTGGAAAGCCTTAAGTATACTTCGATTTCCCCTCAGTCAAGGCTATAGTGTGCATACCTGTGCAGATGGTAGCAATGTGACAGTTACACATCGGGGAGGGCTGTTTGCATGTACATGAGGGTACAGTATACAAGCGGCAGAGGTGAGGAAAGAGGTAGAACGGGCTGAGACTGAGGTGCGGGCGCTGTCTTCGAGCTGCAGCTGCCTTGATGGGGGCTCCCATTAGCCCCGTGCTTTAACCCCACACACTGAACATGTGTCCCCGCCCCTGTGCTGCTGGGAATGTTTTATTCTATCCCTAGAAAAATTTTGGCCTAAAAGGAAATGAGAGGGATTGTCTAGAAGAGGTCTGATCAATGCTAAACAGACTTTCAAGATTCATCTTCTTGCTCGATGGCAAACATCTGGAAGAACTACCCCCACCTTTCTTCACTGCCTCTGTTACATCCTCTGCCCCACCCCCAGGACTGGGTTTCGGGGTCTCCTCACCGCTTGCCTGCATCGTGGCTCACAGTGCACTGCTTTATAGCCTTCCCTAGCCTCCTTCCTCCCTCCACTGTGAGCTCTTCACAGTAAAGGGCGAAGGCGACGTTTTCTTCATTGTGTTGTGTTGATATGACCTGCACATTTTTAACTGTGGTCTCACCATATACAACTAGACCCCTAGGTAGCTCTGGCAAAGGTAAGGAGAAGAAAGCAAGCACAAGAGGAGAAACTCCTCTGATGGTGCCCAGTGGGATGGAGTCAGTCGTCTCGGTCAGCTCACTGCTCTCTGTCACAGCATCACTTGCGGAGCAAAAGGATGCAGTTCCCATAAGTCATTGGAAAAGGAGGGTGGGCTTGGATCTGTGGTCTGGTGTCCCTTGTGCAAACTCGTTTGGGCAGAACCAGCATTCCTTTGCCCCAGCCGTGGGGAGACAGCCCCATTCTCCTGGCCCCACCAACTCCTGCTCAGTTTTCAATTGTAGGCCAAGACAAGTTTTAGATGACTGACACATGTCCATAAATCTAGGATATGGTGTTTCGCAAGTTGCCTCTTTAGCCAAGAAAAATTTTAAATTAGGCTATAAATGTGATCGGTATATTCCAAGAATTATAGCAGCAATCTCAAGGGCCTGGTATCTTGCAGAACTAGCTAATTAATCATTGAGTCAACCCGGGAAGGGTCCTCATCTTTGTAGAATGTCTCCCCCAAGTAGTTTTTAAGACTCACAGGACATCAGACTTGGAAGAATCTTAGAGATTTCTTAAGTCTGAGCCCATAAAGAAACTAAGAGGACAGAGAGGTGAAGACCTGCCCAAAGTCACAGTTATTTCTGAATGCTGGACAGATGTGGATAAAGCTTGCTACCCACGCAGGGCTGTGTGAGCCTCTGTCTGTGACTTCTGAGTCCCAGGGCCTCTTGCACCTCATCAGCAGAACATGTTTGGGAGCACCTCTCTCGTCAGATGACTGTGCGTGTCATTTTCGCCACACTCTGCTGAACCCAGGAGTACGTGTACTTAGAGATTCTGAACAGTATATAATAATTATCATCCTAAGACACAGAAGGATAGCAAGACAAATGTTAACTGCCCTTCTCAGCTGCTCAGATCCATTTCTTATAGTCTTATACACACCATTTAAAATTGATTTTAATTTGCATTGACAGGCAAAGGGACACATAATTCCCTCATAAATGTAGTTTCTACTCCCCATCTTCAAACTGGGACCTTTCATGACAGTGATCAACTTAGAGAGCTTCATGAAAAGAAGCTTCGGTTTCAAATACTGGCCTTCTCATCCCTCTCTCCTCGCTCGGGCCTGGTTCCATATTCAGAGGGCAGGAAAACACTGAAGTGGGCTCATGTCTCATTGCCGACGACTGCTTTTCCAGGTCCAATAGAGGCAGTTCACTGAGGAACCGCTTCTGTGCCGACTGAACCTGTGGCTGGTGTAAGTGATGGAACAATATTCACAACTGTACTTGGGGATTCGAGCTTCTCTGTAACACCATCCCACTTTGATTCCTCTTCTAGCCTTCTCTCTATAAGCTTTTATTTCTCTTTTGAGACCCAGAGTTTGGTTGCTGAGGCAAAAATGGAAATAGATGGAAAAGGGGAAATGTAGCTTTGGGAAATTGAAAATTCAAAGAAGTAAACCATTAATGTCTCTGATATGTTCATTGTGTACAAAACACCATGCTGACTGTTATGGAAGTTACAAGCTTATACCAGATACAGTCCGTCCCTCCCCTCAAAGAGCTTGTAGTCTAGAGGGAAGTTAGATTCGCACTTGCAGGAAGAGATATCTAAAACTCACACAATATAAGCCTATGTTTCTCAAAGTAGGTACAAGTACCGCTGGTGGACAAGAAGATGATTTTAGTGGGTACACAGATGGGGCATTAAATAGGTTTGATTCCCTTTGTAAATGTGGCATATTCCTGTATCAATTTCCTTTCAATTCTTCTGATAACCTTAAAGAGAGAGAAAGAAAAAAACCAACAAAGTCTCAGATCTGTGCTAAAATCTTTAACACCTCTCTGACATCTTCTAATCATCTCAACAAAAAACAAAAAGATAAGACTCTAGTTCAGAGCCTTTGGACACCAACAATGTCTAGCTACAATTTAATACTAGTCTTCATTTTTATTTATTTTTTATAGATTGCAC
This sequence comes from Vicugna pacos, assembly GCF_048564905.1. NCBI lineage: Eukaryota > Metazoa > Chordata > Mammalia > Artiodactyla > Camelidae > Vicugna > Vicugna pacos. The sequence continues at coordinate 31,558,978 of NC_132987.1, forward strand.
TCTTTTATTGCAAGTGATAAAGTTTTTCTATTTATGATGCTAGTATTATGTTTTATTACTAAATGTCTTAGTTAGGGTTGCTATGGCACATTACTATAGACTATGTGGTTTAAGCAACAAACATTTATTTTTCATGGTTCTGGAGGTAGGGAAGTCCAAAACCAGGGCGTGTGCATGGTCAGGTTCTAGAGAGAGCCCTCTTCTGTTTTACAGACAATCGTCTTTTGCTGTGTCCTCACATGGCAGAAAGAGAGCAAGCCAACTCTCTGGGCTCTTCTTACAATAGCACTAATCCCATCCACGAGGGCTCCACCCTCATGACTTAATCACACCTCAAAGTCCTCATCTTTTTTTTTTATTTTATTTTTTTTTATTTTTACATTTTTATTGATTCATAATCATTTTACAGTGTTGTGTCAAATTCCAGTGTTCAGCACAATTTTTCAGTCATTCATGGACATATACACATTGTCACATTTTTTTCTCTGTGATTTATCATAACATTTTGTGTATATTTCCCTGTGCTATACAGTGTAATCTTGTTTATCTGTTCTACAATTTTGAAATCCCAGTCTATCCCTTCCCACCCTCTACCCCGCCCCCCCCCCCCCCCCCCCCCGGTAACCACAAGTCTGTATTCTCTGTCCATGAGTCTATTTCTGTCCTGTATTTATGCTTTGTTTTTGTTTGTTTGTTTGTTTTTGTTTTTTAGATTCCACATATGAGTGATCTCATATGGTATTTTTCTTTCTCTTTCTGGCTTACTTCACTTAGAATGACATTCTCTAGGAGCATCCATGTTGCTGCAAATGGCATTATGTAGTCGGTTTTTATGGCTGAGTAGTATTCCATTGTATAAATATACCACATCTTCTTTATCCAGTCACCTGTTGATGGACATTTAGGTTGTTTCCATGTTTTGGCTATTGTAAATAGTGCTGCTATGAACATTGGGGTGCAGGTGTCATTTTGAAGTAGATTTCCTTCTGGGTACAAGCCCAGGAGTGGGATTCCTGGGTCACATGGTAAGTCTATTCCTAGTCTTTTGAGGAATCGCCACACTGTTTTCCATAGTGGCTGCACCAAACTGCATTCCCACCAGCAGTGTAGGAGGGTTCCCCTTTCTCCACAGCCTCTCCAGCATTTGTCATTTTTGGATTTTTGAATGACGGCCATTCTGACTGGTGTGAGGTGATACCTCATTGTAGTTTTGATTTGCATTTCTCTGATAATTAGTGATATTGAACATTTTTTCATGTGTTTTTTGATCATTTGTATGTCTTTCTTGGAGAACTGCTTGTTTAGGTCTTCTGCCCATTTTTGGATTGGGTTGTTTATTTTTCTCTTATCGAGTCGTATGAGCTGCTTATATATTTTGGAGATCAAGCCTTTGTCGGTTTCACTTGCAAAAATTTTCTCCCATTCCGTAGGTTTTCTTCTTGTTTTATTTCTGGTTTCCTTTGCTCTGCAGAAGCTTGTAAGTTTCATTAGGTCCCATTTGTTTATTCTTGCTTTTATTTCTTCTAGGAGAAAATTTTTGAAATGTATGTCAGATAATGTTTTGCCTATGTTTTCCTCTAGGAGGTTTATTGTATCTTGTCTTATGTTTAAGTCTTTAATCCATTTTGAGTTGATTTTTGTATATGGTGTAAGGGTGTGTTCTAGCTTCATTGTTTTACATGCTGCTGTCCAGTTTTCCCAACACCATTTGCTGAAGAGACTGTCTTTATTCCATTGTATATTCTTGCCTCCTTTGTCGAAGATGAGTTGACCAAAAGTTTGTGGGTTCATTTCTGGGCTCTCTATTCTGTTCCATTGGTCTATATGTCTATTTTGGTACCAATACCATGCTGTCTTGATGACTGTAGCTCTATAGTATTGTCTGAAGTCTGGGAGAGTTATTCCTCCAGCCTCTTTCTTTCTCTTCAGTAATGCTTTAGCAATTCTAGGTCTTTGATGGTTCCATATAAATTTTATTATGATTTGTTCTAGTTCTGTGAAATATGTCCTGGGTAATTGGATAGGGATTGCATTAAATCTGTAGATTGCCTTGGGCAGTGTGACCATTTTAACAATATTGATTCTTCCAGTCCAAGAGCATGGAATATCTTTCCATTTTTTAAAGTCTTCTTTAATTTCCTTCATCAATGGTTTATAGTTTTCTGTGTATAATTCTTTCGCCTCCTTGGTTAGATTTATTCCCAGATATTTTATTACTTTGGGTGCTATTTTAAAGGGGATTGTTTCTTTACTTTCTTTCTCTGTTGATTTATCGTTAGTGTAAAGAAAGGCAACTGATTTTTGAACATTAATTTTGTAACCTGCTACCTTGCTGAATTCTTCGATCAGCTCTAGTAGCTTTTTTGTGGACCTTTTAGGGTTTTCTATATATAGTAACATGTCGTCAGCATATAATGACACTTTTACCTCTTCTTTTCCAATTTGGATCCCTTTTATTTCTTTCTCTTGCCTGATTGCTGTGGCTAGGACTTCCAGGACTATATTGAATAGGAGTGGTGATAGTGGGCATCCTTGTCTTGTCCCAGATTTTAGTGGGAAGCTTTTGAGTTTTTCACCGTTGAGAACTATGCTGGCTATAGGTTTGTCATATATAGCTTTTATTATGTTGAGATATGTTCCCTCTATACCCACTTTGGCGAGGGTTTTTATCATAAATGGGTGTTGAATTTTATCAAATGCTTTTTCTGCATCGATTGAGATGATCATGTGGTTTTTGTGCTTTCTCTTGTTGATGTGATGTATTACATTGATTGATTTGCGTATGTTGAACCAGCCTTGTGTCCCTGGGATGAACCCCACTTGGTCATGATGTATAATCTTTTTTATGTGTTGTTGGATTCTATTTGCTAAAATTTTGGTGAGGATTTTGGCGTCTATGTTCATCAGTGATATTGGCCTATAATTCTCTTTTTTTGTAGTGTCTTTGCCTGGTTTTGGTATCAGGGTGATGGTGGCTTCATAGAATGAGTTTGGGAGTATTCCCTCCTTTTCAATCGTCTGGAAGAGTTTGAGAAGGACTGGTATGAGTTCTTCTTTGTATGTTTGGTAGAATTCCCCGGTGAAGCCGTCCGGTCCTGGACTTTTATTTGTAGGGAGGTTTTTAATTGCTATTTCTATTTCCTTTCTAGTGATCGGATTGTTCAAGTGTTCAGTTTCTTCTTGATTCAGTTTTGGTGGACAGTATGTTTCCAGAAACTTGTCCATCTCCTCTAGGTTATCCAGTTTGGTTCCATATAGTTTTTCATAATATTCTCGTATGATATTCTGTATTTCTATTTTGTTTGTTGTAATTTCTCCATTTTCCTTTCTTATTTTGCTAATTTGTGCTCTCTCTTTTTTCTTCTTTGTGAGTTTGGCCAGAGGTTTGTCGATTTTATTTACTTTTTCAAAAAACCAACTTTTGGTTTGGTTGATTTTTTCTATGGTCTTGTTAATCTCTATTGTATTTAATTCCTCTCTGATCTTTATTATTTCCTTCCTTCTGCTGCTTTTTGGGGCTTTTGTTCTTCTTTTTCTAATTGATTTAGGTGGTGGGTTAACTTGTTTATTTGAGATTGTTCTTCTTTTTTGAGAAAGGCCTGTATCGCTATAAACTTCCCTCTTAGCACTGCCTTTGCTGTGTCCCATAGGTTTTGAGTGGTTGTGCTTTCATTATCATTTGTCTCAAGGTATTTTTTAATTTCAGCTTTGATTTCCTCATTGATCCATTGTTTTTTCAATAACATATTGTTTAATCTCCATGCTTTTCTTTTTTTCTCCTTTGTTTCTCTGTTGTTGATTTCCAGTTTCATGGCATTGTGGTCAGTAAAGATGCTTGAGATAATTTCTATCTTCTTAAATTTGTTGAGGTTTCTTTTGTGTCCAAGTACATGATCGATCCTGGAAAATGTTCCATGTGCACTTGAAAAGAATGTATATTCTATTTTTTGGGGGTGTAAAGCTCTGAAAATATCCACCAAATCTAGTTTTTCTATTGTAGTATTTAATTTCTCTGTTGCCTTGTTTATTTTCTGTCTGGAAGATCTGTCTAGTGATGTTAATTCAGTGTTAAAACCTCCAACTATGATTGTATTCCCATCAATATCCCCCTTTATCTCTGTTAGTAATTCTTGTATGTACTTAGGTGCTCCTATATTGGGTGCATATATATTAACGAGTGTAATATCTTCATCTTGTATCACTCCTTTAATCATTATAAAATGTCCTTCTTTATCTTTCTTTATGGCCTTTGTTTTAAAGTCTATTTTGTCTGAAATCAGTACTGCAACACCTGCTTTTTTGGCTTTTCCATTTGCATGGAATATCCTTTTCCATCCTTTCACTCTCAATCTATATGTGTCCTTCTCCCTAAAGTGGGTCTCTTGTATGCAGCATATTGAAGGTTCTTGCTTTATTATCCACTCTGCCACTCTATGTCTTTTGACTGGAGCATTTAGTCCATTAACATTTACAGTAATTAATGATAGATGTGTGTTTATTGCCATTTTGAACTTATCTTTGCAGTTGAATTGGTATATCCTCTTTGTTCCTTTCTTCTTCCTTTTGTGGTTTGGTAATTTTCCTTTGTATTATCATGGATTTTATTTAATTTTTGTGACTCCCTTGTAAATTTTTGACTTGTGGTTACCCTTTTTTGTAAATCTATTAACCTATACCCGTTTTTAATAAACTGATAATAACATGATCTCAAACCCATCCTACTGTTAAAAAAATTTAAAAAAGAAAAAAATTCTATATTTCCCTGCCTCCCTCTCCCACTCTCAGTGATTTGTATGTCTTCTTTTATAATTTCGTGTTTTCTTTATTTGTAATTCATGAGTTAGCACCTTTCCAGTTGTACGTTTCTCATTTGTGTAGCATCCTGCTGCTTTTCTATTTAGAATAGCCCTTTCAATATTTCTTTTAGCATGGGTTTAGTGTTGCTAAACTCCTGCAGCTTTTTTTTTTGTCTGTGAAACTCTTTATTTCTCCTTCTATCCTAAAGGATAGCCTTGCTGGATAAAGTATCCTAGGCTGCATCTTTTTTTCATTCAGGGCTTTGAATATATCTTGCCACTCCCTTCTGGTCTGTAGTGTTTGTGTAGAGAAATCAGCTGAGAGCCTTATGGGGGTTCCCTTGTAGTTCACTCTTTGCTTTTCTCTTGCTGCCTTTAGAATCATTTCTTTATCCTTGACTCTGGCCATCTTGATTATGATATGTCTTGGTGTGGGTCTATTTGGGTTCTTCCTGTTTGAGACCCTCTGAGCTTCCTGTACTTGTATATCTGATTCCTTCTTTAAGTTTGGGAAGTTTTCAGTCATGATTTCTTCAAAAACCTTTTCAATTCCCTTTGATCCTTCTTCCCCTTCTGGGACCCCTATTATGTGAAGATTGGGACGCTTTATATTATCCCATAGGTCCCTTATGCTATTATCATTATTTTTTATTTGCTTATCTTGTAGTTCTTCTGAATGGATGCTTTCTGTTGCCCTATCTTCTAGATCACTAATTCGTTCCTCTGCATTAACTAGTCGGCTTTGCACAGCTGTTAGATCATTCCTCATCTCTGTCATTGAGTTTTCCCATTTTGCTTGGCTCTTCTTTATAGCTTCAATTTCATTTTTGACATATTTTATTTCTCTAAGCATTATCTCTTTTAATTCCTTCAGCAATTTGATCACTCCTTTTTTGAAATCTTGATCTAGTAGGCTATCGATGTCTATTTCATTGAGCTTTCTTTCAGGGGATTCCTCTTGTTCTTTAAATTTGGGAAAGGTTTCTCTGCTTCTTCATCTTGCTCATACCTCTCTGGCACTATGGTTTATGGAGTATCAGTTGTCTATTTTGGATCTTAAGTATTTTATCTATCTAATGCCTATTTAGGAATAGAACTTAGGAAAAAAAAAGAAAAAAGAAAAAAAAGAGAAAAGAATAAGAGAGAGAGAGAAAGATTTTTAAAAGAAGGGAGAAAGAGGGTTTGAAAACAATGTATAATGAATAATAGAAGAGCGGGTTGAAGCAGAGTATTAATCGGGTGGAGACGTCCTTTTAAAACCTTTAAAAAAAAAAAGGGGGGGTGGGGAGATGAATATATGTGTTTGAAGCCTGTGTCTATCAATAACAGGACATCAAAACCGAAGAGAAATAGAAATGAATTAAGAAGTAAAAATTAAAAGAGTAATTGAAAATGGAACAGGTAAAAACAGATTAAAACAAAAACAGAAAACAAAAAAACAAAGCAAAACAAAAACCAAAAAAAAAAAAAAGGGGGTTGTTGGTGTTCTCCTGGAGTCTGTGTGCTTTTAATGTGCAGTCCTTCTGTCTTCGTCCTGTTTTGGAAGCTCAGCTTGTTTTCATAGGCCCTCCGTTGGCGCCCTCTTCTGTGCTGCTCCCAGCACCTGTCGGCAAGCAGATCGCGCCTCCTCCTAACACGGGTCAGATGCAGCTCTCCTCTGCTGCGGGCGGGCGGGTCACTGCCCCTCCAGATGCCGCAGTCAGATGTTGCAGACTGGCCAGGCAGGAGGGCGGGTCGTGCCCCCTCCCAGCACCTCGGTCAGGGGCTGTGTTCCTGCCCGACAGGCGGGGGGCTGCTCTCCCCCTGCCTGCGCCGCCGGTAGCTCCGCTGCTCTGTGCGGCTGCGCGCTCTGCGCCGGCGCTCCGCCCCGTTCGGTGCTCCGCCCCGGTCACGCTCCGCCCTGGTCGCGCTCCGCCCTGGTCGTGCTCCGCGGGTGGGCTCGGGGAAGACCGAGGGGCAGCCTCGTCCCTGCTCCGAGCCAAGACCCAGCTGCTTGTTTGTCTTTGTGGAGCAAGTTCTCTGGGGGACCAGAATGGAAGGATCCTATCTGCCCAGGGCTGTAGGCCCGTCTCAGTCTGGCCCTTGAGGCTGCTAAGCCCTTCGGTGCGGACGCAGGTTTCGTCTCTGCCCCCGCCTGGGTGTTAAGCGCCGGAGAATATGGCGGCTCTGCCTGGGCCCCGCCCCTCTTCCCCTGAAAAGTTTCCGCGTGTTTTCAGAGATGGGGGTATGCACCCTTCCCCCAAGAGCACATCAACCTTGCTGTTTTATGGAGGGCCCAGGTTGTTCCGTCCTGTACACCCACAGCCCCAGCTCCCAGCCCCTTGCAGTCCCCTGGAGCTGCCTCCGTGCAGCCGCCCCCGTCCTCCGCCCGGCTTGTGCAGCCTGGCCCTGCCCGCCGCTGTCGGCCCGCGTCTCAGGCTGGGTGTCGGGGGGATGCTCTGTGCCTGTTTAACTTAGTTCTGTCAGACAAGGGCTGCTCTGTACAGATCCGAGCCTTGGAGGCTCCCCCTCCGTCCCGCTGGCCTCTCAATTGGAGAGGGGAGACCCAGCGAGCAAGCGCCAGTCCTCCTTTGCCGCTCCCTCCCCGCGGGACCCGTCCCGCGCTGCTTTGCCTTTTGTTCTTTCTTTTTTCCTTTTCTCCTACCAGATTTTTGGCGTCTTTATCTTTTGAAGAGGGCGATGTTCTGTCAGAGTCCCGCAGGTGCTCTGGTTGGCTGAGTGGGTCTGTAGGTGTGGGTCTTGGTGTATTTGTGGGAGAGGGTGACTTACAAGCGTCCTTCTACTCCGCCATCTTGCCCGAAAGTCCTCAAAGTCCTCATCTTTAAGTACCGTCAGGATGGAGATTAATTTCAACACATGATATTTTTTAGAGGGACACAAACATTCAATTCATAACACTAAGTAAATTGATTTAGACTAATAAAAAGTACATTAATTCCAAAGAGCAAATAAATAATGGTACAGGTGGTACAAAAATATGGCAGAAATCATCAGGGGTCTGCAAACATTTGGGAAACAGTTTAGAATTGTCGAGTGAGTGCTTTGGAAGTGAATTGCAAAAGGAATTTCAAGGAATGATTTTATTCTAGGGGCTGGGAGGTCGGGGAGGAATTCCTGGAGGAGGTGAGCTTTGAAGGAACATTTGAAGGGATTGGGGAGAAGCCACATGAAAAAAGATGTGGTAATTGGTAGGCTGGGATCAGGAAGCCTGTTGAGCTGGATGAAACTTTCATGTCCAGGAATCATGGTTGGAGAGTCACAGATGGAAACACAAGGTGGAAGGACCTTCATCTGAGGAGCCTCTTTGCATTTTTTTTTAAACTTTTTATTTTGAGATAATTATGGATTCACATGCAGTTGTAAGAAACAGTATAGAGAGATCCCATACACCCTGTAACCAGTTTCCCCCAATGATGATATTTTGCATAACTACAGTTTCAGTATCTATCACAGTTAGGAAACTGACAACAATGCAAGCCACTGAATTTACTCAGATTTCACTGGTTTTACATGCATTCATGTGTGTGTGTGTGTGTGTGTGTGTGTGTGTGAGAATACTTGGTTCTACGTAGTTTTAGCATATCTGTAAATTGGTGTGACCACCACCATAGTGAAGACATAACACTTCAAGCACAGGAATCCCTTGTGTACCCTTTTTATAGCCAGAGGTACCTCCTTCCCTTTCCTCTTCCCTGGCAACCACTAACTGGCCACCCATGTCTCTAATCCTGTCCAATCAAAAATGTGATGTAGTTGGAATCATTCAGTATGTACCCTTTGGCATTGGCTTATTTCATTTAGCATCATTCCACTGAGATTTATCCACATTGTTGTTTGTATCAGTCGTTCATTCCTTTCTATTGCTGAGTAGTATTCATAGCATGGATATACCACAGTTTACCATTCACCCACTGCAGAAAGTTTGGGTTGTCTCCAGTTTGGGAATATTATGAATAAAACTACTGTGAACCTTTGTGTACAGGTTTTTGTGTGAACATAGATTTCATTTCTCCGGGATAAATACCCAAGAGTAAATTGCTGTGTCATAGGGTAAGTGTGATGTGTTTAGTTTTATAAGAACCTGCCATACTCTTTTCAAAGTGGTGGCACCATTTTATATTCCTAGCAGCAATTTACGAGTGATCCAATTTCTCTGAATCCCTGCCAGCATTTAGTGTTATTACCACTTTGATTTTAGCTATTCTGGTAGGTGTGTAGTGACAGCTCATTGTGGATCTGGTTTGCGTTTTCCCTGATGGCTGATGATTAAACACCTTTTCATATGCTTGTTTGTTGTTTCTCTTCATGAAAAGTCTTTCGTACCTTCTTTCCATTTGCTTATTGGATAGTTTATGCTTTTATTGGTGAGGTTTGAGTTTTTAAATATGTTCTGGATGTAAGTTCTTTGTCAGATATGTGATGTGAAAGACCGATTTCTCTCAATCTGTAATCTGTTTTTTTCATTTGCTTTACAGGGTCTTTCACAGAGCAGGAGTTCTGAATGTTGATGAGATTCAACTTACACATTCTTCCTTTTATGGATTATGTTTTTGGCATTAAGTCTAAGAATTCTTCTCTTAGCCCTAGGTCCTGAAAGTTCTCGCCTAAGTTTTTACTTGGAAGTTTTATAGTTTTGCATTTTACATTTAAGTCTCTGATCCGATTTGAGTTAACAATATGAGGTTTACGTCAGGGGTTCATTTGCTGAGTTACTTTGTTTCTGCTCATACATGCCCAGTTGCTCCAGCACTGTTGATGGAAAAGCTGGTCCTGTTGAACTGCTCTTGCATCCTTGTCAAAAATCAGCTGGGCATGTTTGTGTGGGTCCTTTGCTTTTTACAGCCATCTTGTTGATAGTTCCTACCATTTGACTACAGCATCTGAAAAAGAAAAAGGTTGGCCTTTCACCCAAATGAACCATGTCACTAGTATATAAATTACTTGATTATGAAATATTCGATGATTTGGAGAGGTCTCATTACACACTCATGAATCATCCCTAAGGCCTTATGGTCCTTATGAGAACAGAGCATTTGGCCCATAGCCCACCAAAATATTTCCTTTTACCTAAATAGAAAGACATGGGGAAGGGTGCACATATTTTTTTCCCCCAGGGCCAATATGAGGTTGCTTAAGTTCAACTTTGCAAACTTTATAGGGAAAAGAAATATGATTGGCCTTTGTCAGGCTTCTTTCTGCACAAGCTTCGGCAGGGACTTATAACCAGCAGTTCTGCCAGGAACTCACAAGCTTCCTTGCATACAAAAGCAATAAAGGACGTCTAAGGAAAACAAGCTGATCCTTTTTAGGGGCATACCAAAGCCAGATAACCCAAGATAAGCAGAGCAAGATACAGCCAGTCTCAGAGCTAAGTACTGTGAAATTCGCTCGGCTTCCTTGGGTTTTTGAAGCATGCATCTGTATAAACCTGCCTGTGCAGACATCCCCAGCCCCAAGCTGGGTCTGCCCAAATCCAGTGAATCAGCTCTGAAATGTAGACGTCACCTAGCTGTAACCAAGCCTCCTCCTCAGACAGCCTGCTGGCCTGTTAGGCCCAGTGGAGCAACGGAACGGAAATATCTGGAGAAGTTTTTACGTGTCCATGGAATTTCGTTGCAGGAAACCACCAGGGCAGAGACGGGCATGGCTTACAGGTACTTGCTGGTTGTAATGGCATCCAACCAGGGCACTGCGCTGGAGTCAAAGATGGTTGTTATTAAAGAAAGAGGGTTTGGAAGAGCAAAACAAACACTGCAGAGAAACAGGAAAAGAAAAATGAGTGCCGTGAGCCCTCTTCTTGGGCTCCCTTCTTTTTCCAAGCTTTAAATTGTCTACTTTCTCTTTGCTTCAAAGATTACATGGTGCTAGACAAGTTCACCTGTGGAAGTTCCTAACCGGGTGCCAGTAGAAATGTCTTTGGCTTGATACTTAAGCAAAAGTGTTTAGCAGGTCATGATGAAGAATGGGGGCTCTATTCTTCGTAAGGGAATTTATAAATTAAGAATAGAATTTTTTTTAATGCTGCCTGGGTTTGAAGGCTGTTATTTTCTTTTCAGCCTGAATCATGCGGTCGTGCTAATAGCTAATAAAAGAGTTCCTGAAACTGAGCAAGTTCTTAAAATGACAGCACTTTTTATCAGTGTAGCCCAGGATAAATTACTGGTTGTTCTTTAACCTTCCAACACCATCATTTATTCTGTAAAAGATTAACGAAAAGGAGACACTTTTTCCTGGTATGGGGTTGGAGGTATAATCTTTTAAAATTGCTCTGAGATGGGAAGTATCATTCTTTTTCAGAGTAGTTATCATTCAAACCTCTGTGTGTCTGTGCTTAGCCAGATCACCCAGCAGCGCCTGCACAAATACTTCCTTGACAAATGCCTGAAGTTTTAAGCATCCAGGAGGCTGAGTAAAAGCCATTCAGAAGGACAAGGATGCTGAAAACTGAAAACAAAGCGAACAAAACAAACCCCAAACTGAAAAACAGGAAACCTTAGCATTTATAAAGAGCTGTCTTAGCTCACGTCAGAATGTCTGGTTCACAGAATAAGATTGTTTTGGTGTGGACAAGATGTCCCTAAATGATTTTATTTTTCCATAATCTAAAGGTCTATTTTAATGTAATAGCTACTGCTCTAGTTATCAGCCAATTTGATTAATAAAAGCAATTTTGAATGAGATGGCTCCTCTCTGGAGAGCAAAGTATTTCACACAGATTCTTTATACAATAAAGGGCTCGTGTGGGAGAGGAAGGACCTCTTCTAGGTTTGCAGGGTGTATAAACATAGGACAGCCCACCCCATCATGCTTTAGAAGTGGAGCCTAGGAAGCATCCAACAGCCTTTCCAAGAGAGCCCCTGGCCCCACACACTGGGATGGAGCAGGAGATGCCGTCATTCCTCACCCATCTTTCCTGGTCTGTCCTTGGTAGAGCGAGCTGCCGCCTCTCTGCCTCTCCGCCTCTCCAAGTTCTCTCCCTCTCTTCTCCATGCTTTCCTTGACCCTCAGTGGTGACAGTGGTTGGAATATAGGTCAGGTGAGGATGGACTGTTTCGTTTTTTACCATATGATCTGCCTTTGTATCTTTGTCCCACGATGGTTGGTCTCACTGTGAACTCTTGTATAAAACTTCAGAGGGCATGCCTCTTTCAAAGCCCTGGTTTAATTATCAATTACATATTTTGTGATGTGTGCCAATGATGAGACAAAATATGTTCTAGGACAGTGTTTTCTAAGTGGTTATGATGGTTATAAAGCAAAGGAATACTTTCTTGAAACAGAAGAGCAGAGGCGTCCTAACTGAAGTTGGGGGCTTGGCACCCACCTGCTTGAGGGGAGCAGCCCGGCTTGGTTCCCCAGGCCTCCTGCAGAGCCCATCCTCTGCACGGTCTAAGAGCACAGTTCAGAGGTGACTCTTCAAGACGCCCTGGAGAGTGAGGCTGGCAGGTCCCGCTCACAGAGACAGGCTCTTAGGCAACTGCACGTGCCATTCGGTCATACTAGTAAGAAATGGGGCTTCAGAGACCACTGTTCCCAGATCAGAATATGAGGAGAGAAAAGTACAGTTAAATAGATAATTGGCCCCAGAAAAGAGCCTAGGCTTTGAGTTACGGTGAGCTTGCCATGTTTTGCCCCCTCTTCCCGATACGTATGTCCGTTACCCCCTCCGCCCAGCCTGAAGCACACCTCCTTCCTCTGAATGTCCATAGCGCTTTATTCTCTTTTCAAGGCACTTACTAATTATCCTTATTTAAAATATCCTCCTTTAGCATTAGGGAGGGATTTTTAGGGAAGAGAATCCAAGTTCTCTCGGTTCCTCCCCAGCCCGGCTTCTGACCTTGACTTCTTGTAAACACAGCTAGGGTTAGGTGAGGAGACGTCTGTGTTCTTCTTTATCTTGATTTCCACCTCTCCACAGAGACCATAGCTATGTCAGAAGATCTCGTTCAACCTGTCTTTTCTATTTCCTTCTTTCTGAAGGGTATGATTTCATAAGTAGTGGAAAGAGATGGGCTTTGCTGTTACTCAGACCAGAGTTCAAATCCCAGCCCTTCTAGGTTACAAACCGTGTGACGCGGGGCCAACTGCGACATGTAAGTGCCTAACGCACAGTAGGTGCTCACTAAGGTAGGTGTCTTCCTGCTTATTCTGGAGAGCCTTGGCAATCATCCTGGGGGCAGGGGATGAAAGCCTCCTATAGCTGAGACCTACAAACAGATAAGAGAGTATTCTCAGAAGGAAAAGAAAGAATTAAAAATCTGCAGTAACTCACAATCTGTGCAGGTTTCCATGCTGAGCTTAGAATTCTGAGAGGTCTGGAAGAGCCGGGTAAGCTGTTTTCTCTTCCTAATTTGGTCAGATGCCATTGCAGCCTTCAGCCCAATACCAGCTGCTTGGGTCCCTCGATCATCTGTGAGAGAGCATTATGTTGTGTTTCTATGGAGACTTGGTTATATTTCTAACTAAGGGTGACCAGGGGAGGAAAAAAAATCAGTAAATATGCAAACACGTGTATCAACCAAAAAGAAACCAGAGGAAATTGTTTGAATGTGGTGTAAAAAGTGCCAAGTCGCTGTGTCGATCCTTCTGTTGGCTTAGAATTTTCAGCAAAAATAGAAGTTTTTTGTGAATTCATTTTATTAGTGTCTATAAAATAGTCATCCAAGAGGGTCCTTCAGTCATTTCTAAGAGGCTATCTCTGTTACAAAGCACTGAACTCTGAGCCGGACAGTGAGCCTGAGCTTGGGTCAAGATAAAACTATACTGTGAAGTAGTTTTATGGATAGAGCACAAAATATCTAGATTGAGTAAAGATGGGGTAAACACCCAGCTTTGAAGCAGTTTTGTAATTCTCACACAAGCCAGGAGGAACTCAAACGGATGTAACATGAAGGTCTAATCCAGGGGGCAGCAAATGTTTCCTGTAAAAGGCCAGGTATTAAGTATTTTAAGCTCCTGGACCACATCTGCCTTTGTCCGACCCACGAAAGCCTGCCCTTGTAGATGCAAGTAGCCGTGAACAGTAAGCAAAGGAGCGGGTGTGGCCATGTTCCAGTTACACTTTATTTACGGATGCTGAAATTTGAGTTTCATATAATTTTCTCATTCCACAGATCCAGCTTTTTTTTTCTCTCCCAAACCATTAAAACATATAAAAGACAATCTTACCTTGTGAACCATACAAAAACAAGTGGCAGGCCAGATTTGGCCAGCAGGCATAGTTTGCTGACCCCTGGTCTAGAAAACAAAATTCTCACTTGTATGGGTTATTTATTTCTTTGTTTGTGTTTATTTTTAAACCTCCTTGTTTCCAGAGTTATTTAAGGTACCTAACTGCATATCATTCAGAAAGATACAAATAAATTAAAAAGAAGAAAAGATGAGGCCAAGAAGGGTTAGGAGCAGGAAGGGAAGGCAGCCTGGGGTGAGTGAGCATGGCACGGGGGAGCCGTGCCCTGGGGCTTGGATTTGGCTCTGTGCTTCCCCGCTGCACCAGAGCTCTTCACAGCAGTCCCAGGGTCCTTGAGGTGGCCATGAGCTGGCTGCTCAATGGTAGAACACTTCTTTCTGATCTGGAGATCACAGAGAAAGCTCTTGTGGTCCTTCTTTGTGTCGTGAATAACGTCCTCAGAAATATCCTTGTAGTAAGCACAGCAGTGAGATTGCTAAAGCTCTTTCTCATTAATATTAACAAGGGCATCATATCAAATAACAAGTGGCTGTAGTAGAAGTGATATGGGTTTAACAGAAACTGCATTGATTAGTTTGAAATTATTTACAATTAAAACATTCTCCAATAATGGCACAGATTCTGCTACTTTATAATGAGAGGGCTTGTCCAGGGCAATGGAATAAAACAGTTATTTCTCAAATTAAAAAAAAATTTATGCTATTTGCCAAAGATAAATTTTCTAACAACCATGATCTGAAGGAGGGAGAGGGCAAATAAGAAAAGAGAGGGGGAAGTTTTGGAATTAATGATGTGGGAAGACCTCCGAGATAAGCTGCTCCAATTCCTGCTTCACAGCTGAAAAAAATCAAGGCTTAGAGATGCTGGGTGACCAGCCTGAAGTTGCTTTTCTAGCCAGCAACAAACCAGGGGCTAGAACCCTTGTCCTTTGGGTCCCAGTGCTTTCTCTACCCAATCAGCATTTTTCCCAGCCTTCCCACCCCATGCCAACACATCCGTACAGACAACCCCCACACAACACACACGCACCCCACACATACCACGCACATACCTCATACCCCCCCCCATACATACCACGCACATCACACACCGCACGCACTGCCTCCTGGGGGTGCTGCGGCCCAGTCACACTCACCAGCCTGCTCTAGTCCCCTCTCCCAGGCACTGCTCTTCCTGCTCTGCAATCTGCTTCAGTCCTACTTGGCACACTGACCCTCCATCCCCGTCCTGAAGCATTGAGTCTCACTCATTACTTTGTCCACCTAGAACATTCTTATACGTCTCTGTTGCTGAAGCAAATCCATCCCACAGGCTCTCCATTCTCGCTCATAGCATGACCTGTCTTTGTCCCATATAGTTTGGGTTGTTTGTGTGTGTGTGTATGTGTATCTTGCTTTCAAAAGTATGCTGTTGTCACTTTGAGGAGAACAACTAGAGCTTATACTGTTTTGTGGTCCCCCCATGCTCTGCACTTGGTTTGTATTGCTTCTTTGGGAAAATTTTCAGAAGTTGTGGAACAGAAAGACCCCAGAGACATGCAGGAACACCCCCTTCCCCTACAAATAGTGCTCTAGCCCCATATTTTCTCCTGCATCTTAGATACAGTGTGTTACTTAACCTTGCTGAGTCTCAGTTTCCTCATCTGTAAAATGGGCTTAATTCAACTTACCTCACGACAGTGTTGTGAGAATTAAATGAAGTGCTTAGCCTACTGCCTGCCAGATTGGGAGCCTAACAAACCGAGTTTGTTTGCTCTACCTTCTTAATCAATCCTAGGAATCCATCATTTAGGCATCTTTCAGAGGTTGCAAGAAAAAGTATGCGGTGATATAGCTAAAAAAGAGAGAGAGGCAGAAAATAAACACCTATAGATTGAATCTTGCATAGTTCTGAGCATTTCACACTCCTTTTCTCACTTGTTTATATACATTTTTTGCTTCTCCTATCAGAATATATCCTTAGAATCTATTGAGAAATAATTTTTTTCCTTTTCACTTCACACATGGTCTCCTACTTAATCAAAATGGCCTCACGAAGCATTGGGAATAAACTATTCTCCGAATGGTGTAATATAAAGATAAAAATCATCTTTTATCAATCTGTGTATTTCCAGTGCCTAGCATTGTGTCTACAATATAAATATTTGAGTTGGAGGGAAATTAAAAGGGCTAAAACCTCCACTGGTAGCTTCCATACCCTCCCATCTGCTGGCCATAGAGCCTGGGAATTCCTTCAGCTGGAGGCAGCAGTCCTCCTGCTAAAATGGGACTGGGTAAGCTAAGCCAAAAGGCAGCAGACCAAGAAGGGAGCAGGGCATCAGCCAGCCCTGACCCAAAAGCAGGAGACAGGAAGGGAAGTTTCTAGACTCGATCAAGGGGAAAGCTTGGGTGTCCGGGCACCACACAGCGCTGCCGGGATGTGCAGGGTCAGGGAGGGGGGCCTGAAGAAGAGGGCGGGAAAGCTAGAGAGAAACCCTCCTCACCTACCAGCTTGTCACAAAGACATTTGAAAACATTCATTAACTGATAGTTTTCATCGATCTCTAAATGAAGACTCTAAAGATTCTAGTTTTCGCTCTGAAAAATCTTTCCCTGGGTCCTATGATCGTGAGAATGTGGTGTCCTGGCTGGAGGATTTGAAGACCAGCTTCTCCCCGCACCACCCCTTTCTCTGATCCTCTGATTCCTTATCTATAAAAGGAAAATACCCGTAAACCCCTCCTCACAGGATAATACTTCTCATGTAAAGGGGCACAGAGTGGGCCCTGAGGAAAGACTACCCCCCTTGCCTTTTTTGCTGCTCATAATGTCCACGTCACAGCGTGGAAGTTGACAGTTATTTTTGTTCCTAAACTGAACTCACCATCTTCCTCCCAGGCTCCGCCAGCCCCCTTTCACCACGTACTCCCCGACCTACTTTCTTCATGGAACGCTTGGCACACTCAGATCTGCTTGAAAAGTAGCTATGGCCATGACCGTGAAAATCAAAAGCCTAGGAAAAAGTGCTACCTGTGCAGGGGGTTGTATTTTCCACATTAAAAAAAAAAAAAGCCTACCTGATTTATTTTAGACTGGCCTCATTTTGGTCGGTCGCGGGTCCTGTGCTAATTTGCTGAGTCCTCTGGCTGTGGCTCTCCGGGCATCAGCATTTCTGGAGGGACGTTGCCGACGAGGAGATGGTCCAGGCTCAGAGCCTGTGTGATTACTTGAAACCTGAATAGGCTGCTGGGGAAGGGCCTGGAAGGCTTAGTGAAAGGGGCTTATTCAGAATAGGGCAGAGTGTTTATTTCTTATTAAATGGAACAGAAGTTCTAAAACAGGTGTGTTTTAAAAGTGTCGGTTTAGATACAAAATGCTTTAAAATTTAAGCAAGAGTGAGAGATGAGTACCCCTTGGATTTGAAATACTATTTTCATTTTGTTTTGAAATTTCCACTTGTGGTTTTCTAGAAGGAAAGTTGCTTTATTTTATTTGAACACTTTCTTCAAACATAATGAAAACATTGGAAATTCAGAGTTCGCAAACACTGAGTTATATGAACCCGCCTTTTCTCATATAGAAATTGTTGACAGCCATTTCATATAAAAGAAAATAAGCATTTTGAGACCTGGTTTTCCTGACTAAGGAACAACTATAGATCGAATGTGTTTTTGCTCAAGGAAAAAACCCAAAACCAAAAAACAAAAAAAACAACCCACACCCCTTCCAAAATTTCTCTGCAGTGCCTGTGAGTACCACTAGGATGCGCTATTTCATAAAGAAAATGAAGCACTTCATTCAGCTCCCTGAACCACAGAAAGCAGAAATCTTTACACTTTATCCAGACCATCCTAGACCAGAGCTTAAGTTTGAATCTGTATATTTCCCCTGATGGTGAACAATAAGAAACATCTCTTTTGGTACAACAATGGGACATTTTTTATAGTGAGGAAAAATAAGAAGTCATATATGACCAGCACACTCTTGGGATTCTGAGAAGCCCTGATCCTCTAACAGTTAGATATTTGATGGAGCAAATTTTCTATGTCTGGGAGTTTCCAAGAACAAGGAATTTTGAACCACACCACAGGCCTCTGCAGGTGGCTGGTGGAGAAAAGCAAGGCAGACATGTGACCCCCTTGGCCTTCCTTCACAAAATGTTCTCTTGATAGCTTTTGCCCCATCTCAGAAACAGGTACCTTGCTGTACAGTTAAGATGGAGCAGTTGTAGTGAATCTGGAAGGAGTGTGTTGTCAGAATTGTCTGGCTGGCTCAGAACCCATGGATGTTCTTAGCCCCATGACCCTGCAGGTCTGGCTCAGCAGCAAATCAGGAGGTTACTGAATGATGGTGCACTTCCTCCTCTGTACCCAGGGCTCGTTTTCACTTATGGGACACCTCGCCATGCCTTTAGCACTTCAGCCTCTCATCCAGTGATTCCTCTGCTGGCCCTTAGCTAGTTACCCATTGATGCTCCCTCAGATTACAGTTACACATTTTGTGATGTGTGCCAATGTTCAGATGGAGATAAATTCTAGGACAGTGTATTTCAAACAATTATGACGCAGAAGAACACTCCAAACAGGTGAAAGCAAAGCTATCCCAGTTGAAGATGGGGTCCTGGCGTATCTGTAAAGTATGTCATATACAAAGAAACAGACCTCTATTGGTGGAAGTTCAGGTAGCAGAGGAGCTATTTTTAGACAGCCTATCTAGTCTTAAGATCATAGTATTAAAAACTTTTTTTGTTGGAAAATAATTTCAAACTGACAGAAAAGCTGCAAGAATAATACATATAATATCTGTAGGCAGTTTATTCTTTAACATAGTGTTAACATTTTGCCCCATCTGCCTTAAACTCTGCTCGTGACTTTACCTCCTTGCTTCCTGCATCCCCTCCCCCACCTCCAATTTATTTTTCCAAGCCTTTGAGAGTAAGTTACATACATCATGGCCCTCTACCCTTCAGTACCGCTTAAGAGTAAGGATATTCTCTCACACACCCCCAGGGCAATTACCAACTTCAGTTAAATGTAAATTGTTTTTTATCTGATCTACCACCTGTGTTCCAATTTTGTCAGCCCACACAATAGTGGCTTTTATAGGAATTTTTTTACTCCGCTAGTACTGGATCTAGTTCAGGATCACATATTATAGTTCGTTGTCAAGGGTTTGTTGTTTCCTTCAACCTGGAATAGGCTGGGATAGTTTCAGCACAGGGAGGAGGCCAGTGGGAAAAAGGTCAGTAACTAACTGCAATGACTGCTTTGGGTTGGGAGGTGGCGCTGTGGTGCCAACACAATTGCTAAGCTTGTCCTAAAGGCCTCCTGGCTACTGCTACCAATTCTGCGTCAAGGTCTGCTTCTTCCACAGCTCTGCAACAAGGCTACCACGTCTTCATCTTGAACTTTAGGTCCACGCTGAGGTGGATCTCAGAGACATACGGACCTAATTGACCCACATAAATTCAGTCGTCTATGTTCATTTGCTCAGCACATCCTCGGAGGAGCTCGCGCTGTCGGAGGTTGGTGGGGTGGGGCTGCTGAGAATTAGCAGGACCTGAGTGAGGGCCCTTGCACTGACAGACAGAGTGGGAGGGCAGGGAGGGCCAAGCATACCGTTACCTCGGACTGTCCTGCCCCAAAGTCGGGTACCCACAAAGCTGGTTCAGAGAACCACCCCAAGAGACTAAAGCAGCAGCTAAAGAAAGAGGCCTCTTCCAAACTGGCTGCAGGGCAGAAGAGTGTGGATTCTGGCCACAGGTCCTGCTGAGCCCACCGCGAGAGGTGGCAGGAGCTGGGAGGCCCCAGCAGCAGGGACACACAGGCTTTCGGTGGGTCACGTGGAATATTTTTAGATAAGGGAGTTCTGACCCAATTGTGTCTTTAGTCTATTTTCCCCTCCATGATATTTCTCTTAAGTTGTTAAGGTAGAATGAGATAGAAGCTCTGACATTTGTAGAGTGTGGGTGTAGCATGTGCAGCTCATTAAGTATCTAAGTTCTTGCTTTAGCATTTGGAAGGTCTGTAACAGGTCACTGATTCACCCTGCTTTTGAAATTTTACAGCACTCTAACTCAGCACACAGTGACAACACATGCATTTAGAAGCTGGTCACTGCTTTTAAAAGGAGCTACAATTGCTTCTTGAGATGACCATTGTACAAGACCGGGAATTTCCGTGCATAATTTCCCCAATGGCTAATCCTCATTGTAACTTCTCTGTAAGATTCACCAAATTAGCACCTCCTTCCTTTACCCCTGTTTTCCTCTTAGCGTTCTCATTTGTTTCTGTATTGTCTGTCTTTCCCACTGGAGTGTGAACTCCGGGAGGACAGGGATGTTACCTGTATGGTTAATTGCCGAATCCCCAGAGTCTGAAATCTAGTGTGGAACTCAATGAATATTTGCTGAATGATTGAATGAGAGTATAAGGGATAAGCTGTCATTCTTCACTGGCAGACAGTCCACTGGATTATCAGGCACAGGGAATTGCTCCACTGGACTCTCCATCCTCAGTCTCCTAACTTTATCTCTTTATTGGAAGCATCCAGAGTGTCCTCGCTTGTGATAGTGGTACTTGGGGACAGCATTTTACTCATATGAAATGGGTCCTTAAGGCTTGGATGTTAGAATCCTTTGAAGCTGTCTATCATACGTATCATGATGTCATAAGCCCACCTTATTCTTGCATCTGCTCAGATATGCATCTCGTTTCATTTTTTCATTCACTCATTTACTTCACTCCATTCAGAGTCTTCACTGCACTTTCCTCCAGAAAGTTCCCTTGTGGTATCTCTGTCCAGCCCTATCTGTACTGGGGTCCTGGATTATAGTGACAAGACGAGGCACTCATGGTCTTCACTGTGCATATTCCTCGATTCTCCTCAGATGTGGTGCTAACACGCCCACATTATGGAGCCATGGGTCTCTCCTTCTCCGCCCCTTCCCACCACAAGCTCTCTCCTTCCTCCCCTGCTTCATCAATCCCATTGGCCAGCCCTCATCAGTTTACTCTTTTCCTGATCAATTTCCATTCCCAGCTCATTATAAGTGGGGCAGTATCTCATTACAGCACCCAGGTGGTGTCATCTCACAAAAGATGGGGGCAAGTCTGGAAGGTCAGCCCTCCTGTTGGGATTCCTAGATGACTCTACTCCATCCTAAACACACTAGAAGATTCCCTCTACTTAGTGATGGTGGGTGATTGTGAGTTCTAAGTGGATCTTCTCATTCTTGATATAGATCAGACTTTTCCAGGAACAGCATGGCCTGCAACAAAGGCACTGTACAGCTGGTGATTAGCAATTGCAGGATGGTACCTGGGAGTATCATCAGGTCATTGTGGAGGTTATCATTTGAGTCTGACCCCACGCTAGCTCCTGGGGAAGACCCTGACCTACTCAATGCAGTGTTAGTGGGGTGGGCAGTGGCAACTGTAGGATCACACTTATACACTCGGAGGCTTTCATTGCTCGAGGAAGCCTGGTTGAGACTCAGTGACTGGACAGAGTCCAACTGTCTTCTTTCTGTTCCTTCCTCAAAACCATTTCTTCTCCAAGGAACTTCCATTTCTGACTCTGTGTTCACCGGTTTTTGGTTTCTGGCCTACACGGGTTTAATATTTTCCCTGTTGTGTCTCATGACCCCTTCAAATTGTTGGGTAACCCAAAACACATTCTCTTAAAAGATGGAAGATCAGGTTCAAGCAGCCAAATCTACAAATCCATGTTTTAGAATTCATTGGTAGCCTTCTTCTTATCCAGTTATTTTGTATGATCACTAATCAGTCCTTGCTGTATTGGGTGCAGTATCTATTCTTCTGTTGAACTATTTAGTTTAGTTCCTCCTGAACATGCACAGATTTCATTCTTTAATTCAAGAACTATTAATCAGTGCTGACCTGTGTTATACACTGTTCCAGGCACTGGGGACACAGACTGAGTTCCCTGCTTTCTTGAAGATTTCATTCTAGTGGAGGTGAAGTAGATAATTAACTAACTCAAGTGTGTAACATTTCAGGAAGGATAAGTCCTCTGTAGAAATACAAAACATGGAAGGAGGGTGAGTGTATGTGTCAGGGGACAATTACAGTTTTAAATAGTGTAGCCAGGGATGGCCTCAATGAGAAGACGGCATTTGAGTAAGTCTCTGAAGGAGGTGCAAAGGGCAATCATAAGGGCTTTTGGGGAAGAGTACTCCAGACGGAGGGTATAGCACATGCAAAAGCCTAGAGTGAGAGTGTACAAGGGGGAAACATCACAGAATCCAGGGGGACAGGAAAGGAGTGAGTGATTGCTAGAAGAGCAAGAAAAAAATGCCAAGAAGGTAAAGGGAGATATTGCAAGTTCAGGAGGCTCCCAAGAACCTCCCCCCGCCTTGAGGTTCAGTGATTCACTAGAAGGACTCACAGAATTCGGCAAAGCTTCAGACTTGAAGTTTTTATAGTGAAAAAATACAGATTAGAATCAGAAATATGTGCCCAGGCTGGGGTCCAGAAGAACCGAACCTAGAGCTTCCCGTTGTCTCTTCAACAGAGTCACATGGAAACCACTTCTCTCCCAGCAACACTATGACAATGTGCATAGGATGTTGTCAATTAGGGAAGCTTATCAGAGCCTTAATGCCCAGAGTTCTCATTGGAGATTGGCCTCATGGACACACTGACCACCTGCTTGGTTGACCTTGGTCTCCAGCCTATATGGAGGTCAAGCTGATTCTGTGTGGCCCACGGCCCCCACTATAAAGCATACATTTAGCATAGACCATCAGGCATGGCCCAACGCCTCCAGGTAGATAAACTCTCTCCTAGTGGGTAGAGCATTCTAAGGGTTTAGAGGTTACCTCTCAGGAGCTGGGGGCCAAGTGTCAAACCTTTCTTTGGTCAGTGTTAATAGCTTACTGCATAGAAGCCAAATCATGCAGGTCTTTGTCTGCCATTTATAAGATGTGGCTTCTAGTCTGAGAGAGATGGAAGACACTGGAGAGTTCTGAGCAGGAGAGTGACATGATTTAATTTGTTTTTAAATCAGACCATCATGGCATGAATACTGATATCATTCCAACAGCTAAGCTGGAAAATAGACTGAAAGGTAGAATTAGGGTGACTGATTAGGAAGTTCCTGTCATGCACCAGATAAGAGGGAATAATAGCTTGAACCAGGGTGCAAATGGTGAGAAGTAATCTGATTTTGGATCGATTTTAAAAGTAGAGTTCAGAACATTTGCAGGTAAATTGGATGTAGCATGTGATAAAAGGAACAGTCAAAGATGACTCTAAGTTACTTGGCCTAAGCGACTGGGACAGTCAAGCTGCCATTCAGCAAGATAAGACTGCAGCAGACGATCTGGTGGGAGGAGCAGTAGAAGTTGGTTTTTGGACACGTGAGGTCAAAATGCGTATCGGACAACAAAGGAAAAATGTCAAGTAGACAAGAGTCTGGAGTCCATGGGAGAGGTCTGGGCTGGAGATTTATATTCAAGATATAAAGATACACATCTTGAAGTCATCAGTCTATCAGGAGAGTGTCAAACCATGAGACTAGCAAGTAAGTGTAGGCAGAAAAGAGAAAAAGCCCAAACTGCCCCAGGCTCCCCAGTGTCAGAGGCGGGACAGACGAGGCGGAATCAGCAAAGGAGACTGAGAGTGAACACTCAGAAAAGTAGGAGAAACCTGAGAGGGTGGTGTCAGGAGCCAACTGAAAGGGGCTGGAGAGGTGTGCCACGTTCAGGATCGCTGAGAGGTCAAGTAAGTGAGGGCTGAGAATAGACCACGGGATTTAGGAACGTGCAGGTCAGTGTTAACCTCAGCAAGAGCAGAGAGAGATACATATTTTATTTTATACACAGAGATATGCTTGATAGAAGAAAGCAAAGACCCATGTACATATTTATGAAAAATTTAAAAAGTCAATTCGGAACTCTTAATTAACAGAACTCTAACTACCACCCACCGAACAGCATCATGGGATTTCCTCCTACCTGTGACCATAGAGAAAAATATACAAAATCATAACTGAAAACTTAAACTGGCCCGACTTATAACCAGCACATAGAAGGAATTTCCAATAATAATTATGTTTATGAGGCTGGATTATTGAAAATAATACTCATGGAGACATCTATGTTTGCCTCCTGAAACAGAGATGCTCTGCTTCCTGAATGAGGGCAGGAAGACATGGGACCCTTACTCTGTTGTCTGCTTTCCTGACTTTGGTGCTTTCTTTGTTTCGACATCTGGAGATTTCCCTTTGTGGGCCTTAAACTTGCATTTAAATTTATTTTATTAAATTTTATTCAGCAATTCTTCTTGCTTGGAGTGTGTATGGACATTTGAGGGGTGGGGGGATGTTCCACATCAATTAAACCTTTCATATGGACCTGACGTTCACTTCTAAAATCAAGACAAATAGATATTATACTTAGCAATCAGAATGGACTCAATTAAAGAAAAAAAAACAAAACAGCAAAAAGAACAGAAGGGAAAAACAACCAAATATTAGGAGGAGTTATTTTTAGGTGGTAGGAATGGGGACGATTTCCCCTTCTTCTGTTACTAATTTCCAAATGTGTGTGTATTACTATTATAAAAGGGAGGAAAATCATAATTAAAATCAGATTTTAAGAACTGAAGACATGCTTTTGAAGCTCTTTTTTGAGCTCCCTCAGATCTAAAACAAGTATTGAGATTCAGCTGTCTGATCCACAGTGAGGTTTACAGATAAAGACTCTTGTTCTGAATTTAACCTGGAGAAAAATGTGGGCCTTTATGAATATAAGAAATTGAAATACATTCTACCAAAACGCTTCCACTCTATAGATCACCTTGAGTAACAGGAGAACTACCTCAAGCTGGCTTAAGTAATAAAGGAAACTTACTGGCACGTGGAACTAAAATGTGCAGAGATAGGGAAAACCTCAGGGAAGGGCAGAATCCAGGTGCGCATGCCGTGGACAGGGCCTAGGTCCTCCCTCTCTGCACCTGTGACTTTCTTTTTGGTAACGCTCCATGCTTATCTCTACAGTGGTGGTTCTGCGGCATCGTCAAGGTGGCTAACAGGAGCTCCTGTGCCTTCCAGAAGGAAGGAGTAAAGAAGGAGCCTTCTCTTCCTAGAAGTCCCATCTTTCCAGTGGTGCCCTGGTTTTGACTGGATGACCCATCCACTCTGGACCACTGCCTGGATTTGGGTGATGGGAGAAGCTTACTGGCTTTTGTAGCTTCATGCTCAGTCCCTGGCTGAGAATGGAGGGGCAGACAGTTCTTGATTTGAGAAAACAGGAGTCAGTTGACCACACTCTCCAGTGATTATATCTGGAGGGAACAGCGGGGCAGTGAACTCCGGGTAGTAAGATTCCATCAGGTCAATCTTCTGGAAATTGGGAGTGAGGCTGCTCCACCACGAGCCAGCTGTGTGCTGTCTCCACTCCTTGAGCTTTGGATCTGGTTCTTAGTTCTCCTCTAGCTCTAAAGCCCTCTTTTTATGTTTGGAGGGATATTTTCCTCTATTAGTCTACATCTCAATAGCTTGTTCTACTTAATCATATAACTAAAATAAATGGAAATCTCATTTAACTAAAGGTAAGAAGGAAAACACTGGCTTTAAGTGTTATTTAATTTAGCATGGAAAGTAATGCATTTTTAATAAGGAACACATTAAAAACTCATAAAGTGGTTTATTTATAAGGCGGTTAGCCTCCCCTTGCCCAGTTGCCCCAATAAATAGTTAAGTTCCATCAACTTTTCAGCAAGTGCAATTATACAAATGCCGTGTTTCATTTTGCATCTGATGACAGTAGTTTTCCTTCCCCACACACTGTGCAAAGAGTAAGTGCACAGA
Organism: Vicugna pacos; assembly: GCF_048564905.1. Taxonomy (NCBI): domain Eukaryota; kingdom Metazoa; phylum Chordata; class Mammalia; order Artiodactyla; family Camelidae; genus Vicugna; species Vicugna pacos. The sequence goes on from NC_132987.1 coordinate 31,584,777, forward strand.
ATTTTAGAATCCGAGGAGATATTGGGGATAATTTAGTATCTCACCCCCAAACCCTCCAGTAATTTGACAAGTAAGTCTTCTGTTGCCTGAAGAGGTTAAACAACCTGCTAATACTCACATAGATGGTTGGTAAGTTCTAGTTAAGAATTTAACTGAAGGCTTTTTGATCTACCAGTTTACTCTTTGCAGCATAGAATTGTTCAAATCAACAAAGATTGGTGGAGCGCTAGTTGTGCCCTGGGCAGTATGCCAGTCACTGAGCTCACAGCAAGGAAGACATGGTTCCTGGCTTCAGGCAACTCCAAGAACGGTCTAGTAGGGGAAAAAGTCATGTCAACCAGATAATTAGTCTGATATGACACATGCAGTACTGCTGTGTACAACATAGTCATAATGTAGTAGAACAAGTGATGAATGTTCTCTTGAGAGTCAAGGATGACTTTGCAGACCTGGTGATTCATGCACAGGGCTTTGTAGGATGAATAAGAGTTCAGCAATTGGTTGGTCCAAGTCTGGGAGAGAATTTGACATGGAGGGAATGATATATTTAAAGACTCAAAATCGATGGTTATAAAACAAGTTTTAGAGACACATCTGAATTGATGGCTGGTTGTAAGTCTTACTAAGTGCATGACCTAACAGTTTAACCTTTCTGCTCATTCACTTTTTCCATCAGTAAAATGGAAATAGCAATACCTATCCCATAGGGTTATGGAGAAAATGAAATAATGTTACAACTATAAAGCACATAACATAGGAGACACTCAGGAGCAGGTAGCAGGTAGCTACCCTTCTCCACCTGCCTTCTCTCTCTCTTCCTCCCGTCCCCGCAAACCTTCTGGGAGAGGAGAGTGCTAGAAGAAGAGGGTAAGGAGCAGGGAAGAAAGAGATCAGGGGAGGAACTGGCCATGAAAACTGTTGAGGCACTCTTAGGTAAGAAGTAACAAGATCCCAAATTTGCATTCCAAAAAGCTATTTTTGGAAGAACTGTGCATAGGAAACTGATAGAAAGCCATTTTAATAATCTGGGAGAGAGGACTTGAAGGTACAGGTAACAGCACAGAATGGGAAGAACAAAGCTGGGTTGAGTGACATGGCGAGGTTCGGGGAGCAGGGTGTATTCTGGTATAGCTTCTTTCACTGCATCGTGGTTTTCCTTTCCACGTGTCTGGAGGGCAAAGCGCTCAGTGGTCTAATTAGGCCCGGAGGTCGGGCAGTCAGCTCCAGGAAGGAGGTGGAAGGGGACCTCTGCTATGGCTCTCCTGTCTCTAAAGTGCTTCCACAGAATTGCTTACCTCATCTCCATTCTCACTCACAGGAAGAGAAACATCAGAGAGCCGCTGCCCTTCTCCCTTGTCTGACTTTAAAGCACCTTCTTAAACTACTGCAGTCCCGAGGCAATTATCTCTTCACTACAATTTATTAACTCAGAGTAACCTCAAATGCATTACTTGTAAGCAGCTCAAGCCTTTCCTCTAAGGCTGGCCTGTGCCTGCTCTTTAGCAGGAATTGAGGGCCGGGTGGGTGCAGGCGGGCGGGGGAGCGCTCACCAAATCCGTGGAATCAGCTGCGTTACCTCCATCATCTGTCGCCAACCTTCCACTTGCCATAAAAAAGCCTGGAGCCTTTCTACCTGTTTCTTTCCCATGTCATATTTGTCTTAATGGCCCTTTTATTGATGACCAAACTGAAAGGTGGAATAATTAGTACACACACCCCCCAAACCTCCTCCCTGACTCCCATCCCTGCTCCCCACACCCCTCAGAGAACTGATACCATGAAAAAGAAGGTTGTTATCTGGCTTCCAACCTCCTAACACAGGTGTGCCAGTCTCCAGTCAGAGGGAGGTGTTTTTTTCCCCCCATAACTTCATTTCACGCTGACTTTAGATCTAACTGCTATTTCACTTTTGCTCTTATTTCCTTTTAGAATATAGCCATCCATACATTTTGAAAATGTTTTCATTCTATCCACACATGGGTTTCTACATGATCTCTGAAGTCTAGTCCACATATGCAAAGCATTGTGGCTTCACATTTTTCATAAAATGATTGATCTTTGCCTTAACTACCTACGAAATAGCTATATGTGTCAGCCCAGATGAAAATGAGTGAAGAATTATTGGCAAAGCATTTCTACTTTTATCTGCAAAAAATAACTGTGTGCTTTGACTGCCTATATGAAAAAGAAACTGCTAACATAATTTACTTACACATGATACGGTTTTGAGTTTTTTTATTTAAATACTGAAAGCATCCTGAGAACTCACAGAGCCTCACAACAAACATTAGAACTGTGCTTGGATGCCTGATCTTCAGCACTGGGCACATAAAAGAAGCCTTTGGAAAACTCACATCTGAGTGCTTTCACCACTCAGAATCATAGAGTGGTTTTCTAAACATTGCTTGAGGCCAAACTGAATGGACTGTGTATTTAGGACATATTTATACGGGGTGCTTTTAGCAAAAAGGACAGAGTGTTATAGTCGCAGTAATACTACAGCTGTTTATTTTTGTGCAATATTTAAATCTGGTATTTCTTCCAGTTTTAGGTCTATCAATTATGCAACCAATCAGCTAAAAATTTTGACCACCTGCTACATGGAAAATATTATGCTAGACACTTAGAAGGCTAACAGGCTCTAAAAACAAAACCTCCTATCAGCTGCCGTTATTGCCCTCCTGCCCATCGTGGGAGGACTGTTGTCTTATTCTCATTGTACATTCAGCTGAGTCTCCAGCAATTCAGAGTCAGGTTGAAGAGAATCACAGATGTTACTAAGATATGGAGTCTGTTACTAAAAAGGATAAGGTGGCTGCTAACATCCCTCATAGACATGTGGTGTCAGTGCAGTTTCTTCAGATCATTCTTGTTGCTGACTCAAAGTGGAGCTGTTTGCCCAGCAGCATCATGGCATCCTAGGTTAAAAAAACCCCACAGCTTGACCTTGGAACAGCTTGGGAGTCTGCCTGCTCTGCTGGCTCCAAACGAATAAAACAACTCTTCATCTCCTTTATTTGATTAGCTTCTTCAAACTTAAACTAAAGGAAGCTAAGATCCTCACGGACACTTGTTTAGGACAGAAATAAGATCAGAAAAAAAAATAAAGAAAATCATTCTACAAAGTCAATTGTGGAATTCACAAAACTCAGATACTCTGAAGTTAGTAGCTAACTGTAGAAGAATTATATTCAGGTAATTTAGAAAACTGCTTTTAACACTTTTAACACTGTCGACGTGGTTTTTTCAATAGTATTTGAAAACAGAACTCATGCTATGCAATCCTTTGTGGTAGCCATTCATCACATTATACATGGCTGTTACAGTTAACTAACATTAAACTAAATTCGGTTAAAATTAAAATCCAGTTCCTCAAAGAGAATTAACATCCAAGCACTTAATATTCACATGAGGTAACGGCTACTGTATTGGACAGTAAAGATAGAGAACATCCCCATCATCCAATACAACAGCCCTGCATTAAAATATCAACTCAAGGCAGGCATCTCAGACTCAAAATACTTCAGATTGTCTTTGCTTTTATGAATTTTTTTTCAAGTTTCCAATGAACTATGTCATTTAAAAAAAATTTGTGGAGTCCCCTACCTTGAGCCAAGTCAAGTAGTGGGGGCTCTGGTTGACCACCACGTCAACCTCATGGGGAAAATATAGGAATTATGATCATTAAGTATCAAGTGGGGTTGATTTAGTAACTTGTAAGTAAAACTCTGTTATGGAGAAGGTGTCAGAATGGGCCTCACCAAAAAGCATTTTGATTTATGTTACTCTATGTGTCCATCTATTTTTCAAGTCAGTGAGAAGCATTATTTGGCCTTGGTGATTAAATTACTACAATGAGCAGATTCCTGGCACCAGCTGAACCCTGAAATTAGGGAAAAAGAAACGGGAATTTTGTCCTTATTCTTGTCAGCTCAAATCCAGCCATAACTTTTTGCTGGTGCTACATTTAGATGAAGAAGTACTTTTAATTCAACCTTATCTTGTTATTTCACTATCCTTTTCCAGCAGTGATAAACTTTGTACAGAATTATAAATCAAGGCCAAATGTTGCATGAATGCTGTGGTTACAAAGATTCATTTAGTGTGCACACCGCCTTGCGATCTACAAGGTGATTCATCACTTGTGATCTTGTCCTCCCGCTGAGGAGTTGGAGGATGCATACTGATGTGCAGAAGTCATTGCTGGGTGTCTGGCCTGCAATGTCCTGCACGTTATCCTAGATCTAACTGATTCTTAACCCACTGACTACCGGGAGGGCTGCCATTCAGAATCAATCACCTAAATACGGTGAATTAATCTGGGAAAGCAATAAAATATGACATATGGCTTGCCCTACCTCCACTTTGGCTGTTGACAATTTGCCCAACACTATAGTTTAGATGTGACCTGATAAGAAAGACAGAGAACATAAGATGAGCGCCCACCAAGAGAAGAAAGAGTTACACTCTTCAAATTGCGTTCACGTACAGTGTCCCATTCGAGCCTCACGTCATTCTGTGCATGAGCAGGGAAGGTTTGGGTGTCACAAAAGGGGCAGCCCTCTTGAGGAGAATTGATCATTTTCCACCTACGTTCCTATTCCTACCTGTGTTCCTCCCCACGTGCCTCTGTTTGTAACTATTTGTATACGTGCCCGGATCTCTTACTAGATTTGAAGGTACCTGGAGTGGGGACCACGTTCATATTCATCTTGTTTTCCTGGCATCCAGCATGATGCCTGGTGTACGAGTTGTTCATTTGTCCTGAAGGGGAAAGGGGAATGTAACACAAAAGATCTGAAAGCTGGGCTGCGAGCACAGACAGACGGACGGACTAGCCGGTCACGGGTGGACACAGATGTGTGATGCTCTGTGTGGGCAGTGGTGTGTGCAAATTGCAGGCCTGCACCAAAGGGCTTGCTCTGTGTCAGCCTGGAGGTTCAAGGAAGAGACAGAGCTTAGGTGAGCAGCCCCCACAGACAACACGACCTTGTGTCTCTTGTGTTGAGTGCACAGTCCTAACTCACAAAACCTAGTGTGAAGTTGACTCTGTTGACACACATCATAACTCCCTTACAGGTCTTATATGTTGCATTCAGCTTTCCTCTTCTGAGCAATTGTTTTGGTATATTTAATGTTTTCACTTATATTTATCTTTAACATTACTCTTTTTTTTTTTGACGTGAAAGTAGATTTTATTGGTGGGCGTGAGTAGAAGGGTTCTTATGAGGGCAGGACTCACCATTTATCCAGAAGCCACAATTAGGGATGCATTCGATCCCTCAGCTCATCTGGGATGAGCCCCTTTTCTGCCACCGTGTCCTCCAATTCTACACTGAACTTAGTGGATCCCCACGTCTTGGAGACGGGGACTTCCTGGTGGCCAGGGAACTTGGTCTTGGTGCTTGTAGGGCCTGAATCACATGCTCCTTGTTCTGCACCTTGGCATGGATGGATGTGATGACTTGGCCAACGTGGACCCTGGCTGCTGTGTCTTGGGGCTTTCCAAAGTTACCCCGCATGCCTGTCTAGAGTCTGGACTGGGGACAGCATGAGGTCAGACATGAATGTCCACTGGGAAGGCCCAGCTCCAAGGTCTCTTAGGGAAACCCATACAAGAACCAGGCTGCACACACGACCGAGGAGGCTGCTGTGTGCAGCCATGGCACAGCGGGCTCCACGGGGAGAAGAGCATGGTGGGCTTAATTGGCTGCAAACTAACCTTCCTTTCATCTTTATATTTTACTCCCCTTTTGTGCTTCACTCCTTGTTTTAGTTTTCACATGCAAATGATCAATTCCCACTTTTGAATACCGTTTCAAATCTTGTTGGACTGGGGGCTTGTTTACTGTGTACAAGGCCTTTTCTCCCCTCTGGATCACAGGTTGATTCCTGGAAGGGGGTGAGGGAGTCCAAGGTTGTGCTCACGTGCCAAGGAAAGCCTGCTGTGATGCTGGGAACTGAGGTGTGGGAATTGCCTGGCTTCTGGCTGGAGCTTCCTTCCCTCCCTCGTGTCTTCCCATGTGCAGATGTTCAGTGGCGAATAAGAGAAAGGACAATGGCCTTACTTGAAGCAGAGGTGGTGTGCCAACGTAAATTCAGATGTCACGAGAAAGTGTAATATGGCTGGGCTTTTCCGTAAGTGCAGCGTGAAAATCATTCTCACGTTGTGATGTGGGAAGCCATAGAAATGAGGTGGCGCATTTTTTCCTGCCTTGTGGCCCCATTGACTGTGGAGGCCACACTCAGGTTCTAGTAGATATGAAGGCCCTTAAGGTTTTAGCCTCAATAGACAAGGGGGAGCAGAGGGTGCATTTGAAAACAAAGAGTAATGTAACATAAGAACCTATAAGAAATTGTGTAGTAGAACTAGAGGGGTGGTAACAGTCAGGTTGCAGAGTAACAGGTAATCCCCAAATAAACCATGTCAATGTATTATTTTTATCACTGCATTAGAACAATTTTAAATTATGTGCCTATAAGTAGGCAATAGTTTGGGGTATTTTAAAACAACCCTAATTAATGAAATTCAGTGAGATGCCTGGGCTTCTCCAGGGAAGATGGTTTTAAACCTCTTAAATAGGCTTTCAGATCTCATCTATTAGCTGTTTGCAAAGAGTTTCTTTGCTCTTGCGGTAACCTCACTATTGCACAGACAACCTTTTCAACTGAATGAAGAGTTGAAATTGGCAGAGAGAATGTGTGCAGTGAATAAACAGGTCAGTCATTTTTATGACAAGATCTTTATTCCGTGTAAGCTTCTCTCTTCCAAATAAAGTCCTGCTAGAAGAGTGGGCTTTTTGCACACCTTCTTATGAAGACCTCTTAGGATTTATATGAACCAGTTTATATTTGCAGTGTTTAGTTTGGCAGGACATTTGGGCGTTGCTGGGACACGGGCACTGCTTGGTTGTACTAGACTGTGCCTGCAGGGCAGTGTGACCAGCCCTGACCTAGGCTGCCCAGGACCCTACTCTGACTGACAGAACAGAAATCTTGGGACCAGTGGCTGTGCCCACCCAGCCCCCCTTCTCTGGACTGCTCTCTCTGCATGGCCAGAACTCCAGAATCCCCTGCCTAAGGGGCCCGCACAGCCCCTTCTGTGGATCTCTGCCCTGCAGGGTGGGCCACAGCCCGGGCCAAGGGCGAGGGTGTGGACAAACAGGCTGGGCTGTCCACCTGGGCTGGGACAGCTGCATGAGGGGGCGTATGAAGCTCTTTACAGGGACCAAAGGAGTAGGGGTTGGAAAAGTGGGGAGCTTTCCATGAAGATTAGGCCTGAGCTTGTCCTGGACCCACGTCCACTAAACGGAAGTGGCACCGTTATCATTTGTTACGATCAAATCACTTTTGCAAGTTTCTGAAATGCCCTCTAAGAAGTAACAGTGCTACTGTTCTAAGTGAGAAGATTGATTATCTTTTCTAACAGATAAACTTTCTCTACAAATGACATCAAACAAACCCCAGAGATGTTTTGTGCTATAATGACATCAGTAGAATAAAAGTGTGTAATTTTCAAAAGTGCTAACTCTGAGGAAAAACTCATCAACATGTGTAAGATCTGATGTGCTTGGAAAAAAACAGCCAGTTTTAGACCAAATAGCTTTTCAACGGAAAGAAAAAAAAAAGTTACTGTAGATTGGGATTATTAATGAAATTTTTATCATGTAAAATAATGCTATATGATGTACTCAGCCAAGAGTCAGCAAAACTGCACTCAAGTTCCAGCATTTCTATGAAATAGCTGAATTATTTGGGCCTCGACCTCTTTGGGTCTCAGTGTTGACATCTGGTCAATGAGAGAGGTTGAACAAGAGGCCCTCTAAGCTTTTGTCGGTATTTAAAAGTCCAGGATTTTTGCCACAAGCTGTGTTCTCTCAGTTTGATATACGACATAGGATAATCATCAAACCAGACACCATCAATTGTAAGATGCACCATTAATCTGTGTACCATTAAAGAAAGAGACACATTGCCTATCGTAATTTTCAGACTACTGTCTGTAAGAAGCATTCTAATTTAGCGATGTAAAAATACAAAAAGGGTATATTAAATCTCTAATATACAGTAAATCTTATTCATCTAAACATTCTTCACAGAGTCTTGCAGAGTACCTACCACATCTAGTCATTCATTTATTCATTTAATAAAAAACCATAAATTTAGGGCCTACCGTATTTCAGGCAATACAGCAGGCACGTGTCAACATGTATTGAATAGGAGAATTTTAGATGTATTTCATAACAGCAGCATGCACATGAAGCTAGTGATGCTGGTGAGAAATTAGCTCAGGAAAACAGCAAGATGTCCTCTTTTGAGGACAGCAAAGTCACCAAAAACTTTATCTCTAGTGTGGACATTCATACTAATAAACGGAAGGCAGGTAAACAAGAATTCCCGGATCAGTTTCTTAGTAATCAAGGTACCCTGGTTGCTCTTTCCACATGTCTATGAAAATCCTGCTGAAAGAAAGACTTCCTAATTCCATGACTCTCAAGTGCTCCTTCATCTGTCATTTCTTTTCCAGTAGAAATAAGGCAAGGAATGAGTGTTCTAAGAAACACTTCTATACTGTATCATATAAAACAATTTTGTGTGACTTATTATCATGCTACATTGTTAGACTGATTTATATACACTTAAATCTTTATATATCCACTTGTGTCTAATAGTACCCCAAGCACAGATAAGCCCTTAAGGTAATATTTTGTAAGGAATGACACTTCCCTAGTGGGCTTATTCTCAGAATCAGAATCTTGAGTGCACCAGACAAGCGACAAGGTTCATTCAGCCCCAATATCTTCATCAAGAAGGGTTGTCCTGGGACCTTAGGAAGATGGAAAACTAATTAGTTGAAAATGCTTGGACCCACTGTATATAATGATAACCATATGCAGTGATTTTAAGCCTCATTATATACAACAAACAATGATGTTCTATTCATCATCAAGAAGAAACTGGCAAATCCTTGCAGCCAGAAGTGAGTGAGAACAGTTTCTGTTCTTATTCTGTTTGAATTCCCTTCTTGAGCTGTGCTTGCCACATGGGATATTTGACTATTTCTAATTGGCCTTTGCTTTCAGTCTCTGTTCAAAGTTTGTTTGAAGTACAACATATTCTCATTAACCTCGTTTCCAAAGGGGTCCCTTTTCCAGCTCATCCCTAGAATGGCTTCTCTCTGGGTTCACAGGCTCTGGCTTCCTGTTTCTCTTGGTTCTGAGCACACTGTGTTTTCTGATCAGTTAAATCTCTTCTCCAAACTGAGATGAAGAGAGGAATCCCACATTCTGCTCTCTGGAAGTAAACTGGGCAAAACAGCTGTGAGGACACTTCCTGAGTCACAATTCAAAAGTTACTGCAGGCAGGATGCTCAAGAGTTTCTGTGCTTACCCAGTTATGCTGTCTTCACCTTTGTGTGAGCTATACAAGGATAAAATTTTATCATTGGTTGAATACGTTGCTTAGGGCCATTTCTATCAAATCTGAGCATCAGCTCATGGTCAGAAACTTAACCCACACAGACACACATACACATTTAAATCAGTTTCCAAGTTTCCACTTATATCATCTCGACCTGTGATACCCTTTCCAGAAACATCATTGTAAGAGTAAGAATGGTCTGTATTGGTTTCTCTCCTCTATAAATGTCATTGAGCAGTAGCTTTCCTGAGGAATCCTAATCCGTATGACTATATTTTAGATATGAATTTCTCCCCAGTGGTCCTTTGGCTATGGAGAAATTAGCATGGACTATAAAACAGAGTGCTTGAAAGAGTCTCCTTGAGGGAAATGGGGAAGCAAGAGGGAAAGAGATTTATGCCTTTCATTTAGTTGCGACACTTATTTTATGCAGTTCTATATTATTAGTCTCCTTAAAGGACAAGAATGTGAAATATGTCCTCCCTGAAGACAATTCTTCTTGTTTGCCTGACATTTTCTGCTTTGAATAAACCAGTCACAAGGAAGAGTCCCCTGTGTATGTACTCCAGTGCTCTGAGTGTTTATCTCAAGGACTCCCCGTTTTCCCCACAGCCCCTAAACAGCTGGAACTGTGTGGTCCTGCAAGCGTTAAGTACATAACCAGTGTCCTCTCTGGACAGTCCGTTTCTGAAAATTCCCTTTGAAATCAAAGACAAAAAAGCCCAACCTATTGGTGGATTCCAACTTGTAAGCTTCCCTCACAAACCACAGACCCCAGTCTTTGTATTTATTCAGTCTGACCAAGTCTCAGGAGATTTCTGGGAGTAGAATGTATCTGAGAATGTGAGTGTGTGCCAGGCAAGGAGGTTCTTTAATGAGAAATCTCATTACAAACATTTTTTAATGCACTTCAGCTTAACCTAGACACAGTAGACTGGGTTTTGTATTCCTTGGCAATATGCCCAGTACGTATAACTTAAATACACGCATATATATATATATATGTGTGTGTGTGTGTATATATATGATACATGTATTTATTCAGGGTTCAAAAGAATTTTGAGAAAAATCCTTGAACTAGGAACAAGATGAGCATTTGATGCCCAGTGGATTCACACCTAAATCTGGTGGTTCTCTTTCTATCCGTATTCATCAGAAGCTGTTATTAAACTAGGTGCTGTGAGCAAACACATTCTAAGTCCCTCTGGTGGGGTGTGACAGGCAGAGGGACGGTGGCGTTTCATAACAGAATTTTTAAGTATTGCCCTGTTGTACTTAAAATGATATCCTTTAAAGGGGAATTAAGGATGGTGGCATGGTTGGTCACTTATATCTAAGCAATTGTCAGTGGAAGTGGTCACTGAGGGAAGATAGAGGCTTTTCTAGGTAAACTGAGGCAGACATCGTAAGGTCATATAGGAAGACAAGACTATAGGGGATGAGACTGTCATGTCAAAGGACTGAGGTAGGGTCTGGTAATCCTCAGAGCACTATCAGAGGCTGGGAAGACTCTCTGAACCTGGGTTTAATGAGCCATAGAAAGAGCTGAGGGCATCTGGTGCCTTTCAAGATAGACAGGTTCCAGCCTGTCTCTGGAGCCCCGCACGACTTCACCAACACCTCTGGATAGAAAGGCTTGGGCTGGGGAAAGACATATCAGGAGCACCTGACAAGCATTGTCTAGCAAAGGATCCTTCTCTGAAGGGAAAGAAAAGCCTAGAAGAAGGTCTGAATGTCAGCTGCCTCGACCCACTGCTGTCAACTTCTAAGAGGGGCAATGGACCTGGTTACAAGACCCTGCCACGAAATCTGTCCGGTAGAAATAGATGCAGCACTTTTCTCACAGCACATCTAGGGTGTCTTAAGAAGTACACCCCTGACTTCATTGTGGAAGGCAATGGAACTATTACCAAGACAGCTGATGAGTTGGCCAAAGTGTTTTCAAGATGAAAGAATAATGGGAGATGTAGCAAGGCAATGGGGAGAGGAGGAAAAAAAAGGAAGAAAAAATGTATCCTCTGGAAGTGAGACGCTTCCTAATTTTAACTAATTAATTAAAAATGTTAAATGTACCAGAAATGAGTGGTGAACTATTTGGGTAATAAGAACAATCATTCAGTGGTGGTAAGAAAAAAAATGGCATAGTCCCTTTGGGTTTAATTTCCAGCATTACTGTCAACTGTCTGTGAGACTGAGTCTCTTGACCTCTCTAGGGACCTCAGTTTCTCCATCTTTAAATGAGAGCATTAACTAGAAACTCTCCTCCAGCGTTAAGTCTGTGTAACTGACAAAAGTGCAACAGGGTGTATGTGATGGTTAATTTTACACGTCATCTTGATCGGATCAAAGAATGCCCAGAGATTAGGTTAAACATTATTTCTGGGTGTGTCTGTGAGCGTGTTTCCAGAGGAGATTAGCATTTGAACTGGTGGACTGAGTAAAGCAGATTGCCCTCCCCAAAGTGAGTCAGCATGCGGGTAGTTGAGGGCTTGAATAGAACAAAAAGACAGAGGGAGGGGCGATTTGCTGTCTGCCTGACTGCTGGAACTGAGACAACCGTCTTCTCCTGTCCTCAGGCTGGGACTTACACCAAGGGCTCTCCTGCTCCTCAGGCCTTTGGACTTGGACTAGAAGTGTAGCACGAGTGCTCCTGGGTCCCCAGCTGTCAGGTGACAGACTGAAACTTCTCAGCCTCCATAATTACATGAACCAATTCCTTATATAAATCTCTTTATACATATCTATATCTTTACATATGTGTGTATGTTCTTCCCCACTATGTGTATATGTATACACACTCATGCACACAAACACACACACGCATGCAGATCTGTTGGTTCTGTTTCTCTTGAGAACCTAACACATAGTCCATTTGGGAACAAAGATATTGTTCCCATCTAGTGTCCTTGTCTCCAATTCACTGAACATAATTTTAGGAATTAAACACTTGGTATCTTCTATCTTTGCTCCCTTCAAGGTGATTTTTAGTGGATTGTTCCCAGGCAAGAATTAGCAACATGATGTCACTGGCCATGCGTTACAGGCAGGGCTTATAAAGGGGAGCTACTTTTGGCCTCCAGTTCCTTGATGAGAATTCAGCAGGAGGAGCTCTTTAGCTGTGCAAACAGCTGTCAGAGGGGTAACCTGTCAGCAGGATCTATGGCACTCAAGAAAATAAAATTTTCCCAGCAGAGAGTGACTTGCTTCATAAGAAATGGGATGGGTCCTCCCTGACACCCTGATTGTTTCAGCATACAGTCAAAGTATCAACATACAGTATCAGCATAGAGTCAAGGAAACCAGGAACCCACATATCTGTCAGATCTTTCTTTAGGTCTCTGTACAGGTGGCTAACTGCCCCTAAATGCCAGGTGGGGCTGGAGGAGCTGATACTTAGCATATGTGGTTGCTTCCACTGGCTTTCTTGGTCTCACAGCCCAGTGAGAGCTGAAGGTATGAAGCCACTGGTGCAGGCATGCAAAGAGGCAGTGGGAAGTCATGTGGCTTGGGCTGCCACTGAGGGGGCATCTTCAGTGAGCTCTCATTTCTAGAATACATGCCAGCTTCTAGTTAACTCCGCCAGATGCTAGTGGAATCCTTCAGGGCAAAATGATGCTTCTCTGGCTGTCATGTGACTTATTTATTTTTTCACTTACCTATGTATTTGTTTGATGGAGGATGCCGCAGGGCTTAGAGTGGTCTGAATCGTATGATCAGTTTTCTCGTGAGACTTCTGATCTTTGGCAGTGAGTTTGGATCTATATCCTGCAGGGCTGTCATTAAAGGAAAACAGGGATGCTTTGGGCTCTTGAGACCCACCTGCCTCTTATTTGCATGCCCCTTGCTCTGTCAGGCTGTTCCCATTTCTCTGGACATGTGGCCCCTGTGGTCCCATTGCCTCCTCCCCACCCTGCAAATCTGCTGGCATCTCCTCCACAAGCACTCTGGAAGCAGTATGATGACTTCATCTCCACTGTATGTGATAATGGCTTGTCTTACTTCTCCAGGGGTATCTGTATCTGAGTAGGGAAAAAGCCATTTATGCACAGGGAGAATCCAGGCAAAAGTCTGGGTGTATGCTGAGGGGCTTTTACAGAGTGGGGCTTATACTGCATTTTTCAAATGATGGAAGGGTTCTAACCCCCAGTTAAACATGGCTGGTCCTGTGTCACTCTATCTAGACATTTCATACTTGCCTGGGGAATAGTCAATGCAAATTTGAACTTATGATTCTTAAATTTTGGGGACAGTGGATTTTTCTGAGAATCTGTTGAGAGCCATAGACCCTATGCCCAGTTAAATGTATATATTCACATATATTCAAATTTTATATACAACTTTAGGAGGGTCACCAGACTTCTTAGAGCTCAATATGGGATTTCAGGGTTACAGAAAAATTGGTATCTGGAGTAAACAGACCTGGATTTGAGGTTCCACAGTGATCTTGGGCACGTCTCTCGTGTTCCTGTGGACTATGTCAGTATCTTGGATGTTACCAGTGGTTCTCAACTAGGGACAGTGCTGCAGGAATGTTTCACCCCTCACACCATCCAGAACATATCTGAACCAGGGGACAGGCAAGTGTTTTGAAAAATATCCCCAAGTGAGCTGATATGCCCCCAAGGATTTGAGATCCACGAACAAGGAGACCTCTAAGATGACCTCTGGCTCCAGTGTTGTATGACTTTGAGGTTTTGCTCCAGAAATCCCATTCCACAAAGTTGAGGGAATACTCTGCCAAGAACTAGTTGGGAGAAGAGGAAGGGTAGCGGGACAGAGAGGGCCAGATGCTAGGCTTTCCCTTTCTTACAATTTTGTCCCATTGTTCCGTGGAAGAAATTGGTAGGAAGGGAGCAGAACCCTTCTAGAATTCTCTTTTCCTTGAGAGCCCATTGAATTGGGAGATTTGTCCATTTAACCTGGAGAGGTTAGAGAATCTAGTATATCTTTATATTTTGAAAGCCTGTGTATTTGGCATATTATAGATGTAGAATAAATGTTTTTGGATGAAATTTATTTCTCATTTGTTACTTTTTAAAGCAGATAATGTGATGAATTCCTGCTGTCCCATTCTGGTTGAGAATCACCAATATTATGTAAGGTTTTATTTTACTGAAGTCATTGAAATAAATATTAATTTATTGATTAGTTGAAATTCAAGGAATATTTACTAAGCTCTAATTATGTGCTTGACTCGGTAGAGTTTTCAAAATAGTGGAGATTTGAGAGGAGAGTTTATTGTCCTGTGCTAATATTAAAACCCATACGTAAGTACTAACTAATGAATAAAGTTATTGTCCACTTATGTTTTCCCTCCCTATTCCAGGAAGAGTATATGTAAACCTTATAAAATAAAAGATAAGCTTTTTATGTCTCTTGTTATTCCCTGGTTTGGATCCCCCACACCCTTCCCCAGCTAAGTTGGGTGAATGCTCCTGTGGTTTCATGCTGAGGGGCCCCGTCACATGTGAGTGTTTTAGGTTAAGGGCACAGCACGTTTTGAGCTCCCTAAGTAGGCATGTGTCATACAACTAAGCAAGTGTCACCAAGAGATTTATCTCTCAGTCCACCCTTGCATGAAATAACGATAATATAAAGTTCTGGTTGCTAGAAGAGGCGGGTAACCACAGACACCAAAGGCGTCAGTAGAAGAGATTAAAAGCAGTGAGATTACATACTGCTTTGTCAGTTTCATTTAGGAGAAGACTAAATTGCTTCAAATACTGAAGTCCTCCCTTAGAAACTATAATTGTGTGTAATAAAAGAATACTTTCCCTTCACGAGAGTAGCCGTATTTTTTATGTACATCCTCCTGGTAAAAGTAATAATAATAAAAATACTATTTATTGGATATTCTCTGTGTAGTAGGCTCTGCGTTTGATACTTCACTATCGACTTATTATACTACTTGACATACACTGAATGCAGACTGTTTCAGGCACCCGAGTCATCAGCCCTATTAGCTTGGAACTATTATCATCATCCTCTTCCTTCTATAGTTGGGAAAATTTAGGCTTAGAGGGATTGAGTAGCATGTCAGAGGTCACTCAGCTGATACATGGTAGAAAGCTGGGATTCCAGGCAAGTTCTCTAGTCTTAATTTCTAATTCATTCTTCACAGCAATCCTATAAAGCAGTTCTGGACGTTTCCATTTCACAGAGAAGGAAACAGAGCTGGAGAAGTGAACT
The DNA here is from genome assembly GCF_048564905.1 of Vicugna pacos. Classification (NCBI taxonomy): domain Eukaryota; kingdom Metazoa; phylum Chordata; class Mammalia; order Artiodactyla; family Camelidae; genus Vicugna; species Vicugna pacos. Next base: position 31,600,386 of record NC_132987.1, read on the forward strand.
ACTCTGATGACGGTCGCCCAGCCAGTGAGTGGCAGAGCAAAGTGCAGAACCAGGCTAGCCTGACTCATAAACCAGTGCTTGCCCCACCCCCGCGCTGACTAGCCGTGGCCTTACAGCATGTTGCAGTGTAAAACGGGAGGAACTTAACTATCTACACTTTTAAAATAAGAGACATTTATCTTGGTTTACCTATTAATTTTCTGTCCTTGGATATTCAGTGTCAGAGGAAAATGCTTGGTACCTGGAGAGTTACTAGAAAATGTATGACATTTTTGTTATTGCTTACAAATGACTCATCTTGTTCCTTTTTTTGAATGCAGTAGTACTTAAATGAATTATTCTGCAATAAAATTCCCTTAAATACCACCCAGTAAGTGCTTTTTGAATACTTGCCTTGTGCAAGGCTCTGAGTGAGGCACAATGATGCCTTAGAGATGAATCAGTCAATCAAGAAGTAAGAAAGAACAGAGATGGGAGTCAGGGAGGCCTTCTAGGAAGCTCACCCAGAAGTCTGGTCCTGGAGAGCTGAGGGTGGAAACAAGGGAGCTCCTCAGGGTGGAGGGTACGTAAAGAACAGTCGAATCAGAGGAACAGCACAGAGGCTTAACTTCCTGCACTCCGTACCTGACTGACTGTGGGAGCTGGCATGGTGGGAGGAGTCAAAGGCGGCTCCAAGGCTGGAGGAGTCACAGAATGTTCTTGTCATTAACTGGAAGCGGAGAGGTGGGGAGTGAGGTTGGATTTGGGGGATTCTATTTGGGAGCGAGAAAGTTGAACTAAATTTGCCACATAAATTTGATGTTCATTGGAAAGGAATTTGAAAACATGGATCTACAATTTGGGGGAGAGGTAGCCGTATAGGAAAGATTATTAAATGATGTGAAATGTTTTACTAGGAAGGAGATTAGAGAGTTATACACTGCAGTGTTAGTAATGATTGTGGGGAGGGGATGGTAGTCCTTTTGTAGTCCTTCTTTTTACTTTTTTGGTATTCAGAGCGTTTCCCATGAGCCACGTGATTAGCAGTATTATTGGGAGGTAGTCTTTCCTTCCAGCCTCTCACCTCCTTCCGTTCTTGTTTCCAAAACACTGGGGATGTGCGCTTTTCTTAAGAGCCACAAGAGAGGTTTCAGGCCTTGTTTTGACCTGGCCGTCTCTTTGGTGCACCTCTTTTACTTTTAGGACATTGCTTTCCTGACTCATCTCAGTACCTTTGGCTCCCTCTTTGAATTCTGTCTGACGAGTCCTGTTTCATTACTGACCCTCTAACACTGGTACTCCTCAGAGCCCCATGCTCTCTGGCTCCCTTCATAATTCCCTGTGAGCCACCTCATCCACACCCCTGGTAGGTGAACTGCTACCTGTAACTCATAGCTCTGAAATAGTTTTCTCCTGTCCACTTGTCTCTTCTGACAGCCAGACCATTATTATTATTGTTGTTGTTGTTGTCATTATTATTATTTGCTGATTGGGTATTTCTACCTGAATGACCCACAGTCATTTCAACTAAGCATGTCCAAAATGAAATTAATTATTCTGTTACCTCTGCACCCCCAGTCTTCTTCTTGAACATCACCCCTCCTCATGCCTATTTGTTGAGAAAAAATGCCATGAAGTACATCATCACTAGGTCAGAATCTTGGGCATCCTGTAGGACTCATACTTCATGCCAGTCCCTGCCCAATGGGCACCCAGTAAGTTATTAAGTCCCATCTATTCTATTTCCTAATGATCTTTCAAATCTAGGTTCATCCTGATTGCTTCTTGCCTTAACCACCGCAAAGTCTGATCTGTCTTCCCTCATTTTACCCCATCATCCATAGTGAAGCCAGTGATTTCAAACACCAATCAAATCACATCACTCCTCCACTTAAAATCCATCAGTGGCTTCCTTGGCTTACAGATTCAAGCCCAGATTCTTTTTCTCCCTAGTATTATTAGGATATACAGTGTTTATAAGTTTATATCAATCATAAGTTTAAACTGTACAGCATAATGATTTGACTTAACATACATTATGAAATGATTACCACAATAAATTTAGGTGAACACCCATCTCATATTGATTTTTTAAAAAAAAGTTTTTTGCCTTTGTGATGAAAACTCTTAGGTCTACTCTCTTAATTAGCAAATATACCATATAGCGGTGTTAACTATAGTTACCATATTGTACTTTACATCCCTAGTACTTTTTTATCTTGTAACTGGGAGTTTGTATCTTTTGACTGTCTTCCTCCAACTCTCCCTTCCCCACAAGTCTAGGCTTACAGGGTGGATTCCCTTTCATTGGTCCCCACCTTGCGGCTTAAGTTCTCATCAGTTTCACTCCCTCCCACTTCTCCAGCTTGTGCTGAACCACATGACGTTTCTCAAACACACCATTCATTCTCTTATTCTCTGTCCTTTCTCACATTGTTCCCTCTGAGAGAGCTGCTCCCATCCTCGGCTGAGTTTCTATGAATATTTCAGCTTCTCCAGGGAATTACCTACTTGGACAAGTCTTCATGATTTCCCTAGATACATATATGTTCAGGGTGTTACTGAGTCCACCTTTCATGGCTTGTTTCATTGCGGTTTTTCAAAATAACCATTATAATTCTAGAAAGTTAGGAGAACGTAGAAAAATAAAAATCACTTACAATTCATTCACCCCAAAATTGCTTACTCATAGCATTTTAGTGGATTTCCTTTTAGTATTTTTTACTATAACTATTTGCAAATCTTAAATCAATATTGTACTGTGTATTATTCTGTAATCTCTATTCAAGGAAATTCTTCATACTATTGAATATTCTTTCAAGGCTTGACTTTGTTTAAAAGATTTATTCTTACCTTCCATTTTTGAAAAATACATGATCATGGTAAATAAAATTTAAAACAATACAGAAGTGTCTAATTTTTAAAAGTCCTTCATAATCTGGTTATAATTTTTAAATTCTCTGTGCTATATTCTTTCAGACTTTTTTCTATGCTTCTACTCTTAAATACACTTTTAAAATTTTGCATTCATGGAGTAAGATGCTTCACGCTATTCTAAAGTTTTCTTTTTTAAAAAATATTTAACAGTATGTTTAAAAATGTAAAAACAAACTTTAATGATGCCTCGATTGTAATCATCATTTTGTGTTTTTCTCTTTTGCTACAATCTGAGGCCCTGGAAGACAAGCTTTTTTCTTGTAGGTGGACTTATTTTATTATTTTCAGAGTGATTTGGGAGAATACCAGGCAGACAGTATGACCACTTCTCTACAGAGAACTCCGGGCCAGTGAGGGGAGGATGGGTCCATGTGAACATCGCAACTGGCCAGGCTTTGGCAGATGGAGGTCTCTGCCGCCTGTGGCCGGGGCTGGCTGAGTGGGCCCCTTGGCCCTGGAACTTGCCCTGCCCTGGGGCAGGAATTCCAGGATATACTTCTCTTGCTCTCCAAAAGTGTTGGGAGTACTTTTGTGCATGTTGAATGATTACTTTGTCTGTTTACCTGACACATTCTCAGCCTCTTTTCTGACTAGGAACTGTGGCTGGTAACCTTTGGGCAGGAGTAGAATAGGAGCTCAGCTGATGGGGTCACAGGGCTAAGGGGTCAAAAGCGATCTGAATTCCTGTGTAGTCCAGTTAACCTGATGTACCATGAGAGCTACCCTCCTCAAATGCAGGCAGCCATCTCAGAGACACAAACTTTCCTTCATCCCAGAGAATGTGGGCTGCATGAGTAAGGGGTGGTCCATTGGCACTGCTGGAAGAAACAGCAGATGGTGGGCCAGGAGCTGGGGCTCCTTCACACAGGACAGAACACAGTTGTCGTGGTCGGTGTGGGCTGTGCCCCATCACCAGCCCACTGTTATTAAAGGCTGTTGGGGGATGGGGGTGCTGGGGCTCGAGCTCATGTATTGATAAATTGTGAAACTCTTCTTTCCTTTCTAAGTTTTTGCATCCCCTTTTCTCTGTCTTTCTACCATTTTAATCTCTAGTGCTGTCATAAAAGGTATTTGTGGCTAAATGAATGCTATCATCAAATTCAGGGAAAGAAAGGCTTATCATTTCTAGTAGTTGTTAGTTAAAAATTCACAATGGCACATGCTTTATACTTTTCAAAGATGGGGCAGAAAACATCTGTCTCCAAAATGTACAGGCAACAGAGGACCCCTTGCAGACAGAGGGCATCCTTAGTGTCTAAGGTCAGTCTGTTGTGACAGGTGGCAGGGGTGCACTGTCATGTTCCTTTCCAAAATAAATCCCCAAACAAATCTCTTCCAGATTCTGATGATAATGATGAATTGAAGGAGCCTTTTTGACAGATATAGGGTTTGACCACATATTAAATCAAAAGGAATTATTTAAAACAATTAAAAATTTTAAATGTTATTTACTTCAGGAAAATATGTACAAAAATGCTACGGAAGTTCAGCTACAACTAGTGTCTGATTTGTGTTGCTCATTATTCAAAAGCTTCAGTCCTGGTGTGTTGTGTAAAGTTCATGGCTTCTCTTCCCCTGCTTCGCTCTTGCAGGTTTTCCCAGGCAAATTCCTAGACTATTTGAAACTCCCTCTTTCTTCTGCCTCCTCCCCTACTGCCTGTCCATCCCCAGTATAGCTGCAAACTATTTCTAATTGCCAACCTGTCCCTTCCTTACCACTAGGACCAGTAGATTGTGATTTTTTCCCCTTATTCTGTGTTAAACATAAAACGCTTAGCCCCATATATAACATTACTCTTCATTTATAGAAGTTGATGTGTTTTCATGACAGCACAAAAACCTCAGCTTCACAAAGTCGGAAAAAATCATTTAGGCCATTTCTAAATACAGTTGGTCACTTATAAAACACAAATACGAATTAAAGGGAGTAAAGAGCTGTTATTTGTTGAACAGTTAGGTACCTGCCAGCTCCTTTTGAGACTGAAGGCAAACCGCCAACCCTCCCTCAGCCTGATGCCTCATCGCAATATGTAAACAGTAACACCGGCTGTGTGAACTCACAGGGCTGTGTGAGGGCTGACTAAGGTGATGCCTACAAAGTAGGAAAGCACTTTGAAAATGGTTTTTAATAATTAATACACATGGGAGAGAGGTCGTATAAAGGCACGCCTCCTCAAAAATGCAGGTGCAGAGGCTCATAACTTGAAAATTTCTGCACTGGTTAGAGATTTGAGAAAGAGATGAATTCACTTGTAATTCACTTGTAGAAACAAGCAAATACCAAATGGTTAGATCACAGAGCAGGAACCTCAGAGCATCATATCAAGAACATGCACAAAAGGCCTCATGGCGACAGCTAGTGAGGGTTTGCCCTGTCCTGGCGGCAGCCTTATAGGAGTTCTGTGGTTTTCAAACGTCAGCACCCTATAATTTTGTGATCTGTCATCAGCGAACCTAGTGCCTCAATCTTTGCAAAGAAACTGCACTCTCTTCTCAGTGCCAATTTGCTTTGCAGACCAGAGGCACTATTCCTGCATGGGGGCTGAGTTTCAATTGAAAAGCATTTCTTGGGACTGCTTTCTTGAGTTACTAAATCCTCTTTCACCTTTGTTCTTTACAGTGGCTGCTTCTGTTAGTAAAATCTATATGTAACCCCCATGTTTTTTGTTTTTTTTTTGTGAATCCAATTTAGAGACACATAATCCAATTATTATATAAGTGAGGAACAGTCTCAGTCAGAGGTTGACAAAAAATGCACCCCGACTCTTACAGTTATAAATCTTCCTTATCCCACAGGTAGAAACTTAAATAAATAATTACTGGCTGTTCACTACATTTGCTTTTGTTGCATTTTTGTTTTCCCTGATTTCCATGTGTTTCTCCTGCCTCATTTAGTACTATCTCTATGCACAAAAAGAACCAAAATCACAATCCCAGGTGCTGACTGATGTAAGCCTCCCAGACTCAGGAAATGAAATTTGATGGGAAGGAAAAGAACTCTAATTCTCCAAATGTCTGTCTCTCCAGTGGGCTAATATCTGAAGCTTTACAGTTAGAGCTTCATTCCCTTGGCATGTACCTCCATATCCCTTTTCTTCATCACCAGGCAATCACTGATCTGCCTTCTGTCACTTCAAATTAGTTTGAATTTTCTAAAACTTCATATAAATGGAGTCATACAGTATGCACTTTTTTATAGTCTGGCTTCTTTGACTCAACAAAATTATTTTGAGATTCATCTCTGTTGTGGGTAGCACAAGTTCATTCTTTTTATTGCTAAATAGTACTCCATTGTATGGCTATAGTTCTATTTGTTTATTTATTCACCTTTTGATGGGTATTTTTGAGTTGTCATTAGCCTTCTGGTACATGTCTTTGAGGATTTTCTAGAGATCTTCATGTTATTAATTTCTAGTATAATTCCAAGGGGATTAGAGAATATATTTCATATGATTTGAATTTTCAAAAAGTTTATTTGGACTTTTTTTTATAGTGTAGAATATGATCTCTATTGGTAAGTGTTCCATAAACACTTGAAAAGAATGTGTGTTCTGTTCTTAGGTAGAATTCGTGGATTATGACAAGTTGGTTGTTAATGTTATTCAAATCTTCTGTATCTTTACAGATTTTCTATCTCTTTGTTTTATTGATTATAAAGAGAGGTATTAAATTCTCCAAATTTAATGTGGATTTTTTTCTATTTTTTCTCTACAATTCTATTAGTTTTTGTTGCATGTATTTTGAAGCTCTATTTTTAAGTATATAAATATTTAGTTTTGTTATGGCTCATGATGAATTGACCCTTTTATCAATATGAAATGAGCTATGAAATCTGCTCTATCAACATAGTCAGTCCATCTTTCTTTATAGTAGTATTATGATGGTATATCTTTTACAATCCTTTTAGTTTAACTTATTTGTGTCTTTAAATTTTAAAGTAGGTCTCTGATAAATGGCATACAGTTGGGTCTTGCTTTTTTATCCAATTTGACAATCTCTGCTCTTATTTTTAATTGAATTGCTTAGACCATTTGCATTTAATGGGATTATAAATATGGTTGGATTTACATCTATCATCACTGTATTTGTTTTCTATTTGTCTCATCTGTTCTATGTTCCCTTTTAATTCTTTTTGGATTGAGTATTTTTTATGGTTCCATTTTTCTTCATTTTTGGTTTATCAGCTATAACTGTTTTGTTATTTTAGTGGTTGCTTTAGGGTTTTTAATATACATCTTTAATTTATTTCAGTCAAACCTTCACATAATATACCACTTCACATTTGGTACAAGAACCTTACAAAGCATACTTTCATTTCTTAGCTCCCAGTCTTTGTACAATTGTTCTCAGACAATTTACTTTTGCATATATTATAAAACCTATGACATGTTGCTATTATTTTTATTTTAACCAGTCAGTTATCTTTTTAAAAGATTTAAGTACTAAGTAAAAATCTTTATGTTTACCTACAAACTATGTGTGTGCTTATCATTCCTTTGTGTGGAACTAGGTTTCCTTTGTTGTTTTTTTCTGCTGAAAGACTTTTTTTTTTTAACCCTTCTGGTGCCTGAAAGGAACTGGAGATGGGTATCTTCCTCCTGATCAGTTATGCTTTAATAAAACCCCATAAAAAGATAGTCTCCGATAAATTAGTTTCTTTTGAGGACAGATCTTGTTGAACAGGATACTCTGGCTCTTATCAAACTGGTTTATTTTCCCCTGTCCTGAGAGAAGCAGGAAGGAATTTTCTCCTTTTCTCTGATCTTCACTGTGAGAATTTGGTAGAACTCCAGGAGGTAAAACTAACAAAAACATGGATGTCCCCATCACAGAGCCTCCCTCCCCGAGTTTTTAATTCTCAGAGTTTTCCATACAGTCCTCTTACCCTGGCATTGGTTCCCACAGAGATTTTTGCCCCTGAGTTTGTGCTTCAGTAAGTGTGATTCTCTGTATTTGCCTGTCTCCAATTTGGGGGCAGGGTCTGCCCTGGGACCTCAGTTGTCTCATATATGGAAGAAGAATTGTTGATTTTCAGTTGTTCAGCATTTTATTTTTTGTTCAGACGGAGTGATGACTTCCAAGTTCCTCACATGCCAGATCAGAGACTGAAATTCCTAACTTGCTTTTTTACTTTATTCTTATGAGTTCCTGTAACAATTATATCACTACAAATTATTATAATTTTGGTTCCTACCTTTTAATTTATTTTTCTGATCACATTAAGTTAGCTAGAACTCTCAGGGTAATATTAAATAACAGTGTTGGGGAAGGCTATCTTTATCTTATTTTTATTTTCACAAAGATGTCTTTAGTATGTAAGTCATTTTACAATGCCAACATTTTTTGCATAGATATTATTTATCATATTAAGGTAATATTGTTAGTCCTACTTTACCAAGGTTTTTCTTTTTTTTAAATTAGAAATGGATGTTGAATTCTGAAAAACCTTCTGAAGAACTAATCATGTTTTATTTATTTATATTATTAATTATAATAGTAGATTTTTAAAGTTGGACCTTCTTATACTACTGAAGTAAACTCTATTTGGTCACTGTGTAATGGTTGTTTACTTGCTACTAGTTTCAATTTGCAAAACTTTTATTTATATTTGTTTCTCTATACTCATAAATGAGACCATGTTAATTTTTTGCATTTTCTTTCACTCACTTTGGTATTAGTTCTGTGATAGCTTCATAAAAAATGATTGTCTTTTCATCTTTATATGGTCAGGAATAGGGGTCAAACTATGGCCCACCAGCCAAATCTGCCCCATTGCTTGCTTTTGTAAAGTTCTGCTGGGAGACATTTATGACCACCCATAAGTATATTATCTGCGGCTGCTTTCCCACTACAATAGCAGAGTGAGTAGTTGCAACAGAGACTGTATGGGCCACAAAATTGAAAATATTTGCTCTCTGGTCCTTTATAGAAAGAGTTTGCTGACTCTTGGTCTAGAATAATTCAGATAGTAGGAAACGCCTTCCATTTTTTGATGATCTGAAACTAGAGCAGGGGCTATAGATTAAAATAGCATTGGGTTAAAACCCGTATCCAGCCTGCACCACTAATGGTGTGCTTGTTGCTGGGTGACATAACCTTCCTGTGGGCCATTTCCCTCAACTATAAAACGTGAATAATATTAGTACTTGTTTGAAGTAAGGATGCTATAAGGATGAATTATATTAATGCATGTTCATAGTCCTTGGCAGAATGCTAAGAACTTATGAATTCTTAACAAATGCAACTTTATTCTTGGGAGTTTCTTGACACTGCCTTCAAGTCATGGTTTGTTTCCTGCAGTACTCAATAGCCTAGTTGGTGCCAATAATGTATTCTTAAATTCAGTAATTTTAGTTTTTATCTGAAAGTACTTTTTCTAATCCAGTTTCTTTGTTTTTATTAAATACAATGTCTTTTAAATCTTACTGAAATTATAAATGAAGGATTTCTAAAGTTTATTCTCCATCTTTTCAGCAAATGTCTTTCATAGAACAAACATTGGCTTTGATTCTTCAAATCCTCTTTCAAACTTCTGTGATTCCACACATATTTCTTGATTTTTTTTCTGTTCATGTTTTCAGGGGGAGCTTTTCATTCATTGCTGGAATTGTAGGCAGGTCCGTCCTGAACTTACTGGGTCCTTCTCCAATATTTCAGGTCTGGGCTAAGGGTGAAAGGAGGAAGAGCAGAAACCAAGTTGTCAGTGGGACGTCACTGTTGTTGAGTGCAGCTATGAAGGCAAAAGCTTCACCTTCCAAACAAGTTTGTTTTCAGATTCTTATTGTTGCATTCAGAAGTTAGCATGCCCCTCTTTCCAATCATCACATGTAACTGCGTTTTCAGGAGACACCTACCCCCAGGTAGACGAAGATGGAAATTAGCTCTCCTACTGATGGCTGCGTGGCTCTCCTTGTCTCTAGCTCCTGCCACTTACAGAAGTTCACCTCAGGGTCCCACTACTTACTTCCCAGGTGGACAATTCCTTTTTAGTTTGGTCAACTCTTTTAAAAATCTGCTTTTGCATGTATTAGATCTTACAGACATTCTCAAGGCTGTTAGCATGTAGAAGACACAGTTGCCTCAGTCTAGAACTGACATAAATTCCCTGCTCCTACCCATTTTAGTAGAAATAAGGACAAGCTAATTGGGCAGTGAGGTTGATAATCTTGAAACAGGTGTCAATTCATTTTCTTAAGTTTTTATATTGCAGTATTCAGACAAAACAGAAAACATTTCAATGAAATAGCCAATATGTACAAAACCAAAATTAAATGTCTCTTAAATGCCCAGGCAATTGATGATTACATATTGAAGTTATTTTTGTAAATCACTTTAAAAAAAGGTAATCATAACAAAGCCTTCTTCCTCTTCTCTTTGCCAGTTCTGGGGTAGATAAGGGATTCTTAGAAAGAATGTTTTAAGGAGAAGGCAACATTCCAAAGCTGATTTCTTAAGCTTAATTTTGTAAATTGAGCTATATTGGTTTTATATCTGTACTCATCATTCAGTTTCTCTAATAATTTTAAAAACAATGAAAAATCCACTTTGGTATGAATTTTTGGTTATTGTAAGCCGAAGTATTTTACAGATTGAATTTCACCTGCAGTTATTCCACTTCTGACTTGGCTTTGCGTGTGTAGACTGAGCACTAGAAGCTTTGCCTGTAATAGAAGTTGATGTTATTAATAAATGTAAAAGTGAATTTGCATGAAAAATACGAGAGTAAGTAATAACACCTGGAATTGGTTGGAATATCCTTGCCAGCGCCCAGGTAAACTCAGCCATTCTCATCTCCTCCCCTCTTAACATTGCTCACCAGGTCCAACTGATTCCAACAGCTAACTTATATCCAAACCACCCTCTCCGTGCTCTCCATTGAGGTACCATCTCTTACCTCTGAACTCAGTGGCCCCTGAACAGCCCTCTTAACTTTTAGACTCAGGCCTCCTCTAAGCCCCACCCCCTAGACTGCCTGCTCTGTGTGGTCTGTCTAAATAAGGACCTTGTCACCCCCCTGACTAAATGCTTTACTGCCTTTAAGGATAAGGCCTGAAATCCTTAGTGTTACGTAAGTGGTGCCAAACATCTTTGCCGTTCTCCAGGCCCCTTAACACAGCCACACTGAAGGTCCCACTGCTTCCAGCACACACCACACTCTTTCATGCCTCTGAGCATTTACATGTGCTGTTTTATTTGCCAGGATCCTCTCCTCCCCTTCACTACCTTATCATGCACCATCCTATCCTATGCCTCCTTTAAGAATCAGGTAAAACATCACCCAGCCCTTCAGGAGAGTTGGTTACTCCCTTCTTTTTGCTTCTGGAGCATCTTTGCACAATCTTTATTTTGTGACGGTTAATTTCCTGGTATTCATTGCTCCTTTCTTCTGCCAACAGCCCTCAGATTGTTGACTGAGAATCTGTCCCTTCTCTGTTGTCAGGATGTTGGGGTTCATTGGCTCTACATGCAGTCCAAATGATGGGCTCTCACTGACCTTAGTTGATCAGAGTATCTCATTTTCCTGGCTCCACGGATTGGCTCAAGGATGACGTAAGCCTGAGCAATCAGAGTGAACCCGGAACTTCACAGGCATCACTTCTCTTCTGGGTTTGGTGGTGAGAGGGTGTGAGGCTTGAATTCTTGTAACTATCCTTCTCCCACAAAGAGACCCTTCCTGAGCATCCAAACAAGCACTATGAGGAGGAAGAGCTGAGAGAAGGAGCCTGAAAACAGTAGTGAGTCCCAAATCAGACCCAGCCTGAAGCCAGTCCTACCTTCTGAACTACCCCTTGCTTGTGAACCAAAGACAAACAAAACGTAGCTACCTACCTACCTGCCATCTTTTTTGATGAAGCCAAGATAGATAAGGTTTTTTTTGTTTTTATCTTTGTACTGCAGTGCACTTGGGGCATAGTAGTTGCTTAATAAATGTTTGAAAAAACGTGAGGAAAGAGAATTATAGTTTTATCTAATCATTGTATGCGTGGCTATGTGAACAACAAAGTTTCACTTTGATAGTTTTAGATTTCAATCCTTTTATATCTTATTGCTTGGTCAAAGGATGGGGGAAAAAAATGTGTCCATAAAAACAAAAGACTCACCCAAGGAAAATCTTCAGGAATTTCTATTTTTTATTGAGTTTCCAAGGAGCATATTAAAAGAAATTGCAAAGCCTGATGCTGTCAGTTCCTGGAAGGGGATGGGAATGAAGAAATCTAAACTGCAAACTTAACAGCTGTTTTAGGTGAATAAAAGTATTAAATTTTAATTCTTTAAAATGAAGCTTCTACAAAGCTTCTATTTGTGCCAGTTACCTCCTGTTTGCTTCCCCAGATCTACTCTCTCTATTTCTCCACCCTGCTCTCTGCACTCTGGCATCAGACTTGTATGGCTTATGTTGGAGCCCTTACCGTCTGGTTTGGTCAATGGGAAGCCCCAGCAGTGGGGGAGGAAAGTGAGGCTGGGGGATTATTGACTCTTTGCCTGCAGGGGATCACCTTAGGCTGACTGTATCCCTTGATTGTCAAGGTTGTGAATCCTGGACAATGAACTCATGACAGCCTTCTCTATATGACTCTCTCCAACCCAGTTCTGGCAAGCACTCCCTCCTCTCTGCTGCTGCTCCCTGAATTACTACAGTGTCCTTTATAATTCTACACCTGGACAGCTAAACCTGGTTTGAAATGACTAATTTGAGTGTGCCATCTGTTTTCTGTGGGGACCCCAAGTGATACATATTTATTGCAGAAATTGAAAAATTAAACATAATACAAACCTAATGCACTTTGCAAGTACATGAAACATTGTCTTTTTTGTATATGTATATTTTTATTGAAGTATAGTCAGTCTACAATGTGTCAATTTCTCATGTACAACATAATGCTTCAGTCATACATGAACATACATGTTTGTTTTCATTTTCTTTTTCACCATAGGTTATGACAAGATATTGACTGTAGTCCCCTGTGCTACACAGTATGAACTTGTGTATCTGTTTTATATATATTAGTCAGTATCTGCAAATCTTGAACCCCCAGTTTATCCCTTCCCCCTTGGTAACCGTAAGTTTGTTTTCTATATCTGTAAGTCTGTTTCTGTTTTGTAAATAAGTTCGTTTTGTCTTATTTTTTTAGATTCAACATATAAGTGATTATCATATGGTATTTTTCTTTCTCTTTCTGGCTTACTTCACTTAGAATGACAAACTCCAGGTCCATCCATGTTGCTGCAAATGGTATTATTTTGTTCTTTTTATGGCTGAGTAGTATTCCTTTGTATAAATATACCACTACTTCTTCATCCAGTCATCTGTTGTTTCCAGGTCTTGGCTATTGTAAATAGTGCTGCGATGAACATTGGGGTGCATGTGTCTTTTTAAATTAAAGTTTCCTCTGGATATATACCTAGGAGTGGGATTGCTGGATCATATGGTAGGTCTATTTTTAGTCTTTGAGGACTCTCCATACTGTTTTCCATAACAGCTGCACCAAACTACATTCCCAACAACAATGTAGGAGGGCTCCCCTTTTTCCACGCCCTCTCCAGCATTTATCATATGTGGTCTTTTTTAATAATGTCCATTCTGACTGGTGTGAGGTGATAGCTTATTGTAGTTTTGGAACACTGTCTTTTAAGACTGGTAGAAAAACAGAGCCCATGTTAACTATGCTCATGTGAAAATGACTAAAAAGGCAAACTGGGGAAGGGAAATGCTTAGATGGCTTTCTTGGTTTTATTCAAGCAAGTCTTCCCAGTGCACAACCCCAAGGGTGCCGTTCACAGGATGATTCAGGCTCACTTTAGGAATGTTTGACAACCAGAACCATTTCTACTTAGCAACGAGAGAATGAGAGCAGATCAAGCAATTTTATTTGGTGAAATGAGATAAAAACAGGTACCAAGAAGAGCAACAAAGAGAAAAAGAAATTTCCAAACCAGTTAGTTTCTTTTGGCCTTGGAATTTGCTCTTTAGCACCAAAGTTTTAAAATAACACAGACCAAGAGTTGTATATCAGAGTAAGGACGGATTGTTAGCTTTGCCTTGGAGGTCTGGCTTAGGTTAGAAGGTATAATGGCCTCTAAGATTTTTGTCTAATACCAGTTAGCAAAACTCCCAGTTTCCTTAGACCTGCCATACTGAATCCTTGACCAGTTCTTTGATTAGGTCTGGGAGCGTCCTGTCTTGCAACCTCCAGCATGGGAACAGGGTTGATCATCATGACTTCCTATTCCTTAGGGTTTCCTGGTCCAACTTGACCTTTGGAACAGCTCTCCTCTTTGAGAAGTGTGTGGGACTCCTCTCTGATGCCTGCCCTTGCTGATGTCCTCTCTTACCAAAGTGCTACCCAGGACTTGCTCTCCATCCTGTGAACAGGGCTGCATCTCTGCCTCAGCTTGGCTTTCTCCGAAGTGCAGCTGGAGCAGTGTGCAGTTAAAAATATCAACGTCTTGAGAGATTAGGAGGGGCGTTGGTTAGGGGGAGCAGAAAGTCTGTTCATTAAGAGCTTTTAAATTTCCAAACGCCCCTTCTGAGTCATTAACACATTTGGCTAAGAACATCTCTGACAACTCAGAGAGAGAGAGAGAGAGGTGTTCCTGTGTTGTACTCTGAGTGTGTTATGAGTGTTTATGTTAATAAGGAAGGGAAAAAAATACTTGCCCATGCTGATGATGAGCTGAATTCCATGCTGTGAGCAAAAAGAACAAAATGTTCATTCTGGGTAAGTCAGCTGTCCGAGGAGCCTGTGCTCTGACCACCTGCCCTGTTCCCACAATGGGCACTAATTAGCCAGCGCTCTTACTATTTAGAGACATGCTATATACACAAGGCAAGCCAGAGTTTCCATAGTGAAGCCTCACTCACTCCTACCAATTGGAAGTGACAACTAATGGGACTTAACAAGAAGTCTCAGCTCTAGAGTGTTTATTTCAGATGTATGCTTTTTAAAAATTTTTTATTGATTTATAATCATTTTACAATGTTGTAACAAATTCCAGTGTACAGCACAATTTTTCAGTCATACATGAACATATATTATATTCATTGTCACATTTTTTTCTCTGTGAGCTACCATAAGATCTTGTGTACCTTTCCCTGTGCTATACAGTATTATCTTGTTTATCTATTCTACAATTTTGAAATCCCGTCTATCCCTTCCCACCCTCTGCCCCCTCGGCAACCACAAGTTTGTATTCTATGCCTATGAGTCTATTTCTGTTTTGTATTTATGTTTTTGTTTTTGTTTTTGGTTTTGGTTTTTTAGACTCCACATATGAGTGATCTCATATGGTATTTTTCTTTCTCTTTCTGTCTTACTTCACTTAGAATGACATTCTCCAGGAGCATCTATGTTGCTGCAAATGGCATTATGTTGTCGGTTTTTATGGTTGAGTAGTATTCCATTGTATAAATATACCACATCTTCTGTATCCAGTCATCCGTTGATGGACATTTAGGCTGTCTCCATGTCTTGGCTATTGTAAATAGTGCTGCTATGAACATTGGGGTGCAGGTGTCATCCTGAAGTAGGGTTCCTTCTGGATATATGCCCAGGAGTGGGATGACTGGGTCATATGGTAAGTCTATTCCTAGTCTTTTGAGGAATCTCCATACTGTTTTCCACAGTGGCTGCACCAACTGCATTCCCACCAGCAGTGAAGGAGGGTTCCTCTTTCTCCACAGCCTCTCCAGCATTTGTCATTTATGGACTTTTGAATGATGGCCATTCTGACTGGTGTGAGGTGATACCTCATTGTAGTTTTGATTTGCATTTCTCTGATAATTAGTGATATTGAGCATCTTTTCATGTGCCTACAGATCATTTGTATGTCTTCCTTGGAGAATTGCTTGTTTAGATCAGTTGTATGGTTTTTAAGAATACACAGGAAAAAAAATGCATAACAAGCAGGTATTCTCCCAGCCCGTGTCTTCATGAATAATCATCCACTGTTGTTCACATATTCAGTGCTAAAAGAGGAATATATTTTATGTTTCAAAAACTTAAAAATTTTTTCATTTATTTAAAAAAATTTTTTTAAGAAATGGTCAAGTGGAGAAGTAAATTTGTACACAATAACATTTAGAAGTGATAAGTGTCATAATCAGAGTGTGCATGATATTAATAGTACACAGAAGAGACACAGTTTAGATTGGAAATTGAGGCAAGAGCCAGGAAAGGCTTCTGGAAGGAATGTGGAAGTTGAACTGGAGTTGGATTGAGATGAGCAATGGAGGCAGCACAAATAGCATGTGCAAAGGTACAGTGGCAGGGAAATAGACTGCACTCATGCTAATGAGTATCTTGTCTAGGGTTTATTCAGAATGATGAAGAATGCTCTCTTTGGGAAGATAGATTCTGAGGGGCTTCTTCATGTGTCAATGCTTATACTAATTAATAAGCCAACATCCAAGTCAATAAATGTTAGTATAAGAGCAGACCTTTTGGGAATAAAATGGACTGTGCAGATTTTTCCTGATAAATTTTATGATTTTGACAAAAATATGGTTTAAACAAAACATAGACTGCATGCATTTCTGTTCATGCTCACACAGATGCTTTTTGGAATGTGGGCATATAAATATTCCATACCAGGTCACAAAATTTCTGGAAAATTCCATAATGAGGCATAATGAAGCATATTGTGTAGGGGGAGGGGGCACTGACAAGCATGTTCCTTATTGGTGTGTGAGCAAACCTGTAAAATTCATTTTGAAGAGTATTCTCTTGTCAAGGTGAAGCAGCCCCACCATCTTGTTCATGCCTTCTTCTTGGATCAGGAACAGATTTCAGGCTAAGTTTGAATGTCTGCAGGTTTCATCCTTCGTTTTCACACTGTTCTGGATTATAATCCCCCCTCCCCTCCTTCTATGCAGGGAGCAGGGTTGCATTTGTGGTACAGAATATTTTGGCGTTCCCCCTAGGTTCTGCCTATCAGAATTTTCTAGAGGTCAGAGAGCTAGAGGAGATGGACAGTGTTGGTCCAGCCTGCACTAGGGAAGCAGGAGGCTATAATGCCCAACATTTATAATTATTCATCCACTCACCTGAGAGACGGTTATTGATCACACTGCGTAGCAGGCACTATGCTAGGAGCAGCCATGCTAGCTAAAACAGCACCCCACCCATCACCAAACCGCATCCAGAGATGGTCCTACAATCACAGGAAGTAGGTAGCAGCACTGGGGCCAAAAGCCGTGTCTTCTGAGTTCAGACTCTGTGCTTTTTCTCTCCCCACGGTGTCCTGGTAAGTGAGCTGTGGACTGGCCTCCGCAGATGCGTGCATCTGGGAGACTGCTGTCAGTCTCCCTCGGCTACTTGCTGCCCTTCTGGAAACTTCCCTTCCATTTTAAGTTCCCTTTATTTTCTACCTGCTCAAAGAGGACATGGGGTGGAGAAACGAGTGGGTGGTTGCCTCCATGTATGATTTTTCTACAAGGTTTGGTCCAGGAAGCAGGGTGGAACAAATGCAAAGCAGAGATTTCAAAGATTAAGAGAAAAGGAAAGAAAAACTCCTCTGTGAGGGATAATGAAATCTGAGCCATCAAGCTGTATTTGATGTGCTACGAGGGAAGATCTGAGACGGTCCTCGGTGTGAGTGTGGGCAGCGAGGAAAGTGATGCAGCAAGTGCCAAGGACAAGAGCGCCGATTAGTCAGGGACAAGAATCACGTCACAGCACCGGAAGCTGTACTTCTTAACATCTTATTCTTATTTCTAGAGGACGATATCACAGGGGAGAAGGAGGAAGAGTCACAAAATGAATTAATGATTAGAAATTGTCTTCAGGGCTGGCTTATGGCCTGATGCTTTTTGACAAATTATTACTTTCCGATTTGTTGAGTATCCACAATGATTAATATTTGGAATTTGCAAGCAGACATTACTTTTAGACATGGCATCAGTGCAGAGTTGGATGTCTGGACAATCAGTGGTGGGTTCTTCTGGATCTCATCAGAAAGTCCAGACAGATCCCTTTCAGGCCTAATGCCATGGACTTAGTCCGTCAACTTCATAACCCCGGGGACTATGCTCACCCACACACAGAGGGTGATCAGTTAAGCACTGCTGTGGAAAAGACATTCAGACAGGAGTTAGCTATCATGTTATGCTCCGGTGAAGACTGAGATGGATGATGCAGTAATGGTAAAATAAGTTGGTTTATTTACCCATGGCCGACAGACTTTCTCACCTCGATGCTTCTCATACTTCTGTGGTAATGACTCAAAGGAAATGAATGACTCCAGGAGACTCAGGAGTACGTCTGCATCCATGTGACAATCCCAGATGGTTCCAGGCCTGTGGCAGGCTGCCCAGTGGAGCAGCAGTGGAGAAGGAGCAGGCTCAGCAAGAGATGTTTACAGGAAGACGCTCTGAGGGGGCACTGGGCCGGGATCGGAGGAAGAGGCTGGGCTCTCAGGTCCAAACGGGGAGGAAAATCAAGCCAGAGAGGGTGGCACTGATAAACACAGCTGCCCAGAGAGCCTCATCCTCCAGATTCCAGGGACCCAACGATAATGGCAAGGGCTTTTTTTTTTTCTGGGGGGAAAGGACACCTCGTAAGGGAACTTCATGACCCCCAACCATGTTAGTTCTTCAGAGTCAAGTATCTTCCTGGTTCCAAGTAATCATGGTAACTTATTCCACAAAAGTGGATGAAGGAGAGAGGGTCATGTGGTGAACAGAGCCTGTGGCAGTGCCATGGACGAGGCAGTGCAGTCTTCAAATTTTTCTAATCTTTTCCAGGGATCACTTTATTTTATTGACCTCCCTAGGAGACTTGAAAAAGACATTAAAAAGAAATTTTTTAATGACTAAAAAATGATATTTCTCCTTCAGTCATTCAACAATCAGCAGCTAATTATGAAACACCTACTATGCGCAGGCACTAGGCCAAGATTTAGAGAGACCCACAGACTGACGGGAGTGCTCGCGGAGCTGACCGTCTAGTTGGGGGATGCAGTGCGAGACAAAAGGAAGTAACTGATTGTAAGTCTGCACCCACCTAGGTGGCAAAGGATAATGCGAACGCATTTCTCATAGAGGGTCTTGCAAAGCAGTCTGGCCTAATTGAGCTTCCATCTACAGGGTGGGCATAGAGGTGAGGGGAGGACTCCAAGCAGAAGGACCAGTAGGGATGCAGGCCTGTGATGGGGGTAGGGGGAGTCTGGGGAGGAAAGGGCTCTGAAAGTGTGAGTCACATGGATAGGGCAAGAGGGAAGGACATAAGAGGTGCCACTCAGAGGCCGACAAGGACCAGACCATGTGGCCTTATGGACAGTGTCGAGTTGTCACTATATCAGCAGAGCAGTGGGGAGCAGTGGGAAGGTTCTTTAGAAACAGAGAGAGATGTTTCAAAATATAAATACTCCAACTGCCAGTTTGAGAATGGATTTAGTGGAGCAAGTTGGGAAGCAGGGAGCTCAAGGCCAGATTTCAAAGCTACTTAGCAACTAAAACCAGCTGGATTTGGTGATGGGCTGAACGTGGGGTGTGGGGTGGGGAGCTGTCCTCCTGCAGTCCTGTGCTGTATTCTCTTAGTTACCCAAGTAAAGCACTTAGGGTCTTATCGGTCTAGTCAGCTGGATGATTCTGCCAAGGCTGTGACATACCTAAACATCTGCACAGCCTGGGGCAGGGTGGTAGGGGTGAAGGACACAGGAGGTGGTCCACTTGCCTCTTCACAGGCTGGGGCAGGTTGGGGAAACTCTTGCCTTTGTTTTGGCAAATCTGATAATCCATAAGACACATCCCTTGTCCACTCCCACCCAAGATTAAAAAAAAAATGAAGCCTCATTAAAAATCAAAGTTCTCAAACTTTCCTATTATTGCCCTTATTGTTGGGAGATGGAGAGATTCTTGTCAGCTTGAAGCAAAGGGTTACTTGCTCAAGTGGCCTCAGGGCAGGGCATCCGTGTAAGTGATTCCAGCCCCACCACGGGGTGTATAGACTCGTGAATGGCAGCAGGATGGAATGATTTCATGAGCACTCACTGTCTGATTCAAGCCAAACTCAAATTTCTCAACAGCTCAGATCCAGGTGTATTTTCCCAGTGGATGTGAGAAATAAAGATTGAAACATTCATTCTTGTCACCTGGGGATAGTGGGATCGGTGTGTTTGCACCAAACACCGCAGGGTGTCACACACCATTAGCAGGTTCTTAACAACTCCAGTCTTTCAGAGAAGGCAGGCTTCTCCGGAAACATCTATTCCTCTACCTGCCTCTGGTGTTACTCTTTCTTTAAACTCATTACCCATCAGTTAAGAGGCAATCATAATTATTCTAAGAGTAATAAAATCATACTTGTTCTCATTTCTGAGTGCAAACTCTATAACAGGTGGTACACTAAACACACTTCCTACATTATCTCAATTAATCTTTATGATAACTTAGAGCAGTAGGGACTGTTAGCCTGCCTTTGAGATGAGGTAAGTGAGGCTGCGAGAGGTTGGGTAACTGACAGAATGGAGATAGTCAGTGGCAAAGGTGAGAGTTAAACAAATCCCATGCCCTTGACCTTGATACTGAGCAAGTCATCCATGGTGGCAAGTTGGTCTGTGGCCCACAGTCAGTACCCAATTCATTCGACATTCAATGACTACTTGCTATGTGCCAAGTACCATGATCAGTGTGAGGATCACAAGGTGGATAGAATGAGCTTCTTCTTTGATGGGGTTTAAAGTCTGTTGGAAAGGCAAACCTAGATGTCCACCTAATATAAGACCCATGAAATTAAATTCTGCCTTGGAGGTCAGGTGGAGGTTATGGGAGCACAGAGGTGGCAGATGTAAATTCTGACGCGGGTGGGATGGAAGAGACCAGGAAACGTTTAGGAGAGGTGCCATCTTTTCAGCTGCATCTTGAAAGACCAGCAAGCATTTAGCAGATCGTGGAGACCGCTGGAGGAGCTCAACACTCATCGCGGGGATGCGACCTCCGGTTGACCCACCAGCTGGATCCGGGCAAACGAGGCTCCTCGCCCTCCTCTGCCTGTGCAATGTACATCCCGCCCTTCATTCCCGCGGTGGGAGTCGTTTCAAGGGTGCAGCCTCCAGAGACAAAGCGGGTGTTGAGACCACCTGGACAGAAGCCGTGACTGAACCCCGTTAAGGGCTCTATAGAAACTTTTAAGATTTTGGCGGGCGGGTGTGGAATTCTACCCGTGTTGTGGCGCCCAAGACAAGCCTCGTACTTTAGCTCCTTGTTGGTTAGAACTGCCACTTGCTAATCTGGAGTGGCTGTCTCTTCCGCCTGCGGTCGGCGGTGTTCCGTGTTCGGGAGCAGTTTGCAAACTTGCAGAGGAGGAAGGGGCATCCCACACCCGTGCAGCGCTGATTGAGGACCTCGAGGTGAGAGGGGGGCCTGGCGGGCTCGGCTCCAGGACCCGCAGCCTTGTGCAGCACAGGCTTCTGGCGCGGGGGGAGAGGGAGCCGGAGAGCGCCTGTCGCTGGTGCTCTGCGAGGAACTAGGATGGATTCTATAAAATCGCTGACATTTGACTATTTTGACCTACAAAAATGACAGTTTCATAAGGTTCAGCCTAATACGTTTTGGGCGTTTGCTTCTGATTCTGGAAAAGCCTTTGTGTACAGCCTGTGGGTTGTATATACTTGGGGTTTTCGGCCTTTGGAGGCCCTGGGAAGTATTATTGGTGTCTAATGACTGTTTTGAATATCTTAGTTTGGCCAATCAGGCAATGAAATAAAATGTTATCTATTTTAGGCTGGAACTTGATTAACTCAGGATGGTAAGCCCAGCCTCTCATGGAGATCAGAGGTGCTGATTAGTTGTTGCTGAAATCAGAAATGTCTGGTATCTGAGGGTCGGGGTGGTGAATAGAGAATGAAGATTAAAGAAGGGCTTGATGCTAAAAACTAGGGGCTGATGCAGACAGCCACTGAGAGCAACATGGACACACAAACCACTTTTCCCAGCAGCCTTGGGTGTCGGGGGCTTGTGCTTGCGTCTCCTCTTCCACAGGCTGCTTCTGAGGATCTAGATACTTCATGAACAGTCCTAGGCTCGGGGGATCTGGATGGATTTAAACTGGTTATATTTGGGTATCTGGTTCTTGGATTTTAGGGGCAAAAAACAGAATCAATAGCAGATGATTAAACTCTTGTGCAGGAAGAATCTCTAGTGCCAACCCTGTTCATGAACGTGGTAGAGTCATCTCTCCATGTGAAGGCAGGGTAGGATGGGGGAGAGAGGAGTAAGATTTGATGTGGGCCAACAGCGCCAGACACTGGGCTTTTGGCTTGATTTTCTTTTAGTCCTCTCCACCTCTGTGCACATGAGGTGAGGTTAACAGATGTGGAAATTGACCTTGAGAGAAATTGAGAAAATTGCTGGGGGTCACCCATCTGGAAGGTAGTGGAGCAGGGGTTTTGACCCAGATCTGTTTGTCTTCAAAGCCTTAGTTCTTTTCGTCAACTTCCTTAACAAGAAGCGATTTCAGGTTTTGTCTGACAATCCTGGAGGATCAAATGCTGATTTGTCCAGGGGCTTATTTTCTTTCCAGCCAGAATGGAACTAGAATAGTATAATCATAACTATTCTGTTGACAATGGCAATGCAGGCTGTACAGACAGAATTAGAGTGTCAAGGCCAGGAGGCTGACATCTGCCAAAGGCATGAAAACAGCATTTCAAACCCAAGGTAATGATGCAGCAGCCTTCCTGCAAGTCGAACAGATTCCACAAGGATTACTACGTTAAGAGAAAGTACAAAGATACTGCTTAGAGTCAGCAAGCATGATGAGAATTTGGTCCCCGTTTTGATGAATTTGTAGAAGTTGCAACCCAGAGGTCGTACTATTAAGTTGAGTGACGTAGGTTACTTTGGCTTCTCTGTTCCACATATGTTAAAATGATGACAAAAGTTTATATGGCTTAAAGCTGCATGTTGTATTATGTTTTGAGGTATATAATCAGGAAATTGGAGAAAAATATGCAAAGAATCCCATTTTCTTAGTTTAAAAATGACTCTCTGCAGACGAGTAGAAAGGGCTTGTCTCAATGAGTCCATTCATCCTGAAAAGATTTTTGTTCTTTTTAAAAGTCCTTGAATTTCCACCATAGTTTAGTGTGAACAAAGAAAGCAGCAAGTCTGCCCTTTGTTGGAGCCAGGGATGTGGAGTATAGAGCTGGTTTTCTTCTTATTTAAAAAATGCATGAGTCCTGGAGCTGCTTTGGTATTCATTATTGATACAAAAAGGGAGATCATCATTCAATACACCTGCTCCTCCCTCCAGGGGATGACAAGACCCTGTAACTGTGGCTTTGAAACAGACCTGTCATAATGCCCTGTCAGATAGGCATTTGTCAGGGAGTTGTGTCCCTCCAGTTGTCTGATGTTGACTCTGGGGCTAGGTGGGGAAGCTTTATCTCCAAAAGCTGGTAAACAGCCTTCTGTGCTTTGGGGGTGATCCTTTCCTCCCAGATTCAGGAAACATCCTGAAGCCAAGCCCAGACTGCTTGGGGCTCTTCTTCTCTCTTGTGTAAGCAGTAAGCACCATTAATGGTCCTGCCCATCTTGATTAATTCTGTGCACAATGGTCAAGAGAGCATTTTGACTTTGGGGCAAATCAAACCACGGTGGACTATGTGACACAGACATGAGGAAAAACATTTACTAAAAGAGAAAAGCCCAGAGCTTGAAGCTGGCAGGGATTGCATAGAAATAAAAGCACATAAACAATGAATTCTAATATAGATAAAAATGCCACAGGGATGATCGAGTCCTTTTGGGTTCGTCTATTCTGTAAGTTTTAATGGTTTCTAAAATTTGAGTACCCCTTGGTTACAATGTTAAAAAATATTATCCATTAGGTCTTTGTGTGAACAGCATAAAGCCATTAATCTGCTGGTCAGTAGCTCATGCAAGGGAAAGGGTTTTTTTATTCTTTTACAACGTAAACTTATTTGGCTTTAGTGCTGAAATGACTGGCCATTTGTAAGAATATAACTAACTTCAAGGAAAATGGCAAAGGACATTGTTCTCAAAGGTATTAAATAGGCTCTAAAAATTTGACTCAGAGAAGAAAAAATGTGCTTGGAATATATCCATACCACGGATGCAGTAATGTATGACAGTCCTGAGAGGATGGAAAAGACTTTCTTACCAATTTCAGTCAGACTTGTCTTTTCTCATGATGTTCTTGCCTAGAATCGGAAATTATATATATATATATATATAGCATATCAAAATCTATTTATACTTATATTTACATTACTTGCAACTTAGCATATGATTCGTGTTGATTTGACAGTAAGTCACATAGGAAAGATGGGCATTATCATTTAATTCTAGGAAAGAAGGAAAGTGAGACTCAGAGGAGTTAGGAGATCTGCTCCGGATCATGCAGTTAGTAAACAGACATGCTTGAACGTGAACCCTGGTCATGCTGACATCAAATGATTCTTCTCTTTATGTGAAGGGAGCAGGGTCCCCCTTAGCCATTTTCACTGCAGACCCCAGCACCTCCCTTCCAGGGCGCCATCACCGTTCAGGGCCTTCTCCGCAAAGCTGTGCTTAAGGCGGGGCAGCGCTTGAACAGTGCTTTTCTGCCTGGACATGGTGTTCCCCTCCAGCCCTTCTGTCGTGTCAATAGTTCAAAGTCTGAATGAGACACCAAGTCAGCACCTGGTGTGGGAAGCGACATCTGCACATTGGCAGTGGCCTAGGAGAGATGCAGGGAAGGGGCAGGACGCAGCTGTAAACTTGCTTTCTCTTTGCATAAATTGAAACGAAATATCAGAGAGACCGCTCCCTGAAGGCTCTGCACAGTCATTTCCTGGCCTGAAGTGGTGTGATGCCACTGCTCTGTTCCTTCCTTGGCCTGCTCCTCATGTCCTGATGGAGCCCCAGCCCCTCGGCAGTCGCTGTGCTGGTGAGAAGGCAGAAGGCTTCGAACAGGACAGCAGCACTTGATGGTTTTGCCCCATCTCGGCTGCAACGTTCTCCTCGAGCGTTTCTGGAAGCCCTGGGAATGTGTCTCATGGGTAGCCATAAACCAGCCTGGTTGGCCCTCATATCACATCTGCTGTTTCTTCCCTCTCCTTGCCAGTCTGCCTCTTCTGAGCTCTTTGTATCCCATGAAAACCAGTGCTCACATGTTAGGCTGAGAGGAGGAGGGGCCTCTTCCTGTGGCCCTCAGCTGGAGGGCCTCCAGCAGCTTGCAGAGTTTCCAGAGAAGTGGCTTGTTCAGGCTTCGTTCCTAGTTCTCCTTCCCCCAGATCCAGGCTGGAGTCAGTGTAAGATGGGCCAGAGGAAAAACTCAGTGCCAGCCACTCTGTGGCCCTCAGAATTGCCCTCCCCTTCCGACCACCATCATTTCTCTTTCCACTCGAGTGAGTTTTCTGTCCGTGCCGATGCTCCCCCTCAGAGGCTGGTCACTTCCTCATGTCAGGACTCCTGGGAAGCCTACCCATGGGTTCCGCCACCGGCCTGAACCCCAGCAGGTGGGCAGGGCTGTGCGGAGACGGTGCCATGCCAGCAGGGAGTTTGGGGAGAGGGCCCTGGGTGGTACCCTACAAGCTCTCTCCTGCCTTTCTGTGGAAGGAAGGCTCCAGAGGGCTCAGCCCTGGACACAGTCTCTTTGAGGGAGAGGCTCTTGAAACCCTGTTTACCAAGGAACAGTATACTTCTGTCTATGGTTAGAGATAAAAAGTGTGGCATGATTATGTGGGTGGGGCTTGTTGACGTTAAGCAGATCATTCCAAGGGTGGTCCCACTGGGATTTCTTTTTAGGAGAATCCTGGGTGTTGGTCATTTTAGGTCTTTGCTCTTGACTGGTGACATTCCCCAGTGAGTTTTTTCCAGTCTCTTTGTGGAGAATGAAGCTCTGGGAAAGAGGGCTGGGAGGTCTAGGCCTACATTATGCAGGCCTGCACTCTCTCCCTTTTCTGTATGGTACTCTTGCCCTCAGCTGTCCATAGTGCTCGCTGTCCAGGTGTCCCAGATTTCACCCTTTCTAGAGATAAACCTCTGGTCTCTTGCTGGGATTGGGTGGGAGAGAGAACAGCTGCCAGGTCACAGACAGTCAGGGAGGGATGTGTTACCCAGCTTTGGTCTGTGTTCCTCATTTTATTCCCCCGCTCACCCCACTCCCTGAGGGGCCTAGGGCCACCGTTTTGTGAACCATTTAGGATTCTAGACTGTAGATCAAGTGTTTCTTGGCCTCCCTACAGCCAGCGGAGGAGGCGTCTTTCAGAATTGCTGTCAGTTCTTATGCTTTGCACTGCTTCCCAGCCTCCAAAATTTTATTATTGTGGTTTCCTTTTCTCTTTTCCCCATCCTTGTGGATGTATGCGTTTTTGGAAAAAGCACTTTACTGTAGATTTAGTGAGGTTTCAGGAGGGAATAAAATTCAGTATGTGTGTTTAAGCCACCCTCTTTACCTGTATGCCCCTGTGTGAAGGCTTCAGGCCATGGATGTGACATGAGCTGATTTAGGTTTTGAAACATCATTTCTCTGCTGTTGTTGGAGAATGGCTTGGAGAAGAGCAAGATGGGACCATTTGCTGCCATCTGTACTAGAAGTGACAAGGATGTGGCCAGGCAGATGCAGGAGAGACAGGGAGAAATGCATGGCTTTACATCATGTTTTGTGTGTACAAACAGAGGACTTGCTGATGGTGAGGCATGAGGGAAAGGGAGGAAAAAGGGTGAGTGCTACAGTTTTTTCTTGAGCAACTGAACACCTGAAGGTATTATTTACCAAGATGGAGAAAGCTGGGAGATAAAGACATTTCATATTAGAGACAAATATTCAGTTGTTTCATGGCTGCTCAGAGGTCTTTGTAGTCCTGAGCTCCAAAGAGTATTGTACAATGAGAAAGCAATTTTTATACGGTTTTATTTCCTGGCTGTTTGTTTTTATGATGGTAGATTATAAGTGCTTAATTAGCAGAAGAATAAAAGGACTGAATGTGGTATTGGCATATTGCCAAATGCTACTTTAAGTAAATGTTCCTGTTGGCTGCTTATCACCCCTGGTAATGCTGTGCATTGCGAAGAGATATGGGTTTTAATGTAGGAGTGAATCTAAAAAATCACAGAATCTAAAGACATTCTTTCTGATTTAGGAAGCACCCACGTGAGTCTTAAAATTCCTAAAAATGCTTTTCTCATTCTCACAGTAGTTTTTCATATCCTTTGACCTCACTTTCTTTTAATTATTTAAGAGCAAAAGAACTTGTTGATTTAGTCCAACAAATAACCAATATTGTGAAGAAATGAACTGAAGTTGCTGTATTCATTTCATATTCAAAGTAGGTGACTTGGTAATAATTATGTAATCCCTTAGCTGAGTAATTTGATGGACATGGACAGTGATATGGAGACAGTTATCCACCATTCTCATCACTCAAAAGTGTTTTCTTTACCTATTTGTGTTATTACTGTGACAATCTTAATGAGCTCTTCAATTTAAAGTTCAGTTTAGCAAATCACTTAAGGGACTGTTTAATCTTTATCGTGTTTTCATTGGTTGTTTTAGAGGGTTATGTACTTATAAAGAAATTACATATTGAAAGTGCTGCTCTGAAGACTTCAGGAGCGAATTTCCTGCTGAAGTCTGGGAAGCTTATGACCACAGTACTTATTTGTAGGTTGCTTTTAAGATGTATACCAAGGAGAAGATTTTTTTCCCCCTACAATTAACTGTTAGAGAAGAATTTGTCCCTAGGATGGAATATAGATTTGTGAATGAAAATCCGTTTGCTGAAGAAAGCGGGGAAAGAAGAGGAAGAAAGTGCTAGATGTCCCATTATTAGATCACAGCTATTTAGTAATGCCATCATATAAAAAACAGAGGAAGGAAGACAGGAGGGAAGTGATTTCTAGTTCATGGTCTAGTTACAAATACTGTTATAGCATGTAGAAACCTGTCAGTAATCATACTTAGAAGTTAATAGTAAACAAGAGGTACCTGCAACTACGAGATTAGATAGGTAACGTTTCCCAGTCTCTCTTCTCATCCAAACTCTCTCCCACACTGGTTAAATGGAAACG
Organism: Vicugna pacos; assembly: GCF_048564905.1. Classification (NCBI taxonomy): domain Eukaryota; kingdom Metazoa; phylum Chordata; class Mammalia; order Artiodactyla; family Camelidae; genus Vicugna; species Vicugna pacos. The sequence continues at coordinate 31,628,317 of NC_132987.1, forward strand.
TAGATTTGATGTGCATGGGTGGTGAACATATGCAAACAAAGCTAAAAATAGGTAAAACTCTTCTGCATTCTGGTAAATACTAATTTACCTTTCAACAAAGACCTACTTACTAGCACTTCTGTTTTGGATCTCAAAGTCCAGGGAAGCTAGACCATCAGACTGGTTCTTCCTCACCTCTATCTGGATGCTTTTGTGTAAGGAGGCCACAGAGTTCCTTGTTTCTTATTCCATAAGAATAAGCCCACTTCCCAACAGTGCCGGCACCCCTCCTAGCCCTCGGGCTTGGCTTAGAGGACAAGGACCTGGCCAAGACCTTCTACAACAGATCAAAAACAGAAGCCCACATGGGAAGAAGGCATAGAATTATTTTTCCTGTCTTTGGGAATGCCCCAGGAGGCAGAAATGCAAGGCTGATTTTTCATTTCAACATGAGACTGTAATGGTTTTCCCTAGTGTTCAAGAATTTTAATCTGGAACTGTGAATTTTTAAAATAAAATCTAATAATTACTTAAGTTTTATAGACCATTTGGGGAGAATGAAGGGAAGGTAATAATACATAACTACTGAAACACTTTGGTCATCATTCTAAATAAAAAAATCACAATATAAAAGTATATGATGTTCAGAAAAACACAAAGACTGCAGAGTAAAAATTTTCTTTTGGTTTTTTCCCCTTTTTTTCTGGCTTATTTCCTTTCTGACTTCCTTTCTCTGAGCTAAAAGGCCTCATGAGTTATTACACCTTGGAGAATCATCTCTTCTAGAGGCTGAAATCTCAATGTTCAACTCTTACCTTCATTCAGAGGATAGTAGTTCTGCACTAAATCTGTCAGGCACTGTTTTAGGCACAACTGGGGGCATGGACAGGAGTGAACAAAACAGATAAGTCTCTTTGCCCTGTGGCACTTCCATGGGTGGCAAAGAGTACAGAAAATTATAATCATCATATTAATTCAAACATGGAATATACTGGATAGTGGTAAGTGCCTAGGAGGAAAATGAAATCAGGGAGGAGGGTATGGAAGACGAGGTGAGGGGGCTACAGCTGTCAACCTGAAGATGCTACCTGAAGAGAGGCCTGAAAGGAGACAGCGAGGAAGCCGCAGAAATCTGGGCACAGAGAACAGGGAGTACAGAGTCCTGAGCCGGAGTGTGACTGATGAGGGGAAGGGCCAGCAAGAAGGCAGGTGAGGCTGGAGGGAGCAGGTGGTTTGGAAGAAGTATCACCAGGGTGGTGGAGGTGAAGTTGTGTAGACCCTTGTAGTCCTGCATAAAGATTTTGCTTTCTCCAAGTGAGATGGAAGGGTGTGCGTAGAGAAGTACCTTAGGATATGGGGCTGAGAATCAAGGAAGGATCGGTAAGTGCAAAAGCAGGGACCGCAGTTGGAGCTCCTGCTGTAACCCAGGTGAAGGATGCACTGGCCTGGGCCGGGGGAGCACAGTGGAGGTGGGGAGGGGGTCAGACTCTGGATTGCTTTTGAAGAAAGAGAAAGAACTGGGAGAATTTGCTGATTGGATAGATGCGAGGAATGAGCAAAAGAGAGGCCTCAAGGATGACTCTAGGGGTTTCCAGCCTGAGAAGCTGGGAGGATAGCCCTGTGTCTTCTTGAGAAAGGAAGACTGTGGGAGAGGTGGAGCTGGGGAAGAGCGAGGGCTGAGGTTGGACTTGTAACGTCGGAAAAGTCCGTTAGACGTCCAAGTGGAGATGTCGAGTGTGCCGCGGGGGATGTAATTCTGTCGATTTCCTCATTTGTAAGTTGATTTCCTCGTTTGTAAGTCATGACATGACTATTGCCATGTCAGCAGAGAGTCAGGACAGCAAACTGAGTTCCAACGTCTGTCCCCAGGTAGCCAGGCTTGTTCACTAAGCACGTCCCTCTGACCCAGCAGCCGTGAGTGCGGGATTCCCAGTCACGTCTCTGAAAATCCCTCTTGCTGGGAAAGCACGGCTGCTCAATTCATAGATGTTCTCTCTGCTCAGGTTCGTGTTTGTCATCAACCTCCTTTAATCAGGCTCCTCCACAGGCCCACCCCGAGCCCTGCTGTGTTCATGGTGGGGTCCCCAGCTGTAGCTCTGTGTCCTTCTCCTGGTCTCGAATGTTCAGCTCAATCTTTATGTCCTGTCTGTTGTCTCATGTCACTCTAATAAGTGGTACCTGATAAGGTGGCCCAGCCTTGGCCTTCCTTCCCATTTCTGACTTGCTCTTCCCCCTCAACTCAGTCCGTGTGAGCTTCCCTGGGCAGTGGCCTCAGCCTTGGCTGGTGGCCCCCATGTGTTTGGCATGTGTGAGGAATCTGTCTGGAGCCTGTGAAAAACAGTGAGGCTGTGGCAGTTGCCTACTGTGACAGATACTAAAGAATCGTAATGCAACGTCTTTGACTTCTCTGCTTTTGAATGACAGATTCCTGCAAAGTAGGGATCATGGGCAGCCTGGTGCATAAAGGCAGAGGAGGTGGGCATGGGGATTGTTCAGGATCATGGTTTCTGAAAGGGTGGTCCTTGGATCCTCTGCAAGATGATTGTCAAAAACAGAAATTGCTGGATCCCGTCTACTGAAGCATCTCTAGGGGTGGAGCCAGCACCTCTAGGGTTGTTTGTTTAATTATGGCCCGAGAGGTAGACATGCTCCAAAGTTTTAGGACTACTAGTCTAGGGCAGTGGTTCCTAAGCCACTCTCTCAGGATGGTTAAAGTGCAGACTGGTGAAGTTCATCCCAGACACCCTGCATCAGACGTGGGTGGGGCCTGAGACTCTGCATTAAAACAATAATGACAATAAAGAGCAATAACGGTACCGAAACCAACAGCACTGCCCAAGTGCTTCTGACGGTCAGCCACTTGGAAATGTCAGGCATTCCAGATGCCAAGTCCTTTCCAGCTCATCTGGAAAAGATCCTCTGTGCTGGAAAACCTTCTCACTCGGTAAGGGAGCAGCGGCTCTGGGCGCTGGCTGCCAGCCTGCTCCTGCCGAGTGCTACCTCGGGACGCCTCGCTCAGCCGAGGGCCTGCCAGCTTTGCGCTCTGAAATTCAGGCTCCCAAACCCGGCTGTGTCACCGGCAGGAGATTTGGAAGAACACAGCTTTGGAAGCTTCAGCTCAGACCTGCTGAACTGGGGTCTTTGGGAGTGGGGTCCAGAAACCTGTTTTTCAGAAGCACCCAGAAGACTGCAAGTCTGAGTGGGAGTCCTGAGTCCCGTGGTGGGACCTTCTAAGGTGCCAGGGCCGTAACAGCCCTTTGGTGCTCTGGGATCTGCCAGGTGGATCAAAATGCAAATGAGCGTGCACATGGCACATTCCCGATCACATCCCACCTGACACGTGGTGCTGCCTCTTACCCAAGATCCTCTCCAGGAAAAGAAGTTCCAGACTTCTTAGTCTCTTACCTCAGCTTCCAGCACCTTTCAGCCTGTTCACTGCTGCCGCCACCTCCCTCCCACACGGCCACTCCAGGGCTTGGTCACTGCCGTGTCTGGTGACTGAAACTGGAATTATTTCCCAGAATTACATGTCTACTCTAGGATAGTAGGATTCTAGCTTCTGTAATAAGACATATATGGTTTCTCAGCTGTTTTCAACATGCTAAATTTACTAAGCACAGCAAAACTCCTCGCCAGTTCCCTAACTGGGGCAAAGATAGAAGTCGGAAAGATAGAAGTGGGACCAGTAAAAGGCTGAGTTAAAAGAACATTCTGACAGAGTTGCTGTGCTGTTGTTCTCGAGGGCAGGGGATGATCTGGGGCAGAGACAGGCTTTTTGTAAGGAAAACCTGTAGACAACCACTTGCTGTCAGGACAAGTGATGTTTGAACAGGAAGCCTAGAAAAGAGCGGTTGATTGGTTTTAGCTCTAAACTGGACCAATTGCTTTCTTTGGATTATGTCCAATAATTTATTTTCGTGGATGATAGCAAGGCAAACCTCAGTTCATTGTGGCCAGAATTATCGCAGATTTTAAATCTAAAAAGTCTAAATAAGTGAGTTTTATTAAATGCATAAAAATGATCATTTAACTCTGAGTTATTATACTTAGAAAAAGCAAAACTTTTCAGAGTAGTTTTTTTTTAACATAAGTAATTCATGTGGATTATAGAGTAATTAGAAATTGCAAGAAATGTAAAGAAGAGAATAAAAGTTGCCCATATTTTTACCACCCGGAAGATGACTGTTAATATTTTGGGGAACAGTATTCTAGATTTTTAACACACACACACAAACAATACATTTTGTTATGTAACGTGTAAAAGCAATGATTTTGGAGGCTGCAAATTGTTTGCATCTAGCTCTGCCTGCGATGCTTTACCTACCCTCCCTAAGTGACTTGTTTTCTTCTCATCGTTCAATGTCTCAGATCAAATGTCACCTCCTCAGAGAGGCCTTCCCTGACTACTCAGTCTAAAGCCGCACCCCATTCTCCGATTATTCCCCATCCCATTACCTCCTATGTCACCTTCTTTATAGTTTATACTTGTTTCCTGTCTGTCTTCCCCACTACAGTGTGGGCACCATCAGAGCCAGGGCTCTTTATGTCCTATTCGACCATGTCCCCATTTCCTGGTGCAAACCCAGAGTAGGAGTTTCATAGGTATTTGTAGAATAAATGAGGAAATGACTGAGTGAATGAATGAGACGCTTGGCCTGGGAGGGTGGAGGCCAGAGGCACAGCTGAGAAGGTGAGCTGAGCATCTGGGCAGATAAACAAAGGCATGGAGTGCCACAGGCACTTCTGAGGACAGCCCATCACTTGTAATAGGCCCAGAGGGATCCTGAAAGACCTACCTGGCCCCTAACAAATGGCAAATAGCAAAATCTAAAAAAATTTGGTCTCAGACCCCAGTTGAGGATTTGGTAGAATTCAAATGCCTCTACAATTACCTTAGAGCTTTTAGATTTATAGCCTCATCTTTAGTTACAGTTTTGCCTCTTTCAGATTAATTGTTTAGACTGAAAATTGATGGTTACTCATCGATTTCTAGTAAACTCCGGAAACACATGGGTAATTTTTCCAAACGGTATTGCTTTTTGTGTCTTTGACTCGGCTCACTGGCACATCCCTGGCTGTAATCTAAAATTTTGAAAAGTGAACAATATGTTGAGATCTGAAATTATGCATGAATGCTCAGGCTATAAACTAGCTAGCTGACAACGAAGTTACTGTGAAAAATGTCTACAGTAATACTTTGCTTCCACCTCATGTAAGACCTTGACTTGAGACAGGTAGTAAATGAATGAAAGTTTCCATGGTTTTAACACTTTTGGGGGGAAAAAAGAGCAGAGTCATTACTCCCATTTCAGAGCTAAGATAATTGAGAACCAGCTACTTTAATTGAATATTTCTGTGGGAATTGTAATAAACTGGAGGATTTTATCCAATATTCAGTTCTCCCTAGCAGTCAAGTACACTGGGTTGCGTGTGAAGCACATAAGGGATTGATTCCCAGACAGGTGGCCATTCCACTCCTTTCCTGGGTGTTTTATGGTTCCTGGGAATCACTTCCTTTTACTGCCTTTTCTTTCAAGCTAAATGTAAACATAAAAAGATGAACTGAAAGGCAGTAGTCTGTACTTCTAAATGACTATTAACGACCTCAGTCTTGCTGCTCTTGTGATCTGGAGCTGCTTGGCAGGCAGTCAGCAGAGTTGGTTATCCTTGTCCCGATCCTCTCCCATCCCAAGCCGCTCTCCTCCCCACCTCGCCTAGCTTTCCTTCCCCAACCACCATTCCTCTGGGGCGGTGGGCCCCTTATGCTTGTTGAAATGCCCACTCTATCCCCGGCCCCCGGGCGGGCTTCTGGAATGCTCTCCCACAGGCCTTTGCCGTCCTCAAGGAAGCCTCACTCAGCACCTGGTCTAAGGAGGCTTTTTGCCCTTACTCTCAATCACATCCCCCTATGGATTCCTTTCATGACATTTATCATAATCGATGTCTTGTTTTTTCACTTGTTCATTTATTATCAGTCTCCCCCATGAGATACAGTTTCCACAAAAGCAAAAACTGTCTTGGTCGGATTTATATCCTCTGCCCTCCAAACCAACGAGGACTTGTGTCTGTCCACTCGTGTTGGGTATTTGTTTAGGAAGGCAATAAAAATGCCTTTGAAGGGCTAGGATAAAAACAAAGCTTCATGAGCCAGAGGTACTTTTTAAACTCTAAGAGCTGCAGAAAAAATGTATTGGGGGAAGTGGGTGGGAAGAAAGGAGAATGAGAAACATATACATGCTAATGAGGTCATTTATAACTTTAGTGAGTAATAGTGGACAAAGTTTATTGTCTGAAGTATTGCCTACAATAGACATTTTTTATGGCTTCATGGTTTTCTGAAATATATTTGCCTGGCTTTGGATTTAACATAAGCCTTGGGGTTAAGGAGTAACAGTCCAGCCGAGGAAAGGCAGTTTCAGTCATAAAACAGTTTGATGTTTCTAAGAGCTCCTTTATCCTTCTAGTCTCCTCAATCCTCCTAGGCTCCTCGATCCCTCTCCTTTTTGAACTTCCTGCCTCTTTTCTCCCCTTCCTTCCTTCCTTCCTTCCATCCATCCATCCTTTTCTTCTTGCCTTTTCCAGCTTCTGGAGGCCAACTCTATTCCTGGGCTCCTGATTCCTTCATCCTCAAAACACATCACCACAACCTCTGATTTGTCTTCAAATCTCCTTTATCTCATTTCAGTTCTCCTGCCTCCCTCCTGTGAGGACTGCTGTGATAATGTTGGGCCCATCTAGATAATCCAGGATCATTTCCCACCTCAGGATCCCTAGCTTGATCATGTCTACAAAGTTCCAATTGCCATGGAAGGGAACATATTCTGGGGAATAGGATGCTGATGTCTTCGGGGACCACTATTTTGTCTACTGAAGTGGATAGTAACTTTCTCTGTTCTTCTGATTCCCCACCTCCAGACTTCCATTTCCCCAGGTCCTTTGACATTTGTGCAAGCTCTGATTCCTAGGATAACTCCATGGTCCCCTAATACTTTCAGTGGCTCTGATTTCCTGACTGAACCCTGCTTGGTATACTCCCAATATCAATGTCACCATGTGTTTTTTCTTGGGTGAGTCAGATTCCCCACAAATTATTCTTTAATTTCCAGCCTGGAGAGTAAATACTTGGCTGTCAAAGGTCTGGGAGTCAAGAAGGTGAAAATGGGGGAGGGGGAGGGGGAGGGTATCACTCAGTGGTTTAAAGCACATGCTTAGCATACGCGAGGTCCTGGGTTCAATCCCCAGTACCTCCATTAAAATAACTATATAAATAAACATAGTTACCTCCTCCTTCTCAAACAAACAAATGAAAAACAGCAAACAGGAAGGTGAAAATGGTAGCAGGATCTTCACTGGTCATATCCATTCACTGACTTTGTTTTGTTACTTCCAATTTGGCTCTCCCTCACTCACCTGCTGTGGGAGTCCCCAGTACAGAAATCCTCTGCCTTTCTGTCTTCAGAGCAGAGCTCCTGCCTCCAGCAGTGTGTAGGGGGAGGAGAGGCATCTCAGGGGCGGGGAGGGGGGTGCTCTAGGGACCTAGCTGCTTCTAGAAGAGCCTTTATCAGATCCTGGGTTGGTTAGCCGCCCCTGCCCTCTCACTCCATTTCCATTGGGGCCTGTTGCTACCAGTTTCCAAATCTTCTGTTAATTCTGTGATTAAATAAGGTTGCTTCTCAACTTTCCTTAATGCACTCTTGGAATTTGGCTTCTGGAGTCAGCTAAGACAGCTATCTCATATCCATCTGCTTGACCGCTTCCAACATTTTATTGATGTTATCCATTCTTTTTCTTCCTTTTTCTGCAAGTCTACTTTTTAAAAATTAGGCTTATTATTTTTAGATAATTCTAGATTCACATAAAACTAGAAGAAATAATTCAGAGAAGTCCCATATGCCCTTCATCCAGCTTTCCCTAACTGTAACATCTTGCATAAACAATACAATATCAGAATCAGGAAATTGACGTTAATATAATCCACTGGCCTTATTCAGATTTCACCAGTTTTAGCTTCACTTGTGAGAGTGAGTGTGTGTGTTTAGTTTTATGCGGTTTTATAATATGTGTTTTATATTTTTAAGGAAAAAGCCCTCTTATAGTTCAGTGTAGTTTTGGAAGAAGCAGAATTAGATGCTGTGTCCCATGTGCCATCCTTCTATGAAAGTTAAATGACAGAAAACATAACAGAATATTCTGAACTTGTGAACAAGAGCAGAACATGGTCAAATTTTATCTTCTGGACAGCCTTGTTCACAGATGGAAAGGTCAGCTAACAAAACTCTTTGTTTAGCTCACTGAGTTGTAAATATTCCTTTTTTCCCCACCAGCTCAGAGAAAGCATTTTGCAACACAAAACTGAATAAACAGACTTTCTAGGATCATGATGTTGTGTCCTTTCTGCGGTAGGTCCTCGACCATACTGAATTATAACTGTTGAGTTATATTAATTAAGCTTGGACAAGAAACGATTTATAGTATTTTTTAAAATCTCACATCCTCTTCTAGAAGAAGAATATTATATTTTCTGATTTCTGCATGGATAAAGAATTAATAACCCAGTAGGATGGAGGAAAAGAGAGATCATGGGGACCTATCCTTGGATATGTAGCTCTACCCGAATCCCCAAAAATCAGTCTTAGTAGTTGGGCATTCAGATGATTAAATTATCTCTGTGAGCTACTTGGATTTAATCTAAGACAGTCATGGAAAATTTGCAGTGTGTGTTTATACTCAAAATCAGGAAATAGGAGTGGAGGCTGTCTGAGACCATCAAAACCAAGCAACTTATTATAAATTAAAAGTCAACATAGGCAGTAAAAGAGATGCAACATTCTACGTTTAGTCATTTATGTATGTTGTGTCCGAATGTATATAGGTGAGAAAAAGAAATATACAACTTTTCCCTCTTTTCTTTTTGATCTTTTCTGGGCAGTTGCTCCTGGGTGTCATTGACTGAGTTTGATGAGGAACAGGCAGGAGAGATGATGAATGTGGTGGGCATTGATGAATAGAACGATACCAAGAGAAGATTTTTCTTTTTCCTTCACTGTCTTGTTTCATCCTATCTGTGATGCTGATCTAGGGGGTGAGAACTGCATTGTTGAAGGACTCAAAGTGAAACCAAGACAGTTTAAAAGAATTTATGGAAATTCCAAGAGACCAGTTACTACATTAAGTCAGGATTCAATTCATTCTTCTTTTTCTTAACCCTATTTAATGAAATGGTAAACTCAAGTTAGAAGGAGCTCTTTCAGTTATCTGTAGCTGCAGAAGAAACTGTTCCAAAATTTACTAGCTTAAAAGAACAATCATTTATTATAGCTCACAAGTCTGTGGTTGACCAGGAGGAAAACAAATGATCTTGACCAGCTCAGCTGATCTTGGCTGTCCTGGGTCATGCATCTCTGGTCACCTGGCAGATTGGCTGGGACTGGCTCGTTTAGGAAGGCTCTCTTCCATGTGATTGCTCATCCTCCTGAAAGCTAGCCTGGGCTTGCTCACATGACGGTTGCAGGGATCTGAGATGGTGAGGAAAGTGTGAAAAGCCTCATGAAGGCTAGGCTTGGAGCTCACACATGATCACTTCCATTGAATTCTATTGGCTAAAGTAACTCACAAAGCCAATTTATCCTTAGGGCTGAATCCGATGGCAAAGAGAAAAATACTAACACGGAATCACGATTAATATCTTCCTGTAATATTTTCTGCATCTAGCAGGCATTTTTTTTTTAATACTCCCAGGCAAACTCGTACTCATCCTTCAAGTCCTAGTTCAAGTATCACTTCCTGTGGGAAACCTCCTCTGGCCCTCCCCTAGTGAAGGCGACCACAGCCTCCCTGTGTCACCGCTGAACTCTATTGCAGTTGAATTGTCTGCTGACACTTCTCGGTGCCTAGAGGACAGAAACTATTTTCTAGCCATCTTTATGTCTCCTGTGCCTAGCACGGCACTTGGCCTGACAAATAATTTCTGGTGAAATGAGGTAATGGTCATTTCTCAGTCCTTTTACTTCCCCCACCCACATTGTCTTGACACTGTTGTCTTGGGGAAAACTCTTTTTCCCCTTCTTAATGTGTCTGTCTTGAATGTCTTCACAAAATTGCACTATTTGACAATTTGTAATCAGTGGAATAAGGATACTCAAATCCTCTGTGTTTAGCAGTTAGAGTTTTGAGCATGTGTGAAGTTGACTAATTGTACTGTAGCATTTCTATGTTAATTTTTTTGCTGGGGGAGGTTCCCTTCTTTATCCTTTTTATTGTGTATTTGTGAGTGCCCTGGTTCTTAGCATTTTCCAGCACAGAAATGTTTACAATCAAATGTTCAGAACTCCCTGGCAGTTGTGCAAGACTCAGCTCTTAAAAGTACTTGGCTTTAACTGGCTATTTGGTGCCACGGGAAGTTGTTATATATTTCTGGGGCCTATAATGACGTTTCTGCTTTGTAACAAGCCCCTCTGTTGCTCAGTGTTTGCCCCATATTACATGTTATTGCTTAAGGGTATAAGTGCTGTAAAATGAGTACCTGTAGTTAAGACTTCTGGGGTTGAGAGGATCAAAGGTAGTATCTAGTTCAATATAATCATATTTTACAGACATGACAGTGGAGACCCACAGAGGTAAAGTGACACACTCAGAGTTACACAATGACTTCAGGGCTTTAGGAACAGGGTTTGTGCAGTTGGAATGATTCAGAAATGTTCTAGAGAAACAAGCTGCCCAGCTAGTTGGCTCTTTTCTTCTAGTTAAACCAGGTGTAGTCCCACATGATAAAAGTTCTCCCTTAACAGAGGCTCCTCCTCTTTGAAAATGCATGGTTTACCTCCTGGGGGGCCAAGTGTGGAAGGCAACACCTCTCTGACTGGACAAGGCATCCGTGTATGTATCTGAGGTACCCATGTGCTAAATGCAGATTATTGGACACCTTCCCAGACCTCCTGAGTTCCTGGGTATTCGGGAAAGAAATGTGCATTGTTAGCAAGGGCCCAGGTGATTCTGAGGTACTTTGAAGTCTGAGAATAAATGAATAGAATATACTGTCATGGTAAGCCTATGGAGTGAGGGGTGATGGAAGGCATGCTATTTGAATGGGTAAGTTAGTGGAGATGTCTTTGACCAGAGACCGGGAAAGGTAAGAAGTAGCTGGCCATGCAGAGATCTATTATGGTAAGGGGGAATAAGTAAGAGTCAATGCTGAAGACCTACCCAGGAATGAGCCTTGCAAGTCCAAGGAGAAAGAAGCCCTTGCTGAAAACAGTTCTGGTGATTTACTACCAATCGTAGAGTAACATCCAGACTCTTTACCATACTCTATAAGACCTTGAATGATCTGGACTCTGTCCATTGGCAGGAACTAGCTCCACGGCCACACATGGTTGTGGGGCTGGTAAGAGAGGCTGGGAAAGGAAATCTCTAGGTCATCCAGCATCTCTCGGCACTGGCTCCATGCTGTGGAGTGGGGACCACACACTTTTGGGGAAATCAGCTTTAATAAGGTCTCAGTAGGATGAGCTGAACATTGACTGCTGGACTCAGCAAGATGACGATCATTAATGACTTTGATGAAAACTGACTGAAGCCAGGGGAAGCTTTGATCAGAGTGATGAGTAACTTTTAGAGGATTTCTGTTGTAACTGAGTGAACAGCATGTTGGCTGGAGGGACGTGGGGTCTGGGAGATCTTTTTTTTTTCAGTTGGAGTTTGTATAGTGTCTTTGAATACTGTCAGGAATGATCCAGGTTGGAGGGAGAAACAGACAGCATAGGAGAGAGGCAAGCTCAAAAGCCTTGAGAAGGGAGGCGTGGTAGGACTCGTACACCAGGGAGTGGTTGGCCCTCAACTGCAACAGGGACAGCTCTCCTTTTTAATAAGGAGGAAAGCAAGTTCGAATGGTTTGTAAGTGCCGAAGTCGCGATCCAAATCAGTCCTGTCTCAAATCCTATTTGATAAATTTGCCCAAAGCCAGCTTTTGTTCCAGAAAAGGGGATTTTGTGACTTTTCTCCTCTTCCTTCTTTTCCTCCTCCTCTTCCTATTGTGCACCATGTGGTCCTTTGCTCCCAGATCCCATAGTGCCAGCTAATACCATTTATTCATTCAACAAGCTTTCTGTGCACTCGCTCTGTGAAATGTGCTGTTCCCAAGTGTATGGTGTGGCATCTGGATGAGAGGTGCTTACTATCAGTAAAAAGTCATTCTCTTTTTCACCCCTGGATGGAGTAGCTGTCAGTATTCCCAGAAGAGCTGATGGTTTTGACTATCTGGCCACATTCCTGGGTCTGAACCCGGGAGGAGCGTTCTCTCCCATGAATGGGTGGACTCAGGGCATGAAGTAAGAAGAGAATTTCTGCCCTCTCCACTAGATGAGCCAAAACACCCCAAGGATGAGTGGGTGACAAATGTCACACCTCTCTCAACACCCAAGCCATCTTCAGATCAATGCCTCATATAACTTAGCTGGAATGTTCCTTTAAGAACTAGTTATCTTTTTCTTTCTTTTTCTGGCTTACTTCACTTAGAATGACTATAACTCAAAAAGAAAAAAAAAAAGAACCAGTTATCTTGCTAGAAATTGACAAGTGGTTTTGTGAAAATATAAGGGAGCTCTGTTTATTTTAATATTTTATCTGCACAAGGTTTTCTTGAGTCTACTTTATCTCACATCATTCTTTGATGCATAACTAAGAAGTTGGAAGGTACCTGGTGAGGCACCTCTATGAAGATTAGAAACTCCAGTTAGATATTCAGCTCATCGAAGAGTTTGGATTACTAATAAATAACTTACTGGGTACCAGCTGAAAACCTGATGCTAGGAGGCACAGTCAGCAGAGAGAGTACTTGAGTATGCTTATAGCGTCAGTTTAAATAGGCTTGTGTGGGATAGACTCTTTGGGTTATTTCTATGTTTGAATATGTTTTGGGTTCCAAACAATGGGCTGAAGCCAAAGTCCTGATATACAAATCACTTGTATGTAGGAGTAGGTATGCTTAATTGTCTGATTGTCCTTATTACTAATATTTAAGGTAATTAGCAGAAATATGTGAGGGGTTCTGGGTGCAGTGATAAGACAATAGGGTTAAGACCAGGATTAACACCAGGGCTAGAGTTAATGCAGAAACAACACAAAAAGTTCTCTGTACTTGCAAGTGGGCAACAAATTAAGCTTTGAGCTTCTTGGTGACCGGAAGCAAGTGGTAAACATGATTAATTCTAAGAGTCACAGTGTCCAGAAAATGCACTCCATTTGTACATTAGAGGCATTAAACCACTTTAAGGGAATAACTTCTGCTCTGGAAACAGACAGGCGGGAGCAGCCCTGGGAGACAGGCCGCGGGGGCCTCTCTGGGCACCGTCTGGGCCTCCCTGTTTCCTGGCTCGCATTTCTCGGCTCTCTTGGTGTGTCTCGTTTGGTCGCCTGGTGCTCTGTACTCTCTTCTTGGTGGCGCAGCTGCTGCGTCTTGGCTGCAGTCTGCCTGGTTCTGAGCTCACTCTCTCCTCAGAACCCACCTGCAGCTGCTGCCTCGTTCTGACTCCCCCCGACAGCATGAGGGCCTCTGACCCACTCAGAGCTGAGGCTTGTCTGTCTCTCCAAACCCAGTCTCATCCCTTAGGCTCAAACTTCCAACTTAGACAGTTGTACACAAGGGGGTCGTTGCCTCTCTAACATAGAGTTGCCCGAAATAAATATTACTCCACCTTTTTATAGTTATATTTGAATAAGCTATTCGTAATGAAATTTGGTATGTTTCCAAATATTTTCTTTGATGATATTTGTTTATGTTGGTAATTCCTTCCTTCCAACCATAAGTGATTAAATTTAGGTGCTATGAAATGATAAGTTCACGGGGCAGGGAGCGGGGAACAGGGTGGTAACAGGTAAATATAAAGGTATAGTCAAACAGCAAGAAGGAGACTAAAATTTCCATAGGTGTGCTCTTTGAGAGTAGATGTCCTATGAAATTAAAATTTAGGCTGCTAACTATATTTTAAACCTGTCTGTAAAGATTTATAAAGTTTGCTGGATCTAATTATATTGTAGGTAAAACCCTGCTGAGTGTCTGTCAAAATCCTTGTTAGTCAAAGCTGTGTTGGAGACTGAGAGCTTGCATTTTTCATGCAGCCTTCTCTGGAAGGAAGTTGACGTCTGTTCTTGACTGCTCCACATACCGCTCTGTCCCGGCCCACTCTGGTGACAGTTCTAGCTTCCTCATTGCTGGTGAGTGGGCCTTTTTCCTGGACTCTGATGAACCCCAGGAAATGGAAAGTTCTTACATGCTGAGCATGGCAGATGAGAAGCCCCTGGCTGCCCCTGGAAAAGGCATCATTGAGCCAGAGCCCCAAGGACACTTTGCATCAGCATCTTCTGTGCCAGAGTCGTGAGTCCATGCAGAAAACAGTGTGATATGGCTCTGTCTCCTAGTACAATGCTTAATCTTATTCATATCAGGACTGAATCACTGGACTGAAAGTGTGTCTTTTACTTCTTATTGGTCTATTTTCCTCCCTGTTTTCCCGCTGGGTGGGAAGAGGAGCAATACTGCGTACAGTTGATAAGCCAACACTTTTATTCTTTGGTTGTTTATTCTTTTGGTGTTTCAAATTCCACCTAAATCTACAGGAGAAAGGCATGGCTAATGGATTTGTCTTTGACAGCACTCTGTTTCCAGAGGCTGATATCCTTGGGTTGAAAGACAATATGAGTATGGCATACAGTATATTTCCTCTTCCGTCAATATATGGAGTTACAGAGGCTGTCTTCAAAACAACTGTTCTCTAGAATCGGCAAATAGATTAGAAGTGCCTTTGGGCTCACTTCAGATATATGGGGAAAAATACTCAGGGCCCTGGTGATAGGTGGCTGTGAAAAGCTAAGTGCCCAAGATGAATTACTTACCGTGCTCCCCATCCTCATCCCCTAAGTACTCAGGAAAGACTCCTGTCTCAATGCGGGAGCTTGGTTGAGAATTTATGGCAGAAGAGGAGCTGCAGTTTCCCAACACTCATCGTTTTATAAGCTTTCCTGTCCTGCCTACTGGGTTTTCTGAACAAGAAATTGCACCCATCAGTCACTGCATGTCTGAATTTGGTTAAATGACCCCAGGCCATCCTTCCTAACACAGCCTAAACCCCAAACTAATGAGAATCAAAACTGTGCAGGGAGCAAAGCTTATCTGGTGAGGGACAGCCAAGGAAAGGCCAAGTTAACAGGTTATTGAATGGTTTGTGTTCTCAGAGCACTGATGGAGCAGTAATATTTGGCCCAGCTCATAACTGTAATTAAATACTTGGGTGTTATTGCAGACACAGAGAAGACACAGAAAAGCAGGTTGCTGTGGCATGCTTTTATTTATAAACTCCAGCTTATTTCAGTTTAAAGGAGTTCATCAATTGATCGTTATGGTTTTTTTTAATCATGTTATCTTAGAAAATGGAGGTTGTTCTACCAAGACACTGGACTGGAACGAGATGTATGGCTGGTGCTGCTTGCAGGTGTGCTTGGGTGACTGTGCCCTCCCACCGGCTCCTCTGGGCTGCACCCCGTGCTGATGGGCTGTTGGCCGTCTTTGGCATCGTTCAGCTCTGCCTCAACTCTAGCCCTGGGCTTACTGGGAGCAGCAGAGTCAAGTGCTACTAACTGGGAGAGCAAGAAGCCAGACTCAACCTAGCCCACAAAAGGTTGGCTCGTTGTGAAAATGCTCAGGTTTTAGCAGCTTCCAACCCCGGCCACTCAGATGGTTGCCATTTCACATCCATACACCCACCCTTTTCCTTGCTACAGGAACCCTGATTTTGCTTCTTTTCTTCCAAGCAGCCATGTGTTTAAGGGGAGGCTCAGCTTCTTCCCTGCACTTGAGGGTGAACCTCGATTTGTCTGAGTCGTGTTCTCCATGTGTGAACTCGCAGCATCGACATCAATTTGTTAGAGACGTAAGTTCTCAGGCCCCACTCCAGAACTGAATCGGGAATTCTGGGGAGGGGGGCCAGCAATCTGTTTTCACAAGCCTTCTAGGTTATTCTAACACCCACTCAAGTTTGAGAACCACTGGTCTAAGCCAAATGTGGCATCTTATGCCCTGGCTGCATAATCAGGTGTGGGCATGTGATGCATTCCCTGTCCATGAGATGTGAGTGGAAACTGAGGCTTCTTTAGTTAGTTTGTTTTAAAAAATTTTTATATTGAAATATAGTCAGTTTACAACGTTAATTTCAGGTGTATAACATAGTGACTCAGTTATACATGTTCCTTTCCATACTTTTCTTCATTATAGGCTATTATAAGGTATTGAATAGAGTTCCCTGTGTTACACAGTGGGACCTTGTTGTTTATCTATTTTATATGTGGTGGTTAGTATCTGCAAATCCTGAAAATACTGTTTTAGCATGCATGTCTTATTCTCAAGAAAACTAAGATAATCTGGGAACACAGCTGGATGCCTGTACCTGGCCCCAGCCCTCTAGGCAGCTCCAGGCCTACAAGTGTGTTTCCAGTATCTTTTCTTCAGATTTAATCAGTTTAAGGAAATGCCAGTGAGTTGGCAGAAATTACAGAACTGAGGCTTCTTTAAACAGGCAGATACGTTCTCCTTTTCCCCTGCCTCTGGCCATTGATGTGCAAGGGTACAGTGCCTTCTGCAGCCAGTGAACTTATGATTTTCATTTAACAAGAGTTGTTTATGAAGAGGCTTGACACATAACTGCCATTACTACTTTGAAAAACATACAATGTTAAAAATAAAGGATGAAATAATGCCATTTGCAGCAACATGGAAGGACCTAGAGATGATCATACTAAGTGAAGTCAGTCAGACAGAGAAAGACAAATATCATATGATGTCACTTATATGTGGAACCTAAAAAAAGACACAAATGAACTTATTTACAAAACAGAAACAGACTCACAGACATAGAAAACATACTTATGGTTACCAAAGGGGAAAGGAGGGGAGAGGATAAATTAGGAGTTTGGGATTAACAGATATAAACTACTATATACAAAATAGGTAAACAACAAGGACCGCCTATATAGCACATGGAAATATATTCAATAGCTTGTAAAAACCTATAATGAAAAAGAATACATATATATACACACACATATATATATATACACATGCATATATATGTATAACTGAATCACTTTGCTGTACACCAGAAACTAACACAACATTGTAAATCAATTAAACTTCAATTAAAAAAAAAAGCAAGGAGGCACTAAGTAGATTCTGTGAAGAATTTATTTGGAATATTCTGGCTGGGTGAGACTTTATTTTGCTGCCTGTCCTTAGTGGACCTTACCTCAGTCAACCCAGAACTGGATGATACACTGATGTCAGCTCAAGGCCAGGCACTGGCTGTGGGGATGGGGCTGTTCACTCCAGCAGATCCCTTGCCAAATGCTCTGTGTCCCAAGGAGAGCAGTTTCCTGGGGCAGTTGAGAGTGGCTATTTGGATACTACTTGGCTCATCTACATTAAAGCAAAGAGGGTCCCCAGAGTTGTATTCAGAGCTACTCAGTGGCCGCTGCTCAGACTAAGAGCAGTGTTTGCAGAGCTCAGCCCCTTTGTATCAAGGACTGTTTGCTATTCTTCCCAGGCTTATGTGAAGTCTCAGCGTGGACTCCTCAGAAGGGCTTCCCAGTATTTGATATTTCGTTACAAAGGCTCCCACGGAAAATGTGACCTTTCAGTTGGCTCTGTTTTCTTAACTGAGCCCTAAAGCAGGTGCAGCATTAGTTGCTAAGAGCTGGGCTGGGGCCTTTGGCTTCCTTTCCATCTCAGTTTGAGAGGTAACTTGGCAATGGTGGATCTGATTTTCCCACAAACTCCTTTTCGTCCCCCAGTCTTCTGGAACATCCAAATCCAGAGAATTTCCTAATTTGGCTTTTGGGGATAGGTAATGTAGCCTATAATGGATGCAGACGGATTTTTTCTTTTCATTTTTAATACCAATTGCCCTGGTAGAAAGGAAACTGCTGTGAGTCACGATGGCAGGACATGGAGATTAATTAGCAGGCTCCCTCTGTTTCCCCTGCCGAGTTGACCGTGTGGGCCCCCTCTCTGTACACGCACTGATTTGTGGAACATTCCGCCGATTAGTTGGAAGGCCTTTTAGCAACGGTGGCCTATCTGCCCTGGTATGACTATTTATAGGCTACTTTGTTCTAACAAACCACTTTCATTCTAGCTCCTTCGTCTGGTTGGTATTGAACTATTTCCATTATCCACGAGGGTGCTGTGAGCCAAATTTTATTTACAGTTTGAGGCCATTAATATCATTGGTGGAAGGGATTTAATGTGGTGCATTAGGGATGAATGCACTATAGATTTTACAGTCACAGAAACAAATTGGGCACAGATATGAGGCAGTAAGATAGAGTAGCTATAGATGGTGATGCTCAAGATAAAACCACAAAAAATACATGTAATAGTCATCCTGACCAGACACGGCCCCCATCAGAGTCCCTATTACCTCCTGAATAGAGTTAAGTAAGCTGGTATTTAAGATTCTCCATGATTTGACCCCAAACCTCTATCCTGCTCCATCTCCCTTTGACATCCTCTTTCATCACCCCATCCAACTGGACCTCAATATCCCCTCTGGTCTACATCATGCTTCCATGTCTCTGTTCATACTTGACCCTGACTGGAGGTGCCCTTGTCTTAATCTGTCTAATAGTGGGCTTCTGTGCCTTCTAACAATATCTTGCTCATTTTTCAAAGTCCAGAGCCAACATCACCTCCTCCATGCAGCCTTCTCTGATTTCTCACAGTCAGAATGAATCTCTGTTTGGCACACCCTTCAGAATTACCTGAGCCTCTTTTAGCATGTATTTCATTCTGCCTTGTATTGTGGTTGGCTGTTTTTCTGTCTATCTTACTAGAATTTAAACTGCTTAAATGAAAGACAGTTCTCTTATTTATCTCAGAATATTCCTTCTGTTCCCAGCCCCCAGAACAGTGCCCAGCAAGGGGTAGAATTCAGTAAATATTTGTTTAATAAATGGGAGAGTAATATGACTCCCAAATTAGATTCTCCCTAGACAAAGGTAGACAAAGAGAAGCCTTAGTTGGACTATTGAGTTTGAATAATTTTATTGAATTTGTTTATATCTGTAGGTTTTGATGGATTAATTTGAAGTTAAAAAACGAAAACGCATTATGTTTTCAGTACCAATTGTATTCCTGCTCTAATCTTAAACGCAAAGCCATGCTCCCAGAAACTTGACCTTTCTTTTCAATATTTTTCACTTCCTACTTTTCAAACATAATATTTCTTCACATTTTGATTAAAATTAGGCATGTAATGGAAGAATGGAAGTATTCTATTCAGCTATCTCTTAGGAAATGCCTGAAGGATGATGCAATGCAGCCATCATGGTTGGTGCCACTTTAAACAGAGCCCTCAAGACTGTCCTCCCTCTCCAGGGTCTCTGTGCACTTAGTGAAGGAGGTAGTTTGGCATTTTGTGGTACCCTCAGACAGGGCAAGCTAGCTCCACCGACAGGAGTGGGTGCTCATTATCTGGTCAGGCATTGACTTTGTTCTCTGCCAAAAGCAGGACCAGATCAGACTGCTGCAGTAAAGACTATCAGTGGGCTGTGATGTATTGATATTTTTGCATACCTTGAAGGAAAATGTAGCTTAGGTACATTTTGCCCCCAAATGTGTGTTGAATAATTTCCATTTACCGCTCCATGGCCATGCCCTACCCTTATCTACTCCACTTTGTAACCCTAGGAGGCTGCTCTCTGTTCCTGGTGTCCAGTTGGGTTCAGCCAATTGGCAAGAGATTGGGGGTGAGAGATATTTATTCCCTGAGCTCCTTCCCGTGGGCCAGCCATCTTTCTCTATCCTGAGTGAGGGTCACAGATTCTGCAAGGTGGCCCTCACTCAGCTCCCTCTGTCTCTAGTTTCTGGTAACCATTCCTTCTAATTACCCCTTCAGGCCGAGGGGTGGTAACAGACGCAGCTGTTACTCAGCCTGAAGCACCGTGGGCTAGGGCTATACTCCCTTTAAGGACCACTCCCTTCATACCTTGTCAGGAGTCTCTGTAGTAGACTCTCCTCAGGTGACCTGTGAGTGTACCGTCCTTTTCCTGCTGGGCCTGACTGAATTGCCGTGTCATATCAGACTAGCCTAGGTGTTCTAGATTTGGTTTCATTTTTGAATCTCCTTCCCCTTGTCAAAATCGGGTGCCCAAGCCCTTAGTGGGACAGATATTGGGCAGTGGGTGAGGGATGGAGCAGAATGCATGAAGCTCTCCACTTGGAAACTTCCTTTAAAAATCCAAACAAAGCAACTGAAAGAGAATTAAAAATAAAAAAAAAGAGGAATCGTAGAAACCTAAAATTAGAAAGGACCTCAGCTGTTGTTTGGGGAGGGATCTGGTCCACTCCTAGAACTGCATTTTATAGCTTCCGCATCTACAACATCCTTACGGAAAAAAGAAGTTCGAAGCTCTAGTCTCTTCCTCTTCTTATAAGGACGCTAACCCCGTCACGGGGACCCCGTCCTCATGGCCTCATCTAAACCTAATTACCTCCCAAAGGCCCTACCTTCAGATACCATCACACTGGCTGTTAGAGTGTTAACATGTGGATTTCACGGGTCGGGGCACAAACATTCAGCCCGTAACAGTGCCTGCCATGAAGACAGCATCCCATGGTGGCGGAGCGTGAGAGCTGTACTTGGCCTGGGTGCATCACATGGATCGTGACTGGCTGGTGTGGTCAGGTTCTTTTTCTCAGGGAATTTGAATATGGGGTTTATAATTAGTCAGCCTGTAGTTCCAGCAGCCGTGGAAGCAGAGACCAAGCAGCTGAGTCACTGTAGCATGGAACAGGAAAGAGCAGACACTGCCTGCTGAGGGAGGCTGCTGGAGGTGGGCCTCTAGAGAATATGATCTCTCTGTTGACCTTCCAGTTCATGCTCTGGCAGGTCCTTTCCTTAGAATAGTCCTAGATGGCTTTAGGCTTAATTAGCTACATATCCAGAAGAAAGTTTCTCTTTTCCAGTAAAAGTCCAAGTTTTGAGTATTCTTGAACTGCAGGGTCACATGGCCATCCTGAGTCAATCGCTGTGACTTGGGTGATGTTACTGTCTCATTGTTGGGGCCAGGTCACCTGCCCACACCAAGAGCCTGGGAGTGGGGTCTGTCCCACTGGAAACAGAGGATGCTCTGATCAGAAGAAAAGAGAAGGGATGCTGGACTTGCCAAAAGAACAAACCCACATCATCGAAGCACATTTCAGTTTCTTAACGTCTGAAAGAACCCATGAACATGGCTACCAATCTGAGAAGTAAATCCTCTTTTTTCTCTGTCAAGTGCTGACATCCGGTCCTGTGGTCACAATGGAAGTACTGGCAGTGACGGCAAGCTTACTAGATCTCCAGGTGGGCAGCTTGATGTGCACTGAACGGCCCACGTTGTCAGTCCTTCCTTCCCCTGTGCCCTGACCTGCCCACTGCCACTTCTCCGTCCTGCTTCTGTCCTGCGGAACAATGTTCCCAAATGTCCTCCCTCCTCCACATGACAGCCTTTTGAATTCAGAAGACAGTTGACAATTAAGAATGATTACAGGGAAATGAAAATCAGGCAATCATTTGCTGGAAGGAACATATTTTCTCATTTACCTACATGTAACATTAAATAACTCACTCCTACTCAATTAAAAAAAAAAAAACAAAACCCAAGCCAAAAACATTAGGAATCCAAATATCCTCTCCCCTTCCCCCACGTGAAAGCTTTGCTAACAAACAACCATACTGCTATAAATAATGTGTCCTGCGACAGAGTGCCGCTGAGCGAGCAAGCACTGGGCCTGAATAATGGTGTTAGCTGTGGGATGGCAAATCCCTCTCTGCATGTGGAACAGCCATTCATACAGACAATCCAGTCTGACTAGCGGGAAATGGAATGACTCTGCTTCCAATTGGTTTTTGTTTAACGATATCTCACTTCCAAATGTCACTTAAAGAGTTGCAAATGGCTTAATTGATCTGTAAATGAACCTAGAAACACCTGGGACGTAAACCAAAGCACCTCTTGGGATCTAGTGACTCAGTGTGCTCACTGCAGGAGCAAACCGCTTCAACACCCCACCTGGGGCTCCTGCTGCTACAGGGTTTGCCTAAGGCTCCGAGTGAGAAGATTTCAGGGACAAGAAGATAGTGCCCCAGCCTTTGTCTCTGGCTTCTTGTCCATCTGCTCAGCCTCTGCTGCTTCTCTGCCTTTAAGAAGACGTGAGTCAGCATCTGATAGGCAAGGAGACAACCTAATCTGATAAAGTGAGGTCCCTTTAAACCCAGAAGAGTTGGCCACAGTGGGACACGGAATGGTCTCCTTGGCAGGTCAGCCCGGGAGGCTCGAGGTCAGGATCAGACCCCCGGCTCACTGGCAGCCTTTCACATCCTGTGAATGTCCGTCAATGGTCAGAAAAAAGTAGTTTTTACACTGTCCTTGTCTGGTTCTAAAGCCCCTAGGTCTGCTAAGGGCAGGAAGAAGCCTGAAAATTTGAGGTAGCTCATCCATTTGGATAAGAGCTTTGGGTAAACATTTAGCTAGTTTAGAGCTGGTCTTCATGCCATTCTCCAGGTTCCTACTGCTCTCCTCTGAGTTGTCCCTTGCCCACCTGTTGCCTGTGTGTCTCAGAGCTGTCTGACCGGGTCTCTGGGAGCATTGTGCTGCACCCAGCGTCTCTGACTGCAAACCTTGCACTGCCTGGGTTTCCAGCTCTGTGCTCTGTGACCTCCTGTTTGCTCTGGAGGCCCTGATGATCCTTGGTTATCTTGTTGCCTCTTTCTACAATGTGGGTGTCTCTGTGAGGCTGCCTCTGGCCCCAGCCTCCACAGCTGCTGCTCTGCCATCCCTGCATGCCGCTCCAGGCCCAGGGCCATTCCCCATGTGGGACTTCTTTGGGATGCTTTGGACTCTCCTTCAACCTAGGGAGGGTTTCCAGTATCTCAGCCCTGGGATGGAGGAAGCGCACTCTTCTGCAGAACCCCACGGCAACTAAACTCACTGTTCTTCCTGATCCTGCTTGAAACTCTTCTCAGAGACTTCCCAGACCTCTGACCTCTGATTACTATGACTTGTAATAAGTTCTGTGTTCTGACCTCCAATTTTTGCCTTTGATATAGAAAGGGAAGACTGGAGCCTAAAAGAAACACACCTCTCTCAGCAAAGTCAGTCTTTGTTTTTTTGTTTTTTAACAGCTTTATTGAAATATAATTTGTATACCATAAAATTCAAACAAAATAAATCATTTTACTCAATAATTTCAGTGAATTTGTAAAATTGTACATAATAAAAATTCAGCTTTAGAACATTCCCATAACCTAAAAATTTTTTTCGTGCCTATTTGTAGTTAATCCCTGTTTCCATTCCCAGTCCCAGGCAACCACTGATCTGTTTTGTCTCTATAAATGTGCCTTTCTAGACCTGTCATAAAAATAGAATTTCATGATGTGTAGCCTTTTTGTCTAGCTTCTTTCACTTAGCTTCATGTTTTTGAGGTTGATTTAGGTTGTTGCACTTATCAGTAGTCCCTTTTGATTGCTGAATAGAATTACATAAATACAACACATTTTGTTTATCCACTTACCATTTGATGGACATTTGGATCATTTTCTGGTTTTAGTTATTATGAATAACGCTCTCTTATGAACATTCATGTTCATGTCTCTATGTGGCCATATGTTTTCATACCTAAAAGTAGAACTCCTTGGTCATATGGTGAATTTGTGCTTAACTGTTTATGAAACTACCAAACTTTTTTCCATAGTGACTGTACCATTTGACGTTCTCACCAGGAACGCATGAGGATTCCAGTTTCTCCACGTAATCACTAACTCTTGGTATTATATAGCTTTAAAAATATGATAGCCATTTTAGTGGCTGTATAGGAGTGTCTCATTGTGGGGTTTTTTGTGCGTTTCCTTAATGACTAATGAGATTGAGCTTGTTTTCTTGTGCTGGTTAGCCTTTCATATATCTGTCATATTTCACTTGGTGAAATGTTTAATAAATCTTTCACCCGTGTTTTTAAATTGGGTTGTAAATCTTTCTATTCAGTTATTTGCGTTCTTTATTTTCTGGATACAAATCCTGACTATATGATTTGCAAAATTTTTAAATCAGTCAATGGCTTGTCTTTACATTACGTAATGATATGTTGTTAAGTGAAATGGTTTTTATTTTTAGGAAGTCCTGTTTATACTTTTTCCTTTTATGAATTGTGCTTTTGGTGTCTTATCTTTGCCAAACCCAAGTTCACAGAGATTTCTCCTATGTTTTCTTACAGATGATTCAGTTTTAACTCTCAAATTTAGGTCTATGACCATTTGGAGTTGATTTTTGTAGAGGGTGTGAGGTAAGGGTCTGAGTTCTTTTTCTGTTTTTTGCATGTGCATATCCAACTGTACTAGCATCATTTTTTGAAAAGACTGTCCTTTCTCAATTGAATTGTTTTGGGCACAGTTGTTGAAAATCAATCGACCATAAGTGTAAGGACTTACTTCTGAACTCTAAGTTCTCTTTTGTTAATCTGTATGCCTATTCTTTGCCAATACTACACTCTTGTGATTACTGTAGCTTCATAGTAAGTTTTGAAGTTAGATACTGTAAGTCCCCTGATGTAGCTCTTCTTATTCAAAATGTTTGGCTACTTAAGTTTTCTGCATTTCTATATAAATTTTAGGATAAGCTTGTCATTTTTTACAGGAAATCTGAGATTTTTTACAGGGATTTTATTGAATTTCAGTTTGGGGAGAATTGCCATCTTGGGATGATGATGAACATGAACATTATTTAGATGTTTGATTTCTCAGCAATATTATAATATTCAGTATACAAGACTTGTACTTCTTTTGTTAAATTTATTTCTAACTTTTTAATTCTCTCTGATATTGGAAATAAATTTTTTTCTCAATTTTGGATTCATTCTAGTTTATAGTTCATTGCTAGTTTATAGAAATAAAATAGATTTATGTATATTGATCTTATGTTCTTTGACCTTGTTAAATTCATTTAGTAATTCTAGTACTTTTTTGTTGATTGCCTTTCTGTTATATAAATGTTTTAATTCCTTTGATTTTTAAGAACTATTTCTTTTAGTTATTTTCTTACTGATTGCTTTAATGATTACAATATATGCTTTAACTTTTAACAATTTACTTCAGAATAAAATTAACTTTTTATAAAAGTTAAAAGGTAGAAATTTTGCTCCAGTATAGTTTCATGTTCCATTCATTCTCCATCTTTTGTACTGTCACATACATGTACATACATATGCATATATTATATATACTATTATATACCATGTAATAGTACTATATGTATTATTTTATATATGTAAGTATATAAATATATATACTATATATATCTTTATATTTTATAATCCCCCAGTGTTAAAAGATATAACACTGTATAAATCAATAATTTTATTATTACACCAAAATTCCTCTCATTTCCTGTAAATAATTTGTGGGAAATGGAAAGTACTTTGGTTTAATATTTTTAGAACTATTCTTTCATTTTAGAGACTGGTCCAATTTGATCTCAGTGATCATTATGCTGAATCAATCCCCTGACCATCTGTCTTAAATTGTCGAGATTCCAAACTTCTTTTTTAATGAAAAGTGCTCAGTCCTTTTGAATTTAATGTCATTCCCAGCTCCCTGGTCTTATCATGGGTCCTATGACTGAAAGCCTTTGTTTACATAACTGAGTCTGGAACTCAACTTCCAGTTGAATTTGAGATGCTTGAGTCCTGGACCACATAATTCTATGACTACTAAATTCCAATATCTACCTCTGCTGACATGAAGGCTCAAACTTTTACCAAAAAGAAGGATAAACAAAAAAATGGGGGTTACTCTGGATCAAGAATGTGGTAAAAATAATAACAAGCCAACTGTCTCTCCAGGTTTCATCATCGCCTTGCTATTTCCATCATAGCTTACATGCCTCGTAGCTTCCATCCTACTTGTTTCATTGCCATCTGACTCGTGTCATTGCTGCTTCTACCTCCCAAATAGTCCATGTGCCATTATCTTACCACCCAAAGCCAGTGCTTCTTCCAGAGATCCCTCTATGTATTGGCCATTCCATTCTCACCATGGGTATGGTGACTGATTATCCTTTCATGTGGATCCTTTGTGTGTGATCTCTGTGCCTGAGCCCGTCCTGTTGGCCCTGGGCAAAGAGCTCCTGTGTGGGGCCTGGGCAGCACCCCCTCCCTGACTTGACATATGAGACTTCTTCTTGTTCCTCTCTTCTCATGCCATCAAAGAAACCACTCTCTGATGAGAACTGCTCAAAACTACAAATGAATGGGTTTACATTTGTATACAGTCTTGGTCTGTTCTGTTGTATCTTCAGTGTTGTTCTCTTGTCAGATTGAAAAGCAAAACCAGTCTACTGCCTTCTCCTCCCCCCATCATTCCCCCCACTTCCATTTAACCCATGCTTTTTCCAAGCTGACTGTAGTCAGTTGAATGGTAGCCCCCTAAAAGATATGTCTGCATCCGATTCCCTGAAAGCAATGAATGTGACCTTATTTGGAAAAAGTATCTTAGCAAAATGTAACGAAGATTTCAAGATCTTTAATCTTGGAATGAGATAACCCTGGATTACTTACTTGGGCCCTAGATCCAATGACAAGCGTCCTTATAAGAGACAGAAGAGGAGAAGATGCACACATGCGGAGGAAAAGGCCATTTGAAGGTGGAGTCAAAGACTGGAATAGTGTGATCACAAGGCTGGAGAGGCAAGAACTGAATTGTCCCCTGTAGCCTTTGGAGGTAGCATAGCCCCACTGATACCTTGACTTCAGCTGGCCTCTAGAACTGTGAGATCATTTTTATTATTTTAAGCCACCAAGTTTGTGATATTTTTGATGACAGCCAAAGTGATACACTGATGTTTTCCCAAACCTGACCAGGTACCTCCGTATGGAGTTCAGTCAGCAGATTATGCTCAAGCTTTGGGTCTCTATTCCAGTCTTCCCCTATATTTGATTTGGATTACAGTTTTTTCCCTTTCCTCATCCCCTCCTCATTTCTACTCCTTTGCCAATATTTCTAACATCTACACAGAAATACCACATTATATTGCTCCCCTCTTCTCTCATTTCATCATCATGAAACAGTGTAAAAAACAAGTAGGAGGTAGGGTGAAGGGTGAATGCAGAATACTGGGGACAAACCACAGTTATTAGAGATGTCTTAGAAGTTTCAATATAGGGATTCAATTTCCATATAGCCAATTTCCACCCAGTTCTGTTATTATTCCAGGGGTTGGTATAAACCCATTTATTCAGTCAATGGGAATTAGTAAAGCACCTCTCTGCACAGCTGTGTGATTGGATGGATTGAGACATGTCCTTTTCTCCTAAGGAGCTCAGCTCACATTGTTTACATTAACTATGAAACTTGTATAGGTTCCTTTCCCTTCAGTAGAAGCCAACTCCAGGGAGGGTCAACCAGGCTTAGGTTGGTAGACTTCATTGTCATTCTTACCAAATATCCCTTTATTTTTTAAATTTTATTTTAATTTTTTAAATTGAAGTATAGTTGATTTACAATGTTGTGTCAGTTTCTGGTGCACAGCAAAATGAGTCAGTTGTATATGTATATACATATTCTTTTTAATATTCTTTTTAATTATATGTTATTGCCAGTTACTGAATATAGTTCCCCATGGTATATAGTAGGACCTTGGATTTTTCTGTTTTTTTTTTTTTTAATCTATTGTGTATATAGTAGTTTGTATCTGCTAATCCCAAACTCCTAATTTATCCCTGCTCTGGTTCCCCTTTGGTTACCGTAAATTTGTTTTCTATGTCAGTGAGTCTGTTTCTGGTTGGTTGGTTATTTATTTATTTATTTATTTATTTATTTTTAAATTCTTTTTTTATTGACATATGGTTGATTTACAATACTATATTGGCTTCAGATGTACAGTATTGTGGTTCAATATTTTTATATATTATGCTTCATTTAAAGTTATTGCAAAACAATGGTTATATTTCCCTGTGCTGTACGGCATATCCTTGTTACTTATTTATTTTATGCATAGCAGTTTGTGTCTCTTAATCCCATTACCTCATCTCACTGGTAAACTTCTTTTGACTTCTAGGATGCCACATTTCTTATGTTTCTCCTTTTCATTGGTTGTTCATCTCAGGCCTTTGTAGGGGTTCTTATCTCCTCCTCTCTCTTTTTTTTTTTTTAACTTTTTTTTATCGAGTTATAGTCATTTTACAATGTTGTGTCAAATTCCAGTATAGAGAATAATTTTTCAGTTATGTATGTATGACATGAACATACATATATAAATTGTCACATTTTTTTTTTGCTGTGAGCTACCACAAGATCTTGTATACATTTCCCTGTGTTATACAGTATAATCTTGTTTATCTATTCTGCATTTTGAAATCCCAGTCTCTCCTTTCCCACCCCCCACCCTCTTGGCAACCACAAGTTTGTATTCTGTGTCTATGAGTCTGTTTCTGTTTTGTATTTTTTTTTTTTTAGATTCCACATATGAGCAATCTCATATGGTATTTTTCTTTCTCTTTCTGGCTTACTTCACTTAGAATGACATTTTCCAGGAACATACATGTTGCTGCAAATGGCATTATGTTGTTGGTTTTTATGGCTGAATAGTATTCCATTATATAAATATACCACATCTTCTTTATCCAGTCACCTGTTGATGGACATTTAGGCTGTCTCCATGTCTTGGCTATTGTAAATAGTGCTTCTATGAATATTGGGGTGCAGGTGTCATTTTGAAGTAGGATTCCTTCTGGATATATGCCCAGGAGTGGGATTCCTGGGTCATATGGTAAGTCTATTCCTAGTCTTTTGAGGACTCTCCATACTGTTTTCCACAGTGGCTGCACCAAACTGCATTCCCACCAGCTGTGTAGGAGGGTTCTCGTTTCTCAACAGCCTCTCCAGCATTTGTCATTTGTGGACTTTTGACTGATGGCCATTCTGACTGGTGTGAGATGATACCTCATTGTAGTTTTGATTTGCATTTCTCTGATAATTAGTGATATTGAGCATTTTTTCATGTACCTATTGATCATTTGTATGTCTTCCTTGGAGAATTGCTTGTTTAGGTCTTTTACCCATTTTTGGATTGGGTTGTTTGTTTTTTCTTATTAAGTCGTATGAGCTTCTTATATGTTCTGGAGATCAAGCCTTTGTCGGTTTCATTTGCAAAAATTTTCTCCCATTCTGTAGGTTGTCTTTTGTTTTACTTCTGGTTTCCTTTGCTGTGCAGAAGCTTGTAAGTTTCATTAGGTCCCATTTGTTTATTCTTGCTTTTATTTCTATTGCTTGGGTAGACTGCCCTAGGAGAACATTTTTGAGATGTATGTCAGATAATGTTTTGCCTGTATTTCCTTCTAGGAGGTTTATTATATCTTGTCTTATGTTTAAGTCTTTGATCCATTTTGTATTTATTTTTGTGTATGGTGTAAGGGAGTGTTCTAGCTTCATTGCTTTACATGCTGCTGTCCAGTTTTCCCAACACCATTTGCTGAAGAGACTGTCTTTATTCTATTGTATATTCTTGCCTCCTTTGTCAAAGATCAGTTGACCAAAAGTTTGTGGGTTCATTTCTAGGCTCTCTATTCTGTTCCATTGGTCTATATGTCTGTTTTTGTACCAATATCATGCTGTCTTGATGACTGTAGCTCTATAGTATTGTCTGAAGTCTGGGAGAGTTATTCCTCCAGCCTCTTTCTTTTTCTTCAGTAATGCTTTGACAATTCTAGGTCTTTTGTGGTTCCACATAAATTGTATTATGATTTGTTCTAGTTCTGTGAAATATGTCCTGGGTAATTTGATAGGGATTGCATTAAATCTGTATATTGCCTTGGGCAGGATGACCATTTTAACAATATTGATTCTTCCAATCCAGGAGCATGGGATATCTATTTTTTTAAGTCTTCTTTAATTTTCTTAATCAATGGTTTATAGTTTTCCATGTATAAGTTTTTCACCTCCTTGGTTAGATTTATTCCCAGATATTTTATTACTTTGGGTGCTATTTTAAAGGAGATTGTTTCTTTACTTTCTTTTTCTGTTGATTCATCATCACTGTAAAGAAATGCAACTGATTTTTGAACATTAATCTTGTAACCTGCTACCTTGCTGAATTCTTTGATCAGCTGTAGTAGTTTTCGTGTGGACCTTTTAGGGTTTTTTATATATAGTATCATGTCATCTGCATATAGTGACACTTTTACCTTTTCTTTTCCAATTTGGATCCCTTTTATTTCTCTCTCTTACCTAATTGCTGTGGCTAGGACTTCCAAGATTATGTAGAATGTGAGTGGTGATTGTGGGAATCCTTGTCTTGTCCCAGATTTTAGTGGGAAGCTTTTGAGTTTTTCACTGTTGAGTACTATGCTGGCTGTAGCTTTGTCATATATTGCTTTTATTATGTTGAGATATGTTCCCTGTGAGTCTGTTTCTGTTTTGTAAATAAATTCATTTTTGTCATTTTTTTAAAAGATTCCACATATAAGTGATATCATGATATTTGTCTTTCTCTGTCTGACTTACTTCACTTAGTATGATAATCTCTAGGTCCATCCATGTTGCTGTAAATGGCATTATTTCATTCTTTTTTTATGCCTGAGTAGTATTCTATTGTATAAATGTACCACAACACTTTTGTCCAATCATCTGTTGATGGACATTTAGGACGCTTCCATGTCTTGGCTGTTGTAAATGTTTTAAAGTCCCTTTAATATTCCATGATTAATTATTGCTGCCTTAGTAGATCAGAACACTCCTCGCTTGCCTCCCCAGCAAGAATCCATATCAGATCTATAGAGAAACAAACAGTAATTTAATTTGCTAGGTTTTCCTCCACATCAGTCAGCAAAGCTTAATGGTCACATTCTGGATAATGCTCCTGGATACTCGTTTGTTGAAAATTAAGCTGAGTCTGCTTAGGAACGTTTATCCCACAGTACTGGGTGTGCGAAAGAAAAAAAAAGTCTTTCCTCCACGATAAAGATACCTATAGGCTCCTCATGTTTCAAGAATCATTTCTTTTTTCTGGGTACCACTTTTTTTGTTCCATAATACAAAAGTAATATGTACTCATAGCAGAAAATCATATACTATCAAAATAAAGAAAATAAAAGTTACCTGTAGTAACACCACCCACAGGAAACTACTGATAATATTTGGGTATATCAGATACATCC
This sequence comes from Vicugna pacos, assembly GCF_048564905.1. NCBI lineage: Eukaryota > Metazoa > Chordata > Mammalia > Artiodactyla > Camelidae > Vicugna > Vicugna pacos. The sequence continues at coordinate 31,659,527 of NC_132987.1, forward strand.
AATATACCAAATATATTTGGTGTATCTTTTTGTTGCTCTGTAGAGATGATTTTTGCTTCTGTCAAAATAGGCTTACACTGTACGTATGATTTGGTGCACCGTTTTTCAGCTCACAGTGCATTGTGAACATTTCCCCATCTATTAGCACTGGCAGTAGGTAGTACAGCCCTCCATCAGCAGGTTTTACCTTATGGTTGGCTGAGTTCAGTCATCTCCTCCCGATCTTCCTGTACTGAGTGAGCTTCTTAAACCTCCAGGCGGATGCTTCCAGATGGAGCATCCAAAAATACTGCTTACCCTCCTTACCCTGGACCAGAATCCTTGATGATCTTTCTACCTTCAGCCTCTCCCAACTGCCCTGAAGAGGGAGTTTTCACCCAGATTTTTATTCCAGGCTATTCTCCACAGACTCCAGTTGACTTATGTACATGTGTTTTGCCTCATTTCTTACATAACTCCCATCTTCAATCAAAGCTCCATCCAAAGTGGTTTACTCATTATTCCCCAATAGGCCCCTCAGCCTCCCCTTCTTTGTTAAGGCTGCTTCCTCTGCTGAAATAGTGTCTCTCCCCTCTGCCCTTTCCTTGCCTGGGTTCTTCTCTGTACTTAAGGCCCAGATGTTTTCTGACGCCACCAAAGTTTCTCTTAACTGCCAAAACCCACAGTGATCGCTCCGTCTTCCTCTAGAGTATCAGCTGTACCACTTGTTCTCACTTATTCTGATATATACAGTAGCCAATAGTCATCACTGAATGTCTGCACACTCCCCATCCAGGCAGGGAGCCCTGAGGAGGGGCTGAGTCCTCCATCTCTTTGCCTCGTAGAACATATAAACTGAACCATGAAAAATACCTGTTGATGGGATGATCAATGCATAGCAATGGCACATAATTGACTTTAACATAGATAATGTCCAAAGATGAAAAGACAAATGAACAAATGCCAAATGATTGCATGAGAAAGCTGATACATATCTTAAATAGGATTCATATATATAGAACAACAGCACTGATAACGACCACCACAGAACTACATGTAGAAAAGAAAAAAACCCCAAACCAAGAAGACATTGACAAAAATGTTAAAAATTGGATGTCTGGATAAATGCATGACATTTTTTCCTTCATGCCTCCATGAATCCCTGTCTCCTCTTCACTGAATTTGTGATGAGTTTATAATAGATAAAATAACTTAAAATTTTTATTTTATTTTACTTACAAGAGTAATGTGTATAAATTATAAAAACGTCATACAATACAGCCCTTGATAGAACCTAAGGTGAGAACTTGATATTTACATCCTCCAAAATGAGTTTCATTTTAAGTGTAATAAAAGCTTGAAGCATCTCCTACATGAACTTCCTGTGATCTGCCACAGGGAAAGACTTAAATGAGAAGGAATCCCACAGGATCTTAGATTGGCTTTTTTTTATAACACCTCCCCTTTGAAAATGAACAGACCAAAGACGTGAGAGAATACATCTTTCATACAAATGTATTAGATATTGTGCTGTAGAGTGACATGTGTAATAATGGCTTTTCTCACCCGAAGAAGACCAACAAATTTGAACTGAAACAAGTACATCTTTACTTGTTAACATATTTTTTGAAAGACCTTCAGGTTGCTTATTTTTCTCAGCCGTACTGGGCAAGAGTGACTTTATGTAGAATAATCTTTCAGAGTCTGGTTCACATCCCAGTTTTGCACGGGTGAGGATGAATGCTTATGTAACTAACTCCACCTATAGAATACATAGTTGAGAGCACAATTAATTTAGATGCTTAACAGAGGCTAAATTTTTTTTCTTCCTTTCTTCTGGAATGAGATAATGAATGCAGAAGCCTTTGGCACAATGCCTGGCACACAGTGGGTGGTCAAAAATCCTTCCCTCCCTCCCTGTGTCCCTCCCTCCCTTCTACAGTATTTTAGATTTAAATTGCCATGAAGTAAGAGTTTATAATATCCTATCTTAGAAGTCATCAATTCTTTGAAGCACATAGTTGTTTTTTGTTGGTTGTTTCTTTTTTCTGAAATAGTGACTTGATCTCTAATCGCTGCTGGCTACATGATCATCATGATGAGGTTGTCAGTGCCTGTAAGCGTGCATCACACGTTTCAGAGTAGGTGTCAACAACTTAGGAAAGACTCCCAGAGATTAGAGTTGAGCATGTTTTTTGTTCTTTGTTTGTTTGTTTGTTTTTAAACCCTGCATTACCAACAAAAAGGATGACCGAGTGGAAAGATGTGGACATGGATGATTCTGAGTAAAACATCCAGAAGCATCAGATTCTGAATGTGAACACATTTGGGGAGTACTGTAACCAATTTATTCCCCTTACATTTTCCATTGTATGTAGGTACAAGAGTGAAATTCTGGGTGGAAAATCTACCTAAGGTGAAAAAGACCCTTTCAATAAATCTAAAATTAAAAATTTGAAGGATGGCATTCTCCAGGAACATCCATGTTGCTGCATGTCATTCTAAGTGAAGTAAGCCAGAAAGAGAAAGAAAAATACCATATGAGATCGCTCATATGTGGAACCAAAACAAAAACATAAATACAAAACAGAAACAGACTCATAGACACAGAATACAAACTTGTGGTTGCCAAGGGAGCGGGAGATGGGAAGGGACAGACTGGGATTTCAAAATGTAGAATAGATAAACAAGATTATAATGTATAGCACAGGGAAATACATACAAGATCTTATAGTAGCTCACAGAGAAAAAAATGTGGCAATGAATATATATATGTTCATGTATAACTGAAAAATTATGCTCTTCATTGAAATTTGATACAATATTGTAAAATGATTATAACTCAATGAAAAATGTTAAAAAAAAAAGTTTGAAGGATAAAAAAAGCATTGTGTCGTAATTAGTTGGCCAGTTTTCATTTTAGTGGTGTACAAAATAATGATGTGTCTTAATGGTGTCTTAAATTGGATGAAATATAATAATTCTAATTATCTTTGAAAATAAGTTCTCTGTGACTTAAGCTCTTTACGGAAACTCTTTTATCCAAAGACATGGCAAATATTTCTGAACAGCTTGTAATATTATAAGGCAATGGTAGAAATTACACTAGTGGCTAATAATTTAGGAAGAACTCATGACATTTGTTAAAAAAAATAAATAAATAGACCTCATGTCCCTGTTTCCTTGTGGATCTATATCCAGATTCCAGACAAGCTTATGAGAAATTGCTTACCATGAAGAGGCCTGAACAAAATAATCTGAATTGTGAATTTCTTATCTTTCACATCTGCTTCCTGTAGCACTGTGGCACTGGCCTTGAGTGTATAAAGTGTTGGATAAATACTGGAGGTCTCACTGATACATCTGATGTGTCAGAAGTTTCAGATTAAGGAAGTATTTATCAGTGGCTGTGGGTATAGTTCAAGTGTTGACTGAAAAGCTTAACTGCCCTTTAATTATATTTGGTTTTGGACTTGTGGCTGTTGGTATGAGAAAATTTATATTGAGCTTGTCCTCTGGGTTCCTGGTAGGGGGTTCTCTGTTGAAACTTTTCTTCCAGGGAAGGAGAAGGGAAGATATCTGGAAGTTTCTTCTATTCAGCAGAGCCTTGAGTGTTTTCAGTTTGGCATCTCCGTTTTACTTTCTCTGTTATTCCAAAACCTGTACCTATGCAAATGTGGGCCCATGCTCATGTTCATGGCTGGTTCAATTGTCAGAATGTAATAAATTGTTCTCCAAACCCATATGTACGTAGCAAACTCTTGCCCTAACAATTTTTCTTTTAATCACAAATGATAGATACAAAGTGGCTTGCCATCTGTACATTTGCATGTTTAAAATTCTTCAGGTATTAGCAGATTCTTTTCTGTTTTGAATGAATCCAGTTTTGCCTGGCTGACTAATTGAATGTTTCCTGGCTCCTGCTGGCTGTGATTTCCAGTGGAGTATAAACTACAAGGTCTAAGCAGACTCAGCACAAGGCATTTGAGTCTGACTTTATTTGTAAGAAATCGAATCAATCAGAGATTTGCCATGTTAATTGGGAAAAATTTTTTTTCTTGAGCAATAGTAATAAAGTATTATGAAGTATTTGAAAAGGTTGATAAGAAGGTATACTCAAAAACTACCAAGCACAGCTGATTTAATTGTTCTGAAATGTTTAGACTTTCAATATGGAATTTCTTTCCCTCACTCCTTATAAGACCAGGATTTCCTTCAAATTATATACATAAGATGGCACGATTTATGGCCCTTCTCACAGGAAGTGGTCGCAGTGAGGGGCAGTACTCACAGGGGTTCAGAACCAAGTCTCTGGAGGCAGGCTACCCGAGGGAAATCTAGGTCTCATTTTCCTGCCTGTGTCACCTTGGGCAAGTTACTTAACTTCTCTGTGTCTCATGTTTGCCTACCTGTAGAATAGAGTTGATAACAGAGCACCTCCCCTTGGGATTATGTGAGAATTACGTGAGTTACTATATGTAAAGTGTTTTTAAGGGTTCCTGGGATATAAGAAGTGCTGCGTGTCACTGATGTTAGTAATTGCTGAGGTCTCTGGGTGGGCTTGTTTGGGAGGAGATTCATGACTTCCCGACAGCCCTGCCTTTAATCAGTCGAGATGGATGCTTAGCAGTTACCAAGTGCCTACTGTGGGCCAAGCACCATTTCATGCCATTCCTGCAGTCATCTGGAGAGGCATGTTTCAGCAGCCTGCTTTTCTTTGAGGATAGGGGCACAGGATGGTTCAGCATCCCATGCAGTGGCACACGGCAAGGAGGACCCAGAGCAGAGCTGGGATTCACACCCGGCTCCAACTGACCCCGCAGTCTTGAGTGCTCCCACATTACCACGAAGACTATGACAAGCATTAGAAGGTAGGATGCAAGTTAAGCACCTGTGGTCTCTTCCTAACCAGCTCTGTCACCATGACCCAATGACCCTTTGATAAATGCTATGGAATTCCAAATATCCAGTAATGAATAGAGATCAGCTGAAATCCAGGTGCAAATGCAGAATAAGTGATAATTTAACTCTGTGTAATCTTGCAACCTCCACATCTTTCTGAAAAAGCACCTCCTGGAATCTTATAGGACAAGAGAGGATCCTGGAAATAAATACGTACCCCTCTCATACTTCAGGTGAAAGAGCAGGGGCGTAGAGAGCGATAGTGACACCTGAGGGCATAGGCAAAGTGACCAAGCTGGGTTTGAGACCTGGGCCTAGGCCTGCGGGTGACGGCCTCTCTCCATCACCTCACGACACTTTATCCTGGATGCCCAGGATAAAGCAAGCTCTTAAAAGGGAAAGCTGGTAGAATAAGAAGGTCATTAAGAACAGGTTTTAGAAGTGCCTTGAAAACCACCATCTCTTGTATCAAGAGTCGCCATGGAGAGGCTTCATGACCTTGTGGAGAGGAATAAATGGTTGTATTTGGAATTCTTCTTTGGAGTTGTAATATGTGCTTAGGATGTGTAGCATGGCCTGGTAATGATATCTATCATGGTCTAATAATACTTTTAGGAGGATTTTTTAGAGAATTCCAATAGTTTCTCTTGACCAGTAATTTAATCCTTATGAATTAAAATAATAACCATCAATGTTTGTAGCTGTATTAGTTTGTTAGGGCTGTCATAACAAAACACCACAGATTGGGTGGCTGACACAAGAGAAATTTATTTTTTTCACATTTCTGGAGGTTAGAAGTCCAAGATGAAGGCATCAGTCAGGTTGATTTCTTCTGAGGCTTCTCTGCTTGGATTGCTCCTGGGATGGCTTCTTTCTCTCGGTGTCTTCATAGGATCTTCCTTCTGCGTGTGTCTTTAACCTCCTTATCTTATAAGAACACCAGTCATATGGGATTAGAGCCCACCTCGTTTTACCTCCATTACCTCTGTAAAGACCCTGTCTTCAATAAAGTCACATTCTGAGGTACTGGGGGTTTGGACTTTAAAATATGAATTTGGGGGGGGGGGACCCAATTCAGCCCATAGCAGCAGCTACATCATATCTACATCTGTAGTACATCTAACGTCTACATTTTTTATCATCATTTGTGGGGCTTATTTGAACCTGACATAATAATAGTGATAACTCCTCCAAATCCTATGGTGTGACGATGGAAGGTCACACAAGTCCTCCAAAATTACATATTTGAAATCTAATTTCCCCCAGCTTAATAAGCATGTGGCCCATTAGCACCAATTTAGGAGGAAGGAGCATTCTCATAGCCAACCGATATCTAATTTCTGGGCCCCTGCGACCTTCTGCTCCCTGAATGCGGTGAAGGTGAGCTCACTGGGGTGGGTAAGTCCCCAAGCCTCCGGCTTGCTGGCAGGATCCGTGTGGCATCAGGTCTGGGAAGGCGCCCTGCGGGCAGCCAGAAAGAGAGGCTTGTGCTGTGAGTGTTCCTCTGGCCTCAGCTCTTTGATTGTCTTTGAGGCAGGTACTAAAGGTGGACACTTGTCTACACACAAGAGGTGCAGACGTGGGGGCAGTTATTCACGCTTTGGAAGTGAGCAGGCTGTGGGAAACTGGAACCTGCGGGATTTTCTTTCTCTTTATTATTTTTTTTGAAAGGACTCAAGTTTATCCAAGATTTTGGCATCTTCCCATAGCCCCTCCTTCCTCCTTTCCTCCCTAAGCTTCCTTACTGTCTTCTCTCAATTATTTATAGGGTGAGGAGGGCTTGCTCTGCATAGTGCTTTGCTTGGTCCTGTGGGGGAGACAGGCGACTCAGAAGTGCTCTGCCTTGTATGTTTTATTCTGATGACCGAGTGCTGGTTCTGGTTTTGGTTATGCTTTCGGGCGTTGCTTTGCTAGTTCTTGGCAAACCTGGAAGCCACTCAGCTAACAGTGTCTTCAGCACTCTCTCCTCTCCCTGTAGAGCAGGCCTCCGCCCTTAGCTGCCTTCCCCCACCTCCCGCCCCTCAGCCGGTGCCCAGGCTGCTGGCTCCTGACCCCTCCGGCCCGATTTTGATCGCTGTGCTCCTTCTTGCCTCCCAGGCTGTTTATCTTCCCTGTCTTCTGAGCTATTCCTTCCGATTCCTCCCACTTCTTCCTCTTCTCATTTGACTCGTTTCCTGATTCACATTGATCATCCCCAATGAGCTAGCTTAGTGTGAAAAAAAATGAAAGTTCTAATGATCTGCTTCCTCTCTGCCCACTGGTTATCTCTGGAAACAGAGATTGGCTTCAGGAACTACTTCCTTGGAGCTGAGGGTAGAAAGAAGTCATCCTAGGTTCATTCGTCCATTTCCACCACCCTCACCCCCTCTTCGAGTTACTTCCCAACCACTGAACATCAGGCAGTATATGTGGGGAGGGCATGGAGGGTAGAGGATGAGGTTCCACAATGTAATTTAAACCTTATCTGTAGGTTATAAAGTGTTACGATTCATGTCTGGAATGGAATTCAAAATGGTCACATGTTCTACTTGAAAATTTAATTCCTACAACTTAACTTGGGAAGAAGTGGCCAGAACTGTTATTTTTTTTCTTCCTATCACACTGACACAGCCGGAGTGTGTGTTCTCCTCACCCCAGCCAGCCTCTGGGAAGATACACATTTCCCTCTCTGGCTAATCAAATTCATGTCCCAGGCAAAGCCCCACAGTCTATGAGAGCTCCCTGAGTGTCCATGAGCTGCTTGAGGTCCAGCCTCTGTCTAAACCATCTTTGTTTCCCAGCAACAAGCAGTCAGATACCTCATAGGGACTCAGCAGACATATAGGGAATGAATCAAAGTGAAGAACTTTCTCCAGCCTCCTGTAATCACTCCCTTGCTTAACTTCAGTGTATCTGGTGTCTGTACCACTCATTCAAACACTGATGTGCTGCTGACATTGTTAATTAGCTACTTTAAGACAATGTTTTAGCCTTCCCATCCAGGTTCCCAGTTCCTTGAGAAGGACAATGCTTCATTTTTCCTCCATATTTCTCTCTCATGCCTAGTACAGAGATGGCGCTCACAAATATTGTTGATACTGTTCCTTTTTGCTTGACAGCAGTTTCTGTTGAGAACTACACATTTAGAGAACTGATTTTGCAGACGCCACACTTTTATTGTAAATCTATCTATTTAAAAAACCAAAAAGGTCTGGCTTCCTTGCATTTCAAGCAGAGAGAGAAATCGTTATCAGCCAATTTGCTTAGTTTGGTTCAACCACATTTATTGAGGAGTTACTTTGCACCTGACACTGAGCTACGCAATGTTCCTGCCTCACAGGAACATTCAACATTCAGAGATGGCAGGCAGAGGTGCTTGCTGCTCTCACCCATCAACCTGAGGATAATGCTTGTCCTCACCAGCTGGCCATCAATGACCAGTGGGCAGTGTACATAGTTCCAGCCACCTGGCTTGGACCTTCCTGGGTGGTGACTTGGACCTACTGCTTACCTAGTGCACCCTCTTTCTGGGTGGTACCCAATTGCTGCCTCCTTTCCCATCCTTCACCCTTCTTTGGGAAACAGAAAAGATGTTGCACCAAGTTAGGTGACTTGACTCTAAAAAGTCTGCGCTATGTCTTTTCAGTAAACTTCAAACTCATCAGCTTAAGAAATAATGTGCAAAGGGGAAATAAACCCTGGTAAGACTAATGGCAGGGATTTCAAGCTGGGTTTTAGCAAAGCAGTCACAGAGTATTCACGTGTTAATTCACTGGCATGTTCCGTGACAGAAGCACCCCCCCATCCTGCCTTCCCCCAGTTCCAACTGTTGTGCTGCGCAGGATTTGGTCTGAGTCTGGGCAGAGCCCCTCTTTGTGAGCAGCCCTCCAGCTTCTGCTACAGGAAGAGTCTGATGAGAGCGGTTCTCGCCTTCCCGTCCTCGCACACAAAGGCAAGAAGCTCTTTAAAGGGACCTTCCTGCTCCTCCGTGCAGCTGCAAACCCGTCTCGCTGCAGACTCAGCCCTCCAGGCTTTCGCCTCAAAATGAGTGGGGAGGGGTCTTGAGGAGCCCCCACGACCTCCCGGAGTGGTGCAGGGAGGGAGCCGACCGCTGGAGGGGATGGCGACCGCAGGTCTCCGGGGAGCGGCTTGCAGTTAGCTGCTGCTTGGGATGCTCCGCGCGCCAGCAGAGCATCCTGCCTGTGGTCCAGAGGGTGCTGGCGGCGCATCTTGCGGTATGCCTGCGTGGATTTGAGCCATCGCCCAGAGGCGAGCCCGCATTCAGACAAGGCGGACGGGCTCCTGGCTGGGCTGCGTGCAGTCAGCACGAATGCTCAGCTCCAGGCGTCTGCCCAAGCCTCCCGACTGCATGGATTTGACTGTTTAATCAACCGAGATTACTGCCGGGGAAGATTTGCGAGCCTGATCTGCGCTCCAGCTGCTGTGACAACTTCAGGGCTGGCTGTTTACTTCTCCCGGTGCCTGGGACTTTGTCCTGCACCGCAGCCGCTCCTGCCACTTTCCCGGTTCTGAAGTCGGCGGCCAGGACTCCTCTGCCGGCATCCCCAGGGAAGGAGAGCAAGGAGGGGTTAAAAGACGAGCAGAAACCCCCCAGCTGCTCGACCTCTCGTGACTGCCTGTGTTCTGGGGTTCCGTGTGCTGCCCGGGGAAGCAATGCAAGTCTCCATAGCCTGCACAGAGCACAATTTGAAGAGTCGGAACGGCGAGGACCGACTTCTGAGCAAGCAGAGCTCCGCCGCCCCCAATGTGGTGAGCGCGGCCCGGGCCAAATTCCGCACGGTTGCTATCATCGCGCGCAGCCTGGGGACCTTCACCCCTCAGCACCACATCTCTCTCAAAGAGTCCACCGCAAAGCAGACTGGCATGAAATATAGGTATGGATGTCAGATTCCCTCTGCCCGGGGCTTCCCAGTTCCGAAGGTGCAGCGGTTTTCAGAAGTGACTTACTCATTGGTGGGCTGCTTAATTTAGAATTCTCAGGCGTCTCTCAAATAGCTTCTTAGGAAAGTGGAAAACCCAAGGTGGCTGTGTTGTGTTGTGTATAGGATTTAAAAACTGTGGCCCATTTTGTATATTCTGAAGTGTTATGAACACCTTAGGAGCTGTAGGAATTCCGTCCGCAGAGAATAACACAGCTGCTGGAAACTGGTATTGAAATCAGGACCGCTTTTCAGGAGAAATATGCTTGTCCCATTTTATTATAGACTGTAGTTTCTGTGGTTATACTATTAAAAACAGTTTCCCATCAAGTACCATATTCTTATTTATCTTTTGAAAGGCCAAGGTGACAAATGCTAAGTAAGCTTTTAAGGAAGTTTTGTTGCAGGGAAGAACTCCTGTCCTGGTAAGTTAGTCTGAACCCTGACATATTTAAATCTAAATTACGGCTTGAAATAAAATGCAATCCTTGTTGTGAAATACGGAGGAAAAGTCAATTGTTGTAATATTGCTGATTTCTTTAGAAATGTTTAAGCTCCCTCTTCCTCTGTGTTGCTTTCCAGAGTGGGAAACCTTCCTGGTAATAGTCGATGCTGTCTTTAATAGGGAACGACTTAAATTTGGCAAGTAGAAATTTCATTATTCAATTATGTGACTTCCTGCCTCCTCATTGTATCTGCTTCATGCTGAGTCTTCCTGACTTGATTTCTCTAAAGCTACCATGCTTCTAGTCTCTGAAGATGTTTGCATATGCAGAGAGGAGCTAACAATGCATCTTCCAAAGGCTTTGGTGACTCTAGTTTGCAGATCTGACTTTGTCTATTATTTACATTTAACTACCCTTCATCTCTGTCAGGAACAATGTTTTAGGATAGAAAGAACTTAATGCATTGAAAATCATGCACACCTAAGACTATGTTTCCCGTGAGAAGTTTCTGAAATAAGCATTCAAACCAATTTTCTCTGAAAGTTGTCCTTGCAAAACTTTCTTGGCAGAATTAACAGGAAAATGTCTCATTGGAAAACACCAAGCACTGTTGTTTTGCTGTATTTTTGAGCCAATAAGAAAGGAAGCCGTGAATGGGGCTCGGGGGAGGACCTACTAAAAATCAGAGCTAAAGCTCTTTGCCCTAACTGCAGTACAATGCAAGCAGCTGGACCCTAGGCAACTCCCTGAAGTGTCACCAGTGCGAGGACCCTTTGCTCTTCCCAATATTTCCATGGTGGAGAGTGGGGCCCCACGGCAGGTCAGTAACTAGGACCACAGTCTGGAGTGCATTGGCTTTTTCTATCACTGCTTTGTGGCGCACACCCAGCCCCTGCCCCGTCGGCCTGGCGCTGCTCTGCATGCGGTTCCGCTGCCGAGATGGAGGCTGCCTTCCTGGACAGGGCCCCTGGGAACGGGACATTCAGGGTTAAGGCATATCACAGAGGTGATTTGAACTGTGGCCTCCAGCAGCACCTTAAACTTTCTTCTTGTAAACCAGAAGAAATAAAAAGTAACACCCTTCATCTCTTGTGCCAGAGTTTCCTAGTTGTTCATGGATCATTGTATGAGAAGAGTTTGGTCTTGTGAAGCCAAGAGATTTCCATTAAGGTTTTTCTGCTAATATTGACAGCTCGGCTCAGATTGGATGATAATTGTCTCTCTTTATCAAAAGGTCAGTGTGTAAGATTCACTCGGGCGCCTTTCATTCCTGGCAACTAAGGACAGCTCTTTTGTGTCAAAAAGCTAGCCATCTTTGGTCTTCAGTATATTTGGAGTTATTTGTTGTTGATAGTGACTGGACAAGTTACCTTGTTTCCACGCCCCCTCTTATTCTGAATCATTCCATCTATGACAGGCAGGTGGCTTTGTGTATATATGTGACTCAACCCCTCTCTCTTTCAAATTCTACTCAGAGTGACCTTTAGGAAAGAGATGATGAGATTATGCCAAATGTACCCTAAGACTTACCTAGGGATGGAGAAAGAAAGACAGACAGAAGTGGGAGGGAGAGAGACTAATATACTTTATAAAAAAATGACAGAAATATTTTTATTAGCTGAGTTATTTTTTTCTTTGTCATTGATGTCACTAAAACAAAATGTGCATGTAAGGACTATTTATTAATGATAAGTAGCAAAAAATAAAAAATACTGCCATCAAGTTGGGGAGGTAATTGGCTTGGGTAAACAATAAGGAGAATGCTTGAAGGAACTGGAATGGAAAATTGGTGGCTAATTGTGTTTATAATAATACTCTCATTCTTGAAAATGATTTCCATAGGCATTGCTTAATCTGGGAACCATGAGCCCTTCAGAAATTCAAAAATATTGTCTTTTTGTGTGTATTTCTAAGGAGAGGGTTCATAGCTTTGATCAGAGTATAAAAGTGTTGACCACTCAAAAATTGTCAAAAAGCAGTGTTATAGAGTGCAAAGGTATTCATTTAGTCAAATATTGACTGAGTGTCTATTCTGTATCAGGAACCTATTAGAACTGGGTACGCAAAGGTGCAGAAACCAGACGAGGTTTGGGCCTTGCATTCTTGGGAAAACAGACCGTGAATAAGAAAACAATCAAATACACAATAATTATCTATTGTGAGACATTTCTATGAAGCCCGTATTTTTTTGGGGGGGGGTCCTAGTCATGCCCTTGCCAACCTATTTATCCATTTTGAGGTTACCATCTCTACCAACCCTCAGTTCCAGGGTTATGATTGCATCTTGTGGCATGAGTCAGTGTTCCCATCTCTGCCACCTATCCACCTATTTGCCATCCCAGGGACTTCTTTCAGGTTCTAACCTTGCTGTAGGGTGCAACCTGGCCATTGAGGACCTACTTATAACCCTGACAAACGAGTAGGATGCTTTCTACTCAACTAAAACCTTATGATTTTTAAAGCCCAACTCATATCATAGCCTATAATTACCACCCATTAATCAGGAACCCATGAACTTGGGGTTTTAGAAAGTATTAATAGACACTTGTATGAAGCATCTGAATTCTGCAAGAATAAAATACTCAGAGCCCCTATTACCTTCCCAGCAGCATTGTGAAAGACTCTTGGATAAAATTAACTATTGTTTCAAGGCTGAGGATGAGAAAAAATCCATTAGAACAATATTCCATTCAGATGTCACTGTCAGCACAAGAGAACAAGATTCCACCTAACATTTATTTTGAGGACTGTCTTGTATGTTAATAATACAAGACTGTTGCGTTTCTTATATTTTTAATCCTTGTGCCTTGTTAACACATGAGAGGTCCTTCATTTCAGTTGTGCACATGTTTTTAGAGTTCATCACACTGTATTAGAGTTTGATATACACTTGTAGCAATACACGATAGCTGTATGTGAACCTTCATCCTAGGAAAGCTAAATCAATCAGAACAGAAGTTAAGCCAGATTTGTTTGGTTGTTTTTGCTTGTTTGGTTGGGTGTTTTTTTCTTTTATTTTCTTTTCTTTTTTATAACTTTTTAGAATGATCCAGCTACTAGTGTTAGGCATGATCTTAGAGATATTGTCATTCAGAACGGAGCACGTTTGTGCTGATAAGCTACCCATCATTCTAAAATTGTTACTTTAGTTCTAGAACAAGTTGAATATCAATAAACCCAATTTCATCAAGAAAAATTTTATCTGTAACATAAATATTTATAACAATATAACCTTGTGTTGTATAGTTACATAAAACATGCTTTGAAATTCTTAAGAGAGTTCTTTACAAGAAGGAATATCTGAGCAGTAATCTTTAAATTCCACTTTAAAAAATTCCTGTTTTTCCAGTTTTTGGAGTTAATCCACTTCACCATTTTTGTCATCATTCAAATTTTTTATTGAAATAATTGTAGATCACAGGAGTTCACACACACACACACACATACACACACATGAAAAGTACAGGGAATTTCTGTGTACCCTTAATCATGTTTTCTCCAGTGGTAACATCTTGCATAACTATAGCACAACATCAAAACTAGCAATGACATTGGTACAATCCACAGAATTTATTCAGATTTTACCAGTTATGCATGTATTCATGTGTGTGCATGTTCCTGTGTCTGTGCAACTTTACCACATGTAGAAGTTTGTGTAACCACCATGACAATGAAGGATTAGACTTGCTTCAACACCACAAGGCTCCTCGTACTACCTCTTTACAGCCATATCCACATACTCTTCCCTAATCCTTGGCCACCTCTAATCTGTGATCCATCTCTATAGTTTTGTTGTTTCAGAGCATTATATAAATGGGATCATTCAGTTTATAATATTTTGGGATTAGCTTTTTTCCATTCAGCATAACTCTCTTGAGACTCAGCCAAATTGTTGTGTGTATCAATAGTTCATTCCTTCTTCTTGCTGAGTTCATCATATAGATGTCTCGCAGTATTTTCAACCATTCATTCACTGAAGGACAGTCAGGTTGTTGTCATCATTAGATAACTTCAAATGACAACGTCATTCTCAGATTCCTTCAGTGCCATTCAGTAGCTCAGGGGATAAAATCCAAACTACCTAACATGGCACCTGAGGTCCTTCATGGTCTGGCTTCCATCGTGCTTTCCCGTCACCACTCTTTGTCCTCACCTTATCTCTGACCATGTGCTTTATCAGAAATACCTACTTGAGAGAGGACTCTGGACCTTCTTGGGTTCTTATGCCTCTGTATCATTTTCCATGCTGGTCCTTCTACCCTGGAATTCTCCTACCTCACTTGATTAGCCAGGCAAACTCCTGTGCATCCTCCAAGACCCAACTCTAGCATCACCTTCCCTGTGAAACCTTCCCTGGCTCTACCCCATATAGTGTACTTGTTCTTTAGCATCCCCACTGCATCTGGTTCTTACCTCTGTTATGAAAATTATTGATTGCATAGCATTGCTATTATCTATTTGCATCTGTATCTTCCCCATTAATCTGTGAGCAGCTTGAGGTTTAAATTTTGCTCATCTCAGTGACCCCAAAGTCTAACCTGGCACCTGGCACTCAACAGCTACTCAATACACGCTTGGAAAATGAATGACTACACAAAATGTGGAGCACTATATTAAATGCTGGGGATACAGAGTGAGGGTCCTCTCTTGAGTGTTTACAGTTGAGTGTGATTAGATACCTACATAGAAAGGCTGCGTGTGTTAAGTGATACAAGGAACACCTGTGACTCTAGTTTGAGGTGCCATCATTCACCAGGGGCCATCAGACTCAGGGAGAGGTTTCATGAGAAAGATCAGTGAAGTTCAATACTGAGAAAGGAGAAGGACCAAGATGTGAGCAGGGAGGAGGAGGAGAGCAGGCTGCTGCAGGAGGGGGGCAGCTGGTCCTCAAGGCTGTGCATGGAGTACTAACAATGAAACAGGGCAGAGGGTTCAGGCAGGGAAGGGGTGAGGGAGAACATCTTGTAGAGGCAAAGAGGAGTCAGATGTGGTACCTTGAAGGTCAGGGTTACCCATGTAGAATAAGGTGATTATTAGCAATGGAGGAACCATTTCAGATTTTTGAACAAGGTGTCTGGTTACAAAGTCCTGTTAAGAAGAAATTAATCTGGCAGTTCAAAAAAAAAATCCCTGAGTTGTAAGTTTGAAACAAGAGAATTTATGTGGAATTGCATAGCACTCTTTATCTTCCTACTGAGAGTCAAGACTACATAGAAAAGACTCAGACCAGATGCCTTTCCCAGGTCCTTCCTTCCACTGCCTCTTTGTTAAAGCACACGTCTCATCCACGGTTCTTTACCTCCCACGAATAGTGGGCAGATTTTGAATCAAAGCAATTGAAGTGAAAGATCAATCTTGTCAGCCGATTACGTAAAAGGCACTGAGTGTGTGCGTGTGTGTGCGCTCGCGAGCCTCCGTATGGGGAAAAGTGGGAGGAAATAGGTGGGCTGAAGAGAAGGAAGGGGAGAAGTGCCAGCTCTTTTGCTGTGTTTCAAATAGAAATATTTGATTTTAGTCCAGAGAAGAGAGCAGCTTGGTTATTTAAGATGCCATTTTTTGGTGGTGAAGAATGCCGTTGTGATTTTAACTTCCACCCCTGGGTGTGGGCTTTCCTCTCTTCCTCAAAGCAAAATGGTGAGAACAGGGAGGTGGAGAAACCTTCCTGAAAATTAGTTGCTGATTCAATCTCAGAGTTTATTCCACCTCTGCAAAGCACCAGCCAGAAGTCTGGCATCCATGGGATGGTGAGAAAAATGGTAGGAGGGGAGGGAGCCTCCCAGAATTTGTTAGGCAAACGTCAGACCAGTTCCATGGCTCTGGAAGTGTGTGTGTGTGCACAGTCTCTGTGTGTGTGTGTGTGTGTGTGTGTGTGTTTGTATGTGTATATGTGTGTACATACATACAAGTGAAGGACTCTATCCAAAGTGTTTGCAGAAGCAGCTCGTCTTCTTGCTGAGGTCTTCAGTTGGGTTGCTGCAGATGAAGCTCTTTGAAATCCATTCAGTGACCCTCTTTAGAAGTGCACTCATTTTATAGCAATTCCTTTTTTAAAATTTTCTGTAAACATTTGCATTTGTGGTAATTTGAGAAATGCTCTGAGAGAAGAGAAAAAAGCCCCATCACATTAAAAAGGAAAATCACATTCATAAATCTCACTTTGATTTTCCAAATTCACTTTATCAATTCATAGTTTTTCATTAGTATACTAATCATGAACAGATGAGACTTGGGTCCAGTGAATCTGATTAAATATAGGACTCTTGGTTTCTCTGAGTGTTCTTCAAAACTTTTCTAGGAGAGAATACCACTTCATGAGAAGAATTGAATTCACAAGCATTGATTCATACTTGTCCTTACAAGAATTTCAAAGCCATTCTGATAGTCATCAGACATAGTAAAAAATGATTTGATGTTGCAAATTAATTACTTTGTATGCTTAAAAATATTTCAATGACCAGCTTTCCACTCTTCAGAATTAGAAAAATAGAGTGGTAGAGACTGAAGGATTCAAGGCAAAAGTCTTTAAATTTCCATTTCACTATTGAGAATTCTCAATCCTACACAATCACTAGAAACAAATGCGTTAGCAGTGGATGTCAGCACTGAGGCAACTTTAGATTCCATCTAGTGCAGTGGCATCATTTTACACGGAATGACCAGTTCCTTGGTCGGAGTTACTCAAGGAACTAATAAAAGGATCAAGGCCAAACTCAGGTCTCCTGACTCCAAGAGCAGGATTCCTTTTGCTCCTTTAGCATCTACACTCCAGCTTCTGGGTTATGCCCCGTTTTTTAACACAGGAAAGAAGCACAGTGCATGAAATGCTTCTAGAAGGGACAATTCCCTTCTCTACGTATGCACAGTCGGCAATTCAAGCTTTTGTCTCTAGAAGAAACAGAGCCCTGCTAAGAGAGCCAGCCCACTTTCTTCATCTCCTGTGGAGTCGTGAGGACCCCAAAGTGCCCCCTCGGCATCTCTCCACTTATGCATGTTCTGAAGCTGGACATAAATTAACTTCCAGATGAAAGTGTACTTGGTGTCAGTTTCTAAAGAACTGGTGTCTCAGAAAGCGATCGACAAACCCATGGGCACAGATGATTGGACAGGGCTGCACATCAACCCTGGATGTGAAATGCTCATTGGGGCATCAGCACTGAACACACTTCACTCTCCTCTCTGCTTTTAGAGATTACTTTGAGAACTTGCTCCTGAGTCAGAATCCAAATACCTTTAAAAATCCTCATTGCAGGTTGATTTGCAGTTACTCAGATTGGAAACCAAAACAGAAGCCCAGCAGTGATTTTTTTTTTTTCTTGGAATCGACAACTAGGGAGGACTCTGAGAGCACTCGCACAGGCCATCTGGTCCAGCCCTCATGAGAAATCTGTCCTGTTTTTCCAATTTGCACTGTGCAGCAACTACTTGTAAAGGCCCCTGAAGAAATATTGTGTGATCTCCTTTCACAGAAGTCATGAAAATAAATGTAGCTCTTCCGTCTAAGAATTAGAATCACTCATTAAGCTTTGAAATCCTCAGAGGAAGCAATAAAGTGAAGGCTTTATCGAATTCTTGTCTATTGTCTGTACCCAAAGTAAGACAGGCTGGAAAACGATGACAGCAGACTGAGAAGCAAGAAAGCACAGGCCCAGCAGTTGGGCAAGAGGGGCGCACAGTGGGGAGCCCGCGACCCCGACCTCCTGTTCACACCTGGGGAGGGAGATTCCTTCCCATTCTGGTCGCAGCACCTGCTCCCCTGGCCTGGCTGCTAAGCCACCCAAGAGTCAAAAACCACTTCACCAGGAGAAAATTCCCTCTTGCAATCAACTCAGCTCCTTGCAAGCCACCCTGGAAGCTTCTTGGCCGGCCCTCTGTTGGAAGGAAAATGAGCTAGCTATAACTTCCTGCCTCAGAAGTCTTCTGGTACTTGAAAACCATTACTACAACTCAGCGTCCTAATTTCCAGGATGGTTCCTCCTAGATTCATTCTCTGGTTCCCAGCTGTAATTACGACTCTCACTTAAGCCCTCTCTGCAATGACTACATCACCTTTAAGTCACCCAGAGCTGGATACAATTCTAAGTAAGGGTCTAGACTTTTCAGGACAGAATTGTGAGATTGCCTAATAACAGAAACATGCTGTCTCCTTGTCTGAATTTCATGGTTATGCTTTCTGTTTTATGAGAAAAAAAATCATTTGTAACCTTTTGAGCCAATCTTTGAAAAAACTGCTCTGAAACAGTTTTAAATGTTCTAACCTATTTATTTGAATAATAGTGGGTCACTCTGCTGATAACGTAGCAACTCTTATGAGATCATCAGCTCTAAAGGTTTTAATGGTGATGATTGAAGTCTCTTGGGTTGAAGAAATATGAAAAGGTCAAATCTGACATACAGGTTTCGGTGGTAGTTGAGTGTCCAGACAGAAAAACAAACAACTTGTAATATGATTAATCTGCCTTTTGATATACTCTTATAGAGATTTTTTTTTTCATCTAGCAGGTTTAAATATAAAGGCAACTATACATGACTAGTTTTATTAACAAAAAACATTTTCTGTGTTGGTAATCAACATCTTCCAAGACGATGCCCCCGAAGGGACTCGAGCACAGGAAACTCCAAGCACGTTGTTCCCCACGATGAATTTGAATCTACCGGAAGGCCCATATGCCTTAACAGAGCTCTTATGTAAGAAAAGCGAGCTTTTCCCTGAAGAACATATGCTATTAAAGCACCCTCTTCTCCATTTCTTTGAAATTAATTTCTACTTTAAACTTAGTTTTTATGTTACGGGGCTTTTGTGGTTAGTATCTTTGGCCTGAGACCACAGCAGCAAGCTTGTTATGAAAATCAGTGGTGTAAATAACACGGCTTTAATGAATGCTCTTCTCTCTCAACTCAAGAACCAGCAAAGAATTCCTCTGAGGCATTTGATGAAAATAGACTTTTTGACTCACTCCTCCATCTTCTCCCTCTGTATGAAGAAGCACTTCTGCATCATTGAGTCTTTGCATTTACTGAAAAGACTGGAAATGCTCAGAAGAAGTCTTCTTCTGATTCCAGAAGGTTTTCACCTTGACGGAAAACATACTTGTTCAGTTTTGATAAAAGAAAAGAAGCAAGCTACTTTAAGGAGACTCAGAAAGTGAGAGCTGGGAAACTCATGGTCTAACATCCAACTTCTCACTCGATGATGTCTTCTCTTCCACTTCCAAAGAAAAAGTTTAAGGTTTAAGTTTCACCCAAATACCATTTCTCCTACAAGCAATCTTCTGGAAATCAGGAGGCTTGGATATCTTAGTCCATAAAAGCACAGGGTCATTCTTTAAGTAGAGAAGCAAGTGTATATTGTCTGAGGACTCCAGACTTCACCAGGTGTTTCCTGAGGGCGTCTTCGGGACCTTCAGTGGTCCTGTCTCAAAACAGGAAGTAGTTTAGAAGGGGATACAGTCAGTATCTTTAGGAGGCAGAGCTGGGCATTTTACACTGTAGTGGTTTCCTGTTACTGCTTCAATGAACCACCCCGAAGTTCATGCCTTAAAACAACACAGATGTATTCCGTCGCAGTTCTGGAAGCCAGAAGTTGAAAATCAAGGTGTCAGCAGAGCTGTGTTTTTCTGGAGCCCTCAGGGTAGAAATTAATTTCCTCACCTTTTCCGGCTTCCAGAGGCCCCTGGCATCTCCTGGCTCCTCCCAGCTCCTCCCTCCTTCTTCAAAGCACATCTCTCCACCTTCTGGAGAGATCTTACATCTCTGCTTTCTCACTTTGATCCTCCTGCCTCCCTTTTATAAGGACTGCTGAGATAACAATGGTTCCAGCCAGATAATCCAGGGTAATCTCCCCATCTCAAAATCTTTGACTTATTCACATCTGCAAAGTCCCTTTACCGGGTAAGGTACATTATTCACAAGTCTCAGAAATTAGGTGTGAACATCTTTCAGGGGCATTATATAGCCCACCACACATCATGCAAATATGGTATATCAGAGAGGGGAGAGTTTAAGGAACCCAAAGTATCAAGCATCACATCCTCATTACTTTTTCTTGCACCTAACATTTATTCAGACGAGGCAAGAGAGTAAAAGGAATAATGAGATCATTGCAAATGCAGGGCACTGGGGATTTTCTCTGTATAAGGCTACAGCCTAGGTTTTGAATCAGAATAAGAATTCATATTTACAGAATGTACCTTCAATGTGAAAAAGTCTAAACAGTTTTATCTTGACCTTGGCAATAATGCTAATGGAAGCTGTCACCCACATCTCCTCTGCTTCTTAGGCCCCTTAATGCAACACTTGCTAGAAACATCCCTTTTTGCCTTTTTTTAAATTCCAAGACCTAAGTACAAATTAGAAGATTTGGAAGTAGATAGTAATAGAAAAAAATAAATCAATGGATTGTCATAAAGACCAAGCTGTAACTAAAAGTCCCATGGCTCAAAAAAATACACATCTGCTTCCAAATTTCGTGACTGTCATCAGTGAGATACGGACTCTTACTCCTTCCGAGCACCTGGGGTTTGGGAGCCGTAGCAGCACGTCTTTCATCCTGATGTGATGCATCTGCGAGGCTCTGTTCGCATCATGTGATAGAACTTTACCTTTCCCTGTAACTCATACTGTCCCTGCCTCATTAATGTTGTCATAGTGGTATTGGGGAGGGGGTTAGTAGGATTTTCTTGCAGGGATAGGAAATTCTTTTTCTGAATTAAATTCATTAATTTAATTAAATATTTTATTAAATATTTTTATTTATGAAATATATCTAATATTCTCTTGAACACATTAGGTTAGTCAGTTATTTTAATCAGAAACATGCTTTTATTCTTATTCATAAAATTTGTACGTAATCTAACACAAATTTTCAAATGTTTTAAAGCTCATGCAGTTTTCCTCAGTAAAGCTTGGTGTCACATACTAATAGAGGAAACTGGTTGTTTTTTAATTCTTTCCATCCCCTTCCAAAGACCTATGGCTCCTCTATCACTGCCTGGAATATTGGGCTTTAAAGAATTACAGTCTTGATGCCAAATCATTTAAATCTGCATACCTTCTCTTGGCATGCAAGCAGTAAGTACCAGATTGTTTCAGATTTGGGGAGAAATATTAGAGGCTGCAGATCAAAGTGAGTTAGAAAATATTCATTTGATCTTATTTACAAAACAGAAAGAGACTCAAAGGCATAGAAAGCAAAGTTATGGTTACCAAAGGGGAAAGGGGAGGAGGGATAAATTGGGGGTTTGGGATTAGCAGATACACATCACTATATAAAATAGATACATAACAAGGTCCTACTGCATAGCACAGGGAACTATATTCAATATCTTGTAATAACCTGTAATGAAAAAAGAATACGAAAAAGAATATGTATAACTGAATTACTGTGCTGTACATCAGAAACTAACAACAATGTAAATCAACCATACTTAAAAAAAGGTCTAACGTGGAAAAAAAGAAAAAAGAAAAATTCATTTGGCATTCAGAAGTTAGGAGAATCAAGCGTTAAAACTCAAGCTGGGGTTATAATTCGGCCACTTATGGCCGAATACTGTTTCCGGAGGCTACAAGGGATGCAATGCTTGGTGAGAGGGAAATGAGGAAACGAGCTCTTTGGGACCTTGCTGACTGTAGACTGTGCTACCACCCTCAACTGTTGGAGCTGGGATGCAAAGCATGGGTTAGAATACAATGCTGGAGGAAGTAATTGTACAGCAGGAATGGAAAGGTACTGCTGTAGAACCCCTCACAGGGCCGGACAACTCCATGTGCACTTTCACCTCAGCTGCATCATCTTCATGTTGGCGTGACAGTGTCTTTCTAGCCATCAGTGACCACCGAGCCCCTCTAGCAGTACACCGAGTGCAGGAAGGGGAGAGCGAGACCGATTCCTGCTGTCCTACAAATTATTGCCAACAGGAACTATATTCTGACTCAGAGAAGACATTTCCATGAAAATACAGCAATGACAACATTGGTTAATATTGACAGCAGGAAGGTGACGCAAACAGGTGGAAGTCTGTATGTCTATTCCACTAGTAAACTCTGCTTACTGATCGTTGACGGCCACTAATGAAACAAATGTGATGCGTTTAGTAAGTGTACTTCAATTTGACTTCTTAGCAGGAAAGCAATACTATCACATGACAATACCATTGATCAAAGTATTTGACTTTTAATAATGATTTGTTTTAGAAATTGAGACATTCATAAAATGTTAGCTTATAATTTTTCTTGTTATTCTTCCTAAGAATATTAGTTTGGTGTATACCTACTTTGATATGAGAATATCTTGGGGACAGGACAAAAGACACATACTAACTATCAAAATGTCTGAATAACATTCTTTGCCACTAAAATCTTAAAAAAAAAATTTTTCTTAATGGAGGTACTGGGGATCGAACCCAAGACCTCATGTCATGTGCTGAGCATGCACTCTACCACTGAGCTAGTTCCCTCCCCCTAAAATCTTACTTTATGTTGATTGCCTCATGTAAACATTTAAACCAAGGGCTTGAAAGAGCTTAATTAATATTATTTTTATCCTTGAGCAAAACTCTGGGAGATGGTAGCAAGTAGTAGTATTCCCGTTTTCAGTTACAGCAACTGAAGCACAAAGACAGACGCTAATGACATCTTGTGCAATCCCAAATATCGGGCTTTTGGTTTCAGCTCGAAGCTCGGACAGCTTCCGAACAACTTTTTCTTATACTGACTCAGGAGAACTGAAAGGAATCTAACATTGACAAGTGATGTTTCTGGGCAAGGCTCTGTTTCCCTTGTTGGCATGAGGGATGGTCCGGGTGCACAGTGCCCTTCATTGTGACTCTGCCCAGAAAGGTAGTGCCACAGACAACACATCCTGAGGCGCTCAGAGCTGATCCAGAATCCATAGGCTGATGGAAAGGTCACCTGCCATGATGTTTATTATTGGCAGTTCAAGCTCCTGGAAGTCTTTCTCGAGGGGTGAATAAGGACATCTTCAGGTCTTAGAAGGTAAATTTATACAGAGCTGAAGGAGGTAACAGATACTGTGAAGGTGATTTTCTTGGACAAGTATTTGTCACCCATATTTAGTTCAGCAAGGTGTGTGTGTGTGTGTGTGTGTGTGTGTGTCTAAGGTGCAAACACATAACATGTCCTAGTGGCAGTGAACAACTCTGCAGGAGCACTCACAGTAGCTCGAGGTACTGCACAGTGCCTTTCCCCAGCTTTGTCCTTACTAGCAAATTCCTTAATGTCTCTGTGCCCCAGTATCTGTAAGATGAGTCTGGTAATCCTTTATGGGGTTGCTTGGAAGACTGCATGAGATAATGAAAGTAAAGTACCAACTGTTATCACTTAGAATTGTCAATGGCATCAAAAACAAAAGGACAAGAAGAAATGAAGCCGTATGAGCATACGGTGACATCACTGCAGTAGGGCTTTCTTTAAACTTTTTTTTTTTTGCCTTAGAATATCCATATTTTAATCAGCCCCAGTTGTAGCACAGTGTGGTGTGTTGTAGGTGATCAATAAAGTTTGTTGGATGGATAATTGCATGCATTCATGAGCCAGTTTCCATCAGCTTCTAAGGCTTCTGTGGGATTGTATTACAGTGTAGCTCTCGTGGCTTCAGTGCAGGCTACGTTCTCTCTACCAGACTTGTCCTCTTCACATTCATCATGAGTCTTCATTCCTTTGCCAGCTAGGAATCCTGTCTGCTTTTGACCTTGGCTGCTGAAGGGCTTGACCCCTCCTTGCTGTCCCCCATAGCTTCTGGCATATCTACTTAACACCTGGCTGTGTGCCAGAAACAAATGTAAGATGGTTTCCAAATGGCATGGATTACAACAGGAAAAAAACCTGAAATGACAGAGTAAAGACAAGAATGAAGGACGCTTGTAGCCATTTGCCCTGAAGCATGCATATTCCCTGAGAAACATCCACTGGCCAGGCACTGTGTCACTCCAAAAGAGAAACGTGCAGTTGTGTGAAAAGTCCTGGGGGGAGGTGTGTGCAGGGACTGCTTGAGTCTTTGTTTTTGCTGGTTTTCTGCAAAGGATTTGAGTCTGAGTGAGATAGTAATTCTTGATCTATCACTTGATCCTTTGAGAAGAAGGATACAATGAAAGCAAGGTGGTTTATCAAACCAGACCTTGTAGGCAAATTATTTACATTGATACATAATATCCACAGGTTCATACTGGTCAATTGAAAAATGATAACCATTTCAAAACTCCTTCAATGACTTGAGTTTTGAACACACTGCGATGCGAAGATGGAGCTGAGTCTCCTCATGGCATATCCATGGCCTTTTCTCAAGGGCTAGAGCAGCCTGAGGGTCTGAATTCCTTATGGGTCCAGGTGGTAGGGACTCTTGAAACCTCAAATCTGGGTCCACTCACTCCAGCCTACACTGAACTATGTAACATTTTTTTCTCAGATGCATGAATGGAGAAGGGATCTTGTGGTTTGATTGCAATGGGGACTTTAATATCCATTGAAATACGTTAATATATGTGGCTTCTCCCCGAATCTCCACTTTCTCCTCTTCATTAAGCAAGTTGCTTATGCTTTCTTATTTGCAGAAAGTGTGTGTTTTGTTTCCCGGAGCCTAAGCCTGTTGAAGAGAGTCTGGTTTGAGGGCAAAAGCATTTCACAGATAAAGCAGAGATTCTGCTGGCTGGGAGGTTCTGCGGAAGATCTGTGACCCCATGAATCTTGCTCCCTGAAAACATTCAAAGAACATGACAGATCTTGGAGGAAATAGCCCTGTGTTATCAGAGAGACTGGATCCCCAGCCAGGGGTTCAGCTTCTCCTAAGATCTATGAAGCAATCTGTGTGCTTTGAAAGTAGCAGAGTCGAGGACCATGTGGTCTGGGACAGGAGCTGTCTCTGGGTTAACAGTGGACAGATGACCAATGATGGGAGGCATTTCCTGATGCCTGGGGAGGGTGAGACCCTGGGACCCTGGCCCAGTCCCAGCAGCGTGGAGGGTGCAAGAAGAGAGCCAGTATTGTCTGAAAGTCAAATTTCCAGTCAGCTTGGCGGGAGGGGATCCCTGAGTTGAAATTAAGTAAATGTGTAGGAAAATTGTAACATGTTCTATTTCTCACACATGTAAGTTTGTGGCCTGAGATTCCTACCTGTTTTGTGTGCATTTTGGAAGGTGGACAAGTTGGACAGGAAGGACAATCCAGGCATTGTTTCAAGATGGGAAACCAGCCAACCAAAGTATGAAGGACAAGGAGAAGGACAAATGCTTTCTGCTACAGAGATATTAGTGTCCAGGCTTCACCCTGCAGAGATGACAGTGTTCTAACAGTACCCAGAGGGGATTGATTCCAGGACCCCCACAAATACCAAAATCCCAGGATGCTCAAGTCCTTTATATGAAATGGCTTAGTCCACATGTGCACATAACCTACACACACCCTTCCGTATACTTCAGTCATTTCTAGATCACATGTAATACCTCATACAATGTAAATGCTATGTAAATCATTGTTGGCACATGGCAAATTTAAGTTAAGCTTTTTGGAACTTTCTGGAACTTTTTTCTGAATATTTTTGAATACTTGTTGGTTGAATCTGCAGACGTGGAACCTTCAGATGTGAAGGGCTGACTGTATACAGATTTGTCTTAAGGATAGCAGAATTATTTTGATGGAAATGGGGAACTTTTTATTTGAAAAATTTTAATTTCTTTTTGTCCTGCTTTCACAAGAATAGAAATTATTTATTTTGTCAAAAATTTCCTCTTACCGACCAGCTTATTTTGCAAAAATTAAATGGGCTCCACGTGGGGTTAGGACAAGAGAGGATTTTATTACAGTGGACACTGAGTTGGGTGGTGCAGAGCTGAGCAGGAAGAGACAATTAAGGGTGCTGAAGTTGTCCTGGTGTTGTCACCGCTCCTCTGAGGCGAGGCCACGTGGGGAAGCGCAGAGGGGAGCTCTCTCAGGGAGGCCATAACTGACCACATCGTTGTTAATATATCATGTGGTGCCCTAAGCATGACGTAGCAAGAGTTAGAGGACAGCTCTGTCTCATTATTAAACTGTGGGCGTTAAAGCTTTTTTGTATGTAATTGTGATTATCCAGACTGGAGTAGGGATTGTACAGAATAAGTAGTTCCTAGCAGAGCATCACACCCATATATGTGGACCCTTAACTGTTACGGCTGATAAGATTTCTTTCTTTTTTTTTCTGGGCTAGAAATACGAATTTTTTTTAAGTTAAAGTATAGTCAGCTACAGTGTGTCAATTTCTGGGGTACAGCATAATGTTTCAGTCATATGTATACATACATGTATTCGTTTTCATATTCTTTTTCATTATAATTTACTATAAGATATTGAATATAGTTCCTTGGGCTATACAGAAGGAGCTTGTTTATTTTATGTATTGTAGTTAATATCTGCAAATCTCAAGCTCCCAATTTATCCCTTCCCACCCTCTTTCCTCTGGTAACCATAAGTTTGTTTACTGTGTCTGTGAATCTGTTTCTGTTTTGTAGATAGTTCATTAGTGTCTTCTTTTTCTTTTTTTAAGATTCCACATATGAGTGATATTATATGGTATTTTTCTTTCTCTTTCTGGCTTCCTTCACTTAGAATGACAATCTCCAGACCCGCCCATGTCACTAAAAATGGCATTATTTCATTCTTTTTTATGGCTGAGTAGTATTCCATCATATAAATATATCACAAGTTCTTTATCCAGTCATCTGTCAATAGACATTTAGGTTGTTTCCATGTCTTAGCTATTGTAAACAGTGCTGCTGTGAACATTGGGGTACAGGTATGTTTTCAAATTAGAGTTCCCTTCAGATATCTGTCCGGGAGTGGCATATTGTGAATATTGAGAGGCTGACTGGGGAGAGGATGAGAGGTCTCCTTATGAGGTAGTGCTATGGTCTTCCTCCTTTCACTGACCCCATGCAAGGGAATGAGGTATTTCTCCTCCCACCCCAAAGCCAAAAGGGAGACTCTAGGAGAATCACTCATCAACCTGCCAAACCGTCCACCATCCTCAAAATCAGGGACAGTGATGAATGCCATGCTGATCAGCATCTAGCCACTGGCAACTGCCAGGATGTGGGGGAAGGGTCAAGGGACAGCTGGCTGCTATAACCTGGGGCAAGGGCATGAAAAGCATGAAGGGGTGTGGAGGCAGGATCCCAAATGGACCCTGGAACTGAGGCCAAGAAGTGGAGACCATGGGCTGCAGGTTTCTGGGTGGTGCAGGGCCATCCACATCAGAGGAGCTGGTGGGAAGCCATCAGCTGAGGGTCGACAGGCTAATCGCACAAAGGGCCCCACCTTCTGAGCTCCAAGAAAACAGGCAGGACAGCAATTAGGCCCCAGGCATGCAGGGGACTGGAACTCTCCCGTCTCTCTCTCATTTTCCTTCATTCTCCTGGACCGACACCAAGGAGCATGCAGTGAAGAGAGGGCAGAAGGCCTCCATCCTCCTCTCCTCTCATGTGCCAAAAGCATCGTGACCTCGGTAGGGTCAGGGATGGGAAGGGAAGAGGGATGTAAATTAAAAATGAGGTGGACATTTCAAAAGAAGCAGGGCTGTCTTAGAAAGTGTTTTAAGAAAAGTGACTGGAAAGGTGTGGAATTGTGCCAACATAGCCTCAGTGGAAGCCATTACCCAGTGGAACGGCGGGGTGGGGTGAGTCAAGGAGTAGAGTTGAAAGCAGTGAATGGGGAAAACGTTTCTAACGCAAGGAGGGAAGAGTATGTGTTGTGGGGAGGGCAGGACAGGAGAGGTCAGTCTGTCCCGGTGGGTATCAAGAAGGCTTCAAGGAGAAGGTGGGGTTGAGTCCTCTACTGAAGGGTGGGAAGTGGAGTGGAGAGAGCAGGTGAGCCATGCGGGGTGGTGAGGGGCCCAGCCTGGATGGAGTCCAGCCTCAGGGAGTGTGACGAGGACAGACGGCAGCCTGGACCAGCAGTGCCCCAAGCTCCCAGATGAGGATTTGGGGCTTGGCTGGAAAGCCGGCAGGCAGCCATTCCATGTCCTTCAGCACTGAGTGATGCAAGAGGAAGATGACTGGTCTGTGAAAGAGCCAAGATGGAAAGGTGCTCTTAGGAAGCTGTTCCACCCACCGTGTGCGGGGCAGGGGGACTCAGAAGCATGGCTGTGCCTTGTTGCACCCACAGCATTACTTAGCCCTATTTGTTGACTATAAATGATGCAGTTGGGCACTTGAGTCTCTTCTTTTAGGCATTTAAAGGGCTCACTGGGTAGAGAGGTGGGACTTGAAGCTCAGTAGCCCGTTGACAGTCACCCATATGGAAGCCAAGGCACCCACCCTGTCCTCACACATGCAGTGACCAGCTTTGCAGCACCCCTGATATGCGGCATGCATTGGATTTATGCTACTTACTTTTCTCCTGTTATCTGTCATTTTAAACTGCTCTGTGCATTAGTCACTATGGAAACGTGACGCTGTGAGAATGGGCAGAGCTCAGTGACATGCATGATGGCAGTACTAAGGTGGTTTCATGTGACAGTTGATAGTGTGGACATCTTTGCTGAGTAAATAGATGGCAGGTGTTGTGAGCCCATGGATGTTATGTCTGGTTAAACTGAGAACAGAAAACAGGGCTATGTCTTCCCCATGATGAAGACCAGTTCCAGAGGCTTTATATACGTTGAAAAGTGAAACATCAAGAGTACTAGAAACAGGGAGAATTTTAATATGCCAAAGCCAATCAAGTTTCCCCAACATATGTGTGCACAAAAGCCAGTTGTGGAGATGTCAAATAAATCACAATGATGAGCATAGTTCGGTGTGTATTTGAATGGCCCAAGCTCTACTGTGAAGAAATAGGGTTATTATAGCAAGAGGGTGCGGGTTGACTGCTCCTCTGGCCCCCTCCCCGTGGTTGTGAAAATTTCTCTCAGGGAAGGGAGAGTGTCAGCAGCTGCCTTTTCTGAGAAGGACCGCAAGCATGGTTCAGACAGAGCGAGCCCTGAAGTTCTTGCTCACTTTGTGAGCAGCCCTCTTCCCGTCTCTGTCTCCTTAACCCCTCACCCCAGTCAGTATCGCTCCTGGATCTTTTTTTGCTTCACATTTCCATTTCTCACAAAATACTGACTGTCTTACACTTACGGCACCAATAGCTCAACTGCATTCAAGTCAATTCAGTGGAAGACTTTAAGCACATTTTGATTAATGGTAGACACCATATGACTTGAGTGTGTATCTAATTCACTGATATTTGTTGGATTTAATATCAAAACGGACTGGAACAAATCTAGTTCTTTGGTAGGAACTTCCTGTCTCCCCTGTTTTATTGGAGACAGCAGTAGGCTGAATAATGGCCTCCGAAGACATCCAAGTCCTGATCCCTAGAACCTGTGAATGTTACCTTATACTGCAAAAAGAACGTGCAGATGTGATTAAGTTGAGGATCTTAAGATGGGGAGATTATCCTGGATAATCCGAGTGGGTCTGAAATGTAATCGCAAGTCTCCTCACAAGAGGGTGGTGGAGGCGGATTTGATTACAGAAGGGTCAGACAGAAGGCACCGTGATGACAGAAGCAATGAGAGATTTGAAGATGTTATGCTGCTGGCTTTGGAGCTGAAGGACAGGGCCGAGAGCAAAGCAATGGAAAGGCTATGGAAGCTGAGAGAGGCAAGGAAATAGATTCTCTCCTGGGGTCTCCAGAAGGAACCGGCCCTGTCTGCACCTGGACTTTAGTAAAACTGATTTGAGACTGACCTCCAGGACTGCAAGGGAATAAGTCTGTGTTGCTTTATGCTGTTTTAAGCTGTTGTTTTAAGCTGTTTACAGCAGCGATAAGAAACTCATACAGCAACCTGTCAGCTCAACCCAGGAAAATGGAGCGGAAACATCGTCAGCGTTTGAGTGAGTGACCAGAGTGTGGAGCGGCATTCTTTTTGAACATTGCCCAACTCGGGGGTAATGATTCAAGCTCCCAGCTCCCTTCTCCACTCAGCCTTCCTTTCCCATCTGGTCAGAAGGTTTTCTCTCTTTTGCCTCTGTACAAACCACTTACTTTCCGCCAGGCATTATTAATTATCTAGGGGGTAAATGTCCTACCTGTCAACTTGATAGTAAACTCCCTGAGGGCAGAAACCCCATCTTATACTTTTCTTTGACTCATTTATTCTGATTTATTTTTTTCTTAAGCCTTTTTTTTCTTTCTTTTTAGAGATACTGGAGATTGGACCTAAGCATGCGAAGCATGCGCTCTACCACTGAGCTAGACTGCTCTGCTATTTAAGACTTACTGAGCACTTGCTGTCTCCTAGGCGTAGTTCAGAGCACTGGAGGGACGGAGTGGGGGGTGGCAGTGAAAAGGCAAAAATATGAGTGCATTTATGTAGCATATTAAGTGCAATGTCAAAAATGTATAGGCGGGAGTTAACATTCATTGGCTCCTACTATGTGTAGGCACATTGCTAAGTTCTTACATTTATTCTGTTTGAAACTCTCAACATGAGAGAGGTTGGTGCTTTTATCTTCATTTAACAGGCAAGCAAACTGAGGCTTAGAGAGGAAATCAGCCCGAGGTCACCCGACCTGCCTGACTCCAGAGGTCAGCCTTTTAAGCATTCTGCTTTATTGCCCAATGTGCCTGCCCAGCTGGAGAGTAGTGTCAGCAGGAGCTTCAAGGATAAGCAGCCATCACGGCCCTGAGTCAGAATCCTGCACATCAAAGGCACGAAATGCCAAATGCCATTTGTCTCATTAGAAGCTGGTCATAGATTAGGCGCATGTGATAAGTGCGTAGAGAACAAAATCCAAAGTTAATTGTTCATTATTTTTCTCTGGCAACATTTTCTTGGATCTCTAAAAAAAAATCTTTAGGAATCTTGTGAGCAAGAGGCAGGAAACTGGTCCATAGTTTGTTGATAAGAAAGTCGAGGCATCAAACAATTAAGTGATATTCCTAATAACGGAGAACGAGCCAGAACGTGGCCACAGGAAGGTGGGCTTATCTCCACAGTGCTGTGTGAACCCCCCTTTTACCTCCTGATGCTGTGGCCAGCCTGCCTGGCAGTGGGGGAGGAGGTCGCCGTCAGTGGATCTGTAAGCAGAGTGGGTTGGTGACCAGGGTACACTCAGGGGATCTGGCTTTGCCACTACTTGACAATGAACATCCGCCAAGTGGCTGAGGCCCTCTGGGAGCTCACCTGGCCACCACTTCCACAGCAAGGAGCACCTTGCTCACGAGCTGTCCTGGAATTCCTCATGAGCTGAGGCTTCATAGACTGAAAACACCGATTCCGCTTCCAAGCCAGCGTCCCGGAATGTTGTCAAATAGCTACCCACCTCCCAGCTTATGTAAAGGAATGGAATCCATCTTTTCACTATTCCTTCTAGAAGTCTGTATTTATTTTTTTTTTATATTACTAGTACAGATTTTGTATCTCAATTGTAGCACAGATGGGCCCAATTTAAGACAAGAATTCCTCACTACCTGTTCATGTAGGGGTAAAGCCATTTTGTAAAATATATCTTCCTGCCTATGCTATTGCGTTCCCTAAAGTTACAGGTATGTCTTGTTACACAGAGAATTATCAATGGTGAGCGAAATTTTCTTACTTTTTAAAAAGATTGAATATAAATACGAGATCCTATAGTTAGACAAGTTTGAACTGTGGCTGAATAGTGGTAGGTGCCCTAACAAAGGGTTTGTATCATGGAAGAACAATGATGTAGGTTATAACCTACAGAATGTATATGATGCACACTCCACACATGTGTACATGTAAGTATTTATAGACAGAGCTACATCTTTATACTGTTACAAGTTGTATTACCCAAGGAAAAATAACTTACATTTACACAGCACTCATGTCCTTTTAAGGTCCTTTCCCACTGTTATCTCACTTTTATTCTTCCAAGAATCCTGAACAATCATTGGAGCAAGTCTATTATTTCCCCCATTTTATTTTATTTATTAAAATGTTTTTTTCTTGAGGTAGAATTTACATATAACTTTATAGACCTTCTTCAATTTACAGTGGAGTTTACATCCTGATAAACTCATGGTTAGTTGAAAATTTTGTTAAGTCAAAACTGCATTTAATACACCCAACCTACTGAACATCATAGCTTAGCTTAGCCTACCTTCAGCATGCTTACATTAGCCTACAGTGGGGCAAAGTCATCTAACACAAAGCCTATTTTGAGTGGGGTATAGCTCAGGGGTAGAGTGTGTGTCTAGCACGCATGAGGTCCTGGGTTCAATTCCCACTACCTTCATTTTTTTTTTTAGAAAAAGCCTATTTTACAATAAAGTGTTGAATATCTCATGCCGTTTATTAAGTTCTGTATGAAAGTGGAAGCTAGAATGGCTATATGGGTACAGAATTGTATTAGTTCTTTACCTGGTGATCGCCGTGGCTGACTCTGGGCTGCGGTCAGTGTCTGTAACGTGACAGAGGATAGTACTGCATATTGCCAGCCCAGGAAAAGATCAAAATTCTAAGTACAATGTCTACTGAATATGTGGAAAGCTCATTGAAAAATTGTAAGTCAACCCATTGTAAGTTGAGGACCGTTTGTATGTTGGTTTCAGGTGTGCAATGTAACGATTCGATATTCCTGTATTTTTTAGTATCTACCAGCCTGCATGTTTTTTTTACAAAGCCCATTCCCATTGGAGCCGAAACACATAACCATGACTCTGCACCCACTTGCCTTTCTGTATTTGCTGTGAAGAACACTGCAGTAAGTCTATTTAACATCTATTTCACCAGTTTTATAGATGATAAAACCAAGGTGGCTTTAGAAAACCAACATGGCCCAGCTCAACAGTGGTAGAGTAAAGCCAGTTCCTTTTCTTGGGCGAGAATTCCAGGTCCTTTTCTTAACACATTGCAGAAAACCGACATAATGGAGATTCTGCTGCAGACCTTGCGCAGTATTGGATAAGAGCCTGGGCTGACATCTCAATTCACATCTTGACTCTAGAACTTACTAGCTATGCAGTCCTGGACAAGTCACATAACATGTGAAAGCCTCAATTTTTAAAAAAACCTATAAAAGGGAAATGGGAGTACTGTATTATTCAGAGTCCAGAAAATGGGTGGCACACTGAGAGAGTTTAGTGAGGGACTAATGACAAGAGTGTAGGCAGAGATCAGAGCACTCAGCAAAGGACGGGAAAGCATCCTGGGGAGAGCAGAGGAACTTCCACATCTGAAGGGACGAGGAGGGGAGCAGTTACCAGAAGCTGAAGAGAGTGTGGTGGCTACAGGAGAGGGCCCCAGACAGGAGCTGGGGTGACAGACAGAAAGCTAGCCCAGGGCCCCAAAGAGATGGAGATGGAAGAATAAGTACCTAGACTTCTCTCTCATCCCACTCTGGGAAGCCAACAGAAGCTAGAAGCCATGGAAACTGATGATGACATCCATCAAAGTCAGCGCCCGGGGCACAGAATAGGATAAAGAAAGATGGCGCATGGACCCTGCAGAAGGACCATGTCACAGGGTAGTCATGGTGATTGCACAAAATAAGGCAGGTACCACGCTCAGCACAGGGCCTAGAACACAAGTTCGCAATAAACGTTCGTTGCTGAAATCATTTTTATTATTATTCCCATTAATATTTGGTGCCGCTTTTCAGCTTTAGGGAGATAGTTCTAAAAACATGACTGATAACTCACTTTGATCTGAAACCTAGAATAGTTATTCTGCTCAAAAGAGGGATAGGATGTCAGGCACATCTACAGGACTAATTCGTAGGATTAAAAGGGAACATTTATATGTACATTTTAACATTGTGTCTGGTGACAGTGTAATTAAGATTGTGTCAAGGTTTCCATTGTGTCTCGCTATTTTCAAGCTTTTTTAACTTGGTTATGAAATTTTGCCCTGGCGGAAACTTGGCTTATTATGTCTCAGCCATTAGATGAAATTTTTTACAGAGAAAAAGACCTTTTAATTGTCTTTCACTTGAGTAATGGAATATGTGTGTGTGTGCATGTGTGTGTGTATGTGCGCCGAGGATGTAGACATATCCATTAATATGTGTGGTGATTGCTTTGGAGTTCTGTCTTACTTCTGCCCTATCTTGATACCGTTAACCCTGCTGCTTAATAAGGAAATGACTCAAAAAGATGACTCATCTACAATCCCTCAGGAAGAGAGAATTGAAAAAAGGCAAAAGAACAGGAAAAGAAAGAAGAAATAAGAGCCATAGGAGAGATGACTTATAATAACCTTGCAAATAATTTTTTAGTATCTACCAGCCCACGTTTTTTCACAAAGCCCATTCCCATCGGAGCCGAAACAAATAACCATTACTCTGCACCCACTTACTTGTCTTCCTGCATTTGCCATGAAGAACAATGATGCAGTTAGTAAAGAACATTGCAGAGCAAACAGAGGACTTTCCTCTTGTTAAAGGCGAATGCTCATTTCCATCCAATTGCTGAACTAAAATTTTAGACAGGGAGTAAATAAATATTTAAACTACCTAAGGTATGTGCACCCCTGGTTATTTACAAAGCTGATCGACATCTCCAGAACTGGAGAGCTT
This sequence comes from Vicugna pacos, assembly GCF_048564905.1. Taxonomy (NCBI): domain Eukaryota; kingdom Metazoa; phylum Chordata; class Mammalia; order Artiodactyla; family Camelidae; genus Vicugna; species Vicugna pacos. The sequence goes on from NC_132987.1 coordinate 31,694,285, forward strand.
GCCAGGAAGGCAGCAACAGAGGGAGGAAAGGAGCAGGATGGAGGCCAAGGGGACATGGAGTGTACTGGGTGTCTTTCTGGAACTGTTCAGTCAAGTGAAAGATAGTGGAGTAAAGAAGGAGAGAGGGCAGAGGCCATTTCCTCTTTTTAATGTACATCCGCAGCTCAGCTTAAACAATTTGTAACAGCAGTAAGATGTAGATTTTCTGTAACAGACTTGAAAAGACTCAGGTTTCAATTCATGTTGTGTATACTTTTGGAATCCTGGCTGTTAGAAATGAAGGATTCTGAGAGGTCACTTAGTCCAAGCATCACAAACCCAGAAGCCTACAGGGGCCGGATGGGTAAGTGAGTGCCGGGCCGGGCCGGGCCGGGCCTTCCCCACACCTGCAGACGTCAGACCCGATGGCCAGTCTACAGGTACAGCTACTACTCAGCTTCTCAAGAATCCTTGCTCTGTTGAAATAGGGGCCCCGTGATGCCCCTATCTTGCAGATTTTTGAGAGAAGCTGGAAATCCTCTAGAATATCAGCTCCAGGAGGGCATGGGTTTTTCACTTGTATTGTCTATAACTGTAAATCCAGTGCTTGGAAGAGTGAAAGGGCATTCTGTAAGCACTCAAATAAATATTTGTTTAATGAAGGCACATAGAAAAATAAGCAAGCAGTCAGCAAGCTGGACTTTTAGGTAAATTCTTCTGAATTATAATGTTGACAAATAGGTTTTTATGTCTGATTAAAAGGGAGAGAATCCACCCCTATGTGGACTGAACAAAACCCATCTCAGGGCGAGGTAACAACTATTAAAGGGATGCTGCTTTGCTACCTGGGGTCTAATTCAAGTTCTCTGCCACAGACAAGGAAACTGAGGCCCCAGAACATTACTTCTTTGTTCAGGGGTCACACGTGGTTAATGGCAGAGCTACTAAACCAATAAAACAGCCTTCACCTTCTAATTCCTGTTCTAGAGCTTTTTCTTCCTTCCTACCTCAATACTGCTTCAAAAACAAATACAAAAACCAACAGCGAAAGATCAGGAGATAGTTATATTCCTTTATAAGCGGTCAAAGCATAGCCAAGACCTTTGAAATTAAGAGATAATTGCAAGGGGGTCAATGGAGCAATTTAGAAAGAGGCAGGAGGAGCCCCCACTAGGGATTCCTGCACAGCCAGTGTGGCAGTGAGAAAGGCTTTCCTATCCCACTCTTTGTCTGTCAGAACCCAAAGCCCAGGTTTTGCTGCAGAAGCACACAGCCCCCAGATCTCAGCACCTTCAAGCATAGGGTTTATTTCTGATGCATACCACCTTTCTTCGTGGGTTACCTGGGGATACTCTGCATTGTCCTTTCTCCAGGACGTTGTCCATCGCTCTGGCAACCTGATAAAGAGAACACGGCAAATGGTATCCTGGCTCTTAGTGCTTCTGCCCAAAAGTGACGCCTGGCATCTCTGCTCACATGTCATTGACTGCGTAAGTCACATGACCACACCTAACTTAAAAAAGGCAGCGAGGAACACTTCTACCACATGTTAGGAATGCAGGGGGCAGAACCACTGGTGAACAGACACATGGTTTCACTTAACACAGCTCAAGAGCCCTGAGAAAAAAGCATCCCTTGAAAAGCACTGATTTTTGTCTAACTTTATTTCTTAGTGAAAGAGAAACTAAATCTTCAACTTGTCAACATTTCCTATTGAGTATTCTCTCTTGTGCTGTCTCTTCTTTTTTTTTTTTTTTTCAAATTATTCCAGATACCCTACTAATCAAATGCTTAACCAGATGGAAGGAAACAAAACACTTAGAAATCTGGCTTAATTGCTTTTTTTTATCATTTTTTATTGATTTATAATCATTTTACAATGTTGTATCAAATTCCAGTGTAGAGCACAATTCTTCAGTTATACATGAACATATATATATCCACTGTCACATTTTTTTCTCCATGAGCTACCACAAGATCCCGTATATATTTCCCTGTTCTATACAGTATAATCTTGTTTATCTATTCTACAATTTTGAAATACCAGTCTATCCCTTCCCACCCTCCGCCCCCTTGGCAACCACAAGTTTGTATTCTATGTCTATGAGTCTATTTCTGTTTTGTATTTATGCTTTGTGTTTTTTTTTTTTTTTAGATTCCACATATGAGTGATCTCATATGGTATTTTTCTTTCTCTTTCTGGCTTACTTCACTTAGAATGACATTCTCCAGGAGCATCCATGTTGCTGCAAATGGCATTATGTTGTCGGTTTTTATGGCTGAGTAGTATTCCATTGTATAAATATACTACATCTTCTGTATCCAGTCATCCGTTGATGGACATTTAGGCTGTCTCCATGTCTTGGCTATTGTAAATAGTGCTCCTATGAACATTGGGGTGCAGATGTCATTTTGAAGTAGGGTTCCTTCTGGATATATGCCCAGGAGTGGGATTCCTGGGTCATATGGTAAGTCTATTCCTAGTCTTTTGAGGAATCTCCATACTGTTTTCCACAGTGGCTGTACCAAACTGCATTCCCACCAGCAGTGTAGGAGGGTTCCCCTTTCTCCACAGCCTCTCCAGTATTTGTCATTTGTGGATTTTTGAATGGTGACCATTCTGACTGGTGTGAGGTGATACCTCTTCGTAGTTTTGATTTGCATTTCTCTGATAATTAGTGATATTGAGCATTTTTTCATGTGCCTTTTAATCATTTGTATGCCTTCCTTGGAGAATTGCTTATTTAGGTCTTTTGCCCATTTTTGGATTGGGTTGTTTGGCTGTTTCTTATTAAGTCATATGAGCTGCTTATATATTCTGGAGATCAAGCCTTTGTCGGTTTCATTTGCAAAAATTTTCTCCCATTCCATAGGTTGTCTTTTTGTTTTACTTCTGGTTTCCTTTTCTGTGCAGAAGCTTGTAAGTTTCATTAGGTCCCATTTGTTTATTTTTGCTTTTATTTCTATTGCTTGGGTAGACTGCCCTAGGAGAACATTTTTGAGATGTATGTCAGATAATGTTTTGCCTATATTTTCTTCTAGGAGGTTTATTGTATCTTGTCTTATGTTTAAGTCTTTGATCCATTTTAAGTTTATCTGGCTTAATTGTTAGTACCATGTTAATACTCTGGATTTCCAAATACAGTGGTATGTAGTCTGCTTTGATGAAGTCCAGCTTTAATGTTGGTCAGAGAGCCTACCCCTGCCGACACCATGAACATCTCTATAGATACACATGACCAGCAGACACACTCTGGGTAGGAGCAGAGCTGAGTTCACTCCAGAAAATGAAAGATATGTTCAGAGATACCAGATGCCCTTTCTATAAACTTTGAGCAATCTCCAGGCCGTGAGACAGTGCTGTGCCCAGAAACTGCCGGCTGAGCTGCTGTATCTCAGCTGCGTTGAAAAGCAAGGCTTTAGGGGGAGAAAATAGCTTGGTGGTAGAGTACCTGCTTAGCATGAGCAAGGTCTTGGGCTCAGTCTCCAGTACCTCCATTAAAATAAACAAACAAACAAACCTAATTACCGCCCCCCTCGAAGAACATAGGGACGGAAAATTAAAAATAAATCAATTTTTTTAAAAAGCAAAGCTTTAGTTTGTCAACAACCAGAGATAAATAAGGCTGCCTCTAATCAAACTGACTATTTGCTCTCCCTGATCTAAACTGTGAGCTCTTTGAAGGCAGGAAATTTTCCTTAAAAACAAACAAGCAGAAAGTTTACTTATCACATTTTTTTAATATTAAAATCTTTTTAGTAATGGTTCTGTTAAGAACTTGACTTCACCTACAAAGTTAGAATGGCAATTATACTTAAGGAGGGCTCATTAAAAAATTTCAATACCGTGTTACAGTTATGCACTATTGAAATTCCAGAAGGTATTCTCAGAATCTAACATAATCCTAAACACCAAAGATTCATTGAGTAAGTGGATAAATGGATGAATGGTGCAAGCAATTGGGATGTGCTGACAAGCACTGAAAGAGGTCAGGAAATAGAATTTCTTTCCCCCAAATATGTTTTATTTGAGGATGTCTTTCTTGAGATGGAGAGAGGGGTGAGGGGCCACACAAAATTCTAGGTGTTTTCACTTGTGTGCAATCCATAATCTTCTGCCATCTTCCCACAGAGAACTTTGGGGAGCCCATGGACAAGATCTAGAAGGTGGGAGGCCAGCCAGAGGGGCTGTGTGGGGAAGAGCAGCACGTGGGGCGGCGGGGCTGGGGGAGCCCCAGCAAGTGGCTGGAGGAGCTCTCACGTGTCCTCCGTCCTCACTGCTCTAGGACTGCTCCATAAGGACACCTCCATGAGGACTGTCCAGCGGGCTCTGGGAAGCCTGGAGGCATTCTCCTCCCCCTTGTCCCCTCACGTCCTTATCTGCCTCTTGCTACAGACACCCCTGGATGGGAGGGGAGCAGAATTGGGGCAGCCCAGTGAAGAGCGGAGGAGGGAAGCAGGTGTAGAAGCACAGTGAAGGAAGCTTCTCCCAGCTCCCTTCCCCTAGGCCCCCCTCTCCCTATTTCCTTTCAAAGTCCATCAAATATTCATTAGAGCGAATATTTCTGTACTAGTTGTGGTTTGGTTAGGGTTCTTGGGGTGCCGCCTCCCAAGAATGGCTGGTGTTTGGAGAAACACAGGTAGTGGGAATGCTGCAGTGTGTGAGAAGTTCACACCCAGAGAAACAACTGTAAGTGCAAACACAGAGCCCTTTTTATGTGTGACGGGCTTTGTATTGATTGACTGTATCCTCACACATGCCTCTGAGAGCAATACCCTACTAGCCCCATGCTATAGATGACCAGGCTGAGACACTTGGTCAAGGCCAAAAGCAAGCGCACGATGGCACTCGAACACAGGCAGCCTGGCTCGAGCACTCTTGCCTTTACTTCCTTCTCCAGACCCCTTTTCCTTCTATTTTTTCCCTTGGTAAATATGTGAATTTCAGAACAAAGATGCATGTGGGCCATTGTGGGAATCCACATACCTTTTGTACCATTTATAACATTGTTTTTACAGCAAAATGCATTCTGAGTTCCAAACAGCCAGCTTACAAATAAACTTTTGAGCCTCACTCTATTTGTAAGCTGGTTATTTTTGAAGTTCATTTTACATCTCAGGTAGTGAAAGCAGCATTTGAAAGAAACCAGAAAGTCTGGTTCCAGAAAATCAAGGTCCTCTGACATATCCTAGAACTAAAAATAGTGGAGGTGCATTTTACACAACAGGTATGTTCCAAAGTCAAAGATTCAAGGGGTTAGGAGAGAACTGGGTGTAGTTAAAATTACCCTTGAAAATTCTTTTGGAAGCCTCCACACCAGAGGCCAACAGACCACCTCCCAGCCTCCTTCTTCCTCCAATGCTGTTGAACACCAGGTAAAGCCGTCAGCTTGTGTTTCAGGCCATGAACTTCAGGATCCCTTAGGCCCAGTGAGATGGTCACTCTGTGTCAGCCACAAGGGACTGGGTTTGACTGAGGAAATGGCAGACTTTCCTACCATCTGCTCCTTCCAGAACAGTCCTTAGAGGAAGGAACTCACCAACAGAATGGCTTGAATAATTTCTCCTCCTTTCACTTTTCTGATCCAATGCTTTTTGTTGAATTCAAGTACGTTAAATGAACGTTTGATGAACTTGAAATACATCTGTGGTAAGCAGGATGCTGAGAAACGTGGGGCCTCGGAATGATCTGAAAATCTCCACACAAGCTCATTCTCACATCTCCATTGATCTCTGTAGAGCACTTCAATATGTCACAGCACCACGGGTTTCCAAGAGAATTTCCACTAGAAACACGACATGAAGGGACAGAGGAATGACCAGACTGCTCACAGGGCTCTGAGGGTCCTGGCTCTTACTGAGCCTGCTTTCTCAGCTCATGCTGGGCCCCAGGTTTTTTTAAGATGATGTACCTGAGAAGATTTTATGCTAGAGAGGAAGCTGCTTGGATGATAAGATCTCAGTTCTCCTTTTATTAAAGGATGATGCTACTGAGGTGACAAGAGGAAGCCCACATTTTAAATTATTTTTCCGAGAGGGTGGATGTGCGCCAACCAGCACCGCCTTCTCTATTGTTTGACTCCGAATTCCTTCTTAATTTTTCATCATTTGGAGCTTACACAGGAAATGAGTTCCTTTTCCCCTCCGTGTTGCTGTATGCATATGGGTGACTGGTTGCCAGAAAGATTCTTCAGGTAAAATGGTAGATATTAAGGACGAATGATGGGAATGGGTTAGGAGTTTGTTTTGTTTTGTTATTTTTTTTTTATGGAGGTATTGGGGATGGAACCCAGGACCTTGCTCATGCCAAGCAGGTGCTCTGCCACTGAGCTATACCCTCCCCAAGGCAGTGCCTTTCAAAGCAGCATAAAACTGAAATGCTTCTACATTCAACTTTTCCTCTAAACAGTATTCACAGATTTGTATTTATGTACATCATTACAGTAGAACTTTCAGCCCCTTAAGCCTGCAAAAATATCTAACAATCATTCACGCAGTTGGTTCTTCAATTTGTCTATACATTGACCACACACTTCCTAAACCTATCTTTAAGCCATTGAAGATGGCATTAGAGAGGTATTTTTTAAACAAATCCTTTGATTCTGTGTGAGATCTGTGTCATTCCAAAGACAGAATTTGAGGTGTTTCTTTTGTGTGGTTGAGGTTAAGTTGCCATGGTAATGGCTTATTGTGAAACACCGGGAGAAGTGCATTAGAAACATTGCATGTGGCAACTCCATATTGGGTGCCTGTTATTATAGCCTGGGCAGAACTTGAATTTTCTTGGTTCCAAGCAATCTTTCCATACTTTATAATAACAGGAATTTGCATCTCTAGCCCAAGGCTGCCTTTTTCCTACCCCATGCTGCTTTTAGAACACACCAAAAGAGAATCATTACGGAAATGGCTTTGTATTAGGTGTTACAGAGAAACAAAATTCTCATGACTTTTACAGCTTTTCAGACATTTAGAGTACTTTCTTTTGAATTCCTTCTCTTATGCACGACTACTACTTCTTAGAGCCAAGGAACATCACATAGAACAATTGCCAAGGATGGGAACAATTTATTTTGCATTTTTTAACTTTTGCTCTCAATTCCTCAGGGTTACACATATGTTTTATGAAAATGCATGAGAGATTGGGTGTGTTTTCAGGGTGAGATCAGAAATGTGAGTCAGAATTAATAGAAAAATAGAAACAACAATCTACATGCTGCTGTGTCAGCATCTTTTTGAGCTGAATGGATAGACAAGTATTTTCATTGAAATAATCCAAGTTCATCGTGTCCTTGGCAACAGTTTGGCTCTCTCCTGCCTTTGATGGGCCAAGCAGTATTTTCTAAATTGGTCTATATTGCAATGCACTTTAATTAGGAAGCATGATAGATAAGTACAAAGTGATTTCATTAAGACCTTGTTCTATAATTTCCATCCATCTCCAAGAAAGTGTTGCCCATATGTTTCCCATGAATCAGTGACATTTTAGTGATTCTTATGAACAAGTTTTTCAGAGGATGCCTTTTTTTATTCATGGAGTCATGCATTCAGTAGATATTATTGAACACCTACCCTGTGCCAAAGATGAGAACATGACACCACGTGCTCACCTGACTGATGGAGTTCTCAGGTTCAGAGCTGGTACCAGTGGGAGCCACCTTTGTTTCCTGGGGCTTTGGTAGCTTTGGGACTTTCTCCCAGACCCTCCCAGTAATGCTATTTTGCAATGGGTTTTCATCCTAATATCAGTCATTCATTCAAGAGGCATTTATTGGGCCAGCCTCTCCGCCACGCTCAAGGGGTAGAAAGGCAAGCACAGCCCTTGTCCTAGTCCTAGGAATCCCTAAGACCCTCCTGGAATCCTGCCCTTGAGAGGATGGGCCCCGAGGATCTTGTTTTCACACTGAGTCCACAGCAACCACACTCCGGCTTTCTTCAAACTCTTCCATCTCTTGATTTCTCCCCTCCCTTCCCTCCTCCAGGCAAGGGCTGATGAGGGTGCGATTCCTAAAATCGTGGCCCCGAGCTTCATTTGCTGGGTGTGCCCAACAGACCACGGAACAACAACGTTCATCTACTGAGGAGTTATGGGCTAGGTGTGATGTGAAGCACTTTTACACGTATCGTCTTATGTCTTAGGTCTCCCAAATACCACACGAGGTAGAGACTACTATTATTCCTGTCATACAAGTGAGGAAACTGATGATTAGAGTCACAATTCTGATATTTCTTAGGCAGAGAAGTAGAAAACCTGTTTTGTCTGACTCGAAAGCCCAAGCTGTTAAACTTTGCCGTGCAGCCAGCATTCCTTTCTAGCAAGTTATGGGTCTAGTTCTAGTGTCCGTTCTCATTTATAAACTACAATATCCATGCCACTGTTTTTCATTATTATATTTTATCAAGACACATATGTCCCTACAAGTCCCTTTCAAAATAAATATGACTCATAGACCTAGAAAGAAAAGTAGATATTATTATTTAATGCATTTCAAAAAGACTTAGAAATTATGTAAAGAAAATAATTTTTCTTGTTTCCCTTTGAATACTTGTTCCACATTAAAAATAATAAGTTTTATATATTAACAAATGAAAATTTTATCTTAAAAAATAACAATGTTTATACATTGAGAAAATATAAAGTTTCCACATAACATGAAAGTCCGTGTCACAGGTCTTTGGCTGCTTCCACGTTTTTCTCTGTGTCTTCGGGTTTTAGCAGTTTGACTATAATGTACTTACGGATGGTTTTCTTTGCATTTGTCTTGCCTGGAGTTTGCTGACCTTCTTGAAACCGTATATTAGTTTCTTCACCAAATTAAAATTCCAATACCAACTACTAAAGTCGGTAAGCACTGAGCAGAGCCTGAATTTTACTAATAATTTGGCCTAATTAGGTTTTTTAACTGCCTTTGGGCCCCCTTGCTTTGCCTCAGGTGAGGTGGGTTGACTATTAGGATATTCATGATGTAATGGACCATGAATGACAGCTGTCTCATGGACTCCCCGGAAAATAACCGTAGAACAGCCAGCTCTGTCCTGAACAGGGGCCAGGCGGCTCTAGGAGCCTCAGCAGCAGGGGTCAGTGCCTCAGCCACCAGTGGTGGGCGCCTCTCACCCGTCACACTCAGCCCTCTGCCTGTCTGCTCCCTTCTCCTACAGCTCTGACTTGCTCGCTCATTTCTTCCTTCCTCTGTTTTTTCATCTACCTCCATTGAATCTACTTATTCATTACGTGTAACTCATAACTCTCTTTGCCATGCCATTTCCATATAGCTTTTCATACTACTTGCTAACAACCTCATCTTCTCAGTATCTCCTAGGTACAGTTTCTGTGAGAGAGCATCAGGAAAGTCCAGCTCATGACCATTATCTCTGTTCAGGCAGACTCCTTGACACCACGTGTCAGAACACTGGCAAGCATATAGACATCTCGATACCTGCAGGGAGGTAGCCACCCGTTCTAGCCCCACAGCTCTCGGTGCACAAGGGTGGGAAGAGCGGGGAATGGGATTCTCATGATGTTGAAAACATGGCTTCCTCAGTGGTTCTACAGCAAGGTCAGGAGTGGGATGCTATCCAGTAAGGGGAACTAGAGGCGTGGCTGATGCTACGATGGGCGTGTCTAGTTTATTCTTAGCACTTATTTCTATATGCGAAATTCCAAAGTTGTCCCCAGAACACTGCCATGGACAGTCGTGCAGGTTGGGCCTTCTAGTTGGTGGCCTTCAGTGTAGGTGTTCCTAACAGATTTTTTTTTTTTTGGTCTAGTTGTTCCATCAGTTGCTGAAAGTGGAACTATTTCTCTCTAATTTTCAATTGTTGTTTTATATATTTTGGAGTTCTATTATTATAATATATACATTTATGATTGTTATTCTGATTAACCTTTATCATTAGAAAATGTGTCACTTTATTTCTGATAATACTCTTTGTCTTGAAGTTTATTTTATCTGATATTAATATATATTAATATAGCCATCCCAGCATTCTTCTTCTTACTGTTGTTGTGGTATAACTTTATCCATCTATTTACTTTCAATTTACCTTTATACAAAAAGTATATTGCTTGAAGGGAGCATATATTTGTGTCTTACCTTTTTTTTTTTTAATCCGTTCTAACAACCTCTGCCTTTTAGTTGGAGTGTTCAGTATAGGTTTGGATTGTGTTTCCTACTTGTAAGGCTCTGTTGTTTTTGATCTTTTGATATTTTTAACTCTCTTATTTGGGCATTTTAAAACTTCATTTTTTTTTAAATTGCGTTTTCGTTTACCTGTTGTCTTTTTCGCTACACCACCCTGCATTATTTTTCAAGCAGCTGCTCTAGGGAGTATTCTATGCACTCTTAAATATTTACAGTCTACTTCAAGTTAGTATTTTAACTCCATATTTAGAATATACAGACTTCACAAACATATAGATCCATTTATAGCTACCACAGGTCCTTCAGATTACATACTTTTTCAACTCTCAAGACAGGGCTGTAATTTTTAATTTATAGAGTCAAATGTACTTTAAAGAAATTAAGACAGAAAATCATCTTTTATATTTACCCACATATTTATTATTTTCAACACCCTTCTTTCCTAAAGATTTTCTATCTGGTATCATTTTCTTTCTACCTTAGGAACCTCCTTTAGCATTTCTTATACTAAAGATCTGGTGATTCATTTTCTTAGTTTTCTTTTCTCTACATATAGAATTCTGGGTTGAAATTTTTCCCCAGTAGTTTGAAGATGTTGTTCTGATTTCTGGCTTTCACTGTTTCTACTGAGAAATGAGTTGATTGGAATCATTGTTACTCTGTCAATAATGGTTTGGTTGCATTCAAGTTTTTTCTGTATCTTTAGTTTTCAGTCATTTGACTATAATGTGCCTAGAGATGATTTTCTTTGTATTTATTCTGCTTAAGCTTTGGTGACCTTCTTGAATTATAAATTAACATCATCAAATTTGGGAAATTTTCAGTCATTACTTTTTTAAGTATATTTTCTCATATTCTATTACATATGTGTTAGACTTTTGAATATTATCTCCCGAGTTCTTGAGGGTCTGATCATTTCTTAAAGTCTCTTTTTCTCTTTTATTTTAATTGGGTAATTTCTATTCATCTAGCTCCAAGTTTATCGAGTTTTTCCTGTTACTTCCATTCTGATTGATGGTAAGCCCATCTAGTAATTGTTTTCTCATACTTTGTATTATTTAATTCTGAAATTTGCATTTTAAAAAACATAGCTTCTATTTATTGTCTGAAATAACCTTTTATTTCATCAAAAGGATATTTTCTTTTCCATCCTTGAGCAGAGTTACAATTGCTACTTTGAAACTTTTGTCTGCTAATTCCAGCATCTAGGTTATCTTAGGGTCATTCTCTATTGGTTGTTTTTTATCTTGAGAACAGGCCAAATTTTCTTGTTTCTTAGTATGTTAAATAATTTTGGATTATATTCTGGACATTGTAAATGTGTTGTACAGACTCTGAAAGCTGTTAGATTTCTCCAAAGAGTTTTTGTTGTTATTATCGCAGGTAATTAACTTGATTGAATTCAGAGTGCAAACTCTGCTCTTGGGCAGCCGCTGCAATCTTACTACTGAAATTTTAGTCTCTCCTGGGCTATTTGGAGTCCACCTTGCAAATAAGGTCAACCAGACATTTGTGCAGAATTAATACACAGAATTTATAATTCCTTCCTCTGACTCTCTGATTTCTGTGATTCTTCCTTCACTTTCTAGTGGCCATAGTTGTCCCAAACTCTGCCCTCTGATTGTTTAAGCCAGAAATAGTGCAGGCTTTCTATCAGAGTCATAGCTACTCCACATGACATAGACTCAGACCTGCTATCAGGGCAGAAGTCATGAAAATGGGAAATCATCCAGCACCATTCCCTTCTTTCAAGTATCATCTCCTCTCCCCCAAGGTCTGGGATTTGATTTTACCCTATGTATATAAGCCAATAAATAAGCCTGTACCTATTTCATGGGTCAGAAACAAGGGTAGAGCAAGCATCATGAGTATCAACACGCTGGCATTGAGCTCCCTGGCTCCCGAGTCCCACATGAATGGCTCCATGGGCCCAGGCGGAGGCCTGCACCCACAGTGGGTGGCATTACAGGCGAGGAATACTGAGCTTGGGGAATCTGCCTCTTCTGCTTTAACCAATAAACACCCCCACCCTTTGTCTCTCAGGGAGACTTTATGTTATCCTTCTGGGCCTGATCTCCTGGACATCCCTGGAAAGAACATGCAGGGACGCTCGAGGTTTCCAGCAGGTGGTTTCCCCCAACATCCTCTAGAATGTGTACCTTCTTTTGGTTGGTCTTTGGTGCCTTCAAGTATTGGGGTTTTTAAAAATATTTTGCCCAGAGTTTATTGTTGTCCTCAGGAGGCTCATGCTGATAGGAGCTGATTTGGGCATTATAGGGAGTGGATTCGGTGGCTTTGCCGTTGTAAACCACATTGCGAACAGCTCAGCAAGAGCCCCACCAAGCACTGACCGGTGGCTCGGAGAACATACAGCCTTGCGTGGGTGCGTGGGACAGCACCCTCGCTTACAGTGGGTGGTCCCATCCAGACATCATGAAGTTAGTCATGTGTGAAGAATCAGCTAGAAGACAAGGCCCTGAGGTCCACAGGCATAGCCTTTCTGCCCCTCTTCTTTCATAGTGCAGTGAACCTGCAGACCTGAGACACTCATCTTGGAGTTTGGTTTAATAAACTGAGTTGCTAAAGGAAGGGAAATGTCAGGCAATTAACATCTCATAAATTGTATTAACAGAAAAGCTCTGGGCCTGATAAATAGGGGTTTCTGTTAACTCAAGCCTATGTAACAGAAGTGTCAGCCCCTCAAGGAAATCCCAGACCAGAACGAAAAGACAGCTGGATCTGCCTTATCTGCTGACACCAGCAGATGGGGACTTGCTGTCATGGTGGGGCTGCTCACGGGGCAATCCTCCCTGAGGGCGGAAACTTGAGCAGGAAGATTTGCTGACCAAGAGGCTCTTTCTAGGGCAGACAAAGTGAAGAAAAGAAGCTGCGGCCTTTTGGAGCCATTGGTCATACCACATTCCCCACCATCTACAAGCACCCAACTTTACACTGCACCCCCTTCCGTGGCAGCTAGAGTAACCTTTTAAAAATACAAATCACATCATGTCACAAGGCTGCTCAAATCTCCAATGACTTTCCAACATACTGAGAATCAAATTCAAAATTCTGCTCTGACTCGGCAACATCTGGCCTCTGGCAACTTCTCCAACCTCAGTTCTTATCACCGTTTCCTCATTCAGCATCAGATCAGTGATGGCGTCTCAGCGGTCCTCAGACACTCCCGGCATACTCTTGCATCCGGGCTTCTGCACGTTCTCTTTCGTCTACTTGGAATGCTGTGTCCCAGCAGTCAGCATGGTTACCTTCCTCACCTCATTCAGTTCTGTGCTCAAATATTACCTCCTCCTTGTGGTCTTGTCTGGGCACCCCATCTAAAATGGTGATTGCTCTCATCCTCTTTCCCTTTACCTCATTTATTTTTCTTCACAGCAGGTATCACTGCCTGATATAATATTGTATATTTACTGAATTATTTGTTTTTCTGTCCTCCGCACTAGAATGAATATGAGACCCTTGGAGGCAGGATGTTGCCAACTCTGTTGCTAGATGCATTCCCAATACCTGGAATAGTGCCTTACACGCAGTGGGTACCCAAGAAGGATTTGTAGAATAAATGAGTGACTCAAGCTTATTCGCACTAAGAGTAGAAAGAACATTATAATGTTGCAGCTCAGACTCCATGATCTGGAAAGCAGCTAAGAAACAGTTGACAAGAACACTGCCTTCTGAACCTCACCACGCCTAAGGAAGATGTCACTCCTTTCAAAGTTTACTCGCCTACTTACGCATATAAAAAAATCTGATGAAGGCAAACATAAGAGCAGTAATAAAATAGCATGTTTCTATGGTAGGGATTAGCCCACTCATGTTCAAGACTTGAAGGACAGCTGAAGGGTTTTGTGTTCATATCAGATGTTTTATTTCCTTCTCAGTAGAATACTTACAATTCACCTAAATTGGTCCTAAGTGGTCAGGAAAGCACATGGTGAGGACGCATGATCCAAATGCCTTGCCTTTGCATAGATATGACTGATTGAGAACTTGGATTGAAAAGCATTTTCTACTCAGTAAGGTATTTTTTTAAAAAGGTGATTCTCTCATAATGAGATAAATCAAGATGCACTGATTCCTATATGCTAATAATATTGGCATTGTACCTTGAGAAATATGGTTTGCAAGCAAGATTTAACAAAGCAGATTCACCATTAATTTATTAAGCACATATTATCTATATGTATATATGTGTGTACACACATACGCATAAACATATAAATATATAGGTGTGAGTCTACATGTATGTAGTGTGTACTGTGTCAGAGACTGTGTTACTGATACGGATGTGGTACTGTGGGCTAGACCCTGGGGTTACATAGGTAGATCGTGGCCTCACCATCAAGCAAGTATTCAGTCTGGTGTGAGAACTGGAAATGTACACAAAGAATTGAAAATCTGGGCCATGTGAGACCTAACAGAGACTGTGTTACTGATACGGATGTGGTACTGTGGGCTAGACCCTGGGGTTACATAGGTAGATCGTGGCCTCACCATCAAGTGTGAGAACTGGAAATGTACACAAAGAATTGAAAATCTGGGCCATGTGAGACCTAACAGAGAAATATTTGAGGGGCACAGAATTGCCACAGGGAAGAGAGTAGTCAGCACAATCTTGAAACTGGGAGAGATGGAGAAGATGAAGATTAAAAAGGCTTTGGGGAAGTGATTAGGATAAGCAAGGAGGCAGGCCTGCCAGTAACTGGCTCTCCTCATTTGCACTTACCTCTCTCGACTCTCTGCCACAGACTTGATGGTTCCCTTTGGCACCCACCTGGCATCCAGGCTTCCCCGTGTGTGCATGACCCCCGTCCTTGCCTGTTACTGTCTCCTGTGCTCTCACGCTATCTAGTTCCTCCCGCCATGGGATTCTGTTGCCGCCCCTACTCACCACCTCCAAATTCTGGCCCAATAGTACACATCCCTTCCCATCAACTCTCTCCCATACCTCAGAGCAGAGGTGAAATTTTAGATGAGGACAAGCTGGACCAAGAAACAAAGGTACAAAAAAGCATGTGGAGGGAGTTGCGTGTGGTTTGGGATGGGCCAGCAGGTAAGAAACGAGAACAGTGGGAAATGAGACTGGATAGTTGAAGTAGGTCGTCAGGGTATGGCACGCCAGGAAAGGAGTCTGAGCTTTGTTCTGGAGACAGTGGAGAGCTAGGGGATGCTTTTGAGGGAGAACTATAGCACTTGGAGGTTGGATGGAGGGAAGCTGTTTTTTTCTAGAATAAACTCTAATGAGACAGATACTCCTTACAGATGCTGATTTTCTATTAACAACCCAAATCCACTAGATTTCCCAACTGTCCAGTCTCATTCCTGGCATATACTACTATTATGGTTAAGTCTTTGAGGATATGAATTTCATGCCCCTTTGTTATTTAACTGGGTCACCTCTCTTCTGTAATTATGACACTATTATATTAAATAGAATTGCAAGATGTAATTATTATTGAATTGAGTTTCATCAAGTTAGTCTCGGCCGATTGTTGCAGCCAGCCTGTCCTTCCTAGCTGTAAGCCAACTACAAATTTCATAATCACATCTTCTGTTCTCAGCAAAGTCATTAATAGAGTTGTTGAACAGAATGCAGTACAGTACAAAACTGTGTTGCACAGCATTAAGAATTTCCTCCCAGGGAGAAATTGATCTGTAATTCAGTAAGCTTCGAGGGAGTTGTGCAGGCAGCTGCAAAGCCACTTGATCCACAGTCCATGTGGTGAAAACCTCTGTGGAGTGAACCAGCACTCACAGCATGGTCTTCTGTGGCCCCTGAGCCTTTTCTGATGGTCCTTCAGGGCTTGTGGTACAAACCTCAGCTCACTCACTCCTCTTCGCAGGACGCACAGCAGATCTTCTTAAAGCTCACTGGTCCTCCAGGCTTTGTAGCAAAAGGCCTGGCATTCCTGCTTCTAGGTCCCTCTTTGGGGCTCCTGTTTCAGAGTGTGCCTCTTATCTTTTATTAACGCTGTTTTTAAAGAAAGGGCAAGGAGACGGAACTCACCCCTCATCATGAATATGGCCGTCACCTCACCCAGGAAGGCGTTCTTGCGAGCATGGGTGGGGCTCTGGCCCCAGGGCACCGCTGGGATGGGCTCCTCGACCAGGGCCAACACTCGGGCACTGGAAACCGATTCCTAGAAGCCTCGAAGTGATTGACTTGGCTTTGCAAACAAGTATTATTTTTTTAACATTTTTTTATTGAGTCATGGTTATTTTACAATGTTGTGTCAAATTCCAGTGTAGAGCACAATTTTTCAGTTATGCATGAACATACAATTACTTTTAAATCAATTATTAAAACCATCCTGAGATTCTTTTCTGAACACGTAACTCTATTTGTCCGAAAGATGTTCTAAAAATGGACAGCATGTTCCTGCATAGGTGTGGTATTCAGAGGCAACTAGAAAAGAGTCAAACTGAGGAAAGGGAAGAAACAGTAAGCTGTCGTGCAGACCAGCGGGTTCCCAACCATCGGACAGGGGTGCTGCAACAAACAGTTCAGAAAGATGATTTCAACAGTATATGCAGAATGAAAAAAAAGTTAGAACAATGACTTTTTTTTTAACTAAGCATTCAGTGCAAAAGAATACCCCTATATCCCTTCTTAAAATAATTTGAAAAATATTTTTACTTGTAGACACATACCTAATTTTAACATAAATGACAGGATATACATGATTTTTGAAGTAAAATTTACTTCCTTTCACTTTTTTGTGGTCTTAAAGGGCTTTTTTAAATTTATAAAAGGCAAATGTTGGTGAGCATTTTGTCTGCACGTTTGTTCATGTCCTAGCATGGCAAAATAGAAATTAGCCACCTTATGTCCACCCTCCAGATTCTTTTGGAATGTTTGCTTGTGCTTGAAATCCAGGCATTTGGAAACCCCTAGCACTGATGAATTAACTATACATCAAGTTTTGGCAGCAGGAGATCAAGTCTTCCCCAACAGACTTGTGTTCTGAGACCCTCGAGGATAAGCCAGACAACCAGTAACAGAGGGGGCGGGGGGCGGTGTACAACTACAGAGACATCAGCAGGGATCCGGAAGTTCTCCCAGTCCTGTCAAAATGTGTCTGGGTTCAGAGGTCCAAGAGTGGATGCAACAGGACTTCCCTGAAGCCTTCATCTAAATGGCCACATGCAAATGTATGTTCTAATTCGGCCTAATCTTGATCAGTTACATCTCTTGACAAACTTTATCCAAAATAATAAGCCATGAATAGTATATGAGTTTTTAAATTAAACTGAGTTGGTTTTTTAAAAAAGGTTATCCCTGCGCTTTATATGCTTGGATTCTTAATTAGAGATTGTGGACCTGCATTTATTTGAACGGTGTAATTTAAATTATGAAATGCTAATGAAACTTTACATGAATAAAAAGGTCAGGCCTAAGTCATTTGATTGCCAGGTTTTTCTTGCTTTCACACAGGATCCCACTCCTTCACCAAAGCGTTTTCACCAAGTTTAGTCATGCAATTTCTTTTCGTAAAGTGAATTCTTTATGTGATGACCCTTCAAGCACCTCATTTGTACTGTGTTTACCCATATACCTGTGCGTTTCATTGACTTGCAACTGGCTTGTAATGGGAGACTGTGTCCCCTGGTGTGCGGGTTAGTTCCAGCCAGTATCTGTCATGGGCCATTGCTGCACAAACACAGCTTTTCCTGTCCTGGTATCTGCGGTGAAGAATGTCTCCACCTGCCAGATGGCACCAAGGCCTCCACACTCAGTAAACTCCTACCCTCCCTGGAAATGCAGTGATTTCCATCCAGGGCTCAGACCACGGGTAGAACAAGGCCATGGTCAAACCAAGAGGCCTGATTTTTCTTTCTGAAAAGATGGCTATTGTGATACAAACCCATTTGGTAAAAGTTTAAATTATTAATGAAATTGTGTTTGCTCGTTAAGAAAACTGCTTTATCCTTAGGCTAAAGAAAATGACAACACAGTACTGCCTATGATGTGTGACTTCCTCTGGGGAGACCAGTTTCACCCTGAATGATGAATTGTTCATTTCTAAGTTTTGGTTGGAAGCCTAACTGTAAAACAGTTCTATTTTCCTTGGTCCCTTAGCCTTTGTGAGTTTGGCCTTACCAGTGTGAAGCCTCCAGGAGCCCTGACGCCGGCTGGAGACAATGGGAACTGACTTCCATCTGGTTGGGTAGTGTTCCTACACCCCTCTCCCTCTTGTACATCATGACTCACTCCCTTTACCCTTCTTTATTGCCCCCCTCCTTTTATTTTGGAAGAGGAAATAAATGCACATGGTGAAAAGAGTTTCAAACAATAAAAAAGGGTAGAGAGTGACAAGTAAATGTCCCTCCCTTACCTGTCCTTAGTTCCTCCACCTTAGACTGTGACCTGTTTTCCATGCATTTTAATAGTTTATGAATATACAAGTATATACATGTATACACACATACTTTTTTTTCTTAAAAATGATGATATATGATACACATTGTTCTTCATCTTACTTTTTTCCTTTAAAAATATATCTTCGAAATCAGGGGCCGTCAGTGTGTTATCTTCCTCGTTCATTTTAGCAGAATATTCTTTGTGTAGCTATATTATAATTGACTTAGGAGGGTTCCTATCAATGAATATTTAAATTGCACCTAGTTCTTTTCTGCACACAAACACAGTTGCTGCCCAGAACAGCATCATACATGCATTTTTATGTACAGGTCTAACTATATTCATAGGAGACATTTCTCGGTATAAAATTGCATGGTCAAATGGAAAGTCCATTTAAAATTTCCATGCATATTGCCCGACCACTCTGTAGTAAGATTGCTTCATAATATACTCCTACTGATGAAGTTTGAGACTGTTTCCCATACCGGAGTAATGAATAATAATGTCAAACTTTTTGATCTTTGCTAATGTGATAGGTAAACAGTGACATGGCAATGAAGTTTTCATTTTTGTCTTTCCACATATTTAAAATTCACTTGTGTTTCTTTTTTTCTCTCAACTTTCTGTGAAAGTGTTCATTTTTCAATTGGATTTTTGGTCTTTTCATATTGATGTGCTAGAGATCTTTGTATTTATTAAGAAAGTTATCTTTTTATATACCAGATAGATTTTTCCAGAAATGTTTAGTTTTTGTGTAGTCAAATATACCAGACTTCGGAGTTTGTTCAACTGCTTTGAAAGTTGTTCTAGATCTTTTTTTTTTTTTCTTAAGGTCACAAATTTTTTTCAAAACTTTCTAAGTTTCTTTTTTTCCATTTAAGTCCTTGATTTCTCTGGAATTTATTTTGGTGTAGTGAGTATGTTCCTCTCTTTATTTTAGAAGAAATGAACATCCCCAACTGTGGCAGCACACAGTCAGGGAAACAGAGACACAGAGCCCAGTGGACTAGTCACACCGGCCATAAGTAGCCTTTGCTGACCTGCTGGTTCACCTCCCGGGTTCTGAGCTCTTTGACAAACAAATGCCGTGTTGATAGAATGACGCTGTGGGCTCCTGATCACCAAGGCCAGTGGAAGAGGTTCCTCCGACCTTTGGCTCTTGCTTGCAGCGTGGGTTCAGAGGCACACAGACCTGGGAGCAAAGCTTTGGTTTCCCCTTGTGAGTTGTGAAGCTTCGGACAAGTTGTTTTATCTGAGCCTCAGTTTCTGCACCTGTGGAAGTAAGGACACAGGTTCTTACACACCTTAGCCATTGTAAGGGTTAAGAGAGGAATGATGTAGGATGGTGCCTGGCACAATGCCCCACCTCTAAGAGCTACCCAATACACGTTAGTTGAAGCTTTTACTTTTCCTTAGGATTTTTTTCCACTCAACATTGTCTTTTCTCTCATATGAATAGAAGTCAAGCCTAGTCAGAAATCGCGGTCCCCAGCTTCTCATTTTGGCCTCCTTTACATCTCAACCCCTGCACACACCCTTTTCTGGGACTTGGGACCGTCCCCACTACACCCATCAGAACTCATTGTGGACCACGTGCCCCTTATTGCGAGTGTTTAAGCCTGAACCCAGAATTCCACGTGGATTCCCTCATCTTCCAGACTCTCAGTGCTAAGATCAGACACTTTCCTCCCGATCACTTCTCTGACTCCAGCCTTGCCCTCTCCTCCAAATCCATGTTAGAAACTGCTGCTAAATTTGTTAGATTCTGCTTCTCAAAACAAACCTCTGTTTCTCATTACTTCCCCGATTAAAGGCTACAGTCCCAGTGGCTGTCCTGACAGACCCAGCTCTGCAGGCGCCCACTCCTGTTGTGGTACCTCCTCTCCAGGTGCATCTAGACCCCCTAACACACTGTTCTTTTCCACACCTGGTCCCTTGCTATTCCTTCATCCTGGAATGCTCTTTTCCTTATTCTTTTGTTGGTAAAATTCTTCCTTATACCTTGAGACCCTGTTCCTGCTTCCTCTTCCTCCTCTCTGTGTGATCACACCCCTCTCCTCCTTATCCCCTTTTCTAATTTGACTTTTCCCCCTCAGCCCGCAGAGGGTGGCTGAGTTCCCAAGTTCCTTCATATACACATGGATCACAAAACTTACCACGTGACACCCACATTATCCTAGTGTGACATTAAATTATTCATACCCATGTCTAGTTTTCCCCAGACTGTGAGCTCCTTGCAGTTGAGGGCTTCAGCTCTGTTTACCCCTAGCACACTACCTAGTACACAGTATATTCTCAAAATTATTTGTTAAAAATAAAGCACTAACTCATCAAGATCCAGACATTTGCTGGGTCTCCAGGTAAGGAAGGAATAGTGAGTAAAGATTTCCAGGCTTTGGAACCCATCATTTTCAGCTAACACCAAGATACCTCAAGAAAGAGTTTCTGTTTTCCTTTTCACTGCCAGCATTTCATTTGTTTGGTATTTTGTAATGTGAGAGCATTATAAAACATTAGCTACTGAACCAGAATTTTGCTTAGATATGAAAAGAACACAAAAGCCCTTTTTAAAAAATAGAATATGATCTATCCAAGTAGGATGCTATAAAGCCGTATTAGATTTTTGTTCTTGTTTTTGTTTTGGGAGTTTTTTTTTTTTATCATACGGTTATGAAAATCATAGTTTGATATCCCTTTGGCCAACATTGTGCATCTTACATTTTATTGTGAGATGGCATTTTTATGAGATTGATTTGTCGTTATCTACTTGGAAGCAAAATATCAGAAACATTGGTGACAACCCAAGGAACTATAACCATATGTCTAATTTAATTTTTGTAATCTAGAACGTATTTAAGAGGAACAATACTGCTAACCATAATGCTAAAATCTTGGCTGTTATTGAATTAGTTTCAGGATTCATAAGGAGCAATTACCAAGATTCTTTTAAGCTCACCTACAGACTGAAATTCTGGGCAGAAACTTGAAAGAAAATTATGAGCTTAAGTCTGATGATCGGTCGCTTTTACATGTACAGGATGGCACCGACTAAGGACATTTGGTTGCTGATGTTTGTAGTGATGAAAAATTAGAGTCATGTATTTGTACATATGTGATCCTGGTGAATTTCCAGAGATTAAACCAGGACATGATTTATGGAGATTGTAAGAGCTCTTGTAGCTCAGTCGTCTTCTCTTGGGGATTTTTCTCTCTTTTGAACAAGTCTTTACCTTGAGAAAGGAATACAGAGAGTGGGCAGGGAAGGACACCCACTGGGCAGCCCAGTTAGCTGAACCAGCTGTGGGGTGCGGTAAGCTCATGCATCACAGCTCAGTCATACTCAGGTCCGTAAGCAAGTTTCATGTGACCTATCCACGGACCACAGCTGCAAAGCTAAAAGTCTGTGATAAATGCAGATTAGATTAGAGTATATGTTTATAGCCACTGGTTGTGTGAGAATGGGACATAAGTGCCAGTGAGAATGCTATTGCAGTGTGACAAAATGGACATGCAAGTAAAAATCAGTGTCTTAAGTTATGACTGTTACTGTCTCCAGTACTGCCTCATTTTTTCACCTTTGCTACCAGTATCACTAACTTGAGCATAATTCACATGGCATTTAGATGCACAAATTGTTTACTTCTGCCTGAAGACATCAGACTCCTTCTCTAGAAACAAAGTTTTGTTAGATATCAGTGAGATGAGTTGGAAGTAAATCATCATCTGGGGACACTGAGGTGGGGAGTTTGTGGGGACGGGGCTTGCAGTTTTGAAGAATAGGGGGTGGGTGGCTTTAGAGCTGTTTATCAGGAGAGGTGAGAGCATTTCTTATCGGAGTCGAGAGAGCTGAATAATATGTTTGACTTGCTTTCACTTTCTTGGCCACTTTTCTTTTTTTTTTCCCGTCTTTGTCTTTCATCCCCTCAGTCCTCTGTTTTTCTTCTTCCCTCACCCTTCCTTCCCTTTCCTTTTCCTTCTTCCTCTTCTCCTTTCCTCCTGAGGAGCCTAGCAGCACCAAGGGACACTGCCTTCACTGATGCATTCCCCACGGCTCAGAGCTGTGGCACATCCAGTGCTGTGCATGCCCTGTGGTCATGGCACTATGTCCCATGACATGTGCGTGCGTGCATACGTGATCATTGGTACATTCCCCCTAATTTAGGGAGCTTCTAGAACAGCGTGGTGAGCGTTAAGAGCACAGCCTTGGAGTTAGGCAAATTTGAATTCAAGCCGTACCCCTCCACTGGGTATTTGTCACTAGTAACGTTAGGTAAACCACTCAGCCTCACGTGTGGAAGGGGAGCAGCAACTCCTATCTTAAACGAGCGTTGTAAGAATCAGTGAGAGTTCAGTGCCTGGCAGAGCTACATAGCGTGTTTGAAAAATGCCCATTTTCTTTCTTTGTCCTGTTCCACATTCAAAGTATTGCCTACTTCTCTGTTCCAAACACTGTGCAGGATGAGCTAACAGCAGATCCCATCCTTAGGAAGCTTAGAATCTGGCTGGGAGAGGACGTGTGTACCGGCGACGGATGAGGCTGAGTGAGCCCCCGCGGGATGCGCCGCCGGCCTGCGGCGAGGGAGGGCGGTCCGTCCCCACGCCCCCACCTCCGTGCCTCCCCCCCCCCCCCCGAGGGAGTCCCAGCTCTGACTGATCAAGTTCCAGGACACCCGAATTAGGTCAGGCCCGCCGGGTTGCTAGTGGGCAGGGTTCTGCGTGTTCAAAGGTTTTGCTTACCGGCCCAGAACTCTCTTCTCTCCCTTTGAGGTTGAAAGGCGATGGCCCACTTTAACTTGAGAAGGCAGTCGTCTTAGACTTTGGTTGGCGTTTCCACTTCCTTTCACTTCATTAAGCCTTTCAGAGTGTGGCAAATTTCCGGTTTGAACGTGAGGAGGCAAACACAGACCCTTTAGATCTCTATCCTTTCCCCGTGGTTCTGCTCCGGGACGGTCCCCAGCTGGCGGCGGTGAGCAGTTTGCTCACTGCTCATCTCAAGTGCGTCCTCGTCCCGTGCGTGTATCTCCCTTAGTGCCTCATGAGGTTGCGGGGGGGGGGGCGGCAGATGCCACAGGGCAGGATCCGGCACCCCTGGGTCCCCTGACGATGATCACCACATCACCAGCAAAAACCCACCAACACTTGTAACCCACGCCTTAGAGAAGATATAATCTAAATAGAGAGAAATTCCCGGAAGGGGAACTTATTCCCAGGATGGGGCATAATGAGGGGACCAGAGACAGCTCAGAAGGGGAGAGACAGGCAGGAACCTGACCTAGGCTTGAGGGTCAGGGATATGAACGACTGGGGGCTGGTTTACACTAAATGATTGTGAAGTTTTGCCCAAGAAAGTAAGAACAAGGGCCTCAATATTATAGTTCAGGTAGAAGCGTGGTATCTCTATTTTAGCAAATATTTAGTGATGTTTTGCTTTATAGCCAGTCTTTTTTGACACCCTGGAACATAAAGACTATCCTATTTACATCTTATAATAAAGTTGATAGCAATAGGATTTATTCCAAAAGTAGTATGCCCCAGTTGGGGCCCAAGAAAATAGTAATAACACCCTCCCCCCAATTATTTAAGAACCCACTACGTGCAAAATTTCTGATATTTACAATGACCCTAGATGATAACTATTAACCCATTTTACAGAACAGGAGTTGGGGCTCAGGGAGGTGAAGTGAGCTGCCCAAAGCCTCACAGGTAGTAAGTGACAGGGCCAGGGCTGGAACTTCAGATCCATGGCTCTGGTGCCCAAGTTATCGTGGCCTCTCCCCACAACTCTGCCCACTTCAATTCAGCCAAAAGACCAGGCTGTTTTAGGAACAGTAACACCTGTGTCCATCTGCTGACCTTCAGTCCAGGCAGGCAGCAGGGCATGTGCCACCCAGTGTCCCAGGAGCAGCTGGAGACCTGCCCCAGAGAGGGTGTCTTCTCTTGCTTTTGTGCCTCTGAGACCTGCAGGATCTGGTCTCAGAGTGAAGACCTCACAGGGACAGGGACAACAAGCCTCACTCTGATTTCATGGTGCTTGTCCTCCATCCATGTGAGTCCTAGACAAAGGGGATGTTGGTTCATTCCCCATCTTTCTGCTGCTCAGTCGGATGAGGGAAAGTCCTCTCCAGTTTCTGTCTCCTTCCTCTCCTCTGTGATGGTGGATATTAACATCTGCTTGACTTCTCTCAGGCTGATCATAAACATCAAATATGATTGTGGATGTAAAAACAATTTCTGAAGTAAAGTGTGGTGTATTACCACAGTTTGTATCAAAGGTAATTGGGGGAGGCATTATTTCTTAATAGTAGAAACAGAAGCATTTCTGAGGGACCCACAAAAGAATCATACGTATCTTGTTGCCTAGATTTCAGTGCAACTCCAAATGCCCTTCACTAGGGCGCAGTGGAAAAGCCCATCTTGACTAGCATTCAGTTTAAGTAAAAGGAAAAAGCCAATAGAAACTGACTCTGGATAAGCTAAAAAATTAAAATCTCTAACATTGCTAGCAGTGACTCAGGATTCCTTCTGAAAAGGAGGAAAAATTCTCAACCATCAGCCCTTTCGACACCTCTTTCAGAGGAAGGGGGGTGTTTAAAAACCACCACAATCTGCCATCCCCTGTGGGAAGCACCTCTCCTGAGAGTTCCAGGTGCCACCCTCCCATTTCCAGCCGGAATGTCCTCCCTGCCCCCTTGGACGAAGCTATCAGAAGTCAACAGCCAACGCAGGCAGGGGCCTTGCAGGCAGAATTACCTACATCTTCAATGGGCCTGTGATGATCTCAACTAATAGGCCGAGTCAGTGAGTGTGAGGAGAGGAAATGGGTTTTATAATTTGGGTGCCTGCCCAGACCTTTATTGCTATTTCTTTATTGTCCATCTTTGCTGCCAAGATAGCAGTTGCATCTTCCTGGCATGCAATAGCAGAATAATTCACTTTTCTTGTTGTTGTTCCTTACTGAGAGTGGTAGACTCTCCTAATGCCCCCGTCCCGCTGCTACCCACCGTCCTAAATTAAGGTGAGTACTAGAAATCTTGGTCTTATCAAATAATTATCAGTGAAAAGGGACCTTCCTCCCTTTACACAATATGCTGGAAATTGTAGCATATTTTTACATGAAAGCATATTTTTATGGTAAGTTTAATCATTTGAAATGCACTTATAAACTAGACCATACAAGGAAAACAAAAACTTCTAAAGTCACTATTTATAGATGTATATTTAACATGTACATGTTAGTTTCTCTTAGGGTAACATACCTGTACTCATGGATAATTCACAGGGTTGAAATCTGGTAGAAAGTTGTTGACTCTCAATGAAGGAAACATAAAAAACATGTCTAGACTGTGGGTCAAGTTCTTTTTAAGCCCATAAACCCATCAGACTCATGCCAAGTTTTGGGTGAGAACCAAGAAAAAGCTCTGGTGGTGAGCTCAGCTCTCACCACATTAACCGCACTGTCTTCCTCTGAATCTGTCCTGCAATTAAAGCCTGATTCATGCCATTGAACATCGGTACACACGCTGTCATCCCTTCCACTCCTTTCATGCCTTTTTCACTGCCAACCCGTCCCTAAGCTTTGTGGCTTCTCTTCCCGGTGGCCTATTTCATGGTTTCACATGGTGCTGCACCTATAGACTGTGTCCAATAACATTTATTTTTTTATTCTGTTGCAAAGGAATTTAATCCAGCGGTCCTCAAAGTCTTTGGCCATAACCATAGAAAGAAATACATTTTTCCACTATAAATAAATACATATACATATGTATACCACAAACCCAAGGTTCACAAAAGAGTAATTATCACTGCATACAGGAAGGACTCGGAGCCCTGCTATTTCTAGTCTATTCCATTCCATGCCATTTTATCCTGCTTAAAAATACTAGAAGTGACCTTTAAAATAGATTTTATGACAAACTAATGGGTCACAGCTGTCAACTTGTAAAATATCATGCAGTGTAAGTCGGGAAAGGTTTACCCCACATCAGGGCCACCCCCTGGTAGCTGCTCCCCGCCCCCACGCAACCCCATGCTCACAGCTGAGCTTATGCCACCTGCAGTGCCCCGAGGGACCCCACCGAAACTCCTGGTGAAGTTCCCTCAATAATACCCTATTCTCAACAAACAGGAATTTCAAATAGAGTGTGACCTTGGGGGAAGCCACACTTCCTTTTACATCTCCATTTCTTTTTAACTCTGCACCACCAATACTACAGGTGATGCTAAAGGTACAGTGTGCCGTAGGTCATTAAAGAATTTTAAAAGTTTGAAGGTTAAACAAAAAGATGTATTTGGTCTAAAGTTTTGCACCTGCCACCCTGTTTTTCTGGTCACTGCAAACACTCTCCATCCGCCATCCTTGGGCACAGACGTGCACATACATGCCCCACCCCACCCCCAACCCCAGGATGTGCCCCTCCTTCCAGAGCTCACGCTCCAAACAGGCTGAACCAACTCAAATCAAATTGTTCCTAAGCATTCCCCCTGCCTCCCGCTAACAAACAGTAAGCTGCCTAAAATCTTTTCTGGAATGAGATGTATCAACATACAAATAGCGTAATTTGTTTTGCTCACTTGTACTTTAACTGCATGCTGTGTTCAGCGTTCAGCATCAGTGGATCTGATTCAGGAGGCTTTGTAATTCTCCTTTTCCTAGTGACAAGAGGGAAAAACAAATCACCATATTCGTCACGTTTGTTTTAGGGCTAAAGAAATGAATGATGTTTTAGAAATAATGTACCAGTTTTAACGTTTTAGAAATAAATGTACCAGTTTTAACGTTTCCTTTCAATTTGGTTTACTTTTTAAATTATGGTCCTTAATTCTCTAACTTTATCATACAATTGAAAATAAAGAAATCCCTTGCTTGTTTAGTTGTAATATTAACACAAGGAAAAACTCAAGTTCACTGAAACTGAAGGACCCTGGAATTTGAGATTATGAAACCTGAATTTAAAACAGATTTGTGGATTTGTATGTCTGTTGTTAACATGTTACATTATGGGCTACAAAACAAAAATGTTTTAGTTTGAAAATGTTCCATTTGAGATCCCTAGTCTCAAGGTAATGGAAATGTGAAAAACTGTTTGTCTTGTTATGTTTTGCTGGAGCAAGCTGTGTTGGAAGCAGGGTTGATAAGCTGGCCCTACTGCTGGAGTAGGTTTTGGCCATTAAGTTGCAGGATTGTGGGGACAGATGGACAGGGCAGTAGCAGGGACGGTGGGGGTTGGGGCACTTGGGGAGAACACGAGGCAGAAATTCTTTACCAACTAATTTGGAAGTTCTGTGTTAGAATAGTCTCTACCAACCCTACTTTGAATTAGAAACAGAGAAAAGAATAATGATCAATTCCAGCCTCTACAGGAAAGAAGAGAAAAGAGGAAGAAAAGGGACAGGGACCTAAATCAATGAGGATATCTCACACTGTGCCCCCGAGCCGCGTCTCACCGCAGCGCTAACTGAACTGAAACAAACCCAGTTCTGCTCAGCCTAGTTGTTGGCGCCATCTCATTGTTCTGAAGGAACAAGAGCAAGCTTGACTTAAATGAACATTCAGCGTTTCCATGACCTGAAATAACAGCAAGGTTATTTGTGTCTGTCATGGTCTGATACATAAATTTTCCATGTTCATATGGTTAATTAGTTACATGGTCTGGAGGAGTTATTTGCAAAAAGCTCTTACTGCAGACACCTGAAGGAAATAAAGCAAATCAACCAGAGTTTAAGCTCTACACTTCATTATTTTTGAATCGGTAAGAGAGACGCTCAGAGGAAATCATGGAACTTGTCGTGTATGAGGTGCTGCTTGACAAGTGGTCCACAACATGTGGTCACATTAAAGTCCATGAAGAAGTAAGTCAGCAGGAACGTCATCTCTGCCAACAAATAAGGAAGAGCCACGTGTCACCAAGGAGTGTGGGGCGTGGTAGGAAAGGCTCCGAACTTATAGTTGATCATGATTTCAGTTCAGATCATGACTTTGTGTCTTCAAAGCTATATAATCGGGAGAAATCTTACTAAATATCTATTTTCTTTTCTAAAAAACAGAATAAGCCTCGGAGTTTGTGTAAGGATTAAAGGAAGTAACATATGTAGATTATCTTTCTTACAATAAGTCCAATAAGCCACAATAAGTCCAATGCTAGCTATGATCATCCTCAAAAATTAAGTAGTCAGATATGAAGAGCTCTAGGAAAACTGCAGAAGCTGATTAATGTTATGAAAACATGGCTTTTCCCCCAGTTATAGCCCTTACATTGATTCAGCAGATGAATTTTCAGCAGATGTTTTTCAGGCATCTTGCCTGCCTGACTCTGTTCTTGTCAGCATGCCACTGTCTAAAAGCGTGTGAATGATCAGAGTGCTAGAATAAACCCATCTATCTTATTGAGATATTTTAAGAAGAGGGAGCAAGAGAGAGAAGAATTTAAACGATATTATTTTCTTTTAAGAGTCTCTATGGCATAAATACATAAAGAAGAAAAATAATCCTGAAATAGGAATCTTCTATTTATTCATCTTTTATCCATACGATTAAAAAAGTAACATAAAATTTAATAAGTTTAAAAGACAAAGTAAAAGAAGTTTACCCTCAAGTACCGGGTGAAAAGTGGGACCCAAAATGTGCAGTGTGGCAAAGGAAACTCTGAAGTCAAGAAACACAGGGAACCCAGGGCTGAAAGAATCCCAGGAGGAGTGAGATCACTGGTCACACCTAAGTCAGCGGAAAATCGCAGTTTTCAGCCCCTAGGACTCATCCCTGACAGGACAGTTGGGGCCCTGGCACTTGCTGTTGGAGGAAAGGAGCCCTCTGCAGACTCCTTCAGACTGAGAAGACACCTCTGTCGTACATGGATTTGTCATCATTACTACCTGCTTCACCAGAAGGAGCTAGAGAATCAGTAGAATTGGGCTCGTTTGGTGTCATGTCATAAGCAAGTCATCCACCAGTTAGCGCCTTATGTACAGAAATGCATCCATTATAGTGTTTTATTGTCTCTGTGAGGAGATCAGTCAAAACACCACTTAAAGAATCTGGAAACTCTCAGCTATCAAGTTCTTGCATAGACTCACAAAACAACTAATTGGGAGAGCTTGTCCATCATTTCTGAGTGGTATTTTTCTTCCAGACATTATTTTTTAGCTCTTTAAATTTGTGACCTTTAAATTTTCTCAAGATTCACGTCTTTGTATACTTTAAACTAACTTGGTGCTTCCGTGAGGTTTCCACTGGAATTTCTTAAAATAGGTGCAGTATGGATCTGACAGGGCAGAGTCAATGACACCAGAAACAGAGGGAAGAATCGGTTAAGAGGATTCTGATTTATTCTTCAATCACTTTTATTCAGGAAATGTATATGGGCCATCTATCTACCTTGTTCTAGACACTGGGGAGACAAGGAGAATGGGACACATAGGGCCTCTGTCCTCGAGTCACAAACAAAACCAAACACATTGATAAAAAGATACAAGGGGGTAGTAAGAACTATAAAATAAGCAAAGCAGGAGTTGAGCTGTAAAACATGAGAGGAGATCTTCTTCAGATAGTGATCAGGGTGGGCTCTTTGAAGCTGTGACATTTAGGCTGAAGTCTCAAAATGAGGAGATAGTCAAGAGTGGGAGGAAAAGCATCCTGAGAGTGGGAACAGCATATACAAAGATCATGGGTTGGGAAAGACCTTGGCTTGGGAGAATGGCTTGGAGGGGTGCAGGAGAAGAAGCCGATCAGTCAGAGAGCTACTGTAGCAGTCCAGGCAAGAGACACTCGTGATCAGATGAGGGTGGTGGCAGCAGAGCGTTCAGGCAGTGATTAGAGTTGGGATACAAGTTGGAGATGGAATTCATGTTTCTTGCTGGTGAATTGGGCATGAGACTGAGAAACAGCTTCTTGCTTTCTGGTCCGAGTCATTGAGAAGATGGTGGTGCTTACTGAATTAAGGAACAGGTTTGGGGGAAGAATTAAGAGCTCTATTTTGGACGTGTAAGGTTTGAGATATCTGCATGACACGTAAGCTATAAGACCCACAGTGAGGTACTTATGTCTGAACTCAGAGGAGTGCTCTGATCTGGAGGCATAATTTTGGCCATCATTACCCTAAATTCAATGTTACTGTTGAATCCACGGGAATTGCTGTGATTCCTTCCAAGTTATGCACCCAGGGTGGGGTCTCCTCTGTTGGAAGGTAGAGAGCTTTCTTCATGACACTCATTCTTGATGAGTTTCTTTATTTTCAAAACCTCAGCTTAAAAATTAGCATTTACAGAGAGTCCTTCCATTCCCCTGAACCTGCCAAAGCTCAGCTCTGGACCAAGTCAAGCCTCTGACTCATCTCAGATAAGAAAGCTGAGGCAACGGGAGGTTAAGTAACTTGTGCTTAGTTATGCAGCTTCTGAATGCTTAATTCTTATATTGCATTGATGAGAAGAATGGTCATCAGTTCTAGAGGGACTGTCTTATTTGTCCTTGTGAGATTATTTGGGGGCAAGTGGAAGAAAAGTAAAAGTAGAGACATTTCTTTTTTTTGTTTTTTTTTTTTAAATTTAAGTAGTCAATTTACAATGTCATGTCAACTTCTGGTGTACAGCACAATGCTTCAATCATACGTACATACATTCCTTTTCATATTTTTTTATTATAGGTTAGTATAAGATATTGAGTATAGTTTCCTGTGCTTTACAGTAGTAACTTGTTTATCTATTTTATATATAGTAGTATTTGCAAATCTCGAACTCCCAAGTTATCCCTTCCCACCTCCTTTCCCCTCAGGTAACCATAAGATTGTTTTCTATGTCTGTAAGTCTGTTTCTGTTTTGTAAATAAGTTTATTTGTGTCTTTATTTTTTTTAGATTCCACATATAAGTTATATCATATGGTATTTTTCTTTATCTTTCCAGCTTACTTCACTTAGAATGGCAATCTCCAGGTTCATCCATGTTGCTGCAAATGGCATTATTTTATTCTTTTTTATGACTGAGTAGTACTCCGTCATATAAATATACCACAATTTCTTTATCCAATCATCTCTTGTTGGGCACTTAGAGGGATGGTTGTTTGCATGTCTTAGCTATTGTAAATAGTGCTGCTATGAATATTGGGGTGCATGTATCTTTTTGAATGAGTTTCTCTGGGTATACGCTCAGGAGTGGCATTGCTGGATCGTATGGTAAGTCTATTTTTAGTTTTTTGAGGGATTTCCATTCTGTTTTCCATAATGGCTGCACCGAACTACATTCCCACCAGCAGTGTAGGAAGGTTCCCTTTTCTCCACACCCTCTCTAGCATTTATCATTTGTGGACTTTTGAATGATGGCCATTCTGACTGGTGTGAGATGGTAGCTCATTGTAGTTTTGATTTGCATTTCTCTGATAATTAGTGATATTGAGCATTTTTTCATGGGCCTATTAGCTATTTGTATGTCTTCATTAGAGAACTGCTTGTTTAGGTCTTCTGCCCAATTTTGGATTGGGTTGTTTGTTTTTTGTTATTAAGTTGTATGAGCTGTTTGTATATTCTGGAGATTAAGCCCTTGTCAGTCGAATCATTTGCAAATATTTTCTCCCATTCTGTAGGTTGTCTTTTTGTTTTGTTTATGGTTTCCTTTGCTGTGCAAAAGATTATAAGTTTAATTAGGTCCCATCTGTTTATTTTTGCTTTTAATTAGTAGAGGCATTTCGAAGCAGTACCTTCCTGTCGTGTTCCAAGCCAGTGGTGGAACTGCAACATAAACTACCCTCCCTGTCTCTAGCTCAGCACCATATTGGACCACCAACCCAGTGACATTCCCAATAAAATTCCACAGGAAGTTAAAGTTCCCTGTTTACACATCTGTTTGTTTCACAAGTACCTTCTAATGAAGAAAAGATAATCAGTACCATTGAAGCAATTGTTGGTGACCTTCCACCCCACTACCTCAAATTCTCCAACTTCTTGTTTTGTTTTCCTTTTTAATTTTTATTTTCTACTGAGTTCTAATCTCCTCTCTATAATTTCTTTGTTTCGCTATTATTTCTTACATCTGCTTGTCCCTATTGGTGTTGCCTAAAACACTTTCTAAATTTTCTTCGTAGCTTAAGACAGGGATCATTCAGAATTTTATTCATCTTTTTTCAAGACATTTTCAAAATGCAGAGGCAAATGTTCTGTTTTACACGTATGCACATTTGTGGGCTTTTCTTGTTATTTTTGTGTTATTCTCACTCGCGTCTCCTATCATTTTACTCTAGAAACTCTTAGTAGACAGTGATGCCAAGAAGGTCATCAGTGCTGAGCACACGTGAGGGCAAGTGGATTTTTTGGTTTTGTTTTTTGTTTTATGCAAATTAGATAAGCTAATGGATCAAATATGAGTTAAAATAAGTGATTTTCTTCATGAGGAAAAATTATTCTTGGGACAGAAGTTTTCTTAATACTTTTAGATTTTTTTTGTTTATAGAACATTTTACTTGACAGGGAGTTGAATGAGGAAACCTAGAATTCGAAATTGCTTCATAGCCATTACCCCCTAAAGATGAGCAAAAAATTAAAAGAAAGCACTTCAGAAGCTAAAACATACGTGAAGTTTTGAGTCACCAAAATTTTCAGTAAATTATTGTGTGAGTTGTGCCGGAGAGCCTGGATCACAAGTTCAACTTCAGTATTCAGTTCGATCTGGTTGAGTTAGAGAACTCCGAGTACCAGCCACGTCCCTGGCACTGGGCTAGGTGCAGGGGAAGGTGTTGACAGGTGCAGCCTCTACCTTCCCAGCCGGGGGCAGGAGGGCAGGGACTTAGCAACTGGAACACCGTGTGTTAAAGGTTCTTTGAGAGCTGTGCATCCGGTGCCAGGGAGGCACTCGGTGAATGAATGGAATAGAAAACAGATTAAAAGATGGTGGAGCGGGGGGAACAACTTTTTTTTCTTTTTAATCATCCAGCATGGAAAGGAAATGAAAACCTGAACTAGTCTGGAAGCTCCCATGAGAGGAGCCCCATAAGTTTTTCAAGAAATCTCAGCAGACGCAGCAATGTTTTTGTTATTCTCCCAGTTGGCAACACTGAGCAGATCTTGTGCTGACGCGCTGGGGGAGGGAAGGAAGAGAGCAAATGGAATCCTACTGAACAGAAGAGTCAGGGCTGAGCAGACAGCTGTGTGGTAACAAAGGAAAGTTCTACGTCACGGGAGAGCGTGGGCATCTGAGGACGAGGTGACGGAGAGGGGCGGGAACAGAGGCAGCGTTTCCGTCCCGCCGCGCGGCGTGCTGGGCTCAGTCCACAGTCAGCATCCTTCCCCCGCCCCACCCCGTGTTAATTAAAGCCCCGTTTGTCTCTAATTTAGCACTTCCTAGCCTACTGTTCACTGCCCCCAGTTTCCTTTTACTTTTTAATCCTCATTTGGGATTTGGCTGGTTCAAAGTTCTGGACTCACGCAGAGAATGTCTCCCCACCTGTGCAGAGCTGGAGGGGTCTGGGGTAGTGGGTTATGGTAGAAGAAATTCCTTACTCCAGAAACCGTCTCATCTAACCCCCCTGACAAGTGGAAGGCGCTGAGGTGGGTGGGAGACCCGTGACACTCTTCATCTCTGTGACTCAGCTTCATTTTATGTGTTTTGTCCCTCCTCCTGGTAGATATATGAAACCATCTCAGGTGATTCAGCGTTGTTCCTTGCCCTTCCTCTGTGGCTGTGCCTCTGTTCTGGGTACTTGCACAGTGCCAGGGAGAATGTGGGCCGGGCTGCCCCAACTCCCATTCAGCCTCGTCTCCGTCCCAGTAGGTCCCACCAGGGAGGCCGCTCTCCAGGGCCCCGGGCCTGTGCTGCAGATCCCCGCCGCCAGGGAGCACTGAGGAGCTCTGAGACGCTGCCCCGGCTCATCTGACCAGGCTTCCCACCTCTATTTCAGCTCGTCTACAGTGAGGCCCGGGGACCGGGGCCGGGGAACATTCCTGCCTCGCCCAGGGCCCCGCTTTTGCCCTCACACTCACCGACCCCTCATCTGTCTAGAGTATCTGCCTCTCCCGAGGGCTCCTCTCCGGGACCCTCATCCAAGTCTAGTTCTCTTCCTCCCCTCTTCAGAGACTGTTGTCCGCAGGCTGGGCGCGTGTGGGCTCTCCCTGATACGGACTCTTCCAAAGCTGTTATTCATGCCCAGGGTTCTTCCCCTTCTCTTCTGGAGGTGAACATCCCCGTCCTGGGGTGTCACGATCACTCAGGGACAATGAGTATTACAGCTCCAGCTCCTTGAATGGGAGGTTCAGAGGGGAAGAGGCGGTCGGTTGAGGTAGCAGGAAACATAAAGGAATGACATCTCAGAGAATATGTCACAACTCCTGTCCACACAGAGTTCACGCAGTTGAGAAGGACCCCGAGTTTACCCATGTCGATTCCCCGCCCGGGACCGGCCATTTCTACAGCATCTCACACTTCACTGACAGGTACCTCACTAGACACTGGGACAGTCCCTTTAGTGGCTGGCAGCGTCTTCTTCACCAAAGTCTCCTGGTCAGGTTCTGCCCTGGGGCCCCACTCGGTGGTTCTTTTCCCTGTTCCCCTGTTCCCTGGTGCTCCTGGCTGCCCAGGCTGCAGCGAGCAGCCTGAAAAGGAAACAACCCCACCCCAGGGCAGAAAACACCCCTGGCCCTGGGCAGGGTGAGGCCACAGCCCCTCCCAGAACGCAGCTGTCCCCTTCCCGCTGTCTGCCCTGTTCCCTGACAAGCTTCTTGCCTCAGGGACTCCCCACCGGCACCTCACCACCACGGGCGGGACAGACCACAAGGCATCAAGCCTGGCTGTGGACTCCTTGGTGTTGCTGGGGGGCCTGGAGCCTCTCACCAGGAGCAGCCCTGCGGCCTGGACTCGACCCCAGCGGGCGGTCTAGGACACTGGGTCTGGCCTTCTCTACTCACATGTTTGACCGAAGCTCCTGAGATGACTCCAAGGGGAGAACTCTGCTGTGAGCGATTGTTAAGCCATTCACCAAATATAACATTAATTAGAAGTGGAGGTAAAATCTGTCACAGGCAGTCGGTTATTAATTCTCAGCTTTTTGTCAGCCAGAGTTTCCATTCTTTCACAGACGCCTACCTTGTCCCTTCCTCTCTCCTTCTCCCTGTCGTTTTCTCCGTTCCCTTAAACCTTTCTCAAACATTCATTGCGCTTCTGCCGTGTGCTGGGCAGTGTACGTGGGACCGGACATGTAAGGATGAATGAGACCCCAACTCTGGCCTCAAGGGCTCACTCACAAATGAATATGTTACTGTCAGTGTTGGAGGTTGTCTTAGTTGTGTATTGCTATGCAACAAATTACTCTGAAGTGCAGTGGCTTAAAACCACATTTATTACGTCACAGTTTCTCAGGAATCTAGGTGTGGCTTAGCCGGGTCCTCTCACTCCAGTCCTCTTACAAGCTGACAGTCAAGGGTCAGCCTGGGCAGCAGTATCTCAAGGCTCAGCTGGGGGAAGATCCACTTCCAAATGCACTCCCACGCTCCCACATAGGACAGCTCCTCAGGCTGTCGGCCAGAGGCCTCCCTCAGTTCCTTGCCACACAGTCCTCTCTGTGGAGCAGCTCATGACAGGCTGGATTCCATCAGAAAGAGTGAGAGAGGGTGAGCAAGAGAGGGCAGAAGGAAGCCGGGTCCTGAAGGTGGCATCCCATCACTTTTGCTGTATTCTGTTTGTTAGAAGCACGTCACTGAGTCTGGCCCACACTCAAAGGGAGAGGATTCCACGAGGGTGTGAACGCTAGAAAGCAGGGTTGGTTGGAGGATGTTAGAGGCTGTCTACCATGAACATGTTGCCATAATGTCTTCAAAAATATTTAAGCCTCAGATCACCTGGCCCAAATACAGTGAGTTAAAAATGTCAATTACCCTTTTTTTTTTTTTTGCAGTGAGGAAGGCAGGTGAGGAACCTTAAGGAACATTAGAATGAAGCCCCCAAAACAGAGTAAAAATGGTTCATTACCCGTTTCCTGAGTTTTTAATGTATTTTATTTTTTATTTGGCTTTGTTGTTATTGTTTTATTTTTTTAATGGAGATACTGGGGATTGAACAGGACTTTGTGCATGCTAAGCGTACACTCTACCACTGAGCTGTACCCTCCCTCCTCTTTTTCCCTGTCTTGCCAAGTTATGTCTCAGTCTGTCTCTAATGGAGAATTGTGCTAACCTCACCAATCCTGTTTGACTAAGCACATCCCATCCCCAAAGAATACCAGTGCCAGTGGGGCAAGTAGAGGATCTTCAGCTGAATATTCCATATTCAATTCAATAGTCATCTCTGTTTAGTTCCAGAAAAACTAAGGCTCTAACACTTGTGATGTGTCTACTTTGACTCAATATGTTTGTATTCAAATTTTCAACCAGCAAAACCTGCTACCTGAGAAAGGATACTAGTTCACACAAAATATCCAAATGAGAGATTTCCATTCAAGAAATTTTTTCTTCCTAGGAGCCCAGTTACTATTCATTTACAGTGTCAGATGAGAGAAAGTGAAGGCATTTCTAATTGGCTGCCTTGGAATAAGGCATTTGAGATGGAGTCGACTGATATTTCAATATCTGTTAGACGTGATTTATAGGAACTCATGTTTCATTTTAAAAGATTAATAATGTATCATACAAATGGATTCTGCAGTGCAATTTGTTTAAGATTTTTAAGAGCATATTCACACTTGGGCTGTCATTTTTGAAGAAACAAATGCAGATTGGAAAGATCTAAATGTTTTATACCAAATGAATGACATAGCACCAAAAAATCTACTATTTTTAATTTACCTAAATTGCCAGCACTGAAATGAGACCCATGTCCCTAGACTCTAACTCAGGCTCCCAAGCATTAATGCAGTGGCCTGGAAGGCGTCTGAGAGGTAGGTCACAGATGATGAGACTGAGGTAAAGGGCGTGTTCCACTGCTTGGCCAGCTTCCTCACACATGTTCCATGCCCCACTTGCCTTCTTGTAAAACAATTAGCCCTAAATATGTTGATCTACCTTAAAGGTTCTTGTTAATTGAAATACTGAAGCAAATTCATGGTGGAAGTTTTTTTTTTTAGTACAAAACTAAACTAACTGAACTAAACTAAATCATATTTACTCCATGACTCAAAACTTAGAATCTTGTTGCTAATTTTGTCAAAGAGTAAACTTGTCTCAGTGATCAAAATTCAGTTTGAAAGTATTTGTATAATGTACATGTTTTTTGATACTCACCTACAATCATCTTTAGGGGATTTGATTTTGAACCCTCAGAACCTCATATTATATTATTATTTCATTATTCTAAATTTCTTGGATTTTCACACTACAGAAAATGTGACCCCAAGTTAGAGGTCACCGAGGAAGAAAAACATGGAGACCTATATTAATACATCACTTACAGAGAGGGGTGAATATGAGTGGGAAAACTCTTCACTCTGTAAAACCAATTTTCACAAGAAACACACCGGGTAAGGCAAAGGTGATGACCATAAAAATATAATTTAAAATCTGTCTTCATTTCTTAAATATAGTATTTACTTCCAAAACTCTTTGAAGGTGCTTTATATTATTCTCTTGACCATAGAAGAGACAGGGATCATCTGATGGTCCCAGAGAGTCACAGGGGGTCTGGGGACCATCAGCAATCAGGCACAATTAAACCCAAGCATTCTGATCTTCACTTACTGCCTTTTGTAAACCCAGGATGCACCTATTTCTGCACAAATTTCTGCCCAATGTCTTTTACCAGTGTAGAAAAGAAGGTCTCAAAGAGCAGAATTTCTCTAGCAATGATGAAGGACCATGTTAGAGGAGAGGTTTTGCGGTGTCAGAAGTAGCTTACAAGATGAATGTTTCTATCTTGTTGTCTCTGTCTTCCCAAGTTACAGCAGCAGGGAGTTCCCTGAATTGCCCACTCAGTTGGCAGAATGCCTCTGGTGTGTTGTGATGTGGTGGGTGTTTATTTGAGATAGCGAAGTGGAAGAAACAAACAAAATCTCCATGCCAAAGTCGTGAAATATGAACGTTTTCACGAACATGTACTTTCTCTTGCTCTCTCTCTCTCTCACACACACACACACACACACACACACACACGCACGCACGCACTTGTTCTGAAGACTCCGGATTCTGTGAGCCGAGCTTGAATTGGTGTATGCTGTTTCTTAATAAACGTGTTGAAAGTTCTTAATCCTCTGGCTGGTCTGAGAAGAGGCTTTTGTTGCAATGAGTGGGAAGTTTCAAATGGAGATCTAGGTCAAAAAGAAAGTCATAGTGTATGAGCTATAAGAGGAAATACTAATTGTTTTTATGGGCTCCTCAAAATTCCATTTTTTGTCTCTGTATGATGGTGTAATGTTTCATAAACCTAATGACTCTGCATTGTGTGTAGTACAAGATTCTTACTGTTTTCTCTTCTAGGCAATTCACATCTTAAAAACTTGCCAAAGCCTATTTGATGCTCAGAATACTGTTTGATGGTTTGAATTTTTTCCCTTGTGATGAAAAATCTTAGGATTTACTCTCTCAAGAACTTTCATATACAATATGCAGGAGTATTAACTATATTTATCAGGTAGTACATTACATCCCTTGTACTCACTTATCTTATAACTGAAAGCTTGTACCTTTTCAGTATCTTCATCCAATTCCCCCTCCCCCAAGCTCTGGTAACCACAAATCTGACCCTTTTTCCTATGAGTTTGTTTGTTTGTTTCTGAGTATAGGTGACCTACAGTACCATGTTAGTTCCTGTTACACAACATAATGATTCGATATTTCTACACATTCCAAAATGATCACCACAATAAGTCCAGTTACCACCTGTCACCATACAAAGATATTGCATAGTTATTAACTATATTCCCCACACTGTACGTTTCATACCTGTGACTCATTTATTTTGCAGCTGAAAGTTTGTACCTTTTAATCTCTCTCACCTATTTCTCTCTTCCCTCCACTCTCTTTCCTTTTGACAACCACCAGATTATTCTCTGTATCCGTGACTGTGTTTCTGTTCTGTTTATTCCTTTGTTTTGTTTTTTAGATTTCACATATAAGTGAAACTTGTCTTTCTCTGACTTATTTCATTTGGCATAATATCCTTAGCTCCATCCATGTTGTGAATGGCAAGATTTTATTCTTTTTTATGGCTGAGCTTTGTATATCTCACATCTTCTTTATTCATTCATCTGTTCATGGGCACTTAGGTTGCTTCCATATGTTGACTGTTGTAAATAATGCTGCAATGAACATAACGGTGCATGTATCTTTTCTTATTAGTGTTTTCCTTTTGTTTGGTTAAATACACAGGAGTGGAATTGCTGGATCCAATGGTAGTTACACTTTTAATTTTTGGAGGAATCTCCACTCTATTTTCCATAGTGACTGCACCAATTCACATTCCCACTAACAACGCATGAGGGCTCCCCTTTCTCCATATCCTCACCAACGCTTGTTTTTTGTTGCCTTTTGGATGGTAGTCTATCACACCAGGTGTGAGGTGATATCTCATTGTGGTTTTGATTTGTATTTCCCTGATGATTGGTGATGCTGAGTATTTTTTCATGGGCCTGTTGGCCATCTGTATGTCTTCTTTGGAAAAATGTCTCTTCAGATCTTCTGTCCATTTTTTAATTGGGTTGTTTGGGTTTTCTGTTTTTTGTTTTTTTTCTTTTGATGTTGAGTTATATGGGTTCTTTGTATATTTTGGGTATTAACCCCTTATCAAATACATCGTTTGCAAGTATCTTTTCTTATTCAGTAGGTGACCTTTTTGTTTTGTTGATTATTTCCTTAGCTATGCAAAACATTTTTAAGTTGATGTAGTCCCTTTGGTTTATTTTTGCTTTTGTTTCCCCTGACTGAGCAAACAGATCCAAAAGACCAGTGTCAAAGAGTATACTGCCTATGTTTTCTTCTAGAAGTTTTACAGTTTAATCCTTACATTTAAGTCTTTAATCCATTTTGACTTTATTTTTGTATATGGTGTGAAAAAATAGTCCAGTTTGATGCTTTTGCATGTAGCTGTCCAGTTCTCCCAATACCATTTACTAAAGAGATTGTTTTCCCCCATTGTCTATTCTTGCCTCTTGTGTGTAGATTAATTGCCAGTGTGAGTGCGGGTTCATTTCTGGGCTCTCTATTCTGTTTCATGGATCGTATGCGTCTGATTTTGTGCCAGTACCATCCTGTTTTGATTACTGTAGCTTTGTAGTACAGTTTGAAATCAGGGAGTGTTTCCTCCAGCTTATTCTTCTTTCTCAAGATTGTTTGGACTATTTAGGGTCTTATATGTTTCTATACAAAATTTATAACTATTTTTTCTCATTCTGTGAAAAATGCCATTAGTATTTTGAGAGGGATTGGAAAATTAAATGTTAAAAATTCAGTTTCTCAGTAACATTAGCTACATTTTGAGTAAACAATAGTCCCATGTGTCTGTAAGCTACACTATTAGACAGCACAGATTTACAACAATGAATCTGTTCATCTTTTGAGCCATTATGAATGTCCCTGCAGGTGGATTTATTTTAAAGGATTAGAACTTTTGGCAAAATGAGGCTTAAGAATTTTTCTTGATTATTCCACATCATCCCTTCATTTAAATGAAAGCAACACCAATGACAAATAAAAAAAACCCCAAGCCTAAGGCCATGACATAATTTTGGTTGGTCATTTCTGTCCTTCCATCAGCTGTCCAGAGTCATGTAAGCTCCATTTCTCCTATGAGGTTGGCATGGTAGGAAGGGAAGGAGATAGGGAGAGAGGAAATTGTGCTCTGGGCCCTGCTGAGTGAAGGAGAGTCGAAAAGCCAGAGGAGGAGCCCAGAGGAAGCTGGGGCCATCTCACCTCGCTGTTTTCTCACCTCCTGCCCTGCCCTGCCCCTCCCTCAGGTTGCCTCTCTGTCACTGCAAACCAGCTCCCAACAACTTGGATCTTTCATTGGAAGTCCCTTGGGAAAGGCTGCAAGTTTTCGTACAAATTAGAAAACACTGCATATACCTGCGGAAATGATTGCAATCAGTTATCCTCAATTTCCCTCCCTCTTTTTTTTTTTTTTTTTTAAGAAAGAGCTTGAGCCAGGCTTTGGGTCAGACTTCAGCTCCCCCTCTTCCCATCCATGTCGCCTCCCACGAGAAAAGATGGCTCAGTTTCCCCATCAGTGAAACATGGTTTCTATGAGAAGGAAATGAGTCAGTATTTAAAACACTTCTCAGGGGATCTGGTGGATGGAAAGTCCTCAAGAAACAGCAGAGTTGATCAGTATTGTTTTAGGCTCTTACAAAGCTTATTAACAAAGAATGACATACCCACTATACATAAAATATGACTATTTTAAGGGCAGCACATCCTACAGGACTCAAAAGAGAAAATGCTTTGTATGATTTGGCAAAAAAAATATTTATTTTTAAAAACACAAATCTTGGGCTTATATCATAGGAAGGTACAGCAGCACTATTCCAATTCCATTCTGAGGAGGAGTATATATTACCTGCAGACCTTCTTCTAAAAGTAGGTGTTTTAGTCATTCTGTGGTCCACATTAAAGCTGAATGCAGCCCGCTGCACTGCAGAAAAATTCTGCTGGTGGTCACTTTTCTGCTTTTCTGTACGAACTCATGACTTTTTCCTCCCCCCACCTCCCCAGTTTCTCCTCTTCTCAGCTGCCTCGTCAGCACCCTATGGTCTCATGGGCCTCAGGCTGTGGCTCAGAAGGGACATAAGAGGCCAAGCTCCCATGACTGAGAGAGGTTGTGATGACCTTACACCTTGTCCCTCCTCCCCCATAGCAAACTGATGCTGGTTCTTAAAGGGGTTTCAAAGGGTGATGCCTTGTGAATAAGCAATGATTTCCTTCCAGCTCATCAGCTCAGATCAGTGGGCTCTTATTGCCTCGAGATTAGGAAGGTTAGTGACCTTCAACCAAGATCCAAGAGGACAAAAGGGAGCAAGGACACCAGGAAAGCAATGAGTGATTTGCTCATGTAACATGGAGGAAATAATCACCGTGGTGTGTGCACACCATTAGGTGAAGTTGTGCCATCTGCAGATGATCAGATTAGGTAGAAGTTACACATCACCATGTTATGCAATACGTAGAGTGTGTCATTACAGATTCTATTTTTGAGCAACATCCTGAGATACTTAACAGATATTTAACTGCAATAAACCTTCTATAGATTTGTCATAGTTCAAGAAAAGAGAAACTGGGAATAATACTTTGGAGGCAAATGTGATGTAGAAAAAGCCCTGGAAAATACAAGTTTGTATCCTGTCCCTCCACCTGCTGGTGGTGACCTTAAGCAAGTCATTTTTACCTCATCAAAGCCTCTGTTTCCTCATCTGTCAATGAGCATCAAAATAACTACATTGTGGTATTCGTGTGAGATTAAACAAGATAACAAATGTGGTTTTCCAGGGCTATTCTTAACCTTAAGTGTTTGGCTAATATTCATTTTAAATATGTATAATCTTATTTAACCACATGAGGAAAATGTTCGTAATATTTTGTTACATGAAAACAGTGGATTACTATATTATTCATAAGATAATCTACATTTTGTAAGAGAATATTCATATCATGGTACCCAACCTGAATTTCTCCCTCAGGCTCTGGATTTAGCCCTGCAACTGCTCTCTTGACAGCTCTGCTTAGATCTCAGACTTCCCACGTCCAAACCAAACTCCTGATCTCCCCTCCCCTCACCCGCCACCTTTCCTCCAGCGTTTCCCATCTCAATTAATGACAGCTAATTTCCTCCAGCCTTCTAATTATACAAGCCAAAAATTTTGAAATCATTTTTGACTCTTTCTCCCTCCTGCCCCATACCTGATCTGTCAGCAAATGTCATGGGCTCTTCCTTCAAAATATACCCAGATTCCAACTGTTCCTCACCTCCGCTGCTGCTACCATCCAACTCAAGCTCCCATCCCTCCCAGGGTTACCGCCACACTCTCCTAACTGGTCCCACTGCTGCTGCCCTCACGTAGCCTACTTGCAACCCAGCAGCCAGAGGGATCCTTTTAAAGCTTAAGTCATTTCGCGTCACTGCTCTGTGCAGAGCCCTCCAATGTCTCCCAATCCACTCAGAGTCAAAGCCAAAGCCCTTACAGTGGTCCAGCAAAGCTCCCCAGTACTTCCTGGCCGTCTTCATTCTCCTCACCTCTGTTCACTCTGCTCCTGCCGTAGGGGCCCCTGGGTGCTCCTCACGTGGACCAAGTCCCCTCATGCTCCAGTGCCTTGTGCTTGCATCTCCCTGCCTGTTCTTCCCCAGCCTCCCACTCGGCTCCCCCTTCACCGATTTCAGGTCTCATCTCTCAAAGGGCACCGTTGAGTGAGGTCTTCACAGCTCCCCATTTCATAGAGGGCTCCCACCCCCACTCCTCATCCCCCCTTCCCTGCTTCCTCTTTATTCCTGAAACTTATCGCCATTTGACATTGCTAGCACTTGGTATGTGTGTAGGTGTGTACATATGTGCACACACACACACAAGCTTATATATAATTTGTTCAGTTTATTGTCAGCCTGTCCCCACTAGCATATAAGCTCCACAAGGGCAGGGATCTCTGTTTATCACTGCTGTAGCCCCTCTGCTCAGAACGGTGCTTGGCACAGAGAAGGCTCTGAATTAATGTTTTTGGAATAAGTACGTGAATTGTTTATCCATATTCATTAAACAGATCTTATGAGCCCCGACCCTGTGCCAAGCACTGTTCCAGGAGATTGAAGTACTACAGTAAATAAAATAAAGATACTGTTTTTATGGAGCTTTATCCATCTGCCTATCACCTCTCTCTACCTGGACTTGTCTGTCCATCTATATCTGTATATTGACATCTACATGTACATCTATTCGTATCTGTCTGTCTGTCTCCCTGTTTAACACTGGAGGGTCATTTCCTATTTACGCTCTTCTGCACAATTTTCTAAATTGATGTGTGATTGCTATTGTAATCAGAGACAACTCTGTAGGTAGGAAAGAGGAGTGAAGGAACAGTCAAATGCAAAGGAAAACCTTAGCATCTATCCTGTACTCATGTGAACTCGAACATCTGATGAAGTATCAAACCTTTATATTCCTGCTGTTTTTGAAACAGTGTGGCATCAAACTTAAGGGCAAGATTGCTGGGGACAAATTGTCTGGGTTTTAATCCTGACTAATTACATGACCTTAATTGAGCCCTCTCTGTAGTTCAGTTTCCTCATCTGAAAATTGGAAATAATAATATTATCTGCGTCATACCTTG
This sequence comes from Vicugna pacos, assembly GCF_048564905.1. Taxonomy (NCBI): domain Eukaryota; kingdom Metazoa; phylum Chordata; class Mammalia; order Artiodactyla; family Camelidae; genus Vicugna; species Vicugna pacos. The sequence continues at coordinate 31,738,982 of NC_132987.1, forward strand.
ACGTGAGGATTGAGGTAATCCATGTAAAGTACTTACAAAAGCACAGGACGCAGAACTAATGCTCGGCGATACGCACTACTACGGGTTTCATTAGCATTTGAGTTATCTCTATTATCATTGAGTAAAGAGGGGGGAATATTAACTCTCCAGAGAGTTTTATTTAATTATGGGCCTACTGGCTGCTAGGAAAAAAGTGCTATTTAGAATTTTACTCTCACACCAACTTCAAACAATTTATTTGTGGTAATGTCTTCTGTTGGTAAATTCATTAGGAGCCAGACAACAATTCTGAGAGTGAGAGCAGTCCACTCTGAGAATTCCGGTTCTGTTCTCAGAACCGTCTCAGGTGTGGCCTGTGGAAGCTGATTTTCTGGTCATGTGAGTCAAGAGTCACGATATTGTCCCCTGAACTGCCACAGAAGAGCAGTGACAACAGATCTGTTTAACTGGCGCTCCAGTGTGAGTGCCTAGATGCCCGATGTGAGGTTAATTAGATTAACTAGAGAAACCATCACCTTGTCTCAGAAAAATGAATTAATTTAGCCCCAGATCACATTGAAAATTTATAACACTAATGTGTATCAGGTAAAAATAAGTAACTCTCTGGGAAACTTATTTCAAATGCCACAGTTTAAGCAGTTATACCTTATCAGGTTCAACCTTGAAGATTTTAGTACTTTGGGTAATTACCCATTTGTTCATTTGTTTTTGCTTCTCTGACTGTATGTCCAGCCAAAACCAATTATATTATTAACTGAAGATGTTTTCATTTAGCATTTTATCTGCTCATTTATGAATAATCCAGTTGAATCTGATCAAGCATAGTGCTTAATGCAGGAGTAAGTGTTAAGACATCTGTGAATTCTACACTTCAACAGTCATTTTTATCATAGTTAGAAATGTTTACAAGTGTAGGGGAGGAAAATTTTCCTTCTACGCTTTTAGGTTCTGTGGCTGGTCAAACAATAAAAATCGACTTAAGATAGATTATAGGAGAAAAATTTATTTTTGTACATATGGCAGCCTATAAAAATATGAGACCCAAAGGCAGTCAGGCAATCTAAGGCTTCTGTGCCGCCCTGTGCTAGGAAGGACGAGGGTCCTGGGGCTTCAAAGGGGAGGAGGGTAAGTCACAGGAAGATAAGAAGAGCCAATGTTTGCTCGCCCTGCTTTTAAGTCTTTCTGATAAAAATTCTCTCTGGTATTAGCTCCTTTTGGGGGCAGACCCCCCCCCCCCGTCTAAATTCTTTCAGACAAAGAAGAGGTAACAGTTTTTCCTGAATCTCCTGGGTCTTGATTGCCTTCAGCTCAAAATAATCCATGTGCCATAGTGGCACATTTTAGGGTGGCATGTTCTGGTACCCTTTGCAAGGCAACTACGTGGAATGGTGCAGAATCTCAACAACAGCTCATGTCCTTCAAGACTAGAATGCTCCAAGACAGGACTCACGACTCCACTTCCATTTCAACAGCTAAACACAAGTGACAAACTGCAAGTCCAGTGCAGTGGCCCGGGTGCATTTTGCCTATACACTTGACATTTGAATGCTTATTTTCTGTCTGTTCTACGCAATACTTAGCACTCTCTCTAGCACTACCTGCTCAATTCTTGTATTGTTAAGAGTGATGGCCAGGGTAGCATGGCGAAGAGGGTACAGAATTATCAATCTGAAGGAAGTATCAGAGGCAATCTGTTCCCTTCCTCTGGCTTCAGGCTGAGTTGGACAAATAAGAGTCTAAACTTGCACAGTCCTTTACCCTCTTCTGAGCAATTGAGATGTTTTTGTGATAAATGAGTTGTATTTGAACACCAGGGTATAGTGCTTAGTTCTAGTTAAGCTAAGTCCATTTTTCATGTCAGCAGTTCTCCCCTCAGACCTCAGCTGTGCATGAAACCATGTCCTTTGATGAATATCAAATGATCATCAGCTCATGACCACACGCATTAGGAATTAATCTGGCGTAGGTGCCCCTCAGCACAGAAATGAGGATGCCTTTGTGTGGTTTAAAGCAGAGACACAAATAAACACAGCCTCTGAATGGGAAAAAGAGGCAATGTTCAAACATCTATTTCATTAAAAGTCTCTTTATACTCGACTGTCAGGGAAGGGGTTGTCCAAGGAGAGGTCATAGGAAGGATGACATGCAGGAAGGAAGTAAAATCAAAACTAAATATCAAACACAATCCATCAGTGGTGAGGATGTGGATTGTCCTTTCTCAAAATGAACGGTAAGAGTTACGTGAGGGAATTAGATCAGAGCTGGGAAAAGGAAGAGGAAATTCAGGCTTTTTCTAGTGTTTGTTGTCCCAGAAACAGGGAGCTTGCCCCAAATCCAGGCTGTGTAGTAAGAGTTAAGAGCAGGGCTGTGAACTAACATGTCCTGGGTTCATATCCTGCCTCTATCAATTACTTGCTCTGTGATGCCCATCAATTTGCCAAAGCTCTTGGTTTCTCATTTACTAAATGGTAAAAATGGAGTCGGTGGTAGCACTGGTACCTATTTCATAAGACAGTTGGGATGCTAAATGACAGAACATGTGTCAGGTGTCTGGTATGTAAATAGTGTCAAAAACTATTTGTATAGAGTAGAACAGGAGACATAAAGGGCAAGAGGCTCCTCTTCCTCCTGACCTAAGGAAGATGCTAATTGCCATTAAACTTCCCTTAGCCCCACGAAGTGTCAGGAGTATTATTAAGGCACTTTTAATGCGCCCAAATTCTCCCTTTCTGAGACAGCTCTCCTAGTTGGCACCCCTTCCCCGTGTTCGCCCTGAAGCACCAGTACTTTTTCTACAATTGTTATCACAGCGACTGCATGCTTCCGCACTTGGATATTTTCTTTTTATCTTCCTTTGAGTCTAGGCTTCTGCCAGGCCATGCCTTGTGCCCTTTCTCTGTTGGGATTTGGGGAGGGCCTCGGGGGCCAGGACACATCAAACCGTTTTGTCAGGAAGAGCCTGAGCCTTTCCATCTTGAATTTCTCCTTCTCATTGCGCACGATCTTGCAAAGCCTTTGGCCTCAGCCTCACCCTTCCCAAAATAAATTAAAATAGACAAGGTCCCAACCTCTCAGAGTTTACAATTGCATAGAATCCAAATGGATACAGACCAGACATGACCTAGGCAAACACATTTTGAAAAATTGCAGGAATTAAATTGTTTGTGAGGACTGGGAGTGTGCGAGGGGTGAACACACTTCTGGCTCGGCCGGGTGGGCTCACTATTCAGAAAGACTGGGACAGGAGGGGAAGACACGCCTCCCCCCAGCTTTTCTCTTTCTCTCTATTGAGCACTTAGTATTTTGTTCCCTACTTGGCCCCTGACATAAAAGTTAATGAAAGATGGTAGATGTTCTTGGCTCTCAAATGTTGACAAAAATTATTATAACTGATGTACAAACAGCACAGTGTGTGCAACATGCGTGCAATATGGCATTTTGATGAAAACTGAAGATGGAAAATAGTCAGCATTTATGGCCTGCAGTTTCTCTTTTGAGACTGTCTGTTCTGTCCTTCCTTCTATCATGTTTAAAACAAATGGCAGGGTGAAAAGAGGGCGAATTTTGAGCAGAAACTGAAAGTGTAGAAGGACAATGCTAGAGGATGGTAGAGGGAGGAAACCTGGACTGATGTATTTAGTCACTGATTTGTGGTTTGTCCCCTCTGCTGAAACAGGAGCTCCTTAACAGTAGGGATGCTGGCTGCCTTGTTCAAATTCCCTGTACCTGGAAGAGGGCTGGTCCACAGTAAGTGCTCAGTAGACATATATTAAGAAAGAAGAACATAGAGAAGGGAATTTTGACCTGAGGTCGTGGGGTTGGTGAAGTAGGACATGATGGTTCCAGCGGGAATGGCAAGTACACCAGTGGAACACCCAGCTCTCAACAGCCATAGCATCTCCTACGGTCGTTTGAGGGAGAACTCTGAATCGGGAATTGAGAATTCCAAGCACCTGGTTCCTTAAATTAACAGGAGGAACACTCCAGAGCCTGCAGCAAAGACGGCTGCCCTGCCACCTGAGCCCACGTTTAGAGCTATGATTTGGAAACATTACCCAGTCAAAGGGGAATCCAGTATCTCTGCATCTTAATTTTGTTTTATTAACATTCAAACAGGAAACTACTTAGCTCACTGTGAACTCTCATGCAGCATGTAGGTTGTGTGTGTCTCATTTTAAAGTTTTACTGCATTTGCATGTAAACCACATAGCTCTCAAAAATAGTATTATGTAGCTACTGAGAATAAGCATATAGTTAACAGAAGGAAAGGACCCAGTCCCTGGAGAATTGCAGGAAACCTGCGAGAGAAGCAGAGAGTCAAAATTGTGTCATTGTGGCTAATCCGATACCTGGCCAGGTCAATTAGATTCTTGAATTTAAATGGAAAAACTTCAGAAACTTCTGTAGTTCATAGAAGTCCTTTGCATGAATGATAAGTACCCTTAACAATCCCCCTCCCTGGTAAGTGGCATCTCAGACGCACCTGACTACCGTGACACAAATCATCTGTTTATAAAAGAAGCTGTCTGGAGAATATGAAAAATCAATCATCCCTCAAAAAATCGATAATTCAAAAATTGCAGCTGGTGCTGTTTTAGTAGTTGGCAGTTTTGAGGAGACTCTTCATTTTGCTTAACAAATTGCCAAATGGAAATGGCACAACACCATGAAGGAGTAAGTGGGACCCAGTGTTTAACCCCTCCACCACCCAACCTCCAACACTGCAGACAAATAAACCAGAAGTGCAAAGGGGCTCTGTCATAATTCATTTACAAAGCTAGGAGATCTTTCTTCCCCCATTTCTTGAAGTTTAAAGATCTTTCAGCAAAAAATGAATGAAACAAAAGTTTCGGCGGGAAAATTTCCCTTTCCCTACCCTGAGCCCCAGGGCTCCACAATTCTCCTTTCCTCATCAAAACTCCTTCAAGGCTGTGATTGTATGTTTGCTTGGAATGTGGAATGAAAGGCTCTGAATGTGGAATGAAAGGCTGTAGGATGTATGTGTATCATGAAAAAAGATGGGCTAGAAGCAGGGTAAGTTTCCAAATTTAGCGAGTAAAACCACAATTGCCTAGTTAAATTTGGATCTCAGATAAATTTGGATCTTTAGATAAATCACCGATAAGTTTTCAGTATAAACATCCTCTGTGTAATACTTTGGACAAACTTATATTTAAAAAAATTATCTGTTGTTTGTCTGAAATTCAAGTTTAACCAGGAATCCTGTATTTTATCTGGCAACCTTGGAAGGAGCAGTGCCCTGTGCTCCTGAAATCTCAAGGAGTCAATCTGTACATAAAGTGGACATGGTGAGCCACCCAAAGAGGGTTAGAGTGTCTTCTGATGAAGACCCTCTGTTGTCTTCTACTCTTGCTTGTTGTTTGGAAAGAGCTTCACCCTTTGCTTGTTTATGTTTATTCGCAAATAAAGTAGGAAAGCAGCTCGATGAGTGGAAAGGGCACCCTTCCTGGCACCAACACGTCCTGGCTGCAGGTCCCACTCTGACGTCTATTTGCAGTGTCACTTCAGACTAATTAACTTATACTGTTCTGCACAACTCCCAGGTAGGAGTGAGAATTAAAAGGGAAGATAAAACTGCTAACACAATGTCTAGTACACGAAACGGTGCAGAATTTGCCCCTTAGCAAAGGAAATGCAGAAATAATTACATCCCCAAACTTCATGGTAAAGCATCGATGGATAGTTTTTCTCACTACAATTTTGTTTCTTTCATTAATATTTCTATTGATATATAACTTACATGTGATAAAGTGCATATATATTCAGTGCACAACTTGATAAATTTTTTCATCTGTAGACACTCCTGGAACGCAGGCAGGTCAAGATCTAATAACGTCTCCATCTCCCCAGATGCTTCCCTCATACCTCTTCCCAGTCAATACCACCTCCCCAGAGGTAACCGCTATTCTGATTTCCACTGCCATGTATTAGTTTTCCTTGTTCTGTAAGTTCACATAAATGAAATCAAACAGAATGTAGCCTTTCGGGTCTGGCTTCTTTTGCATCATATTGCAGGTCTGAGATTCATCCGTGCTGTTGTGTATGTCAATGGTTTGATCTTTTTCATTCCCGGACGACATTCCATTATATACCATGGTTTACTTATCCATTTTATTGTTGATGGACATTAGGGTTGTTTGCAATAAGTTTTTATTTAAAAGCCACCATGAACATTCTTTTCACGTATTTTTGTGAGCAGATGTATTCATTTCTCTAACATACATGGTAGTAGCATCGCTGGGACAGAAGATATCTGTGTGCTCATTCTCTCCAGCTCCAGGTGGAACAGAAATGCACAGCTTGCATTGTAAACCTACCAAAAACCTTTTTTTAAGAGGCTGGTAGGGAAGAATTAAATAATAAAGGGAAAAAGGAAGAAACTGCTAGCCCAGCTCCTTCTCCAAACCTCACCAAATGAGGATGTGTGCTTTAAACTCACATCTCATTGTAGGAGAAGCCCCTGGGTTTACAGGGAGAGCTTCTTTGACACAGTTCAGAAAACAGAATCCACAAAAGCTCTTGGACCTTATACACTCAGTCGTAGAGAAGTGATGTAGTTAAGTTTAAACAAATATTTAAGGGAAAAAAATGGTAGTCTTGTCCTACATAAAATTTATGTTCAAACCTTCACATTCATTTGTCTTACATTATCTTAATGTTTTTGTCAGTTCTCACATTGTTCCATCACATCATAGCAGATTAATTCTAAGAAATAAAAAAAATTACAGACAAGTCAGGTTTTAAAGGCCAAAGATTTGCTAAATATCAATAAGGCTGTTTGCACTTAAAACTAAAGTTTTCAGAAACAGGGACAATAGAATGATTTCACTTTGAATTCCCTCGGGCAGTCTGTGCCTCTTACAGAAATTTCCCAGTATAGAGGTAAAACTCCCCCTCCGTTCCGACAGCCAGTGCTGCGGCATTTTGGCGCTAGGAGGGCAGGAGGAGTTGACCTTGAGCTGGATCAGCACCTACACTCATCCTCCTCTGAGGTCAGTACGGATCCTCACAGGTCAGGGCTGTTGGAGCTACTCAGGGAAGGAGGCTTATGGGACAAGGTCAGGGAGAAAAGCAAAGACCAAAACAAGAGGTCTTTCAAATACAGCTCCAAAAAGTTAAGTGGGGCTGTAAAGTAAAATCCTTTGTAAATTATCATGAAATGTATTATTTCTGCCTGAAAATATTTTTTGAAATATGTGATTTTTGAAAATTTTTATTGAAGTATAGTTGATTTACAATATTATATTACTTTCAGGTGTATAGCAAAGTAAGTCAGATACATATATATTCTTTTTTTTTTCAATTCTTTTCCATTATAGGTGATTACAAGATATTGAATATAGTTCCCTGTGCTATACAGCAAATCCTTCTTGTTTATCTGTTTTATATATGGTAATGCATATCTGCTAATCCCATACTGCTGATTTATCCCTTCCCCCACACCTTTGGTAACCATAAGTTTGTTTACTATGTGAGTCTGTTTCTGTTTTAAAAGTAAGTTCATTTCTGCTACATTTTAGATTCCACATAAAAGTGCTATCATACAGTATTTATCTTTCTCTCTTTTTAGCACTGAAATAATCAGTAATACCAAAAGCTCAGTGCCAGGATTATAAAATTAAGCACTCCAAGGACGTGTTTTTAATGCCACAGGGCACTAAGAAGGATGAGGGCTCTGGAATGGTATTTGTTCATTCAAAATCCATCTAGCAGAAACCGATGTACAGGACTGAACCAGGTCACTGGAAAGGGAGGGAAACCAGAGACAAAAGAAGCTGAGGGTCGATCCCTGACCTCTAGGGTTGAGGAATTAAAGCCTTCCCTGAATTGTGCCTCTCCCACCATCCCCCTCAAGGAGTCAAGGAAATTGGTTAGAGAGCAATATGGCCCGGGGAGGCAGCAGACCTGGGTTCAAATCTCAGCCTTGCCACTTACCAGCTCTGTGACTTTGCAAAGATTAACCGCTTAGCTCCAGTTTCCTTATCTGAAAAACCTGGGATCCACAGTGGTCACCACAGGATGCCTGTGAGGGTCAAGTCAAGTAGGGAGGTTCATTCAGCAAAGATTGGCTCCTTTCCTCTCCCAACCCCTGCCCTCCCCCATTCTGCTCCTCTGCTGAAATCCCCTGAGCCGGTCAATACTCCCGTCTTCCTCTGGAGATCGTCTCGCCTGCTGACACTGTTGTTTCACTTCCCGAGACGTGATTCCACTTAGAGAAAAATAAAATACCTCAGACAAGGGTCTATAACAGCGTTTGGAAAATAACAGAAATGCAATTTGTTTGTTTGTTTTTAATTCTTATTTTTTATTGACGTGTAGTCTATTTAAAATGCTAGTCTCGTGTACAGCAAAGCAATTCAAATATACAGACATACGTGTATGTGTGTGTGTGTGTGATTCAGAATCTTTTCCGTTATAGCTCATTACAAGGAATTGCAGTACAGTTTGAAAGATGGGTATTCATGGTAGATTTTTTTCCCCCTGTGATAAATAAACCAGGGGAACCAGGGTTTAAATGAATTGCGATGTGAATCAATTTTAGTAAAACCCAATTTTCACAGTATTTTGCATATAATAAATACTCGGTATAACCAATAACTGTTGAAATGAATTATAATGGTCATTTCTATTTCTGCATGCGACGTAACAGAGTCCAAGTCAATTTTTTTCACAGAAACTATCCTTAACAACCAGAAGGCAATGAAACAAAAAATAGTGAGCCTTTAAACCTTTGCTTCTTAGAGAATACTCAAAATGGTCTCAAACTGATTTTACTGCAGCAGAGTATTGACAAAGCCTTGTGATTGTTTCATTTTTTTCATTCGTTAAACAAATGTTCATCGACCGTCTATGCTAGACCAGGCATAGGGTTTAAGATGTATCACTTGCAGCATCTCTGTCCTGGAGGACCTCACTGGTCTCCAGCAAGCCAGAGACTTACAGTTATTTATTACAATAATAAAATGTGAAAAGGAAGATTAACGATTGGTGACAACACACAGTCCTCTCTCAAGTTTTACCTCTCTTACAAATCTTCAATCTGCCAGAGGGCAGCACATGCCGGGCACGTTGTGAACGTTTAATAAGTGCTTGTGGGCTGAATGCATATTAGCAGAAAGGGGAATATTTTATTATGAAATTTATTATAAAGGGCAGCACCTGACCAGTTAGTAGCTTCCTAACTTGGAAAACACAGGCAGTTCTGAGCTTCTAGTCTAAAAGGAAGATTTCAAGGCAGCTGAGCAGCTGAAACTGTCTTCTTTTGTTATTTCAACACAACAGAACAGGACAAATCCTCAAAGCAATTTTTTCTGCTGAAAAACAATTACAGTTGGGTGGGGGAAGAACACCAAAAAAGCCTTGGAAATTTTCTGAGACCCAGGGTATGTGAAACCTGGTCAGATTAAATCGCCCTTGCTGCAGCCAATCCTTAAATGGAGAGCTTAATCTTATTTTTATTTTCCACAAATAATAATTTGGAGAGGCTTCAGGAAGTAAGAGTCAAAGCCTCTCTGAATTCAAGGGAGACCTTGGAGTTCAAGGGTAAAAGCAAAAAGAAGAAATACAAAAATGAAGGTTACAAAACTAAAGTGCTTTTAAACCTTTCTATCCTATAAATCCACACTTTTAACATGAAATGTAAAGTGTAAAATAATTGTCAGTCACAGAAACATAATAGAATTTATGTTAAAAAAACACATACTGAGTTTTTAAGATGAGCTCTGTTGTCAGGCTGTGTGATGAGATCATTTATTTCCACCTTGTCTACGTCTCTCTGAGACTTTGTGTTTGGCCGCGGTAAGAGGAATGTCAAAGGTCTAAATATGAGGCCGTTCATGGTCAGCAGGCCTGGAGCAAATGGCCTTTCCAGGCCCCACTGGGATAGCCTTGGCAACCAAAAACAAAAGTGACTTAACATACCTCAGGTACTGATCAGAGGAGGGTCCTTAAAGTCTTTGTCTTATCTGTGCAGGCCAGGCAAGGGACAGGCTCCCCAGCTGTGGCTGTCCTGTGTGAAAACGGAGTATGTCATTAAAGACTAGGAGAAGGAAGAAGTTAAGAGGAGCCAATGGCCTGGGGTAGAATCCTGGCTCTGCTTTCACTGGGCAAGTTATCCAATCTTGATACTTCAGTTTCTTCACCTGTAAATGGGGGAGATGATTTAACGGTACCTACCTTATAGAGCTGTTGTGAACATTGGATGATTTAAGTCTTAAAGGTTACTCACCAATAGGCAGTGACCAGATGCTAACCAGCTGTGTAGCCTTAGGAAACTCACTTAACCTCTCTGAGCTTCAGTTTCTCAAAGAACAGGGTTGGATGAGTATCTGAGAACCTTCCTATTCTTCAACTCTTGATTCTGTGACTCTGCTGGGAACATGCTGCCTTAAAGTAGAAAGAGAAATATAGGGATGGAGGAGTGAAAGACTAACTTGTGTCTCCTCTCTGCACTACATTTTGGCCATGAACTCCTCAGTTAGCTGAGCATTTAAACCTCACTTGGAGGACATTTCACTTGTCTTGGGAAGCTTGATTTGTTCATGACAGTTTGCAAATAGCAAGCGTTTATTTGTCAAACAGCATCTTTTAGAAGGTACACCAGTAATGAGGTTTAATTCCTAACACTAGGTAGTTCCTGTCCAAAAGCTTTCTGTGGGGAAAACGACGGCAGAGGTATCAGCCTTTATGGCCCATGGGGTAGAGAACTTCAAGTAGGGCTCCATCAGCAGGAAGCCCTCAGCATCCGTGAGTCTTGGAGCCGGTGGTCCTTTGCCTTTCCCACTGGGGACGGGCGGCAGAGGGCAGCAGTGAGTGGCACGGACTTCAGCCCTGCTGAGACAGACATGGGTGCCACACCCGGCTCTGCCACTTACACCTGTTTGACCTTGGCCAAGTTACTCAACTTTCCTGTGCCTTTTCTTTATGTATAAAGTGGGGGTACTATCAATACCTACTTCAATACCTTGTTGTAAAGGTTAGATTTTTTTTTTAATGCAGTTTAAGTTAAGTGCTCAGTAAAAGTGAGCTCTCATGATAGGCAACATAAATTTAAAATGTTAAGCCGATGTCACTCCTGTGATATAAATGTAGAAGGGCTATACTTAATGTGTAAGTCTCCCTTACTCCTCCCTTTATTGACCATTGCACTGATGTAGTTTCATTTGGTTTTGTGTTCAGAAAAGGTCACTTAAGACAAAATAATAATAAAGTAACAATGCACTGCATTAGACCTTCACACTTTACAAAGCAATGTTGCATGCATTGTCTCCCCTATTCCACAACCCAGATTTCTTCAAATACAAAAAGTAACTCTAGTTTCACAGGGCAGCAGAATAAGGAATAAAATGCACTTTTTATGACTCTCTGTTCCTTGCAGAAGCTACAACTCTCCTTTGTAGCACTTACCAAGCCCATCCGTATGCAGCCTCTCATTCCAAGCTGCTTCCATGATGGAAACTGGGCTGGTGTTACTGCTTCTAATCATTAGGTGGGGAAAATGATGCTCCAAGAAGTTAAATGACTTTAGGAACATTATGCGACTGGTGAGGGGCGGAGATAAGACCAGAACTTGTTTGTTGTCTAGTGACACGAACCAAAACATAATTAAGCAAATCAAAACAATATAATAAGTGTTATAATTCTTTTAAAAATGAATTATAAGGTATTATGGCATCCCAGAGGCTAAAGAAAATAAGTTGTGTGTGTGTGCTGTATATGTGCAGGTATGTGTTCCCTAGGGAAGGATTCCCAGCAGAAGTAACGCTTGAATTGATATTTGAAGGAAAAACAGGCAGCATAGTAGGCACTTGAAGGAAAAGATGATAGTGGGGAAACCATGTGCAAAAGCACAGAAATTCAAGGTAACTTTGCCGGGATGACAGGAAATTCTTTGTGCCTCAAGTTCGGTGTCTTACATGCTGGTGAGGCTTTCATTTATGCTTTTAATAGTTCTTTATTGAGCATCTACTATGTGTGGGGCTCTGTAACCGTGAGGTCCCCATAACCTGCTCAGCAGGGTATCCACGGGCAATTGGAAATGCTCAAATGGAACACAGGAGCAAGCTAGAGGCAGCGTGTGAACACTAGCAGAAGGCACTGGAGCAGATGAAGTCACCCCCAGGAGGAGAGAGCAGAGACAGAAGGGACGAGAGTGGAGGGAGGACCAAACCTGGAGACCAACCCTGCAGCAGGGGACAGAAGATGCAACATGGCAAAGATTAGAAAGCAAAGGTCAGACTGCGGAGGATAATCAGGAGGGAGAGGATGAAAAATACAGGTGAGGCCAATGGAGGAGTTAGAGAAGACGGGGACCAATCGGCAACTGCAGCCAAGGACTGTTGGGAAGTCACCTCTGGTTTTAACGAGCACAGTTCTAATGAAGTGCGGGAAAGAAGCTAGACAGTGGTTGGTTAAAGAGTAACGAGAGGTAAAAAGAAAGACTCTGAGATCGGAGGACTTGGGTAAACTTGGCTGGAAAGAGAAGGGAGAGTCTGGGGGTAGCCAAGGCAATGGGAGAGCTGAGGATACAATGGAGGGAGGTTTTTTGCTTTTGTTTTGTTTTTGTTTTTGTTTTTCTTTTATAAGAGTGTAAGAGACTTGAGGAAAACACAAGGCACTGAGATGAGAGAGGAGATCATGGCAGAATAAGAGCCCAAGGGGATAGGAAGAGACGTGCTCAAGGAGACTGGCGGATAGGGCGAAGGACACTTTTTTCCCCAGATAGGGGTAGGATTCTTGTTTTGTTGCAGATAACAAAGAAAACAGAAATTAATCACTGGTTTGTGGAATGAAGCAACCTGCTTAAAAAAAACAAGGGAGTTATTGGCTCAATACCTGAAAAGTCTGAAGGTGGATCTAGTTTTCAGAGCAGCTGGATCACGGGGATCAGGACCTCGTCTCCCTTCCTTCCTTAGCTCTGAATGCCTCTGTTTGGCTTCACTCTTAGGCATGGAGGCCGTCAAGAGGCCTTCTCTTCTCATTTGAAAAGAATGATCAGAACTAATTCTTATTGGCCAAATCAGATCACATGCCTGTTCCTAACCAGCGATTCTGGGAGAGGAGCAGAGAGCTCAGAAGTGTGTGAGGTAGGAGGCCTGGCTTGACAGGGCTGTGCAAGTTTGGCAGCAGCCTTCACGGATCCCAGCACTTCCACCTGCCCACCCAGAGCCCCTCCTTCCCTTCCCTCAGAAGTGAGGGGGGATGAAAGTTGACAAGGTGACTTGACGCTGAATGAAAGAAATGCCTATCCTGAGATGGAAAGAGGTCTTATGCAGAGGTAGAAATGCCCGTAGGTGTAATGAGAGAGACAGAGAAGCCAAGAAAACGCAAGGCTTGCCAATCCAGGAAAATAGCTTTTCAAGGTCATTGCTTATGGGGGAGTGGGGGAGGCTCAGTAAAGATTCCAGAAGAACAAGCTAAGTGCGTGGAAAGTGCTGAGAAAAGCTGGTTTATTCTCAGTGTGTCTCCCTATTTTTAGAACTTATCTCAACTCTTCTTCGGACAGGGATGGTTGGTCCCAACAGTGTTGCTTGGCAGGAGACCCCGTCAGTGTCACTGGTCCTGGGAAGGGCTCCAGGGAGGTGCTATGGAAGGTGCTGGTGAGTGAGGGGGGTTAGCCTGCCTGTCCTTCTGAGCAAGGATGATTCATGTGCATGTGGACATGCAGGGAGGCTTTATCTTTGGAACACATTTAGGAAATTAAAAGAGCAAACAAAGCTGATTAGGAGGAAAACAGATTTGCTGGAACCAAATTGGAGGACCAGACCTGGGGGCAGAAGTAAAAGTTCCAAGCTCTCCAGAATCTGAATGCCCCAGAGCCCAGAAATGGAGATTGCGTGTGTTTGGGTCTGCCAACTAGGGCACCACGTGGTCCTGGAACAAAGGGGGTGGGGGGGGACAGGAGACATTATTCTGAGGAGCTGCTGCTCCCTTTGAGTCCACAGGGAAAGAAGGCAGACACCTGCCTCCAGCCCAGGTTGGGAGGAGGCCCCCGACCTTGCTCTCCCCAGAATTTTGCCCCTTGAATTTGGTCATTGAACTAAGGATGTTTAGATGTCTCCAGAAAACCCACTCCTTCAGGTTAGCCTGTCTATCTCCTTTCAGCCCTTCTGGGCCAGTTTAAACTCTGCCCCTTCTATGAACCCTTCTCTGGTCATCCGTATTCTGGGGGTTCCTCTCCCTCCTCTGAACTGCATCCTTCATTCGCCACTCAAGCTGAGTCCGGTTTCACTGCTGTCCCTTCCAGTGCGTTCACCTCATCTCCCCAGAGGGGGCGGAGAGTCCTAGAGGCCGGGGTCCTTGACTGGTGGTTTTAGGATCCCTAGAACCTAGTACAGTGCCTGGCAGGTAGCTGATGTTCAGAATATGTTTATTGGTTTGTGAATCATGTATTCTGTACGTGGCCAGTATTTATTTTTGGAAGTGATATGCATTCCTTTTGATACTGAGGATTCATCTGGAAAACCCTGAAGAATATTTTGAATCCTTTAGATTTAGATTTAAGACAACTAAGGCCTACTGATGTAAAATGAAGTGTTTTCACAAACTGTAATTCTTTCTTTGTTGTTTTTACAAACAAAAACATTTACCAGTTTGATTTCAACATGAAGTGGTATAATTTATAAAAGACTTGACCTGAACAATAAGAGAAAGCCTGTACGTTACTTAGATGTGTGTCTACTTTTAGAGTTAATGCTATTCTGGAAGAGGTAGTTGCCACAACTGAACTTGAACTTGGTAACTTGAAAGAGCTAATGGGGAAAGAAGGAAGCATTTTATACCTTCTATACCTACTGATACGTCCAATACCACCAGAGCTTGAACCCCAGCAGCTTCAAATATGTATTTTCATAAACAAACAAAAAAAAAAGAAGAAGAAGAAAGAAAACTAAGGCCTAAGATCTCAAAACTGCACAATTAGTTCACAGAAAAGCAGGATTAGATCCCAGTCTCCAGGTCAAAACAAACAAAAGTCCTAGCACACTTACCATCAGAAATCGTTGCTAAATTGAGGGAGGCTGGGAATAAGATACAAATTCAAAGATGAATGAAATATAGCCTCAGAGAGGTTGGATTTTAGGGAGAACGATGAAATAACTTTCCCCTTTCCTTCCTTCCTTCTTTCCTCCTTACTTCAACCTTAAACAGTACAAGAATTACGCTAAAGACACACACACGAACAATAGACCTGGTCCCTCTCCTTGAGGACCAGTCTGCTGAGGGGCACATTGGCCTCCAAATTAACTTATAAAAGGAACAGGAAGAAAAATCAATTTTAGAAGAAAGCCGTAAACAAAGAGCCTTTAGACCCTAGATAAAGGAGTACTTTTAAAAAATTTTTTATTGAAGTGTAGTTAATTTACAACATTGTGTTAGTTTCAGGTGTACAGCATAACAGTTTGGTTTTTTGGCAGATTATATTCCATTATAGGTTATCACAAGATAATGGGTGTAATTCCCTGTGCTACAAAGCAAATCCTTGTTGCTTAGCTATTTTACATATAGCAGTTTGTATCTGTAAATCCCAAACTCCTAATTTATCCCTCCCGCACTCCCTCTCCCCTTTGGCAACCACAAGTTTGTTTTCTGTGTCTGTGAATCTGTTTCTGTTTTGTATATAGATTCATTTGTGTTACTTTTTAAGATTCCATATATACATGATATCATATAGTATTTGTCTTTGTCTGACTTACTTCACTAAGTATGTAATCTCTAGGTCCATCCATGTTGCTGCAGATGGCATGATTTCATTCTTTTCTGTGGCTGAGTACTATTCCATTGTGTGTGTGTATATATATTCACACCCCACATCTTCTGAAGCCAATCATCTGTTGATGGGCACATGGGTTGCTTCCATGTCTTGGCTATTGTAAATAGTGCTGCTATGAATATTGGGGTGCATGTATCTTGAGCAAGGAATATTTAATACTAAGTCTGGGGGCTAGGGAACTTTGCAGAGAGGTGGTGATTCCTAAGCTGGTTAGTTAAAGGATGGAAATTTTGGTAAAAGGGGGATGAGTATTTTAGACTGAGGGAACAGCCTGAGACCTGCCATGGCAGGTGGCAGTTTTAGGGAACAGTGCTGGTGGCTGACACTAAGAGGGTTTCAGTGGTACTGAGGAGATGAGGGGGTGGGCCAGGACCGTGCAGGGACGGGTGGAGCCTCCCGTGTGGAGAGAACAAGTGAGTTCACTCACTGCTAAAGTGAGGAGCATGGTGCTCACCTGCTGGTGTTCTTATACAGTGCCCTCCAAGGAGACATGCGGGCAGGGAGAGGCTTGTGGCAGGCTTCCTACCAGGCTTTTAGGGACACATACAGAAGGTTTCATCTAACTAAGTCAGTGCGCAGTGAGAGAGAGAAGGTGATTACCAGCCAGGCCAGAAACACAAAGTGGGGAAAGGACCTGGTCAGAGGAGGTGGGGCAGCTTCAGCTGGCAGGACACACAGGGAAGTGGACCCAACACACTCTTCTACCTTGTTCCTTCCCTGCTCAGCCCAATATCCTCGTGCTTCTGGAAAAGATGGGGCCTTGTTAAAACTGGGAAGGCCCATCCATGCATCTAACATATGAGGAAGTCCCCGAGATCCAAAACACTGCACCCTGAGCCTCACACAGATGCTCAATATTTCATTAAAGATTTATCCCTTTAGCTGATGGGAAAAAAAGATAAAATGCAAACCCTTTTGAGGAAGCAGTGTGGCTTGAAGGAGCACCTGCTCAAGAGTCCAGAAACCTGACCTCATTTGACTCTTTACCTGAGGAGATCACCTCCTTTGTATCTTGCTGACAGGCTGCCCCTTCCAGAATCCTGGAGAGGCTTTGAATCTAGCTTGATTCCCAGATTCCACTCAGATCCACCAAATCAGAAGCTCCAGAAGCTGAATTCAGTGCCTGCGTGGCACAGGCGTTTTGTGGTGCTCGTTAGTCAGTGCTGGTCACTGGCTGCTTCCTGTCCAGCTCACTTCTCGGAACCAGGCAAGGTGGCCGTCCTGGGGCCCTCGTGGTTGGGTGAGGCTGTGTGACTGGTTCTGGCCACTGACTTGTGAGTGGAGAGGGCCAGCGTCTGCTCCTGGCTGGGCACTGAATGGACAGAGTAAGAGAGTCCCTGGATGTCTTTTCCCTCTGGCACTGGGATCACCCACTTTGGGGTCCTCAGGTGACCACCAGGAGCAGAGCACCATGCCCACATGCAATGGACCTGGGGCCTGAGTGAAAAATAACCCTTGTCGTGATAAGCCACTGGGATGGGAAGCGTGCCGGTTAGCTCGACATGACCTGGCTCAGACTCCAGAAGAGATTCTCACATGGCCAGCCTGACCCCAGGTGGGCCTCCAAGAGCCCCTGGCTAGGGGACCTTTCAGGTGCCTTCCATATCTAAACTTAATTTGGTTCTGGAAGCAAGTGCTTAGCTATTCAGCACTGATAAGATGCTAACTGGCCATCAGATTGGTAAGGCCCTTCTGAGGTGTTTCCACAGCAGAGTGGGAAGCAGGGGGAGACCAGACTGGTGGAGGGGGTGTCTAGGGCAGGGGGTACAGCAGGGCTCTCGGGGAGCAGCTACAGGTGGGAGAAGGGCTGGACACAGCCCCAGGACTCAGCTCAGCACTGGGCCGAGGGCCGACTTGGCAAGTGGAATTCCTACCTTCACCATTTCACTTCCTGGTGCTAGAATTTTTAGAATGGATGGATAATCTGCATTGAGGGGTTTTTATTATAGGTGAAGAGAGTCCCTTAAAATTCTGTTGCCTGGAAACACTTTTGTAGGTTTGAGGCCTAATCTCTTGAGCACCAGAATTTGGGTCACCGCAACCCACTTTGAGGGTGAACCACCATTCTGGCATTCCTGGAACTGTCTTGGTTTTTAGCACTGAAAGCCTCATGTCCAGAAAACTCCTCAGTTTTGGGCAAACTGGGACAGCTGGTCACTCAGGGGCCACGTTGTTTCTTCCTAATGACATCTCTCGGCCGATACACCTCACCACCCCGCCCCCGCCCCGCTCTGATGGTTGGCAAAGTTAGATTTCAGGATCTTTCCATGTGCTTTAGCTCAAGTCAGGAAAAAATAAACCCTCAACAGCTTCTGTGCTACAGAAAGAGGTTTACAGATTTCAATATGCCAGCCAAAAAGAAAAAAACCATTCTCAGCTTGCTTCCTGTGCCAGCTTGATAGGCCACGGCAGAGATGGGTGGTTTCCAATGGAGTTTTCCGCCCCGAGCCGGTTTTGAACCTCGCAGCTCTGCCACTTGACGGCATCCAGGTTTCCAGACGCTGGCAAGGATGCCACAGTCTGTCACCATTGGGGCCGCTGTGACTTTTCCTGTTCTGACAACTAGACAAGATGTCTTTTGAAGGGTGTTTAGTACTTGGTTTGTTTTCAAGATAGACGAGCCCCAGAGTAGATATGCTTCAGAAAATATTAAATGTTGGAGACTGGTCTGTATCCTCCTTGAAGAGAATTAATTACACAGTTAGACGCCTTTGGTTCTGTAGTTAAATCAATGCACAGACTGTCAGGCTGAAAGAGGTAATGAAGAATGCTTTGTTGAACCGGAGGGGAGATTGTAGGGGAAATGGCTGAGACCCTGAATGGTTAAAGCTGCTACAGCATTTGCTCCACTCCTAGCTTCTACAAAGGATTACGAAGTGATTAAGGAGATTGTACTGAACTTTAGGAAAATACCTCAGACGTGAGCTATTTGCCTAAATGTCTTTCTACTCTGCAGCCCGACAGAAAAGCGAGAAAGGCAAGCAAAGGTCAGATCACCTCCAGCCTCATCGCCCTCTTCCCTCCTTTAATTCTCAAAGGTCCGGGTCCCAGACCAGAGGCTGTTGTGGAAACAGCTTGCTCCTGCAACAGCGTACAAAGGGAAAGAGCGCCACAGGAAAAATCCACCTCCAGGAGACAGAGTTCGGGAGAATGAGAACGTGGGACGTCAAACACAATGAGTGGAAGTGCAGGAAGGGAGGCGAGGACATTTCTGGAGTCAGGGAAGGCCCAGAGGCACAGGGCCAGGCGGGACCTTGGCTGAAATGTTAGGACAGGCTTCTCATACTCGCCCGGCACGGGAGCAACCGCGCCCAATACGCTACCCTTTCTTCTTGTAGATGAAGTTCAGGCCTCCTCAGAAAACGTCTATTATTTTGGAATGCCCCGTGGACTGGGCTGTGCGGGGTACACATGCATGGGTTGATGGCGGAGGTTTAATTCTGGCGGCAGGAGAGCACGGCCCCTGAGGGGCAGGGGACCCTGCGAGGCCAAAAGGTATGGGAACATGTGTCAAGTGCAACAAATACCATTCGCCTGACCTTTCTAGTAGCTGGCCCTGGGGCAGCGGGGGGAGGAAAACAGAAACTCTTTGGCCTGGGCTTTTCTCCTTACCAGCTTCCTCATGAATTTGATCTTGATAAGATTTATGGAAGTAAATCTTGCCTTCACGTCTTTAATTTCTAAGACTTTGGCTTTTCCTGTCAATGCCAAGGTACCAATAGCCTCCTTAATGGCTTTCTAGAAAGTCCTGGGTTTTGAGGGAGATACTCATGTTTGAAAAATGTGTGCCCAGGGGAAGCTCGGGGACTGAGCAAGAAGCTACCTGGGAGCCTCGTCTGGCTCCGATAGGCCGTGTCATTCACACAGACCACATGGACTCCAGTGCCCTCCAGGGCTTTAAGTCTGTGACTCTAGAATGAGGAGCTTATCAGAGAAAGAACAAATTTGCTTTTGCCTTTAGACAAAAGGAGAATCTGACTGAGTGAAGGGAAGAGGAAAACTTTCCAGTTGAAGAGATAGATATTGCCTAAAATAAACATTATTTTAACACATTCTTCAAAAGCGCATGTTTTAAAAATTAATTCAAAGTAAGATAAAAATTCTAATATGCACAGCTACCTCATGTGAGGGAAGTGAAGGCAAAAAGAAATTAAAGCCAAGGAAATTTTTACAGAATATTACTTCAGATAAGACCAGAAGATGAAGTTTAACTTATATAATAATTTTAATAACAAAGTAAATACTTGAAAATTTTCAGAATGTTAGAATCTTTCAGAAGTTTATTAAATGCCTTCCCCATAATGACTAGATAAGCATATCTATAAATTCAAGTGAGAAATTTCTATTTTATATATTTGTTTTATTCTACAGATTGGATTTGAATTTTTTAAAGTTGTTTTCCTGGTTGTAAAAAAGTCTTACAGATTTTATCACCTCTTTAGGACGCTAAGAAACCTAACAAGGTGATATGGCCCTTCCTACTGCCTCCAAGCTTCCAAGCAATGGGTAATTCAAAGGGTTCAACTTTCATTGTCAATGTCATGTCAGATTGGACCCAATTTACCCATTAGACACGGAGCATTGGTTAAAGCCACCTCACCTTTGTGAGGAGCCTATCAACTCCTTTACCAAACTGAGCCCAGTTCCTTTAAGACTCTCTTACCGATGGAGAATGACCATCCCCATTCTTAGAGCACGTGAGAGAGATTCCCAAAGGAAGGGCGAATCTTACAGGACTCAGGGCCACAAAGCTCAGCTTCCTTCCGTGTCAAGCCTCCATCTTTTGCTGACCTTGGGGGATCTGAGCTTGATTTTTTTCTCATTAGGAGAGCCAGCATGCTGCTCTACGATCTTCGTGAAACTACAAATTCTTACTAAAATTGAAAGGTTCTAATCGGGTCAGGATGCTGGCCGTGTGGGTGACTGGTGCAGGGCTGAGGTCCCAGGAGTCTAAAGCTGGTGTTGCTGAGCGAGTACTGAAGCAGCCCAGGGCAGGAGAAGCCTAGGGGATGAGTCTAGGGATTGCTCGAGGCCAAGACAGGGAGGATGAATATTGTGATCGAATCCCAAGGAATGAGCACAGAGCTAGGATGAGAGACAAGCCTAAAGATTAGAAACCAGATAAACTGGGGTTGGAAGGGAGACCAAGAGCAAGCAGAGAGAGATGCAGGGGGATCAAGGTGGCTCCATGTTCTCCGCTGAAAATGTAGACGCCTACCTTTTAATCCAGTCTATGGTGTTTTTACATCATCCAGTATCATAAGGCATTTTTGATGGTTGCATAGATTCCATCATATAGATGTAATGTAAAATCCTTAATCATCTTCCTATTGTTAGGTTAGAATGATTTTTAAGATAGATTCTCACTTTTCATACATTTAAAAATTAAAAGGAACATTACTGAACAAATTTGAATTCACCAATTTAGGAAGAAAAATACGTACTATTAACAGCATAGATATATTTAAGAAGTAGGGGATATCTGGAAGCCATTAGAGTGAATCAGTATTTTAGACACCAAGCACTCTGAACCCTAAAAAAGGAAGTGAATGAATAGACAAAATCTTAGAGATGTATGAAAGATACAGACTTTTTTTTTTAAACCCAAAGCATTATGGATGGAAAAAAGTTAAAGGTTTTTTTTTTTTCCCACCCTCTACCCCGCCCCCCCCCCCCCCCCCCCGGTAACCACAAGTCTGTATTCTCTGTTTTTTTTTTTTTTTTTTTTTTTTGGTGAAAAAGTCAGGACTAAATTAGATGGTGAAGAAGAAGATTCACCTCTAATCTGTTATTATATTTTCTAAAAGCTTTCTCTAAATTCTGGTCCCACTTGTTAATTTTAAAAGCCTTTGAGTGCTATTTATACTGAGTCTTGTTTTTGTAGACAAGCCATAAGAGATTTGTGATCAAAAGGTTGTCTGTACCTGGGGAAGTCTAGTCAATTCGGTCCTGAAGCCCAAGGGAGGCACCCCCGCCACCTGGTAACTGCTGACTGAAAGGCAGTTATAGTAACCAGTGGTAGAACCCTCCCTGCAAGCCAGCAAAAAGCAGAGGCAGTGGGACCTTGTATATGGAGTTAATCCCATTTTTTAAAAAAGGTTTGCTTCTGAAATAAGATTTGAGCAAGGTCTTTAGTGGAACGGGGTTCTGAGTTCCTAGAAATTGGGAGGATGCAGAGAAGTTCAGGGCTGTGGCTGTGAGAACCCTTTCACAGAGCAAAGAGCCCTTATGGCCAGGACGTCCTGGCCATATCCTTAGATACCCCAATAATAGTCCAACACCATGGTTCCCAATTCTTTGTGAGTCTGAGCTGATTCTCTTCAGTCTGCCCTCTTGGGCAGTCCTGATGGGGGCCCTAGTCAAGACAGCATCCCTGCAGTGCAGGATAAGTTACTTAGACATTTGAGCAAGCAGCCATGGAAACGATTATACCCATCCACATTCCTCCCAGCAGAATCCCAAGATATCTCAGATTCTGTGGGCAGCTCCGCTTGCAAGCCCCATCACCTCCAGCATCTGCTTACCAGCTGGCCCGCAAATCCCTTAACAAGGGTCGTGGGATCAGTATCCACGCTCTTTGTACACCAGACTCTGACTGACAAATCTGTTCTCTCACATCAGGGGCATTTAAAGATTAAAGAATCGCAGATCCACTTGGCAGATAGAAAGACTGGGACTGATCTGGTGGGGATGTTCTGGCACATTCCCTCCCGTGGCCCCCCAGATGTTTCACCATAGCCCCCAGTTCCACAACGACAAGTCTAGTAAAATCAACTCTGAAGGTATGTGATCCGATACCACAGAGAAGTAACAGGCGTGGCTGTGTTGCAGGCCACTCAGGGCAAGCTAGGTCTTTGTGAATTCCCCCTGTACACTCCTCACTTGGCTCAGAAAGTTCCCCTGTTTTCTCCTGTGCCTGGACGCAAGCAAGTGCCATCAGCCCGGCCAGTTATAGCTGCGGGAAAAGGGGACAGTCCAACCCTCTCTCAGCTTTTCTCTCTGCAGTGCTTGCTGGTAGCGCTAGCTCCAGAAGCTCCTCACCTGGCCATGACCTTGGCTCTTTAGCTTCCTTGGCCATCCTGCCCTCACCCCAGCAGAGAGTCAATTAGAGGAACAGGCAAGTCTGAATCTCCTAGCTGTTCCTGCCCCGACAGCCCCTGCCAGCACTACATTGTTATGACTGCGTGCCTCCCTCCCAGATCCTACGTACAGGAAGACATCTGTTTATTGCAGTGGTTCTCAAAGTGTGGTTCCTCACCTGCAGCATCCGTATTATCTAGAAACTTGTGAGAAAGACAAATTCTGAGGCACCAGTGAGACCTCCCAAATGAGAAATCCTTGGATGGGGGCCGAACATTCTGTCTAGCAAGCCTGCCAGGTGATTTTGATACATGCCAAACTTGGATAATTTGCATTTCTAACAGTTTTCCCAGGTAATACTGATGCAGCTGCTCTGAAGGCCGCCCCTGTTGATGGGCATGGGGAAATTATTCTCTACTAGGGTTTACTAAACTATAGCCACGGTCCAAATCCAGCCCACTGTCTGTTCTGTAAATAAAGTTGTATTGGAATATGGCCACACCCATTCATGTACATGTTGTCTGTGGGTGCATTCATACCACAGAGGCAGAGTTGAATAGTTGCAACAGAGACGATGTGGCCGGCAACACTAAGAATATTTATAGAAAAGTGCTCTTCACAGACACACCCGATTTGGAACAGACTATTTGGCCCCTTGCCAGATGGAATTTAGGCAAAGATAACAGTAATAATAACACAATGTAGAACTGGACACTTGCATATTGCTTCTGCCTAGAAATGAAAGGGCTTTCTTCAAACCTGTGAAAGCAGCTCTAGCTGAGATCAGAAGTCTCTGGTAGGGACTACAGACTTGTGGTTCCGGGGGGGGGGGGGCGGGGTAGAGGGTGGGAAGGGATAGACTGGGATTTCAAAATTGTAGAACAGATAAACAAGATTACACTGTATAGCACAGGGAAATATACACAAAATGTTATGATAAATCACAGAGAAAAAAATGTGAAAAAAAAAAAAAAAAAAAAAAAAAAGAAGTCTCTGGTAGGGGCTGTCGCTGGCAGTGTGGCTGTGGCCACCCCAGGACTCGGGGCTAGATCAGTGTTAGAATTTGCAGGTGCACAGGAATGGAAAGGCTGGAATGCTGGGCTGTCAGTTATATACAGAAAAGGCTAATTTTTAGTAGTCTAAGCATTCCTTGACTTAAAAAAAAAAAGCAACTCTACAGATTTTTTTCAGGCAGCATACTCATGGTTCTTTTAGATCAACATGTCCAAAAAAATGAAAGATTTTAAATCAAAGGCGTATTTGATTAGTTTGGACTCTTTAAAAAAAAGGCGGGGGTCTTGAACTCTTTCCCTTAACAGCTAAGAAACCCCATTTTTTTTGTTGACTCTCCCTACGGTGATTAAAAATGCTTTCCCCACACTTCCCAGTTGCAAGCTTTTTCAGAACAAGAGCAATGTGTAAATGCCTGAAGCTGGAGAATATCATTCGGTAAGACCTCCGATTAAGATCTGTGATTTTGTCTCTGATACTCATGGCGGGAGGGGTATCCTCTGCTTTGAACAGAGGATATTTTCACTTGTTCTTAAGAAAAACAGAAAGTGAGGATAGTCATCCTGAGACAGCAGTCTCTGGAGGTCAGGAAGGCAGTCTGGTAGAGCGGCAAGAAATAGCTGCTGGAATTTGGCTAGAATTTTTGAATACCCAGATTGAAATCCGAGTCCTGTAGTCTTCTACTGCTGTGGCCTTGGGCAAGTTGCTTAATCATTGCCTCTCTGAACCTGTTCCTGATCTATAAAATAAGAGTAATCACATCTGGCTCAAAGATTAACTTAAACTTGATATGGTAAGTCCCTAACGTGGTATGGGACACTCAGTCAGTGCTGTCTTCACTTGCTCTCCTGGCCTGTTGGTAGAACTTTTCTTCTTCTGTCTTAGGATTTCTTTGCTTTGGAGTTTCAGAAAATTTAGCAGAACCGAGAAAAGCGAGGTTCTTTGGGAACACATTGTTCTGCTTTAGGAGAGCTAAAAGAACACCCCTAATGTGAGGAAAGTGCTCCATTTACTCATCTCTCCTGAGTAGCCGTCTATGAAATTGCTAGGCTTGTACAGAATGCTGGAGGAGGAATTCCTGGCCAAGAACAAGGATTCCGGGTGCACCCTAACATCTATGGTGGGGGGTGGGGGAAAGAAGCTACATTTAAAGATAATTCTAACAGAATCACCAAAGATAAGATCTAACAGCTCCACAAAGATAATTATTATTAACTAATATCTCAGCCTCAGTAGTTTGCAGATACCTGATAACTCGTGGACCCATTAAGATTCTCCCATTAAGGGGAGAATCTTTGTGATCTCCAGAAATAAAAATACCTTGTCAATAGGTGTTTTGTAATTGAAGGCTGTGTCCACCATTGTCATAAGGAATAAATCAACCAGTTTAGAGAAAAGGACTGCAGTGTTCTTGCTATCCAGCACAAGCTCTCCTTGGGGCACTGCTCGCATTCACTCCCTCAGAGAGGACTTCCCATCCACCAGCCTGAAGTGGCCTCTCCCCAGCCACGTGCCTACCCCACCCACTTCACTGCATCATGATTTTAAATATGTGGTTTATTTATCTGATTATTTATTTCTTGTCGACCTCTCCAAGCAAAATGAAAAGTGCCTTGGCCTTATTCATTGCTGAATAAAGTCCCTTACCACCCCTTCCCCCTGCATCATATATTGTAATGCTTAATGAGTGCTTATTATGTACTAAATATTGTTTTATGCCCTTTGTAGGTGACATCTCAATTAAGCTGTCCAATGAGGTTGAAACAATCATTATCCCTATTTTACAGAAGTGGGAAGTGAGACTTAGAAGGTTAATAATGTGACCAAGGGAATGTGGTGTCAGAGCCAATATCCTCACACAGGGTGTCACCCTCTTTACCGTGTGCCTGATAGCCTTTCAAGTTGTCCCTGTTTCCTCTTTGCACTCTTTGCCCCTCTGCCTGGGGTGACAATTTCTCCTCTTCTCTATTGTTAAACAATATTTATAAATGAGTATTAAATATTTTATTTGATTCAGTATATCAAAAGTATTATTTCAACATGTAAATGATATACAAATTATTAAGGAAATACCATATACACCTTTTTATATGAGGTCTTTGAAATCTGATACGTATTTTATCACTTTGGAGTAGCCACGTTTCAAGTGGTGGCTGGTGGCTCTCATAATGGATTTTGCAGGTCTTGAAGACAGCAAGGTTTTTCATTACCTATTTTCTAGTTAGCCTGTTTAGAACCATGCCGTTGCTTTACTCTGAAGATAGGATGATGGCAAAATGATGGTAAGCTTCTGTTGCATATAACGTCCTGTAGGCAGCTTTATGATGTCTTCCCCCAGTGTGACCAGTCTGAGCTAGCCTTGGCGTAGCTCATTTAGACAAACAACTTCACCTTATTTTTAATTAGATGTCACTTTATGGTCTTCCTGGTGTGTTTGTTCCCTGGGCACATCCTATTTCTCATAGCAACCCTACCTGTTCCTCTCCGCTTCCGCACCCTCGCTGCCTCTTCCTCCCTCTGGGGTTGCCCTCTCTCTCTCCTCCCCGTCTCCCTCACCCCCACCCCCCGCCCAAGGCTGCTCAAATCCCATCTTACTGCCTCTTCTGTGGACCCTCCTCTTACAAATCCAGCCTCCACCACCTTCCTCAGGGTCCCAACAACTGCACCGCACACCTGAGCATTTCACTCCCACCAGCTTTGCTTTTCTGTAATTATTATTCCAAGTCACTGCCCATGTCTGTCAACCCCGACAGGGCAAGTTTTTCAATGCTGGGATCAATCTTACCTGCCTCGCGTGGTACAACAGAGGACACATACTCCCTTCTCAGTAAATGCTCATGAATTAAATAATATCCAGCAAGTGGCAGACTAAGTGGGGAGGTCTGATTTCTTCCTCTATTCCCTCATTCTGGGGAGGGCTGAAGGCAGGATGTTCAAAAGGAAATAGCTCGATCTAGTTAACGAATATATGATTAATCTATCCATCTCCACAAATTAGAATGTGTGTTCAATTGCCAAGCTGAAAATGGTTACCACAGCAATGCCAGGAAGGAGCTGCCAAAGAGAAAGGATTTTTCTTGTCTTCATACCTTTTCTTCACTGGCTATGAGCGGCATGGTAGTTTAAGGCGAGAGATCATCAGCCCAGGAATCAGATGCCTCGAGTTTGAGGCCAGTCTCCATCCTGCCATATCTTCTCTGCAAAGTCACTTACCCTCTGGAGTCAATTAGACATCCGTGAGGCATGAGCAGTACCTCCCTGACCACTTTAAATGAGAATCTTGAGTCTAGTGGGTTCAAGTAAGACAGCGCTGTGTGGATACACAGTGACTCCTTCACAGAGGCAGGATTTAGCTGATGCTTGGGGAAGAAAACCTGGAAATAAATACTCTGTCTTTATTAGCCTCACCACGTCTCCCTAGACTGTCTAGAGCAGGGCTCAGCAGTAGTGAGGGAGCCAGAATAAGACAAATGTTGATTCTGCCAGGTTCTAAAAATGAGCCCACAGGAGTAGAGTCTGTTTCCAAAGGCAGGGACCAGAAGTGGCGGGGGAAGTTGGGCTAAGTCAGGAACAAAAGGCTCTGGATGTGTTTTGGCCCTTGGGGAGATCACACGATGCTGATTCTGGGCAGACACACTTCCTCCTCAGCTGACTTGTGCGAGGGAGGGGGCTGCCTCCACAGCCATCGGCCCACTTCTTACCTCTGCTGAACACCATGAGGACAAGCCCTGTGGGGCGGGAAAGAAAGAAAAGGGTGTTCGAGGCCAAATCATTTAGAATTGGACATGTTTGCTTCAGGTAGATACCGTCAAGCTGTTCAGCCTCCATGTCCCCCTAAACACAGCACCCCAAGCACAGTTTCTGCACTCTTTTTTGTAAGGACCAATTTCCAGTTTTTGCGTATTTTTGTTTACCAGCTTTATTCTGTTCTCATCAAGTGCAAAGAAGAATGCAATAGGAGTTCCCAACTTCTTCCATTCAATGAAATTTGGAAATGGCTCAGGATATAAGTGAACATAATAATTATTTGTCAATCGTTCAGTGTTTTTGAACGTTGCTCATTTGCAAACATGGATATATTCTTAAATAACCAAAGACACCGATTGGTGAGCTGTTTTACAGGCAAGCTCTTGTTAGTAGCTCGCCATTCTGGTTCATATACCATTCAGATACAAAGCAGAACTTCTCTACGTTAGTTTCCTCAGGCTTCTTTCTTCAAAATATAGAAGTGATGGACTTGCGGTCCTTATCTTAAGAGTGTTGTGGCCATTCCTTCCAGATATAAATGCTCACCATGCACGGTCCCATTTTCACTTATCAAGACAAATGCCTCTGTACTCAGTCAGTCAATTTCCAGCCATGTTGTAACTTGCAGCCTCCACACTGTGTGTTTTGATTTGTGAAGGCCATCTTTGTTTCCAGCTGACTGTTTTTAAAAGGAAGGTGGGGTTGAATTTCTTTCTTTCTTTCTTTCTTTCTTTCTTTCTTTCTTTCTTTCTTTCTTTCTTTCTTTCTTTCTTTCTTTCTTTCTTTCTTTCTTTCTTTCTTTCCTTCTTTCTTTCCTTCTTCTTTCCTTTCTTTCTTCTTTCCTTTCTTTCTTCTTTCTTTCTTTCTTCTTTCCTTTCTTTCTTTCTTTCTTTTTTTTTCTTTTTTCTTTTTTTTTTTTTTTTTTTACTATTTTCTCTATCTCCTAAGGAAACAATAGATTGTGGATTTAAGGTAAACATTCCCAAGGAGAATGTTTCATCTGAGGAAGCTCTCTCTTTCCGGGTTTGAATATGTAACCGACCAGTGGGGTGCACAGACGTCTGCACAGAGAACAGGTAGTAAGGGACAGACTCAGGACTGTAATGAGCCTCAGCTGCTCAGGAAAAGCAGCCTCCCTCCTTCCTCCGTCATATCTTATAACCAGTGTGGGAAACACCCCCTCAGCCCTGCCCAGGTTTGGTACTTTTAAAGGACAGTCACGACCGAGCCAAACTATTATGACTCCGAAGGTTAGGGACAACGTGCCAGGGACTTGCAAAGGAAAAGTGAAACAGTACAGTGCCCCCAGGAGGTTCTGGTGGAGCAGTCTGGCTCTGTCAACCTTGTTTTGGGTGACTTTGAAAGGCTGGAGAACATCCCCATTGGGACAGGGCTTGTTTGTTTTCTTCTCTGAAGTCAGCTCAAATCATTCTAAGGTGTGTATTGGCCCCTGACGGCAGTTCAGGCATAGCCAGCCCTAATAGAACGAACTCAGATGGACATATTTCAACAAGTGGACTATGCAATTCTAAGGAGTCAGAAACTTTCTTTCGCTTAATTTTGTAAAAGAAAAGCCCATAAAACTAAAAAATTAAAATTCGAAATATAATTATTGAACAAGGGAGCTACCTTCATTCCCCTGTACTTAGAAATGCATGTTTTCCACCAAAAGGAGGCAAACATTCCTCACCAAGTTTTGCTTAGATGTGGCCTCATTTACCAAAGTGCTCAGTCATAACACATCAGAACCGATCAACCAGATAGAATGTACAATATTTCCACTTATTTGTCTCCGCCTCCTGTGACACCAAGCCCTCCTACCAATTGTAGGACCAAAAGAAGACCAGGGAGGAGTCGAAAGCTTTCGGACAAATATGCAATTTACTAAAATGTATGATTCCTACCACCCTGAGCATTCTGGGTAAGCTTTACCTGTCTGTATATTTTTGACAGAGATATTTATTTTTTCAATACTTTCAGTGGCAATTATTCTAAAAACGGGAGTGGGCAGCAGACGTATAATCACTCAGGAAGTTTACACAAGCAGCCCCGGGGCTGGGAAGCCTGCTGTTCACAGGGATTCTGTGAGTGGCTCTGGCATTCACGGAACTGGTTATTTCCATTGAGATTCCCTTCATCTTAATTAGGACAGACGATGTAATGCCACAATCAAACACATATGGCAGAATTATAAAACATTTGGGATGACTGCTGGCGGCTGATCTGGTGCTATTTACCAGATATCGATGTGTATATGTAACAATATTGGGCTGAGGAGTCGCCACTATGTCTCGAGGCAAGAGAAGTAACACACTCTGGCTACCAGAAAGCACACTGAGTCGTCAGGAGCTAAGCACCCTTTTACAGAGCGTTCGAGAGCTGTGGGACCCGGCAGAGTCAGGCAGGGCTGGGTGGAGTTCTCACGTTAGCACTTGCTAGCTGAGAAACCTTGTGCCAGTCACTGCAGCTCTCTGTGGCTCAGTGTTCTCCTCTGAAAGCTGACAGCGCTGTGACTCCCAGGTGTCATTTACAAGGTAGAAGCGCAGTCATGTCAAGAGCTTGGCACAGGTTCTCCATAGAGAGAACATTCCTCTGACTACTGGGGAGCTACTGTGCAGATTTGAATTCCTTTGCAAACTTCTGAACTGGCATGTTTAGTTTTCACTAACTTGAAGAAAGATCTCTAGAACAGGTCACATGGGAAGTCAAGCTGCCTTTGTGAAGAAATGGAGTTCTCAGAATTGTCCACGCCTTTCTCTCCAGCTTTATAGTGACGCGTGCTGCCTCCTGGGGGACCGTGATGGCATGGCTCCCGACAGCCAATGTGAAGATGTCTGTATTTCCTTCCTATTTCCTTTCATAAGGCATTAAAAACTCCTCTCCTTTGGTGTATTAGGAATCCCATTCACACAAGAATAACGTCAGCCCCCCGGGGACCCATCCTATTACTGGCAAAATGGACGCTCTTTTTTGTTCTCCATTCTGCTCATTTTTTTTGTTACTGTCCTGATCTTCGAGAACCATGACCATGCTCTTTGTGCGTGTGCATCTAGGGACACAACAGCTCCTGAATGTACGTTACGTATATATGTATTTTTAACACCCAAGCTAGAATGTAAGCTCTTTGAAAACAGAGCCTTGGTGGATGACTTGTTTGTACCGTAGCAGACATCTCCACTCTGCTTTCATTGTGTGCCTTAAGAGGGAAAACCAGACACTGCCAATAAACAAATATTTATTTTTAAAATATGTGCATATACTATGATACCAATATTATTGCAATTATAAAATGTATTTTAAAGTAGACATTTTGAAAAGAAGGAATTAAAGAGGCAAATGTGAGAGCATCTACATTTTCTTCCCACCCGACAGTGAGCTGTCTTGTAGGGCACAGGAATCCTGACCCCAGCACTGAGGGAGGTGCTGCTTTGTTTTAGGACCGAGCAGTCACCCTGGCCACCCAGGACCCAGACATCTATTCCAGGGAGCTTTCTTCTTCCCACCGGTTTCCTGCCCACCCTGCTCTCTCTCTCCGCTGCCTCCCTCCTCCAGACACACTGACTCTGCAGGTATCTGGGGGGACATCTGTGTGACTCATTTCTTATCTAACTTACACTCATGCTTTTTGTGATTATTTTCCTGGATGTAAAAGGTGCACCAGCAACCTGTATTGTTCCCTCTTGCCAATAAATACAAGAAGCCTCTGGAGGCTGT
The DNA here is from genome assembly GCF_048564905.1 of Vicugna pacos. Taxonomy (NCBI): domain Eukaryota; kingdom Metazoa; phylum Chordata; class Mammalia; order Artiodactyla; family Camelidae; genus Vicugna; species Vicugna pacos. The sequence goes on from NC_132987.1 coordinate 31,770,324, forward strand.
GTTTCGCAAGGATCCTGCGGTCTGCCTGGTTATCCAGTCACATTAAGTGTGCCGTATGGAATAGCCACCATGAAAATCATGGAGAAAGTTCTTTGCATAAACAATCCAGCTTTTCATCACAGGGTGCAGATGGTGGTGGAGTAAAGAGGTGGTGGGGATAGCTGAGGTATGTGTGACAGTAGAACCTGGGCCATCTTGTGGATTTTTAGGGAGCGTACACAATAGCTCTCTCACCAAACGTGTGCTGAGAACCTCTGATAGGCTGGGAATGCCAAGACGGGTTGTCCTTCCCAGGGAGTTTTCGGTCTTCCTGGGAAGACAAAGTAGATAGGGACTGGAGAAACTAAATTACACGGCAAACAGCTGGTATTGACAGGATGTGGCAAGGTCATCTTGAGAAAGATGTTTGTATCCTACCCAAGTTCTGCCAACACAGCCTATGAGACCATGACTGCCCAAAAGAGACGCCCAAATTGAAAGGGCAGACCACAAAGTGAAATGTAAGAGGGAGGCAGGTCTCATCACTGGGAAAGCTTTCCATCATGAAAAGCAGAAAAATAAAAACCGTGTGATTGTACAGCATCCTGCAGTCACCCACTTCACTCGTTACTGCCTCACCTTCTCGGCCGGAGCTCTTCCCTCTGGCTTTGGGCTTTCATTCTCCAGCTCGGTTCCCAGCATTGTCTTTATTCTCTGCCCCCGACAGAGGCAGCGCCGCCCTCCTTACACACCCACATCCGAAGAGGGGCCCCTCCGTGGTGGCCACGGTTCTAAGCCCTTGAAAGTCAAGACAAATCTGTGATTAAGTCTTCATGGGATTACTAAATATGAGCTTTTCATTTTGCTGTCCATGCTTCCTAGGAAGGAAAAGAAGTTATCTGTCAGTGACAGGAGGAGAAAAGATTGCAAAGGTTCGAGGTTATTGCAAAAGGAATGTTTACATTTCCTGAGGATGTTTCCTGGGTTGGTCTCCCTTCAGTCACCAAGCACACAAGCAATGCTTTTAGAGCCTGAAAAACTCTGCAGTCTGCAAAGATGACAGCTGCTGTGCCTCAGGTCCCTTACCCACCTCTCGTCAATCACAGGCAGCTGCTCTTGCTGAGATGCTGAGGTTTCCTTCTGCAGACAACTGACATCACCTCCTAATGATCTCCCTCCCTCTAATCACTGCCTCCTCCGATCCGTCCTCCACACGGCTGTCAGCATCTTTCTGCAATGCAAATTGTATGATATTTTATCCTTGCTTAAATACTTTGATAGCTCTACATCACCCACAGTTTACATTACAGATTAATTAAACATGGCATCCTAGCCCTTTTCACTCTAGTTTTGATCAACCTTTCTAGCCCTGTTTCAAGATCCCCACTTTGACCCACTGTTCACCCAACAACCATACCATCTTGTTAAGGTACATCTCTCTTCTCAAACTGGTTCCTCTGCTTGGGACATCTTCCCCCACCTCTTCACCTGGTGAACACCTTCACTCTCCTCAGGTCTTAGCTCAGAGCCTTCCTGAAGCCTCGTCTAAACACCACCAAGCAGAGGTTCTCACCCACTTCTCTGCTCCCATCCCACCTCCCAGCTAGCTCTGCTGTGTTCTCACCGCTGTCGTGCAGATTCTTGTCTGCTTAGCATCCTCTTTGCCTCTCTACCCCCAGATCCTGGTGCAGTGACACCCAAGGGCTACTCAGTAAATCCTCCACGAGTGACTACACAGAAGGAACTTAGTGATCTCGAAGGTTCCCCAGTAAGGAAATCTCCATGCTGATGGGTTTATATAAGCCTTGTTTGTAGATGTCCCAGTCCCCAGGTCTGGACACAGAGGACCTCAACCTCAGCTGTCACTTCTCTATAAACATTTTGAATCAGATTATAGGGCTTTCTATAAAACCTCAAGCTGAAATAGAATATAAACAGCAACATTATTCAGAAAGTATCCTTCAGTGCTAATTCTTCTTCCTCCCACAGATATGGGCCACTCTTTTAGATGTTAGTTCTGCTTTATGCATGTGAGTATGTGCAAACCACAGGGATCCTGGGCGAACCAGCTGCAAGCTGCATTGCACCAGCAGCTCTGCAGCTCGTGTCCTCTGACTGGACTGACCCTCAACATTAAAAACGTACTTAATGAGTCATTGAATTGGGCCTTGATTGCTTTTTTTTTCTTCTAATTTTATAGGGAGGCAGTGAATTCCAAGTTAATGGTGCTGGCTAGTGGATGCATCTTGGTGACGAAATGAGGCTATTTGGACCTGTCGATGTCCAAGTTCATTCATTTACTCCACAGAAAAGCCACCAGGACACTCTATGTCCAGATATCCATTCTCTCTGTCTAACAATTAGGACGCACTTCAGCTAATGATTGAGCACACAAGGCCCCAGCCACCCAGGGGAATCTTCACGTTTTGCAGAACAGCAACAAAGGCATACGGCCAGTTTTCCAAAGTACTCTCTCCAAAGTGAGCCAAATTAAATTTCAAGCTCATTCCAGAACATGTTTCTCTCTACATTTGTAAAAGAATGACTGCTTGGCAGGGTGCTATTAAGAGAAAAGGGCAGACTCTCCCCAAAGATTTTCAACTTTATTTTTTTACACTAGTTAGAAAAGTGTTTGGAAAAGTAAATTGCAGTTTGAGTTCAAAAAAGAAAAGAAGAAGTGCTGTGGGTGGGAACCTGTTAAGAAATGCAATAATCACGGTGTTTCGTAATCCCTTGAGACCAATATTAAGTACTACTGAAATCTAGTATCTCTAACTATGGAAGTAATATATTTACCACTTAATCTAAGGAATATATTTATTTGCCCACTAGGAGGAAAAAATAGGTCTGTTTCCAAACTTCACACAAGCTCTCTTTGTAAACCTACCCTTCTGGCCTACCAGAATTTTCAATTTTCACTGAAAATATTTATTTTAGGGAATTGTAATGTAATTATCATCAAACTGCCCAGAGTTAAAGAAATAGGTTCTCAATCATTTAATCTACATTCCTCCAACACCTGCTATTTTAATGGTAAATCTAGAGTATATTTTTTCTCCTTTTGCAGAACAGAGGAGGCAATGAGATGTAATTATTCAAAATGTATTTCTTTCAGCTGGTAAAGACTGGGACACTGGGATTTCCTTATCTGAGTAAGATCAGTAGGGACTATAATCTATTAGCTTGCCTCTGGTGGCAGCCTATGTAAAGTGCCGTAAAGGAAGGTTAGATCCTTGTAATATTTGAGATCAGCTTGTAATATGATACCACGGGGAGACATAGTGCTAAGGCTGCATAGTTGACAGAACGATTCTCTGAATTCCTTGGCTGGTTTTTCCCTTGCCTGTTACGGTAACTATAGCTATGAATATTATTTCCGGAAGCGTTTTAATATTTCTGCAGGATTATACTTGAATGGTCCAGAGTTTTATTGTCTTATTTTGTGTGATTTGAAGTTGGAATCTCCATTCAATAAACACTTGTTGAGGGTCTACCCTGCCCTGGCCCTGAGCTGACCTCTGAGGATGTAAGTGTATGTGGGATGATGATCGTCCCTACTACTTCCATGTGGCAGAGGGGGGGGCATTCCTTTGATTCTTGTAAATGAGCTTATTTTTCTTTTTAGTCTCCATTTTTGCTGATGGCAGATGAGGGGGCATTAAAAATAATCCCATTCAAAGGTGATTCTGTCTCTTCTGATTTCAAGGGTCAGACTCTCCATCAGGAATCTCTCTTCCCTCCTTCCTTCTTCCCCATGTGGTGTCAGTGAGTAGGAGGATGCTTAGGAAACTTCCAGGCCATCATGTTGTCCTGCTCTGCTGGCCACACACGGTCAGTGTGGATCTTCCTGCTAAGGCGCAGAATCCCCCTGGGCGCCCTGGGGCCCAGGGCACAGGTACTCGACCTGAGATTCCCACAGACCTCTCTGGTTATTTCTCATCCCTTCTCACGCTGGACAGCCTTGCCCATAGTGGGTGGGTGAGGGAAATGAGGGCAGGGGTGAGCCTAGACACCCCCTTCAGACTTGTTTCTTTTCTTCTTTTCCCCTCTCTGCTAGAAGGAGGCTCTATTTTTCTTCCAGTCTGAGGCTCGAGGTCACGTAGTCAACAACCGGATTAGTTGAGGGTGATCACATAGTTTATCATCTAATGTAGGACCCTTTGGAAAGTAAAAGGAGGGGTGGTCTCAAGAATAATTGTGCACCAAGCAACAGGTATAATCAGAGCCTTGCCTGGGTTAGCCAACCTGTGTGGTCTCTAGTTAAGCGGGACTAAAATTCATGTATCTCACTTCCAGACTTAGCATTCTTTGCTTTATGTTTTGATTATTCTTCCTAAATACCAATGCATAGCGATGCAGCAAAAGATCTCCCAGTAAAATCTTTGTGTATACTGGAGCTCTGAAAGGAGACAGGTCTCAGGGTCAGGGCTGAGGATTGCAGCCCTTGGGGATCGCTGTAACCTTCATCAGGCCTCAAGGTTCAGCTCCTGGTGGCGGTTAATTAATATTTCTAGATGGTGATAAACCACACTAACAATTGAGTCTCAAGCCGCAAAAATGCCAAAAGTGATCCCTGCTGAGGTAACAAACTCACTCTACCTCAGGGGAAACAAACCCAGAAAGGTGATTCGTGCTCAGAGCCTTGGTCCTACATGTCCAAACCTGGAGAAGGCACGGTTCCAATCCAGGCTTAACCTAGGCAAGATGCCCCTACCTCAGAGCGTGTCTCCTGGTGCTTGCCCTTCCCTATTCCGCCTGCAGGGGGCAGCACCCCAGTCCACCAGCCCGGCCCTCTTTGCCTGACCTTAAACAGGTGCAGGCTCCTCTTGCCTACATGGATGTCCCCATCCCCTCCCATCCCATCCCCTTTCTGCAGTTGATCTTAGCAGCTAGGGGCAAGTGGTTCTGGTTTTTCAATACAGTAAATTTCCTTTCTTTCCATCATAAAAGCAATATATGCTTAGTACAAAAAGTTTATTAAATATACAGAAACTAAAAGTCAACCATTATCTTATCACTTAGAAGAACCATCACTATTTACCTTTTTCATGAATTTCCTCACAGGATTTCTTCTATTTTAAAAGATCATACTGAAACAGATTTTATATCCTGCTTTTTTCATTTAATATCCCTAATGCAAGCATTTTTTTGTGTTAATAAAACATTCTTTTTAATGTAATTTTAAGTAGTTACATAAAATCCATCATATTGATGAAACTTAATTTGATTCTCCTCCTATTATTGGATAGTTTTATTCCTTTGATCATTATAAATAATGACTACAACCCATATTTTTGTACATAAACCCAGTTGCAGATCTCTGACGTTTTCTGTTAGATAGATTATTAAAAGAAGAATCATAAGGCCTGGACTTGGAACTATTGATTCATTATGTGGAAGAAAAGCAGTCCCTTGTAAACTCCCTCATATTTTGCTGTAAGTGTTAGGGCAATATGTAGTACAGAGCAGAGACACAATAAATGTTTGTTGTATAAATGAATGGACTCAACTCCATTAGGAATGTTTGCATTTTAAACAAAGAAATTTGTTGACAAAGCATCTTAAATTGGTAGGAATTTGGGCAGCAATATTTATACTACTGGAGAAATCAAAGTAGAATTGTCAAGAAAGGAAGTTTTTCTAATAAGCAGCCATTAAACTCAGCCCCATGAAGACTATAGCCTACTGTGATCTAAGTAAACACGGCTCTTATGACCCCTCCCAGCTCCTTGGTCAGATGGCTAACACGAGCCTGGCCTCATGCCAGACCCTGAGGAACAGGTGAATGAGACATGGAGTCTGTCCTCAAAAGTCCACAAGCTTGAGGGGGGACAGATCAACCAGATGATGCATAGAGTAACACAGGAGGAGCAGAGCTGAAATGGAAGCTCAGTGGAAGAAGTAATAGCTCTTCCTCAGGAAGCCTCCTTGGGAAGGGGACCTTGGAGCCAGGTCTTGAGTGAGAATGTGTGAGAAAAGCATTCCAAACAGATGCACATGCAAACAGCGCTTCTTCCTAATTTCTGAGAATCAGAGGGTGCTAACCTCCTCTTCCCTATTCCAGGCAGCACTTTGTTTATGTTAGTCATTTACACATTAGTGAGAATGAGTTGCTCTGAGTTTCCTGAGAGCAGAACTTGATAAAGGGAAAAGAGAGAGCCTGAGAACCAGAGACACTTGAGACCAGAAGGAGCAAGAGAGAATATAATAAAGGGGAGGGGTACAGAAAGAGAAGGTAGGGAGCCCGAGACAGGACCACTGGACTGCACAGTTGGGAAAGGGGGGCAAGCCCCAGAGTTGTGTACAAGGAGACCCTAGGTCCCAAACACAGAAACCCTCACCAGTCTAGGGAGGTGTGACCTGGCCCCGAAGGAAGCCTCCCTACCGTGATCCTGTCTCTGTCCTCTTCTAAAACTTCTCCAGCAAAGATTCACCCCTCTCTAATTTACAGCTCTGTTTCATGAAAATAGCTCTTAGTTTACAGTCTGTACCGATCTGGGGACCATCTCTATCTTCTCTGCTTGGGTGGAGAGTTCAGCTGGTTGTCAGCAGCCTTGTCTTAAGCTCTGGCTCCCGTCTCTCACCCTAATCTCATCTTGAACTGCTCCCTCCAAACACACCGACCACCACCACACTCACCTTCTGCTCCTCAAGCTTGTCCCAACACAAGACCTTGCTTATCTCTTTGTCTGGATCTCTCTTCCCCAAGATCTTTTCAGGGCTGGCTCCTTCTCATCCTTCAGGTCCTCGCTCAGGTGTCACCTCCTTGGAGGGGCTGCCCCGGACCACCTTGCCTTTGCCATGATCCAGCGTCTGTGATTTCAGAGCCCCTCATTCATTGGACTTGTTACTTGCTTACTTGTGTGCTGTGGCCATCCTGCTAGAATGTAAGCCTCATGAGGTCAGGAGCTTGATCCGTTTTGCTCACTGCCATAGCCCTGGAGCCTAGAAAACTGCCTGCCTTAACAGTAGGGGCAATGAATAAATAATCCCACTTTGAGATGTATTTATTCAAGGTTATATCCTCAGCTCTCTGCCCATGGTATTTCCAAAATGTTTGTGGAATGGATTGTGCTGAAAATCATTCTTTATCCAACCTTCTTTCCCAGCCAAGGCTGCCTCAGTCCTTCCGAACCTTCCTTCCCACTCCCCTTTCCATGCCCTTGACCCCACCCCGCATAAGTTGTGAACGTGTGTGGTCTAATCCAGCCCCACTGGTCATCCATCTCCATCACCAGGGCATGCCAATGACGTCACTTCTTTTCTCTTTTCAAAAGAGCAAAGAACAGGATGAAATCCCTTCTGTTGAATTTTGAAGTAGGATGAGTGGTGCACTTCCTTCGCCTATTTTCTTCCCCTGTTGTTTCAGTCTGAAGGCTGATCGGGACAGGCGCAGGATGAATGGCAGTCCACCCACTCCCACCGCTGCCAGGGCATCAATCACAGAGACTGTGGGAGGTTGAGGGGCCCAGATCAGACACAGAGGCGCCAGGAGGGGGTGTGGATGCCTCACAAAAGCCACAGAAACTCATTTTCTCTCTCTCTAGGCCTCCAAAAACGGCCTGCCCCAGGCAGGGACCGCATTCTGGCCTGTCTCTCTAGGGAAGTGCTAACAGAGGGTCATTTCAGACGGGCAGACCTCATGAAGGCAGAGTAGGGCAGAGGAGGGTGCACGCACTTCAGGGGCGGACAGAGTTCTGCTCCTTGTTCTGCCGCGTGCTAAATCTGTGGAACCCTGCACTCTTGCCTCCACTTCCTCGAGGGTAAAATGGGCACAGGAGCGACTACTTGGAAAGATGATGTGTCTTTATATGTAAGAATTATGTGTAAAAGCCCATGGAACGATGCTGGCATGTGGTAGGTGCTTTATAAATCGTTGTTATTATTAAGAAGTTGAGTTCAGGTACAGGGAAAATCAAGTGTGTTTATGTTTACTCGATAAGTGAAAAATAAACAAAAAGTATACTATGATTGCCTGTACTTTTCCATTTTAAAAGTCAAACGTGTGTTGTAGATGTTAAACATCCTGGTAGATTCAAAGTGGATTCAGAGCTTTACTCAGTCATCCAGTTTGGTATCATACTGTCCAAAAGTTAGGCTGCATTGGAGTTTTTACTAAAATAACCAGCTATTTGACCACCACTGTATATAGACGATACCTACTTCCTGTCATGATTTTCCCTCTCATCCTATGATGATGATACTAGAGTTAGAAATTGTCTTCTTTGGGGCCACATCAAAGAATTGTCACATCCCCAGCCACTCTGCCATCAATATCGGGTGCTAGCCTGTGAATTCCGATGATAAATCTTGCTTAGAACAACCAGTGAAGTCAGTCGACTTGAATGAAGTACCGCTAGTGATTTTAACCAACTGAAATTAATTAATTTCCTAGGCTGAGCTAATGCACAAATGCATAAAACAGAGTTATGTCATAGGATTCTCTAGTTGCCATGTGGTGATTAGTTAAAAAGACCTGAAATCAATTTTTTTAAAGTATATACATTAGTAAAAATTTGCCCAAGCTCAAGAGGGAGATTTGATTTCATTTTGAATAGTATTACAATAAAATGTTTGTCTTAAGTTCCTAAAGAATATATTCTCTTGATGCCTTGCTGTTGCATAAGAGTGTGGACTTCCATCCCTTCCTCCTTCCCTGGATCTATAGGAAGAGCTTTCCCTTTGTGTCAGATACAATCAGAAAGAATGGGCTCAGAGGGACCTCTGCATGGAGGAGAGCCATTCTCATGCTGTAGGTGAATATTCCAGCCACCACGAGAGGCCCAGTTCTCTGCCCTCCAGCCACCACGACTTCTCTCTGTCACTGCACAATGAGAGGCAGTTTCCTTACTTTTGAGACATCACAAACTAAGATATCAAGAATAAAAAGGCCAGCGTTGAGGTAGGGGAATGAAAATTAAAACCAGCATTCCACCCTGACCATCCATAACCCATTTATAACAGGGCTCGAAGTAAAGTCACAGGCCGACTGCATTCAGTTTCCACTAGTTTTCAGGTCGGTTTTTGGTTTGTTATTCTTCTGGAAAGCAAGAGCATTCAGTAACCTCAAAACCAGTTACGAGCTCTGAATGCATCTTAGTAGCTCCTAACTAAACATCTGTTGAATTAGGAAAACAGAAAAGCAAGGAAGAAACAAACAAAAACCAGTATTCTGGAAACGTGAGGTTGTTTACCGGTAAAGTGAGACTAAATGGTAAAAGGATGTTGGCTTCAGAGGTTCCTCAGTTTTCTTCTGTTTCTATTTAATTTCTGGGTCTAGTGTTCACTCACTATATTTCTTATTTGTCAACCTGAGTAGTCAACCTTAGTTTCAAAATTGCTAACTTATACCCCTATGAGAAATGAATTTGCCAACTAGAGAACAGTGTTCGTGTACAGTTCTTTTTGTTCTTAGCCTTACTGTATCTAGTCAAAGGACTTTTCCAAAGTTAAGTCGGGTCCTTTTTTCCCCACCCCTTCCGTGTGGTGTGTCATTCGTTTGTGATACAGCTGGACTTCTAGTTCAGAGTGTGCATCTCTTCTTGGCTTCCCCTGACATCCCGGTAGAATTTTTTTTATTTGTATAGAATAAAATTCACTTTTTGTGTTTGTACAGTTGTATAGGTTTTGACAAATGCACAGTCATGCAGAGTAATTCCGTAACCCCCAAGGCTCCCTCGTATTGCCGCTTTGTGGTCACCCTCTCCACCCATCACCAACCCGGGTAATTACTTATCTTTCTCTGCCCTTATAATCTTTCCCAGAATGTCATATAAGTGGCCTCATGCAACATGTAGCCATTTGACTTAGCAAACTGAGTTTAATTGCATTGATATTATTGCATGCATCATGAATCAAGTTTATTTTTCTTATTGAGTAGTACTCCGCTGTATGAAAATACCGTAATGTGTTTACCCATTCATCAGTTGACAGGCGTCTGGGTGGTTTCTAGTTTTCAGTGGATGATGAATAAAGTAGCTATGAACATTTGCTACAGTTGTTTGTGTAAACACAAGTTTTCGACTCACTTGGGTAAATGTCTAGAAGTGGAATAACCGAGTCATGTGGTATGAGTATGTTTAAATTTACAAGAAACTGTTAAGCTCTTTTCCAAAGTGGGCTGTATCATTTTGCATTTCCATCAGCAATGTATGAGTCTCCATTTGTTCTGCATCTTTGCCAGCATTTGGCATTATGTTTGGGTTTGATTTTGGTTTTATCTCATACACTCTGATAAGTGTGTAGTGGTATCTCATTATGGGTTTAATTTATGTTTCCCTAATGCCTAATGATGTTGAGCATTTTTTCATCTGCTTAATTGCTACCCACATATCTCCTTTGGTGAAGTGTCTGTTCGATACTTTCGATCGGACACAGGCCACCTTTGTATTGGGGTTTTGCAGATATTTTCTAAGAGTCTGTAGCTTGTCTTTTCATTCTCCTAACACTGTCTTTCACAGATCAAAGGTTTTAAATTTTTATGAAGACTAGTTTTTCAGTTTTTTAATGGATCATCCTTTTGGTACTCTACCTTAAACTTGCCTAACCTATAATCTCACAGATTCTCTCTTATATTTTTTTTTCTAGAACTTTCCTAGTTTTACACCTTGCATTTCAGTCTGTGAACCATTTTGAGTTAATTTCAGTGTAAGGTGAGAGGTTTGTATCAAGGTTCATTTTTTTTTACATGTGGAAAATCATTCCATTTGTTCCAACACCATTTCTTGAAAAGACGATCCTTTCTCCATTGAATTGTTTTTCCACTTTTGGCAAAAATCAGTTGACTGCATTTGTGTGGGGCTATTTCTGGTCTCTTCTGTTCCATTTACTATCTGTGCTATTCTATTTATATTTGCTTCATCCCTTTTGATAACACCACATGGCTTCGATTACTGTAGCCACATGAGCAATAGTTACTACGTACAAATAAGAAGGTATAAAGCTAATCAGTAGTAAACAGAGAAAGAACAGAAGAGACTCCAGAGGCAGAAGAGCAGGTGGGAAGCCATTAATACAAGGGTCTGACCTGGTCTGGCTGTGAAGAAGGGGGGAGGGAGGTGAGGGATGGGGTGGAAGGGGCCCTTCAGGTTTTGCTCATTGATTGGTTGTGGACGCCAAAGGGAGGGAGGAGACAGATCTGTGGGGGTTAAAACATGTTGCTTTTTTTTGGAGGGGGTAGACAGGGAGCCACAGACTGATATTCTGAATTTGAAATGTACAATGTGGATTCAGATGGGGTGACCCACTGGTGGACTGACTGGAACCAACGAGTCAGAACATAGAAGTAGACCTTGGTCATGACTCTCCCTTTACCCCAGCTCTAGGCTCTGAGACTGTAAATACCAGGGGGCTGGGACTGGCCCTCGCAGTGGAACAGTGACCACAGTTAACCTAAGGGGCAGAGGGAGAGGAGGAAGGGGATGGGACGGGGGAGAAGGCATCCTACTGAGCAGGTTCCCAAGCTCCAGCCTCTTGTGAAATAGAAGGGGCCCCAACACCTCCACTGGGTGAAAGAAGAGTGAAAGGCCACAGTGTTTACTGTGTCCCTCCACTCAGGGAGGGCGTAGAAACTCACTGTCCAGAAGAGGGAGCCTGTAGGAGAAGAAATGAGATGCCCGTGGCCACCATGAGCAGAGCTTGGATTCAAATGTGTGTCTGTCTGATAACAGCTTGCACTTGGGGAGGATTTACCACGTGCCAAGCATCATTTTAAATGCTTCCATCTTCACATTTAAACCTCACAACAACCCTATGAGGTGGTTTCTATTATTATCCCCAGAAACAGATGGGGCAGGGAGGTTGGGTAACTTCCCAAGGCTTCAGTGATAGGAAGTTGTACGGGGACTTCTGTGCTATATTGTACTTCGTCACTGCACTGTGCTGCCCAGTGTTTCCCAGTAAACGGCAGGGCCTCCCTAGCCGGCAAATTGGGACAAGTGAGTGACAATGCAGTCTTTATCCACAGCAAAGTGATGGCATCAGAGCACCTACTATGAGCATCACTGAACACCTACCATGGGCCCAGGACTTTGTTAGATGTTGGGAATAAACAGATGCATTAGACACAGTCCCCGCCCTCCCAGATCTCAGTCCGTGTACACAATGAGTATAACATGTGCTGTGATGTGTGGCATTCTGACAGCAGGAGTAAAGGATGGGGCACAGAGAAAATAGGCATTCATTTTCTGTTCCTCTGTCAAGGAAAGTGAAAGGCAAACTAATTCATGATGGCTGGAAGCCTTTACTTCTGATTAAGTGAATATTTTAATGTCATCATGCCCCTTGGTCAGGCTCATGCCTCAGTCTCCGTCTCATTGCTGGCTTTGCTTTCTAAAGAGAAAGCAAGACATTCACACACAGTAAACCGAATTGGGAAGATGTGGTGCATGAGCCCTGCCTCAGATACTTTTGTTTGTTTTATTTTGCCTTTGAAAACTGCACAGCTCATTACAGTAGAAACAGACACAGCTCTCATTACGAAGCGAGTGCTGGAGAAAACTTCACCTCTGCTTCACCTTGTGGAACTTCTTTGAAAGTAAATCATCACCCTAGGTTGAAGAAGACTCTGACATCTTTAGATTCTTAGTGTTGAAACTGGCAAGTACATGTATGGTATTTACATAGGAAAGTGTGATAATTGTCTTGAAGAGAGATGTAATCCTGGACAAAATTTGGAAGGGGGCAAAGCGTGTTCTCCCTTTTGGGGGCCCGATTCCTTCACCTCCCACCACCTCTCTCAGCGGTTTAGTGCTTTCTTTCTTGATTGTTCTTTCTAATCCCTCCAAACTTGTATAAGAAAAAGATCTGACACTTCTTCACACTAAAGTGTAAATGACTGATAATGGTTTATAGCCAGGCATCTCAAACTGGGGCAGCAGAGGGGGCCAAGGGGTACCCAGTAAATCCATGGGACCAACATGGCACATCTCTGAGACAACAAACTTGCTGGAAGATTTGGGAAGGAAGCACTATTTTATATTAAAATAAACACAAGTATAATATGGAATGAAATATGAAGTGACTGAACAAATGTAAATTGTTATGAAAGAAATATTGTGCATGAGGCTAAAGTCCCAGAACCCTGGGGACGGCAAATCCTCTTCTGCCTCCCAAACCCCGGGGGTAGGCTCGGCAGTCTTCCTGGCTGCAGGTGGGTGGATGAGGCCCTTGAGAAGCCCTGTAACCAGAGGCTTTAAGGTCAAGGATTTATACCCATAAAGAAATAACCCCAGCAGCCAGCTTGAGTTTTAAGTAAATTCAGCAAGGGCCTTCGAAATAGGTTTTTATTCACTAAAAATAAACAAGTAAGAAGGGATACTAAACACCGACACTATCAAATTTATTATGCAAATTTTAAGTAGTAGCTGTGGGGTATGGCATATTTAATTTTGCTTTCAAAACTTTTCAGGGTTGCCCTCCTTCCCAGTCTGAAAAAGCTGCTTTTAAGCTCATGTTGCTTTGTGGCAGATGCCTGTACCAAGAGGCATTTTTTAAACATTCATCTTTTCACTGCATTCAAGGTTCTTGATGCATGGACCCCTCTGGCAGTCTGGGGATGCCTACAGCCTCCTTAGTAAAAGTGCTTTTAAACACATAACATAAAATATACAGGAGTCTGATTAAATGGAAATCCAGTTCAAAATATTTAAAATGCAAATTTGCAAACTAGTAAAACATGCATTTCTTTGTTAATGTATTAAATAACACGCTCTAGGAGTGAGTCAAACACCACGGTTTCTAAAAGCTGATGAGTGTAAACTGAGCGCAAATCGTTTTCTGAGCTCTCCGAGGCTACCATGATGTGGCAGAAAAATACCTGTAATTTCCTTTTGTTGCAAAGTTACAGTTAATGTGAGTACTTCTGTGGTTTCTTACCTACATTTGTACTTGAAGGAGAAGCTACATTTCAGTTAGAAGTTGGTGAAAAATAAAAACATATTTTTGTCCCTTTCCAGTTCATGAACCCTCGAAGTATATGCCCTGAGATAAAGGTTCTAGAGTTTTCTGATGTCAGACTCTAAGTTTTGATTTCCAGCTGTCTCAGATACTTGAGACAGAAACAGCAATGAGTAACTTTTATTTAAGTGAGAAGTAGGCCCGGGTGAGCACTTCTCAGCCGTTATCCCCCCTCCATCCCTGCGTCTGTATAGCCCCATCCACACGAGCTGTGTTCCATCTCCATTCCCTGCTCCTGGTGGTCATGGAAGAAAGGTTCCAAATTTCTCAGACCCACACGACTTCTCCAAACTGCCTTTACCAACAAAGTACCACCCCCTCCTTTGCCTCGCTTGTCTATCTTTATCTGCTGTTTCCCACTATCTTAATGATTCCAGCAAAATGACTCACAATTCACATTTAATAGATTCAGGATGTTTGCCATGTCTAAGCATAAATCCATGAAGTGAGTGGATCCTAGAGTCAGGAAGTGGACCTTGAAGGCCACAGAGGCAGCCTCCTAACCACTTTGTACCTGAACCAGAACCCCACCAGAGTTAGTGTTTGAGACACCACTTTTCCTAGAAAATAAGAAAGGTGGAAAATAAAACTCATTGATTGAGCACTGACGTATCCGGGGACTGGGGCTGCACTTATATTTTATAAATCTCTGAAAAAATTTTAAAAAGCAGTGGGCTATTAGTATCCCCATTTATGAATGAGGAAAGAGGCTTAAAAAGACGATGTAAACTGCCCAGGTCACACACGCTGGTAAGCATCATTTCTGGACCCCCCTCCTCAGTCTGCCCAGCCTGACCTCCACTCACGGCGCCACTGAAATGACTGCCCAGAGGTCGCCAGCTGTCCCTGTGGGGCTGAACGTGCAGGGCGTCTCTGTCCTCCCCACCATGGATCTATCTGCAGCCTTCAACCCTGCTGGCCACTCACACCCTGTTGAAACCGGCACTACCTTTGGCTTCGATGGTGTCACTTTCTGGTCCCCTCCTACATCTTGACCTCCTCCTTCTCAGTTTCCTTTGCCAAGGTAGCTTCCTGTTGGCCGTCTATGATGGTGGAGCTACTCAGGGCTGGCCCGGGCACCCTCTTCTCTAACTGAACGCTGCCTCCCTGGGCAGTTGCCCATTATCCTTGATACCCAGAAAGCCCTCTCCCTGCTCTGAGCTCCAGGCAGCTAACGTGGATATCTCACGGGCAATTACCCATGTGCCCAAAATTTCAAAATACTTGTGTTTGTTGAATGTGACCGCAGTGAAAAGCACCTCTCTTCACCCAGCCACCCCGGTCAGAAACCTGAGAATGGCCCATTATTCCTCTTTATCTTTCTCCCTCCCACTCAGACACCAAGTCCTGTAGATTTTGCCCACTGAGAATACCTGGACTCTCCCCTATTCTCCTACCTCCACTGAATCCCATCTCAAGAAACCATCATTTCTCATCAGCATGGCCAAAATAGCCCCAAAGCTCCACTTCTTGCCTCCCTTCAGCCCATTTCTCCTGCTTAAGGTTTTCAGCAATTTTCCATTACTACTTCATATTGAGACCAAAATTGGTAACACAATCAGTAAGGCTCAGTTTGACCAACTTCCTAACACCCCCACCAGACTCACCTGACCTGTACTTGATTCAGTTTTCAACTACCCATGCTTCTTCCAGCCTCTGAGCCTTTGCACATGCTGTTCACTCTGCTTGGAATGCTAATCCCTACTCTTTTCATTAAGATACTTCCTACTCCTCCTTTGGATCTTGGTTTAAATGCTGCATCCCTAGGGAAGCTCATCCAGACCGGTCAGTTTCCCCAACGTGCAATTTTACACTCAGGTGTACTGATCTTTTATTTAGTACAACAGTCAAATCATTAATCCACTATTTAACATGTTTCCCCTTTTGTGATGTAAGCTCCAGGGGAGCAGCAACTATCTGTTACTCTGCCCATCCCCACATCCTAATACAAGGCCTGGTATGTAGGTGAAACTCAGCACATCTCTATTGAGCTAATTAATTAATTACAGGCAAGTCTCTTGTTGCCATACTTCTCTACACTTTTCTGGAAGGACACAGAACAACAGGCCATTTTATATGTCCAAGGAAAATGAAAAAGAACCCAGGTGGAACGTATAACAAATGACTTGAACTTGTAAATCAAAGAATCTGAAAGAATCTCATTCTGCTTTGCTGCTACTTAGATAATGGAAAGAATGAAAGAAGGTTTCATGATGCTACTTATCAATGTCTGTCATCAAAATGCATGCCTAAATCATTTATGTGCCTGGTGGTTTCCAAATGAATCATTGTTCACTATCAACAGTGATGAACCATGCCCTCATGAGAAAATGTTATTACCATTGGTAGTCACCTCCCTGGCTGTCAAAATGCATGTTCTCATACAACCATCAAAACCAGCTGGCTGACAAATGAACATACCTTCTGCTCTGGATTTTTTAAGAACAGTTAAATGTATTTTTTTTTTAATTCTATACCCTAGATTTGACTAGTAGCTTCCACGTAAGGCACCACACACAGCAGAATGAGATTTAGAGGATCAGAAAGATGTTCAGCTAGACAGACACAGCAGATGATGTAATGAGCTGAGCACATGAAAACCAGGTCATACCAAACTTGTTTCTGCCGGCCTGCTGTGGCCACCGGAGTCCCTTACAGATGCTTTCAGTTTGTCTCTGTTGTGTCAACCTTTAAATAAGGGGTTTTGTCCCCTTCTATATGCTTCTTTCTTGGTCAAATGCAAGGTACCTATTTTAGCTAGCTATTCCTCTCTTCCAAGCAGTTTACAATTGTGAATAATGTCTAAGATACACATATTCAGAAACAAGCAATTTAGAACAATGCACTTAGGCTGCTAATCTGCTTTTAGCATCTTGGATTTGTAAAGGACCTGTGAGCATCAAATGGCTTTCAATACTGTGCCTAAGTGACACTTGATTTCAGTTCTCACAACTCTACAATTGCCTTAAAATAAAAGGAGCATGATGGATGCTCCACAAAATGCCGCTAGGAATTATGTTTAATGCCTCTTCCATGGAAAGAACCACTGTCTTAAAACAAGATCAGCCACTGAGAGGACAACCCTGCCTTCACAAGGAAGAAATGCGACCTGTGACCTCTCAAGAAGTTATATTCCTTCTCCAGTAACTCTTTCCCAAAGCTTTGACTTAAGATTTAGGATTTCCAAAATTTGACTGACAAAGCTAAGTGTCCCGCGCCCCCATGTTGATGTCATTCATTTCTAATATTAGCAGCAGAGCCGCTCAGGTTCACCTGGGAAAGAGGAACTTTTATTTTGAGTTGAACAGGAGCACAAACTAAAAATGAACACAGTGAGACTGCCTTCTGGTGTATCTGACACACATAAAATAGAGAAGCCAGTGCAATGCATCTGTTTTGAATCAAATGGGAAAGAAATTCAATCTGATTGGAAACTTGATGTGCTTACAGAATTTTTATGTAGCCTCACTTGTGCTCATGCTGAGGAATTCAGAAATAAAATGAAAGATGTAAAGTTGTTTCGATATACAATGTCACACAAGGTCATGAAATGGTCATGAAAATTCCATATGAGTGGGATAGAGACGATTCCAGGACATCTGTCACAGCCCAGCGTGATGTGTAGATTTGGCCAATATTCAGTGTTAAAGCCACACAAACAGGCTTTTGGATGATATATTTTGGACTCATTAGATCAAAAGAGCCAAGTATTTGGCCTTCTATTATCCAGCAGGGCTTAAATGGATCAGAGTGGCTGAACGGTCACCCCGCCCGCACTTGGTATTGTGCAGTCATGGCCACGGGCTGGATGCAAGTCCACCATTGGGAATCAAGGACACTGTGTTAGAATTCCACACCCTGAACTGGAGGGAGCTATTCTCTCCTATCTTGTCCATCTACAAAGCGCATAGCATCAGTGTGTGTCAAGAGTGCTCTGCCTGGTGGGGGTCTCACAAAGGGACTTACCCCTGGAACAAGTGAAGGCAGTGGGCTTAGAGGCTGGAAGGGGCACATGCACAGAAAATACCTCTCACTGTAAAAACAACCAGCTGACTTTGGTAACCATCTACCCCTCTAGTGGGCACAATACTGAGAGGAAGAGTTAAAGGAAATAAAAACACTAAGCCTCAGTGCAGGACGTAGCACCACGGTATCAATGCTTGTCTGTAATTTAACGTTTCTTACAGTGCAAAATCTTCTAAGACTTCACTCCAGAAAAGCTGGCCAGGGTGTTTAAGCAGCTATGGCAATGAAAGAACCACTCTGAGTACTTGCTACTTCGTCGTTCGTGTTGGTTGACAATTCTCAAGTTGCTGACGTTTGGCCTTCCAAACCCAGAGCAGAGTGATCATCGTCTTCCTAGGTCACTGTCGTGAGGTCTCCCCACCTCGGGTGCCGAGATGGTGCTCAGTAAGTGCCCAGTGACATAACCTTGCCCGATTTGAGCTTGTTAGAAAGATTTCTTCCCCTGCACAGTTTGCTGCACCAAGTTCTTCCTCCCTGTCGTGCTCAGAGTCGCTCAGAGATACTCAAATTACATGAAACTCCTTACCGAGGTCTTTTCCCCCATGACACCCACATAGTTATGCAAATACAAGCCTGAGATAGGCTCCCCTACGTGGGAGGACATAGCCCACCATACTGTGATTACATGGTTGTTGTCCTGTGTCCCTCAGACAATGCAGAGGGCAGAGAACTGTGCCTTGTTCCTCTCTGTATCCCCATGACCTTGCACATTGCCTGGAACATGGTAACCTGTCAGTAAATCTTCGCTGATTCCTCAGTGTGGAATAGCTCTACCTGGAAGACTGTTCTTCACTTATATATGTCTTTGCTTTTCTTTGTTTTGGTCTAGGGCTTTTTTTAATTCTCCCTACTGTACAGTTGTTGCTCTAAATTCTTATCCTTTAAGATCAGTAGACTCTTAAGACCACAAAGCAAGATCTTCTGGCTGTACATCCTGTGGTTTTCTGAGAAACTACCAAAAGAACAATTCCTTATGCAAATTATTTTCATGGGAGAAGTAAAATTATTTTTCTCCTATTGAGCAGTTCAAAATATTTTTCACATACACCTTTATGTAATTGTTTTCTTCCGGGTGGACGTAACTAACTTATAAGGGAAAATTGAGCACTGTGTCTGTGAGAGGGTGAGCAGGGTCAGAAAGCACCCAAAATAATTATGCTTTACGTTTGTTTACTGTGAACACGTTAACATACGTTATCATGCTCCAGCCCCACAACAGTGATGCTGGATGAACAACACTGTTGCGGGTGACTGGGTTCTTGTCCCGTCGTAGAAAGAATTCCGAGATGGGATGTGGAGGTCAAGAAAGTAACGTGAGGATTTATTAAGGGACAGGTAGAACACTCTCAAGGGGAGAGCGGGCAGGCTCAGGTGAGCAGCTGCCCTCAGTTTTTTTGGTAAGTTGGTTACATAGAGCATAAAAATGAATAGGCAGAATATTCATTGGGGAGGGAAGGGTTTGGGGTCATATTCCCTGATTTTCATCCCAGCCCCACCTTCCTGAAGAGAAGAGGGATTTTTGTCCTTATTTAGTCTGGATCAGAAGTGTCATGGCTTCGGTACTTGATGGGTACTTCTATTCTGAAAGGCTAATTTTATTGAAATGAGGGCATAATGAGCAAAAGGTTATACTCGGACACTGAAGATTCCTGCCTTTTCCCACCTTTCTTTATCACCTCCAGGTCACTTGTCACCCCAAAATGTGTGACCACTTAT